>NC_141558.1:7500-607500 GCF_036417535.1 Chlamydotis macqueenii
AACCCTAACCCCAACCCTAACCCCAACCCTAACCCCAACCCTAACCCCAACCCTAACCCCAACCCTAACGACCCTAACCCTAACGACCCTAACCCTAACGACCCTAACCCTAACCCTAAACCCTAACCCCTAACCCTAACCCCCAACCCCCAACCCTAATGGCTAACCCTAACCCTAACCCTAACCCCGACCCCTAACCCCCTAACCCCCTAACCCCAACGGCTAATCCTAATGGCTAACCCTAATGACCCTAACACTAATGACCCTAACCCTGACCCTGACTCTCACCCTAACCCCCTCACCCCTAACCCGAACCCTAATGTTGCTAACTGTAACCCTAACCCCCATGACCCTAACCTGTGGCCCCAATGATGTTAGCCCCTGGCTGAGTTGACACCTGGCCTTAATGGCCTGTAGGTGTAATCCTGACCCCTGACCTGTGATGTAAGGGCCCTGATGGTAATGCCTGCAATGCTCTCTGATCCTGATGGTGCTAAGCTCCCTGACCCCTCTCCTGGCCATTAGATTGTATGGTCCTAAATCCTTATTGGCTGTAATCCCATAGGTGGCCCTAATGGCTGCAACCTCCTGTGGGTAGTCCAGCTGGGTGGAGTGGTGTGGTATGTGAGGGTAGTTGGTGGAGTGCTTATAGTGTATTGGCTTGGTGAGTGGGGGTATGTTAATTTGTGGGTGGGGCTTTATGTATAGAAATAAAAATTAAAAAATAATATGTCTGGTGCAGCAGTAGGAATCCTCATGCTCCCTGGGAGTAAAAATTAGTTTTTAAATGTTTTTTTGTTTTGTCTTTTTTTTTTTTTATTAAAAATTACATTTACTCCCAGGGAGCATAACATTTCCTACTGCTGCATTTTCATTTGCAAATATTAAAAAGAAAGATGCATCTAACAAGAAAAATACACTTGACTACAACAACCACACACACAAAATGAAAACTTTATTAGTAGAGAGTGGAAAAAAAAATCCTTTACTTTTATTTATTCATTTAAATGTATTTCTATTGCATTACACTTTTTTCCTCTTTTCATTACATTACTTCTTTGACCACATATTAATACACCATTCAGGACTACTGACAGCCTCAGCAGTAGCTCTCTGCCTCACTGGTATTTATAACACCTCTTGTGACCTAGAAAGAAAAAGAGACAAAAATAAGAATACAGGCACACATTATCTCAGCAGAAAATAAATTAGTAATTACTAACACCAAACTTGGTAACAAAACATATCTCTCTCTCTCTCACACACACACACACACGTAGCAGCACTTGTGCTACAATACTATTCCTACTTTCTTTAAAGCTACTCAGAAAAAATAACATCTTAACCTGGAATAATAAAAAAACCACCAGTACCGCTAAAAAACAAGCTGCACCACCACCACATCAAAAAACCTTACAACTTACATACACATGTGCTTTCTTCCACCTGTCAACATGCCTATCACCCTCTAAGAATTACCAGCTCTCCTTCTCATAGCTATCTTCAATTTTAGGTGGCATTGACTGACAGACTTTACCACAGCAACACCTCCAAGATGAAAACAGTTGCTATCAGCTGCTTCGTCCTTTGCATCCCTCATAACAGCAACCATAATCTGATTGGAGGGTAAATTAGACATCTGCTTCACTCTACACTTTCCTCAACTACTCTCACTTATTACTACAACTACAGTTTGAGTACAAGAGGAGCACAAGTCTGACCCTAATAATAATTTCCTCCATCGCTAACTCAAACCAAGTAGATAAAACCATTAAAAGAATGCTCATTTCTACTACTTACTGACCACCCTCATCAAATTTACAACCCTAGTATTTTCCTACGGCTGCTGTTACTACTATGTCTACTTCAATCATTATCATGATTGTTGACTCACATGGACATTACATCCACACAATGCTTAAAAATTATGCCTTACCTTGGGAGTGATCGCAACAATGCAAGATCCCTGACACTTGTCCACACTGTGCTCTTCCATTCCCACCTTGCTCCATTCCTGCATAAACGGGCCTTCTGCTGTGTAAGGATAGATCATCACTGCATCTTGCATGCCCAGATAAAAATCAAGCAAGCTCAACCCAAGCACTGGCCATGTCCTTACAAGCCTAAAAAGAAAAAACAAAAACCACAGAAAATTTTTTACATCATACAGTGCAAAGCCCCTCCAAACTACTTAAACATCCTACCAGATCATCACAACTGAGTCCAGGCAGTGGACAAACTAGTCCTCTTCACCATGGATCACCTAATACAATTCCCCACACCCTTCCACTACACAAACCTTATTCATCTACCTGTAACCTGTCACACCACAACACAATTCCCCCCAGTGACAGTCACACTCCACATTCAAGGACAACACTCCCAAGGAACAAGATTCCGAGGGAGCTTCAAATAACAGCCCTCCCTGCAAAAAACCCCAGCCCCAGCCTCACCTCTGCCCCCAAACATTGGCGATGACTATCGCCTCGCAGAGCAGCCGGGACCGGGGAAAAAAAAGCCCAGCCGGGGGAAGGAAAAAAAAATCCCCCGGCTGGGGTTTTTTTATTACAAATATTAAGTTTTGCTCTAAACAGCCTGAAAAGCAAAACACATTCACACACACACACACAACCCATAACACACTAAACACCCACCACACGCTCAACCACCACCACATGCCTACAAAACACACCACCCAGCCACCTACCACATCACACACTCTCCAGCCGCGCTCTAGCACCAGCCTCCTCCCACACACCAGCACCCTGCACCTTTGGGTCTCCCTGGGAACAGCGTTCCCAGGGGCCTCAAAAAAAAAACAGCCCTCCCTGCAAAAAACCCCAGCCCCAGCCTCACCTCTGCCCCCAAACATTGGCGATGACGATCGCCTCGCAGACCGGCCGGGACCGGGGAAAAAAAAAGCCCAGCCGGGGGAAGGAAAAAAAAAATCCCCCGGCTGGGGTTTTTTTATTACAAATATTAAGTTTTGCTCTAAACAGCCTGAAAAGCAAAACACATCCACACACACACACAACCCATAACACACTAAACACCCACTGCACGCTCAACCACCACCACATGCCTACAAAACACACCACCCAGCCACCTACCACATCACACACTCTCCAGCCGCGCTCTAGCACCAGCCTCCTCCCACACACCAGCACCCTGCACCTTTGGGTCTCCCTGGGAACAGCGTTCCCAGGGGCCTCAAAAAAACCAGCACTCCCTGCAAAAATACCCCAGCCTGAGCCGGACCTCTGCCCCCAAACACTGGCGATGACCATCGCCTCACAGAGCAGCCGGGACCAGGGGAAAAAAAAAACCCAGCCAGATTAAAAAAAAAAAAAAAAAACCCGAGCTGGGTTTTTTTTTAATTTTTTTTTTTTGTCTAAATGCCTGAAAAGGAAATCTCTTACAATACACACCCTGAAAACAAACACAACAAACCAACCACCCACTCACAACTGAACTACAAACACACAAAACACACCACAACTTTACTCCCTACACACACCAACCCTCACACTCAGACAGCCCATGCTCCTATCAGCATGCTGTAACCCACCATCTCCCTACACGTGCAAGGCTCCCAAAGAACCACAAGCCAAAAATAAAAAAAACAATACACCACCACAAAACAAACCAACCACTCACCATCCCAGCAACAATCCCACTGCCTAGCCTATTCTGCAGCCAGCCTTTGCAGACAACCATCACCTGACACATCATCCAGGACCCAGAGCCAAAAAAGAAAACTTAAAAGAAAAACACCCCCAAACCAGCACCCAAAACACCAAACCTCAGAGCAGGGAAGAGAATCCCTTCTACTCCACTTTTCTGCTTAGATTCCTCTGCCTAAAATAACTCACAACACCAAATGCTAAGCATTAATACACTTCACAGCTAGACCTCTAGTAACATGGAAAACAATTACTCCCTCAAAAAAAACCACTCGCTCTACCCTTGCTTCACCACATTAAGTCTAGTGTCTTATCATCAATCCACCTAGCCCTGACTCTACACCCCCCAGGGCAGGGCAGCTCCAGCCAAACACACACACGCAGAGACAGACACTACACAAACCACAAACAACACACCTCAAAGGTTAGAAAAAGGTACCTGCAAGAAGAATGACCACCAGATGGAAAAATATCATCAAGAAATAAGACCTGCAGGACCTTGACATGGATGACTATAGACTCTCTGGCAGCACCAGACCAAGAGTAGAACATCACAGCCCCTAACAAGACCTTACTCTCAAACCCGAGAGGATGGACACGCAAGAAGCCTGCATCCAAGACCTAGAGAACATCGAGATGCAGGGAAGAAGTCCCAGTCCATGAAAATGGACAGCAAGACAGCAGAGCTGCTCACGCAGCCGAGAACGACGCCAGATAAGAAGATGGTCCCTAAACTTTCAAGGGACACGATGGGTCCATGATTTAGACTTGTAACGCCATAAAAGAGCCCGATCAGGAGGGTGCCAATAGCTACTACCCTTTGAGAGGGCAGCTACGGCAACCGAGTAACCTGCCGTGCTCCTTGACCGTACGGATGACGCTGAGACCCGAGGAAGGTCTAAGAGACAGAAGACAGACCGCACAAAAAACACAACACGCTGGAACTGCCCTGCCCGCTCCACTATCATGCTGAAGATGAACCCATCCATTTCATACCTGCTAAAAAGAGGACTGCTCCTGGACAAGCCCTCCACACTACCCGACTTTTACAACCGCTTCCTGAAAGGGCCAAGCTTATCCTCTCTTTGCCCCGATCCCTCGCCGGCACCTGTGCATCAACTTATCTTTCGGAGCCCCGGAACCCCTATTCGGTCCTCTACAGGAAAACTGCAAATCGCTCCGCTAGTTCACATCCTCACTCGCTAGGTTCCGCATCATCTGCAAAAAAGAAAAGCCAACACCAATCTTGACACAACAGCACCATTACACAAACATTTCCCACAGCACGCCCCACCTCCAATGAAACAGTTTAATCTGCTCACCTGGTCGGTGCTGATGCCAGAGTCAAACACCACAGCTGTCCTTCACTGTAGCACCTAAGATAGCAAGAGACAAAATTACTATTAGACTCGCAAGAAAGAACCGACCCCACCCACCTACGGTCCCTCACCTGGCTCACCTCAGACGCTCACACGGCTCTGCACGTAACCCACGCGCAACCTTCAACACAAAGTAAAAACACTATGCTGAGTCATCACATAAAACATGGCTGGTAAACAACAACTTGGCCCGTGACCACCTCACCTTCTGAATCCGTTCCTCAGGGTGGACTGCCATCCCTCAAAGCCTGGAAATGACACCTACAAGAAACCCAAACACAAAAACACATGCTGACAAATTGCCCAAACACTCGGTCAGCTGAGACTATGCCCGCCTCCGTCCCCTTTACCTGGGCGACCTCTCCACCTAAGGTCCATCTGTTCCGGTTCCAACATTCAAGCTAGGACAGCATCTGCAAACCAAAATCAGATATCGCTAAATATTACAACGCCTACAACACACCTGAAAAAATAACTTCTACTTCAACACACCGATCGCCACTTGCCTTGCCCGAGTCCGCTCTGGTGCCCTTCTCTCGGTGTTTGTCTCTACTGCCCTTGCAATTAAAAGTAAAAAAAAAAAAAAATTACTTCGGTTAAGTCCTATAACCACTCATTGCATCTAATTCCACACACTCACCCACCATCTTAACCGCTCACCTCTCCTCCATCACCCCTCGGTGCACGGCTAAGCCCACTGCATCTGTAGAAACATTAAGTCGAAACTATACAACTGCATGCAGAGCAATAGCTTTGCTGATTCAGAAAAGTCTTTTTTCAAATTTAACAATACCCCACCTAACTACAGACGGCCATTACAAGGCAGACAGAAATCAAATATTAGACTCTATCCCTACAAACCTTCACACCTTCGAGATCCCATCTGCTCAACTCTGACCGAGGCTACCACTCCTAGATAGTTCCGGTCATCCCATCGCCGCCCACAAAACACCACAAAAGCGGCTCTCCTCACCCCTGCTCAATGCCGCAAAACTATACCACCTTTGCTTCTACCACCTGGGCATGTCACTGTGTTCATCACACACTCTTATTGCTACTCCACCTTACCCTCACTCTACAGGTCCAAGCACGGCAGCTCCGAGCCAAACACACAAAGACACACGCAGACATTAGACAAAAAGCTGAACTATATGCCTCAAATAACAAGAAACGCTCCTGGCCAAAAGGAAACAATAAAAAATGAGTAAGACCTGAGTGTACAAGACAGCAATGACACAAGGTACTCTAGCAACACCGGAAAAAGAACTAAGCATCGTGGCCTGGGACAAGACCTTACTCTCCGATCTGAGAACACATATGCGCAATAAGCCTCACTTCAACATCCAGAGTACCTCAGGATGTAGGGAAGAAATCCCAGTCCTTGAAAAAGGACCGCTACAGAGCAAAGTTGCTCACGCAGCCAAGAACAACACCAGAAGAGAGGATCACTCCCCAACTTCTGACATGACACCAATCCACACCTGAACCTTGTAATGCCATAGAAGAAGAGCCCTATCGGGACCGTGCCGATGAGAACCCCTAGTTTGGGACACGAGTACCCGTGCCCGAGGCATCTGCCTTACGCCTCGGGCAAAAGGAGAATGCCGAGACCCAAGGAAGGTCTAGAACGCAGAAGACAGACCACGCAAACAGAACAGACAGTGGCTGGAACTGCCCTGCCCGGCACACGCTATCATTGGGCTAGATGGTAACCCACCCCCTTTACCTGCTGAAAGGGTCTGTTCCTGGACAGGCTTCTGCTCCACGCTACTGTTAAAATCCCTTCCTGGAATTGCTAGCCTGGACCCCTCCCTTCTCCCACACCTTTAAAGTGCCCGTGCCCAAACTTAACTTTCAGAGGGCCGGGAGTCTGAATCCATCAATAAGACAAACCACAGTTGCTCCACTGGATTACACTTGCAGTGGCCAGGATGTTCTTCACCATCTGCAAAAACAAAAGCCAACACCAATCCTCACAAAACAGCACCGTAAGCCAGCACTGCATCCATCCACATGAGTGTTTCCTACAACATGCCCCGCCTCAGACAAAGCAATGTATACTGCTCACCCGCTCCACAGCCAATTCCAGACTCAAACGCTGCAGCAGTCCTTCACTCAGGCACCGGAGATAGCAAGAGACACAAGATTACCCTTGCTGTTAAAGAAAATCACCAGCCCCACCCTCCTCCTCTTCACCCCGGGGCAGCTCACCTCAAACACTCACAAGACTCCACAGGCAACCCACACACAACCTGCGACACCAAGGATAAACATTACACTGGGTCACTGTATTAAAACAGACTTACATCTTGGCCCACAACCTCCTCACCTTATCACGCGGCTCTTCATTACAGGGCACCGCCACTCTTGACGGAACCTACATAAAAAAAAAACAAACAAGCAGAAAGACATGCTGAGACACTGCCCAAGATCTCAGTCTGCCCACACCTAGACCCATCTCCTACTCCTTTACCTAGACACCTCACCCACCCAGAATCCATCACTTGCGATGGCCACCTTGAGGCAAGCGCAGCACCTGCAAACTCCAAACAACATGGTCTGATTAAAATACCACCAGACAGTCAACACCTTAAAAATAACCGCTACCTCAGCCCACCGGTCACCGCTCACCTTGCCCAAGTCCGCTCTGGTGCCGCTCAGTCATAGTACTCATCTCCACAGATCTGCAGATTAAAAGTAAGAATAGCAATACCTCAATTTAGGCCTATAATCGCTCATTTCCCGTTCCCTCTAATACCACACAGCCGCTCACCTTCTTACCGCTCCGCACTCCTCCGTCGCCCTTTGGTGTGTGGCTCAGCCCTCTGCATCTCTAGAAACAACAACATCAAACAATTCAACCACACTCACAGAAATACCTTAATGGATTCTAAGACAACTTATTGTAAAATTAGAATTGCCACCTGGAACCCAACTGCAGGCTGCCACTAAAAGACATCAAAAAACCCACATATCGAGCCATACGCATACAAGCCCTCACTTGAAGATTCCATCTTCTCAACTAGCGCTCCGGCTGCCCCTCCCGCACACCTCCGGTCACCCCCAGGCACCCTCAGATTATTACTGGACTTGCTCTCCTCACCTGCTGCAAACAGCTGCTGAACTGCACATTACCATACAACATTTGCCTCAATCACTGAGGCATATGGCTATGTTCATTGCAGACTCCTAACACCGCTCCACCTTACTCTCGCTCTACAGCTCAAGGCAAGGCAGATCCAAGCCAAACACCCACATCCACAGACTGACAATACACAGGACACTGTAAACTACAAGGCTGAACCAGAAAAGAAGTATTACAGCCAGCAAGATGATGCCCAGACGGAAAACAGTTCCTCAGAGATGACGACCGGCAAGACCGAGATGGCTAAGAGAGGACGCTCTCTGGCACCGCCAAACAGTATAACGTCAGGGCCAGGCCTTACTCTACAAGGAGAGAAGATGGATGCACAACAGGCCTGGGTTCAAGACCTAAAAACATCAGAATGCAAGGAAGAAATCCCGCTCTGAAAAATCAAGAGCTAGAGAGCAGAGCTGCTGCCAAGAACGACACCAAAGACAACCATCCCTAGTCTTCCGAGACACGAGAATAAATCGGCGGCTGAAGCTCACGATGCCGTCAAAGAAGGGCCCGATTGGGACCGTGCCGGTGAGTACCGGCGTTGAAGACCCTCGGGATGGCTCCTGCTACGCTCCTTAGGCAAGAAAAAGGATGTTGACACCGAAGAAAGTTGAAATACAAAAAAGACAAACCATACAAGTGACACAACAGACACAGGCTGGAACTGCCCTGCCCAGGCTAGTATTATCCTGAAGAATGAGAAACCTCATTTACCTCCCCGCTACAGTCTCTCCCCAAACACCCTCTACCCTACTCTATTCTCCAAAACCCCTTCCTGTCATCACTAACCTCATCCCCTCCCACCCCGCACCCCTCTCCGGCACCCGTGCCTCCGCTTAGCTTTCACAGGGCCGGGAGTCCGACTCCATCCTCAGCTAGGAAACCCTGCGGTGGCTCCAATGAATTATTCCTGCGGTTGCCAGGTCCCTCTTCATCACCTGCGTAAGACAAACCCAGCATCGACCTTCAGAAACAGGCATGACTCCGCAACACCTTCAATACAATTGACATTACCAATGACACGATCCACCTCAGACAAACCGCTGTCTGCCGCTCAAGTGCGGCGTCAGCGATTCCAGACTCACACACAGCAGCTGTCCTTCCTCATTGCACCTAAGGATACAACACACCAAGTTAACATCGCACTGGCAAGAAAGCTCCTACCCCACCCTCCGCCCATTTGCCACCCAGCTCACCTCGAGCACTGATGCAACTCTGCAGATAATCTGCGCAAAATCTGTGAAATGTAAGAGAAACTATATGCTGGGTTGGCATGAAAAAGTTGTCGCCTACATGTTGGCCTCGTTGGAGAGCTCAAAAACACGCAGCACCATCTCTCACAGCGTGTGGGCGGGACCTGCAAAAACCCCAAGCAAAGAGACACATGCTGAGATACTAATTGAAACCTCCGTCTGCCCACACCTAGGCCCACCTCCCACTGCTTTACCTTGACTGCTCACTCACCTAGCATCGGTCAGTTCCAGCTGACACTCACAGGCTGGCTCTCCACCTGTAAACCACAAACATGGGTTGATTAAAGCTTCATCAGCAATAGGACAGCAGAAAATTAACTGCTACTTTACCTCAAGAATCATCCCTCAACCTGCCAGAGTCCGCTTTGCTCTGCTTCTCATCGCACCTGTCAATATAGATAGTCAAATTTAACAGAAAAGTAAGACCTCAGTATAGTCCTAAAGCCACCCTTCACTCATTCCCTGTAATACCTCACACCAACTGACCTTTTCACCAGACACTGCTACTCTCCCCTCCTTGGCCCTTCGATGCACAACTCTGCCCGCTACACCTGTGGCAACATGAGCGTCAAATGACTGAATTGCATGCACGGCAATGTCTTTTAGCAATTCCACACACGTCTTACTTTAAATGTTCAAATACCTCCTACAGCCCAACTGCAGGCTGCCATAAGAAGAAATACAGAAAAAATCCAACTGCTACAAATACAATCCTTCCCACCTGCAACAAACCATCCCCTCTGCTAGCACACCAACTACCTCTCCCAGAAAGCCCCCCCATCATTCTCTCGACACAGGAAAAATACTGCAGAACCTCTCTCTCTAACCATCTACACGTTTCACCACAATAACCACACACTCCTATCGCTCTACCAGCTAACCCTGGCTCTACACATCTGGGTAGGGCAGGTCCGAGCCAGACATGCACAAGCTTGGACTAACAGTATGCAAAACAGTGCTAACTACAGGGCTCACAGTTAAGACAAATCTCACAAACAAACCAGACAGAAAACAGCACTGGGGATGACCTGTGGAACTGCGACAGCAACAAGAGTAGACTCTGATGTTGCCATTCAGCCAATACAACATCATGTCCCAGAACAAGACATTACTCTCATAACTGAGAAAATATATGCAAATACACTGGATTCAAGACCTAAAGAACATAAGGATGCAAGACAGAAATTCCAGTCTCTGGAAATGCATTACCAAAAAGCAAAGCTGCTACCAGCAACACCAGAAACCAAGATCCTACTTAAACCTTCAAGACCCAAGAATGATCTGCACCCAAACCTTGTAACAACACAAAAAAGCGTAAGTTGAGACTCTGCCAATGAGTAACAGCACTGGATACCTTAGGGATAGCTCCCACTGTTCTCCTGGAACAAGAGGAGAACGTTCAGACCAGATTAAGGTCTAAGACACAGAAGACGGACCACACAAACACCACAGACACAGGCTGGAACTGCCCTGCCCGGCACACATTAACATCATGCTGAACACTTAACCCAGCCCCTTTTACCTACTTAAGGGGGAGCGTTCCCAACTCTATTCTCAAAAAACCCTTCCTGAAATTCCTAACCTTGTTCCATCCCCCTGCCATGCCCCCACCCCTCGACAGTACCCATGCCTCTACTTAACTTTCATGGGCCTGGGAGTACAAATACATTCTCAAAGAAAAAAAAAAAAAAACACACCACTCAACCTACTTATGTATACCCATAATTGCCAGGTCCTTCTCAGGCATCTGCAAAAGAGAAAACCAACACCGATCTTCAGAAAACAAAGCCATTACTCAGCATCACCTGAAACAACACAGGCATTTCTAGCAAAACACCCCACCTCACACAAATCACTGTACTCTGCTCACCTGCTCCATAAGCAATGCCACAGTCACACAAAGCAGCTGTCCTTCCTTGTTGCACCTAAGACAGCAAGAGACACAAACTTAATACAGCACTTGCGAAAAAGAACCGACACAACCCTCCCCTCCTAACCACCGCATGGCTCACCTCAAACGCTCATTGAGCTCCACAAGCAGCCGGCACAAGACCCATGACACCGGGACAAACCAGTTCACTGAGCTGCCACATAAGATTTAGGTCTTAAGCGTTTCGCTGAAACTGACCTGCCTGCTCAGACCGCTTTTCACAGTCCCTCCAGACCTGTGAGTGGCACCTACAAAAACCCAAGGAAAGACACACAATGAGTTTGTGCCCAGAACCTCCATCTGCCCACACCTAGGTCTATCTGCTGCTCCTTTACCTTGACGGCTTGCCCATCCAGGATCCCAGTTTGAGTAGCCACATTGAAGCTGGTGCACCACCTGCAAACACCAAACAAAGATGGCTTAAAACCCCTTTGGCAATACAACACCTGAAAAATAACCTCTACTTCAGCCCACCGGTCAGCGGTCGCCTTGATCGACACTGCTTCCGTGCCCATCTCGCACAGCTCTGATCACAGACCTTCAAATAAAAAACAAAAAAAAAAAACCAAAACCCCACACAACTTTAGCTTGGTCCTGTAGCCACACTGCAGTTAATTGCTCTATTACCACACACCAACCCACCGTCTTACCTCACACCTCTTCTCCATCACGCTTTACTGCTTGCCTCGACCCTCCAAATCTGTATAAGCATTATCTGGAACCAAGTCAACCCCATGCACAGGAACAGCTTAGCAATTCCACACAGCTCCGGTTTTTGATTTTACATTATCTACTATAGCCCAACCGCAGGCTGCCAATAGAATAGATACAGATATCAAACGTGGAGCCCTACACATACAAGCCTCCACACCTACAGGGTACCTTTCTCTCAGCTAGTACTCCAGCTACCTCTCCCAGAAAAGCCCCTGTCATCCCATTGACATCTGCAAAATACTGCAGTGGTGACGCTCCTCACCTGCTGCAGATACCCCCTTAAATCCAAGAGGACCATACAACCTCTGCCTCAACCATCTACGCGTATCACCCGATTAACTGCAGGCTCTAATCGCTAACCCTGACTCTACACCTCCGGGCAGGGCAGCTCCAAGACACACACATGTGCACAGACAGACGCTAAACAGAACACTCCAGACTATGAGCCTCAGATGAAAAAACTCAGCCTGGAAGATGACACCAGGACAGAAAACAGCATCGGGGAAGAAGACCTGTCATACCGTAAGAGTGACCAGAGGCTCTCTGGAACAACCAGGAAAATAACACAAAGTTGTGGCCCGAAACAAGAAGTCGCCTTATAAACAGCCAAACCTTTCAAACAAGAAGCCTGGCTTCAAGACCTAAGAATATATAGATGATGGAAGAAATCGCAATCCTTGAAAAGAGATGCCTACAGAGCAGAGCTGCCGATTCAGCCCTGAACGATGCCGGAAGAGAAGATCATCCCTAAACTTACACGACGAGAAAAATGATCTGCCTCTGAGGTTGATAATGCCATAAAAGAGCCCGATCGAGACCACAGCGATGAATACCGGCATTCGGGACCCTTGGGATGGCACCCGAGACACGGGCCAAGAGCCTTCTGAGCAAAGAGCGACGAGAATGTCAAAAGTCAAGTAATGTCAAAAACTAAAAAGACAAACTACACAAAATACACAAACAGACACAGGCTGGAACTGCCCTGCCCGGCACACCCGGGCATCGTCCTGAATGATACCCCCGCTCCTTTTACCTCACCAAAAAAACTACTTTTCCTAGATCGCTCCCTACCCAAAACTACCTTTCAACTTCTTCCTGCAATTGGAAAAATAGTCTGTTCCCCCTTAGCCCTCTCCTAAACACCAATTCCTCAGCTCAGCTTTCCAAGTACCTGCATTGTAAATCCATTCACATCGGCAAACCAGGACATTCCTACAGTTACCAGTTTATTCTGCATTTGAAGAAGCACCCCCACGACCGCCACCTGTAACAACGTGTCAGTCACGTACCTTTAAACAGATTCGTGAAAAGAAAGAGCTCCTTTTCAGCTCTCCATCGAGTGACGATACCTTGCAAAGAGGGACTAAGGAGCACCACGGTGACTCTATTGTCAAGAGATGACCCGGCTTTGCCTACAGGAATAAATAAAAAGAATGCCTGTAACAAGAATACTAACCGCACACCAGAATACATAAACCGATCAAACCTCAAAAACGCAGATCGTGCCAGAACCGACACCTCTCAATGAACAAAGCCGCCGGAACGAGAGGTCCTCTGCTCGAGTCCGATAACCGACAGCGATCCTTAGCAAATTATAGGGACGGTCGGTGATGGAAAAACCACAACGGCACTACAGTGTGACTCTAAGATTTAAAATGTACATATTATGAAAATAGAAAGCAACAGCTTTTATGTAATGTGCACACCAGAACGTAACTGCCGGGACACAACCTAAGCAAACCTCGTGGGACACCCGAGGTAAACAAAAGAAACTAAATGACTGAAACGGCTTACTTACCCAGGTCGCAAAAGGATGACAGACCTTCAGCCAGATACTGCTAGGAGCACTAAAGAAGTAAACAACCTCTTCCACAAGACATTATAGAGAGAGTGGCGCATCTCCACACTGGATGGAGTTACTTCATCAATGTCTTTAATGATAACTGTCAGGTTTGGGTCAATGGCAAAATTACAGTCACAAGAATTAGGTCCGACAATATATTATGTAAAAGGAAGGGAAGAGCGGACACCTTCGACTACCAGATGTCTATTTCGATCTTTGATACTGTACCTAATGCTTCTTCACGTGAGACTCATCTGATTTTCTGTTGCACTGCACACACCTGGACAGTCTACGTCACGTAGCTACTAGCCTCACCGTACCATTACCTGCAGAGGAATTAAAACAAAAACTTGAACACCACCAAAATTCAACAGCAAAACTCTCCTGAGAAACTTAAGTGAGCCATCAGCTCCCTTTCTCTACAATCCCTCAGTCCCAAACCTTCAGAAACATCTTATCTGCGCCTGAACTGTAAAGCAATGAAAGCCAGTTCCTCCCAACAACTCCCGCCCTGTATTTACACCACTTGATTCCCTGCATCAGCTGCTCCTCAGGAGCTGGTTTTAATATTTCTGCCTGGCTTTGTGTGAGCACCCCTTACATTCTATTTTTGCACAAACACCAGGTTCTGCTACAGTGCCATATAATAAATAAAGTAATAAGGTACCGCTGGCCTATCAGAAACTACTCAAGTCAAGTGACTGATGTCCTACTCTGTAGGTGATTGGGAAAGTCATCCCACACCCTGAAAGACATTAAGCCTTATATTCCTCTTTCTTTTTTGGGGAAGTGCTGAAATCCCATATACAGATGCACACAAGATGCTTACCTTAACCCCTCCTAGGTAATCTCACTTCCATTCCTAGTAAGACATGGTATCAAGTACTCACACAGACTACAGCAAAGCTGCTGAAAAACACTAAGAGTCTCATCCTCAGTGAAGTATTGACTTCCAGCAAAATACGTGGCACCTAGAAATAAAGAGACCAGAAAAGACATTAAATCATTTTACTACCCTTCAACACTTAAGAAAAATAAGAAAAACCAAACAAACAAACAAAAAAACCACACCACCTAACACACAACCAAACCAAAAAAAAAAAAAAAAAAACAAACCACCCAACTACATCTAAGTGTCCTTTTTACTACATATGCTACTGAACTACACCTGGCTATGAACATCTTACCTGAAACACACATCTCTACTGCTCCAAACATCAAAATAGCAGCTCAAAGAGCTATGCAAGCTCAAAGGCTACAAATGACTGAGAAAGGAGCAGACCACTGACTCCACAAAAAGCCAAGAGCGGAATGACCTGCCAGGGCAGAGACTGGCACTCATATACCCCAGGCCCCACCCATCTCCCTTCCCACAATCCCCTTGGAAAGGGGCGGGGAAAACCAGCAAACCCTATAAAAGCTGCCAGAGGTAGATGAGATGATTTTTTTTTAGTCTGACTCAAGTTTACATTTCATGAGGCAACAAATGGACCAGATAATCTTTATGGAAAATAATGCTTGCTCTTCTGCTACAGCTCCATCTATTAAATCGGCAACCTGACCAGGTAGGGAAAACCAATTTTTTTTTGGAGATATATTTAAAAAATTAACATCTATTGTACTGAAATACAGAGGAAAATAGATGTTGTCGTTTACTCTTGCTCAAGATGAGACTATTCGGTCTGTTGCTTGCTACCCCTGCTATATAACTAAAAAGGGAGAAGAAATATAATTTTAAAGAGCTTGAGACTCAAGAAAACAACACAAAGAGATCCTTAAAATTACCGTTATGGGCCAGACTTGATTTGCAAAAAAGTATTTGATTATTGTTAAAAACAAAGCCGGATAATGAGAAATAAAACAAGATAACGTCCCCCCACCCCTCTCTCTTCTCAGGCTTAATTTGAAGTATCTCTACCTACTCCTCCCTACTGCTTCACATCTCGCTCTACACCGCTCCTTTCTCCTCACAGCAAAAACTGCCTACTTTCCTCCCTTGCTCCAGCAGGGTGTCCTCTCTGCTGCCTATGGCTCTTACTGAAGTGCTCTGGCGTAGTTCATTTTTCCATGGGATGCGGTCCATCCGTAACGCCTACCCTGGCACGGGCCGTAACCTCTGTCAGGCACCTGCCTTCCCCCCGAGGGACCTCTGAGGGCAGCGGGTGGATCTCTACTCTTTGGTGGGCTGCAGGGGAACAAGCCTGCTTTGCCATTGTCTTCAGCATGGGCTGCAGGGAAATCTGGGCCAGCAGCAACAGTACTCTGCCCCCCTCATTCTTAGAAATGTTGAATCGCAACTTAGTCTGAGTGGAAAGGGGCCTGGTAAAGACCATGTAGTCCAACCCCCCTGCAAAGAACAGGGACGTCTTGAACTACACGGGATTACTCTGAGCCTCGTTCAACCTGGCCTTCAATGTTTCCAAAGATGGGGCATCTACCGCCTCTCTAGACAACCTGTTACAGTTTGGCACTGCTTCAATGACATTTGCATCTACAGCGATTCCTCTCACCTCTCACAAGAAATTGTTTACAACTGCCTATCAGGGTCCAATCGGGACTCAGATGGTTCTCTTACTGCTATCTCAAAGTGCAAAATTAAGGCTAACATGCAAAAGCGGCTGATTTCCCTCAAAAGATGCAAAATTTATTATTTTTTTCCATAAAGCATGACATGACACAGAAAAAGGAAGGGGAAAGGAAAGATAAGTAATTAGAGGAAAAAGGGTAATAGCTACCACCGTGGGTCAAAGGCGTCCCTGTGTTCCCGGACGCAGGCAGCGTCCTGCTAGTCTTCACAAACAATGTCGATACTGGCTGGGGAGAGCTCTCAGGGGTCTCATTGTTACCTTTGATGCTAAGTAACAAACTTTGCTCCTCATTTCCTTCAAGGATTGCCACCTTTCTTGGAGCTCATGATCCTGAGTACAGTTCTCAGGCAGCTTTTCTGCTCCATCTTCCTTGATAACAGCTATGCGGTTATCTTAACAGCCCAGGCCCTTCCCTGATAACAGAGAACAGACAGTCCACTCAATCCGTGCTCCGGAAGGGCTACACCTCATTCAGTCCCGTTCTGGGAGCGTTATGCTGCTTGCTACTACAGAAACCACTCTCCAACCGTGGGAGTGGCAACCGAGGCTTGCGGCAACTAGTCTGTGGGACCTGCGTTCCGCCGACGGGAACGGCTACTGTGTCTCGGGCAGACTGCTTGCAGCAGGTGATGTCAAATTGTGAGGCTAACTTTTGGTCCGCAACAAATCCATAGTCTGACTGTAGGTGCCGTGTCCTCGGTAACAAAGTCAAGAAAGTGGCGATGATCTGACCGACTCTGACACCGCCCTGTGGCTCAACGTTGTCGTCAGGATGGTGAGATAGCAGTATACTCCTCAAAGGGAGGCAGAAAATAGAGGGAGAGAGAGAAAAGGAAAAGAGAGAGAAAAAGAAAAGTGACAGCAGTATAATCACCACAAAATTTTCAAAAGTTTAAATTGTTTCTTTAACATAGACCAAAATCTTGTCACTTTGTATCATTTTTCTTAGACTATCTGCCTTGTGTCGGCAGATTTTAGAATATCTATGTCGAGTGGATCATTGAGCAGATAGCGCGCATCGAGTATGGAAGTGAAATGTGTCAGCCGATTCACTATCTTTCGATTTTTGACATACGGTATTGCTGATAAAACCAAACTTAAGACCAGTATTAAAAGAATGACAATGGGGTGACACAATCTGTTCGAGATGCTTGCGGCGGTAGGTGACCATCCAAAAACTGACTCCCACTATTTAGGTTCTGCATCCTTTTTTAACCTTTTCAAAACACCCTGTGTTTCTAACACCTTACGATGAACCGGTACTAAGATTTTCTATGGGTGATCTTTGATCTTTTCCAGGTGTTAATCAAATGCTGGTGTTGTAATAATTTCTTTACCTAATTAAAATTTGTTCCAATTGTGCAGGTAGTGGTTAGCAAATCACTGGATAATTAGATTGCAAGAGTTTCTGAGAGGGGAGCGGTGCTAAATAAGAAAAGTCACCTCCGGTGATTTTGGTAAACTCACAAGTACAATTCTTTGAGTGAGTCCTAGTATCTACAACTACATCATCGACAGAGACAGAATCACAAACGGTCCTCGAGCGTGCACAGCCTTTAGCAATGTATTCAAATATTGTTTCGGTGTTTTCGTCGGGACAAATCTCAAAATAACAAATATTTTGTTCTGTTTCGAGACAAATGTCTTGGGCTCTGATGGTGGTGCTTTCACAAAGACAGCCTTGTTGATCTCGCAAAATACGTGCATCAAAATCGATAGCTTGCTGCTTATCTCTGTTTTTCCAGGCCTGTACTCTATGCTCTAGAGGATAGAATACTGTGCTGTTGCGGTTCCATGCTAACGCCATGATTCGATACATTGTACGTACCAAAGCATTGCGCACACGCAAGCTGTGGCCACGCTATTAATGGAGTTATTGCTAAAATTAACCAGATACCGCTGGGATTGGAATTTTCTTTCAGAGTTGGGTGCTGTCTCAAACTGTTTTTCAAATTGCAGTGCAGAAAGTGCCTTCTTCTCCTTCTCTAATAATAGATACAGCTACTGATGAGATCCATAAGTGACCTTGGATACGCCAGACAGGTTGTTTTGGACCACATCGAACCAATTTGTGGTCCTTTTCATTCACCTTCTCCCATTTTGGTAAACATCCATTGGTTACTTCCTAAAGCCAATAGGGAAGATTGTAAAGGACGTTGCAGTTTAGTCAAGCCGCTAGTTGTGGTAGCCAATTTGTTCATCATGCATTACTATGGTAGCTAAATTTGGGCAACCGTCTCTGGAAGAACGTCCTATAAGGCTGTCATGTCAAACGAGAGCTTGGCACCGTGCCTGTTCTGTCTTCTTTCAGTTACAGGTTACTGGTAAGATGTGAAAAAATATTACAAGTCCAATCATAAATCCAGTGAAACGATTCATCATTTTTAGAATTTAGGCTTCCAAATTAATTATCAGCCCTGTCCAGCTCATTCAGAATTCCTGTGAAAGAAAAAAGAAGAGAATATGCTCAGTTGAGGATAAAACTGGCAGTTAAAAGGAGGGTATTATCCGCTGGGTACTGATGCGGTGTATTTTTCCTGCTTATAGGAAAAAAAAAAATCCCACTGTTTCTGTTGCCTGTCTCTCCCAAAGGTGGGGCTGTGGGCTGATGGGCGAGATTTCTTTTCCTTTAAGTGAGTATTGTTTCTGATTAGACCATGTTGATACCACCTCGCTCAGCTTTTCGAGGGGTAAACTGTCCCTTACATCCCTTGCAACTCCCTTTTTAATTCCCAAAAGACAGCATTGTTGACAGGTCCTGGGCAGTCCTCCTTCTGCTGTTGTAAAACAAGGGCTGCATTGACTGATTGGCCAGGCAGGGGGGGTGGAGCACAAGTCCCTACTTCCTTGATAGCATCTATGCAGTTATCTGAGCATGCCAGCTCCTTCCCTGATAATGGGGAACAGTCAGTCTGCTGTCCCCACTGCAGGACTGTTATGCCTCTTGCTTCCACAGAAACTGCACTCCACCCATGGGAGTGGCAACCCAGGCTCACTGTGGAATCTGCATTCCACTTACGGAAGCAGCAACTGCAGATGGAATCCAAACGGAACAAACGTTGCATCTTAGGGCCAGGAAACAAATACAGACATGGCTAGAGGGAAGACAGAACCAAACCACTAGGCTGCATCAGAGATGCAGACTCCAGAACTCTGCTGAGGAAATGAGAGAGAGCTCTGGTAGGAGCGAGAGGACTGTGGAAGTAGAGGCAAGCAAAGGACCGCTGATACAACGACATACTGGGGATGAGATCCAAACAGATTACAGATGTCCTTGGGGACTAGGGATGAAACAGAGACATTGGATGGTGCAGAAGGACAGTATGAGCGCTCTGAGACAAAATGGAAGCCTGAGGAAGACTTGGCTCCTCAATTAACAAAACCAAAACCTTGCTGCAGACCAGAAGGATGGCCAGAGAACACAAGGATGCTTACAGGAAGAGGCGTGCCAGAAACAGACGGGAGCCAAAATAGCCAGAGAAATAGAAAGCGGCTCAAAGGCACAAAGGTACTAGGAAGAGATGGGAACAGACAGCAGAGGACACGTGAGGGAGATGAACAAAATGGAGGGCGGGACTAACTTACATCTCTGAGGAGAAGGGATGACCCAAGGAGATGTTCTGACAAATCAGGGGGGTACAAATTACACTCCAGAGGTAAAAGCCTGCCACGGAGACCCTCTGAAGCCTCCAAAAGGAACAGAGAGAAGAAAAAACCGTGTGAGACACAAAAAGAAAATTTTTAAAGGCTCAAGGTGAATGACAGACAGAAAAAAAAAAAAATAGGCAGCTCAGTAAAAGTAGACATAGAAAGAAAATCCTAAAGTCAACAGGGTATAAGGCAAAAAGGAAAAAAGAACGCAAGTAGCGACAGAATGCTAGATAAAATTGGGCATAGAAGAAAACAAATGGAAAACAGCATAGAAAGAGGAAAAAATTAATAAACGGGCACAACATGCTAAGTAAACACTGAAGTGGAAATACAAATTGAAAAATTCAGAGAGTAGCTGGTGCATGAGATAGAATTAAATAGACAGGGGACCTGAATAAAAGCAGACATAAAAACAAAGTTTTAAAAGCTACAAGAAAAAAGAAAGAGGAAAACTGATAACAGACATAGCAAAGTAAACAAAGACATAGATTAAAAAAAATAAACAAAACAACAAGGTACACCACAGACTAGAATGAAAAAAAAATTACAATGACCCAGATAAAAGGAGACATAAAAAGAAAAACAAAAGACCACACAAGGAGACACAAAGACATGAAAAAATAAGGAACCAATAAAAAAATCTTGAAGCTGAATAAAAGTGGACAGAAAGAAAATGTTAAACGTGACAGTGTAGAAGACTGATAGAAAAAAAAGCAAATAATAGAGACTGAAAAATAAAAAAAAAGGAATGTAGAAACAAAACTTTAATAGGAAAGGCATAAAGATAGAGGAAAAAAATTAAAAAGAACAACAAAAATAGAGAAAGACACAAAGAAAACATAAAAAGCAACTGGGTACAGGACAGACTAGAACAACATTAAAAAGTAAAGATGACAAATCAGATAAAAATGAAGAGGGGATAGGTAAATTTACAAGATGATAGGGTACAAGACATACAGGAAAACATTAAAAACCAGGGAGAGACATCTTGATAAAAGTAGATGTAGAACAAAAATTTTTAGAGTAACAGCACACAGTAAAGATAAAAAAATTGAAAGTGGACATAGAAAATGAAATAAACATACACCAATTTAAAAAAGTTTCAAATTCAAACAAACAGAGAAAAATGGAACTATAGGAACAGTTACCTAGAGAACATTACACATATCAAGAAGACAATTTTAAAACCGACTTGGTGACAAACAGGTAATAAAAAAACAAAACCTGGATTCATATGAGATTAGACATAGAAAAAAAACAAATTTAAAAGCAAGGGGAATAACGAAATAAAGGCCAAAAAAAAAAAAAAGACAGCTAATGACAATAGAGATGCATTGACACAGAAGTAACAGACACTGCTGACGACCACTATGATCAAGCAAATGCTGATTTATTGTTGATACATCCCGGTTAATATAGCCCTTCTAATTCCGTATCATGCGCAAGCTCTCTACTAATTGGTTAACTATATCATGCACGCGCTCCTAGCTAAAATATGATTCATTAAGTCTTTGTTCACACGCACAGCTCTCTCCACCTGCACCCTGCTTCACATTCAGCCCCTGGTCACATATGCCAGCTGTTTTCCTTCTTCTCAAGGTGGCTTCGTTTACTTTCTCACAGGAAGCTTCATTACTTTCTCACAGGCAGCCTCATTTTCTCACAGGTGGCTTCAGTACTTTCTGACAGGCAGCTTCAGTGATGTCCTTGAGGCCTGCTGCTCACAAACATAATTCCATTCGGTCTGGATTGTTCACTAAGTGCCCCTGGTACTCCAGGTATCCAACAAATCCCCCTTTTTGTTTTGAACAATCCAGACCCACTTTCATCATACGTTCCATAGCTTTCACAAAGCATTTTAAAATATACCCCAAAATCATCAGTGTCAACAGCAAACCCGTCAATAATACCAACCCATAAACTATCAAATCTTTTAGCCAGCCTGTGACCCCCAAGGATTTCAACCAGTCTGTTAACCTGCTTTCCACTTGTATTGCATGCTTGTTCCATCGTAACTCTGCCAACTGATAGCGTATTGACTTAGAGTGATCAGAAACATTCGTGCAACACATATCTTCAAAATCTTCACATCCATGTCCAGGCGCTAATAACAAAAAAATCAATGGCTGCTAGATTCTGCAAAAATATCATGACGCATGCTATCCATGTCTTCTAATAATCTTGATAACATGCTAGAGGTTAAATTCATTTGCTTTTGTGCCCAACAAGCTAATTTATTTAAGTTAGCTAAAGTTTTTCAGTTGCTGCCCAAGGAACAAATAAAGATAATGCTATCCGCTCAGCTGTCCCCAACAGGGTTAAATTGCCATCATAATGGGGAGTCAATACTTTTAGCGATCTTCTTGTTCGAGTATGATTCCATAATGTTCTCATAGATGGAGCAAACATTATCAATGTTCCAAAATAACATGGTCCTCCTATAGCCCTTTTTGATACTCCTGACCTTATTTTACTACAATATCAACTAGGTTCATTGTTGTTCAGGGTTTTGTTTCTGGTTGGGTTTTTTTTGTTTTCTTTGTTTTGGTTTTTTTTTTGAGCCAGATTGTCTGTATTGAGTTGTTAATCATTTTTTGCAAGCATGGTATGTTAATGATTATGCCTAGTATGATGCCTAGTATCACAATTCCGATTTTAACCAAGGACAGCAACCACCCAGTTATGCCACACACAAGCTTAGTTATTAAAATTACTGATCACACGTTATACATATTCATGATTACAAAGCAAAGCTAAGTTTCACTACCTTCTAGTAATTTTCTACTATAACATTTTTCTACTATTATAGATATAACAACTCCAGTAACTTTCTCATCTACAAGAGCAATGACTAGTTTTCTGCAGGCCTCTGTTGAAACAAGCCATAAATTCTGCTAACAATGTTTTGTATCTTAAAGCTTCCCTTCTCATTCCATGGCTTTCTTCCTGAAAGCATGATTGCATTCCTCCCCCAAGGTCGGTGTGCTTTCACTGATCCCATACTGGCTCAGCGAAATACCACATCTCCCTCTTCTTTGTTTATGAGAAGAGGCTTGTTTCAATGCTTTATCTATTAAAGTCTGCACACATTTTCAGACACAGAATATAGATCAAAATACATATATAAAAGGAATGAATAAGCATCCTACAGCTATTAGTAACAAGCTTATATCAAGTCACCAAAAGATTTCTGAATGTATCTAAACCATCACTTTGTTGCTATTTTTGTACTCCTTTTTGCAAGTTTTGAATGCTTTTGTGAATAGATTCCGAATCAGACACAGTCATGCAGCAAAGCCCATCAAAATCCTGACAACCACGATTTTGTGCTAATAATAAAAAAGTCCTTTGCTGATCTATTCTGTTACTAACCCAACTATGCCAAAGACACTGCTGAGCAAGAGAATGATGATCAGCCGGGTCAGAGCAGAGAAGGGAGGCAGGTGCACCACCTTCAGTGCATCCCCTGTTGTAAATAAAGTGTGCTCTGGGTCCGTCCTCTCCCCCCCGCTCTGAGCCACCTCTGTTTATACCCTCAGCAGATTCGGTGAAAGAGTACTGACTAGGTGTTGCTGCATGCGTGGCCAGCGCATGCAACAAGGCCTGTCAAAATATGTGCTCTGCACGCTAACAGCGGTTCTGTTTTGTAAAGCAGCGTAGCGTATAGAATCTATATCAGTTAACAGCGTTGATAGTGCCGATGCAGTTGTATTTATTTGCTTAGCAAGCCAAAAGCCCAATTTATTTAGCGTAGTTAATGCCTAGGCACTTGCCACACCAGGTGTAAAGACTGAAGCAGCAATAATTTTGCTTAGTTTCCAAAACTCTATTATCTTGGCCATCAGATTTAAAGCTATGTGTGCTTCATTTAGGTCTTTTATGCTGTCTGGATTTTGGTATGTGCTCACATGATTACACCATGCTGTGTCATTGCAATGTATAGATCTTAAAGCATTTACAATCATTACCCCTCTAGAAACATTAGCTCACCCTCAATCTAAAACACACTAAACACCCACTGCACACTCAACCACCATCACATGCCTACAAAACACACCACCCATCCACCTACCACTAAAACCCACAACTGACACACACCAGACTCACTCTAGCACCAGCCTCCTCCCACACACCATCACCCTGCACCTTTGGCTCTCCCTGGGAACAGCGTTCCCAGGGGCCTCAAAAAAATAGCCCTCCCTGCAAAAAACCCCAGCCTGAGCCTGACTTCTGCCCCCAAACATCAGCGATGATCATCGCCTCACAGAGCAGCCGGGACTGGGGAAAAAAAAAGCCTGGCTAGAGGAAACTAAAAGAAAAAAAATAAGTAAATATTCCCCAACTGTTTTTTTTTTAATTTAAATTTTTCTGCTGTTTATGTCTAACTGCCTGAAAAGGAAAACTGTCACACACACCCTAAAACCAAACACAAGAAACCAACTACCCATTCACAACTAAACTACAGACACTCAAAACACACTAAAACTTCACTCACTACACATACCAACACTCACACTCTGGCAAGCTGATGCTCCCAAGAGCCTGCTGTAACGCACTCTCCCCCTATGGCTGCAATGCTCCCCAAAAAAAAAAAAAATCACAAGAAATCACAAGCCTCAAAACAAAAAGAAAAAAAAATACCCACACCCCAAACACACACACACAAAAAAACCACTAAAAAAAATAAAACCCAAAACCACACCACTATACCAGCAATAACCCCGCCTCCTAGCCTATTCTGCACCCAGCCTTTGCAGACAACCATCACCTGACACATCATCCAGGACCCAGAGCCAAAAAAAAAAACCACCCACAATAAAACCCAGAAAAACCCAACAAACACACTCACCAAACCTCACAACAGGTGGTAGAATCTCTTCTACTCCACTTTTCTGCTTAGATTCGTCTGCCTAAAATAACTCACAACACCAAATGCTAAGCATTAATACACTTCACAGCTAGACCTCTAGTAACATGGAAAACAATTACTCCCTCAAAAAGCACTCGCTCTACCCTTGCTTCACCACATTAAGTCTAGTGACTTATCACCAATCCACCTAGCCTTGACTCTACACACCCCCCAGGGCAGGGCAGCTCCAGCCAAACACACACACGCAGAGACAGACACTACACAAACCACATCAAACAACACACCTCAAAGGTCAGAAAAAGGTACCTGCAAGAAGAATGACCACCAGATGGAAAAATATCATCAAGAAATAAGACCTGCAGGACCGTGAGATGAATAACAGGAGACTCTGGCAGCGCCAGACCAAGAGTAGAACATCACAGCCCCTAACAAGACCTTACTTCTCAAACCTGAGAGGATGGACACGCAAGAAGCCTGCATCCAAGACCTAGAGAACATCGAGATGCAGGGAAGAAGTCCCAGTCCATGAAAATGGACAGCAAGACAGCAGAGCTGCTCACGCAGCTGAGAACGACGCCAGATAAGAAGATGGTCCCTAAACTTTCAAGGGACACGATGGGTCCATGATTTAGACTTGTAACGCCATAAAAGAGCCCGATCGGGACGGTGCTGCTGACTACTGCCCTTTGAGAGGGCAGCTACGGCAACCGAGTAACCCGCCATGCTCCTTGACCGTACGAATGATGCCTACGCCCAAGGAAGGTCCACGAGACAGAAGACAGACCACACAAAAAACACAACACGCTGGAACTGCCCTGCCTGCTCCACCATCATGCTGAAGATGAACCCATCCATCTTGTACCTGCTAAAAGGGGACTGCTCCTGGACAAGCCCTCCACACTACCCGACTTTTACAACCTCTTCCTGAAAGGGCCAACCTTATCCCTTCCTTGCCCCGATCCCTCGCCGGCACCCGTGCGTCAACTTATCTTTCGGAGCCCCAGAACCCCGATTCTGTCCTCGACAAGAAAACCTCAATCTCTCCGCTAGATCTCATCCTCGCTCGAGGTCCTGCTTCATCTGCAAAAAGAGAAAAGCCAACACCGATCCTGACACAACAACACAAGTACGCAGCCTCTTTTGGATCAACACAAATATTTCCCACAGCACGCCCCACCTCCAATGAAACAGTTTAATCTGCTCACCTGGTCGGTGCTGATGCCAGAGTCAAACACCACAGCTGTCCTTCACTGTAGCACCTAAGATAGCAAGAGACAAAATTACTATTAGACTCGCAAGAAAGAACCGACCCCACCCACCCAGGGTCCCTCACCCGGCTCTCCTCGGAAGCTCTCATGGCTCTGCACGTAACCCACACACAACCTTCAACACAAAGTAAAAACACTATGCTGAGTCACCACATAAACATTGTTGGTAAACAATAACCTGGCCCCCAAGCACCTCACCTTCTGAATCCACTCCTCAGGGTGGACTGCCATCCCTCAAAGCCTGGAAATGACACCTACAAGAAACCCAAACAAAAACACATGCTGACAAATTTCCCAAACACTCAGTCAGCTGTGACTATGCCCGCCTCCATCCCCTTTACCTGGGCAACCTGCCCACCTAAGGTCCATCTGTTCCAGTTCCAACATTCAAGCTAGGACAGCATCTGCAAACCAAAACCAGATATTGCTAAATATGTCAACACCAACAACACACCTGAAAAAACAACTTCTACTTCAACACACCTATCGCCTTTCACCTTGCCTAAGTCCATTCTGGCACCCTTCTCTGTGTTTGTCTCTACTGCCCCTGCAATAAAAAGGAAAAAAAAAATTACTTCAGTTTAGTCCTATAGCCACTCATTACTCACTGGATCTAATACCACACGTTCACCCACCATCTTAACCCCTCATCTCTCGGTGCACGGCTCATCCCGCTACATCTGTAGAAACATGAACGGGAAACTAGTCAACCGCATGCAGAGCAATAGGTTAGCAGATTCAGAGAAGTCTTTTTTCAAATTTAACAATTTACACCTACAACCCAACTGCACACTGCCATTACAAGGCAGACAGAAATCAAATATTGGACTCTATCCCTACAAACCTTCACACCTTCAAGACCCCATCTGCTCCGCTCTGACCGAGGCTGCCCCTCCCAGACAGTTCCGGTCATCCCATCGCCGCCCACAAAAGGCTACGAAAGTGGCCCTCCCCACCCCTGCTCATTGCCAAAAAACTATACCACCTTTGCTTCTACCATCTGGGCATATCAACAAGTTCAAGGCAGACTCTTATTGCTACTCCACCTTACCCTCACTCTACAGGTCCAAGCACAGCAGCTCTGAGCCAAAAATACACAAACACACACACAGACATTAGACAGAAAGCATAACTATATGCCACAAATAACAAGAAACACTCTTGGCTGAAAGGAAACTATAGAAAATGAGTAAGACCTGAGGGTACGAGACAGCAATGACACAAGGTACTCTGGCAGCACCAAAGAAAGAAAAAAAAAAAGCATTGTGGCCCAGGACAAGGCCTTACTCTCTGATCTGAGAGAACATATGCATAAGAAGCCTGGCATCAACAGCTAGAGAACCTCAGGATACAAAGAAGTTCCCAGTCCCTGAAAAAGGACTGCTGGACAGCACAGCTGCTCATGCAGCTGAGAACAAACGCCAAAAGAGAGGATGGTCTCCCAACTTCTCACACGTGAGAACGATCCACACCCAAACCTCATAACACCATAAAAGAAGGGCCCTATCGGGACCTTGCCGATGAAAACCAGTGTTTGGGACCTGAGGGCCGGTGCCCGAGGCGTCTGCCGTACGCCTCGAGCGAAAGGAGAACGCCAAGACTCAAGGAAGGTCTGGAACACAGAAGACAGACCACACAAACACAATGACAGACAGTGGCTGGAACTGCCCTGCCTGACACACGCTATTATCATGCTGAATGGTAACCTGCCCCCTTTACCTGCTGAAAGGGACTGTTCCCAGACAGGCCTTCTGCTCCACACTACTACTGAAATCCCTTTTGGAAATTGCTAGCCTGACCCCTCCCTTCTCCCACCCCTTTTGAGCGCCCATGCTGAAGCTTAGCTTTCAGAGGTCCGGGAGTCTGAATCCGTCAACAAGAAAAACCACGGTTGCTCCACTGGATTACACCTGCGGTGGCCAGGACACTCTTCATTTTCTGCAAAAACAAAAGCCAACACCCATCCTCACAAAACAGCACCATAAGCCAGCACTGCATCCATCCACATGAGTGTTTCCTACAACATGCCCCGCCTCAGACAAAGCAATGTATACCGCTCACCCGCTCCACAGCCGATTCCAGACTCAAACGCTGCAGCAGTCCTTCACTGAGGCACCTGAGACAGCAAGAGACAGAGGATTACCCTTGCTGTTAGAATAATTCATCAGCCCCACCCTCCTCTCCACCACGGGGTGGCGCACCTCAAATGCTCACATGGCTCCACAGGCAACCTGTGACACCAAGTGAAAACGTTACACTGAGTATTAAAACAGACTCTTACATCTTGGCCCACAACCTCCTCACCTTCTCACACTGCTCTTCAGTACAGGGCACCGTTGCTCCAGACAGTGCCTATGAAAAAACACAAGCAGAAATACACACCCTGAGAGACTGCCCGAGATCTCGGTCTGGCCGCACCTAAGCCTATCTCCTACTCCTTTACCTAGGCACCTCGCCCAACCAGGATCCGTCACTTGCGATGGCCACCTTGAGGCAAGCGCAGCAGCTGCAAACTCCAAACGACATGGTCCGATTAAAATACCACCAGCCACTCAACACCTTAAAAACATCCACTATCTCAGCCCACCGGTCACCGCTCGCCTTGCCCGAGTCCGCTCTGGTACACATCAGTCATAGTACTCATCTCCACAGACCTGCAGATTAAAAAGAATAGCAATACCTCAATTTAGACTCATTGCCCGTTCCCTCTAATACCACACAACTGCTCACCTTCTTACCACTCCACACTCCTCCGTCACCCTTCCGTGCGTGGCTTAGCCCTCTGCACCTGTAGAAACAACAACAAACACTTCAACAACACCCACAGCAATGCCTTAACAGATTCTAAGACTTCTTATTTTAAATTTAGAATTACCACCTGGAACCCAACTGCAGGCTGCCACTAAAAGACATTTAAAAACCCAGACATCGAGCCCTGCGCATACAAGCCCTCACTTCAAGATTCCATCTTCTCAACTAGCGCTCCGGCTGCCCCTCCCGCACACCTCCGGTCATCGCCAGGCACCCTCAAATTATTATTGGACTTGCTCTCTTGACCTGCTGCAAACAACAGCTGAACTGCACATTACCACACAACCTTTGCCTCAATGATCAAGGCATACTGCTATGTTCATTGGAGACTCCTAACACCGTTCCACCTTACTCTCGCTCTACAGCTCAAGGCAAGGCAGATCCAAGCCAAACACACACATCCACAGACTGACAATACACAGGACCCTGTAAACTACAAGGCTGAATCAAAAGAGAGGTATCAAAGCTGAAAAGATGATGTCCAGATGGAAAAGTGATGCCCAGATGGAAAAAAACTCCTCAGAGAAGATGACCGGCAAGACCGAGATGGCTAAGGGAGGACGCTCTCTGGCACCGCCAAACAGTACAACGTCAGGGCCAGGTGTTACTCTACAAGGAGAGAAGATGTATGCACAACAGGCCTGGGTTCAAGACCTAAAAACATCAGGATGCAAGGAAGAAATCCCACTCTGAAAAATCAAGAGCCAGAGAGCAGAGCTGCTGCCAAGTATGACGCCAAAGACAACCGGCCCTAGTCTTCCGAGACACGAGAATAAATTGGCGCCTGAAGCTCGCGATGTCGTAAAAGAAGGGCCCGATCGGGACCGTGCCGGTGAGTACCGGCGTTGAAGACCCTCAGGATGGCTCCTGCTACGCTCCTTAGGCAAAAAAGGAGCGTTGACACCCAAGGAAGTTGAAATACACAAAAGACAAACCACACAAGTGACAAAACAACAGACACAGGCTGGAACTGCCCTGCCCAGGCTAGTATTATCCTGAGGAATAAGTAACCTCATTTACCTCCCCCAACGCAGTCTCCCTAAACACCCACTACCCTACTCTATTCTCCAAAACCCCTTCCTGTCATTGCTAACCTCATCCTCTCCCACCCCACACCCCTCTCTGGCACCCGTGCCTCCGCTTAGCTTTCACAGGGCCGGGAGTCCAACTCCATCCTCAACTAGAAAACCCTGCAGTGGCTCCAATGAATTAATCCTGCGGTCGCCAGGTCCCTCTTCATCGCCTGCGTAACATAAAGCCAGCATCGACCTTCAGAAACAGGCATGACTCCGCAGCACCTTCAAGATGATAGACGTTACGAGTGACACGTCCCACCTCACACAAACCGCTGTCTGCCACGCAACTTCACCGTTAGCGATTCCAGACTCGGACACAGCAGCTGTCCTTCCTCATTGCACCTAAGGATACAAACCAAGTTAACATCGCACTCGCAAGAAAGCTCCTACCCCACCCTCCACCCATCTGCCATCCAGCTCACCTCGAGCACTGATGCAGCTCTGCAGATAGTCTGCGCAAAATCAGCAAAACATAAGAGAAACTATATGCTGGGTAGTCATGAAACACTCGTCACTTAAATGTTGGCCCGCAACTGCCTCACCCAGTTGGAGAGCTCAACGACACGCAGCACCATCTCTCACAGCGTGCGGGCAGGACCTGCAAAAACCCCAAACGAAAATACACATGCCAAGATACTGATCCAAACCTCGGTCTGCCCACGCCTAGGCCCAACCTCCCACTGCTTTACCTTGACTGCTCACCCACCTAGCATCTGTCAGTTCCAGCTGACACTCACAGGCTGGCACTCCACCTGCAAACCACAAACATGGGTTGATTAAAGCTTCATCAACAGTAAGACAGCAGACAATTAACTGCTACTTTACCCCAAGAATCGTCGCTCGATTCGCCAGAGTCCGCTTTGATCTCCGTCTCTCATCGCACCTGTCAATATAGTCAAATTTAAAATAAGAGTAAGACCTCGGTATAGTCCTAGAGCCACACTTCACTCGTTCCCTGTAATACCTCACACCAGCTGACCTTTTAACCAGACACTGCTACTCTCACCACCTTGGCCCTTCGATGCACAACTCTGCCCACTGCATCTGTAGAAATATGAGCGTCAAACGAGTCAAGCGCAGGCATAGCAATATCTTAGCAATTCCACACAAGGCTTACTTTAAATGTTCAAATACCTACTACAGCCCAACTGCAGGGGGCCATATAAAGAAGTACAGAAACAAATTAAAAATATCAAACTGCTACAAATACAATCCTTCCCACCTGCAACAAACCATCCCCTCTGCTAGCACACCAACTACCTCTCCCAGAAAGCCCCCCATCATCCCCTCGACACATGAAAAATACTGCAGAACCTCTCTCTCTAACCATCTACACGTTTCACCACAATAACCACACACTCCTATCACTCTACCAGCTAACCCTGGCTCTACACCTCTGGGCAGGGCAGGACCAAGCCAGACACGCACAAGCTCAGATTTACAGTACACAGAACAGTGCTAACTACAGGGCTTCCAGACAACACAAATCTCAAACAAACTAACAACCGGATAGAAAACAGCGCTGGGGATGACCTGTGGGACCGCAACAGCAACAAGAGGAGACTCTGATGTTGCCATTCAGCCAATACAACATCATGTCACAGAACAAGACATTACTGTCATAAACTAAAAAGTATATGCAAAAACACTGGATTAAAATCCTAAAGAACATAAGAATGCAAGACAAATTCCAATCTCTGGAAATGTACAACTAAAGAGCAAAGCTGCTGCTGGCAACACCACAAACCAAGATCCTACTTAAACCTTTAAGACCCAAGAATGATCCACACCCAAACCTTGTAACACAAAAAGGAGCCCGGTTGAGACTCTGCCAATGAGTAACAGCACTTGATACCTCCCACTGTTCTCCTGGAACAAGAGGAGGATGTTCAGACCAGAGTAAGGTCTAAGACACAGAAGATGGACCGCACAAACACAGACACAGGCTGGAATGGCCCTGCCCGGCAGACATTAACAACATGCCGAACACTTAACCCAGCCCCTGTTACCTACTTAAGGGGGAACATTCCCCAAACACCCTGTACCCAACTGTTCTCAGAAAACCCTTCCTGAAATTCCTAACCTTGTCCCATCCCCCTGCCCTGCCCCCACCCCTCTACAGTACCCATGCCTCTACTTAGCTTTGATGGGGCTGGGAGTCCAAATCCATTCTCAAAAGGAAAAAAAAAGCAACACAAAAATAAAACCACACACACACACCAGTCAACCTACTGACATATTCCCATAATTGCCAGATCCTTCCTAAGCACCTGCAAAAGAGAAAACCAACACCAATCTTCAGAAAACAAAGCCATTACTCAACATCACGTTAATCACCACAGGCATTTCTAGCAAAACACCCCACCTCACACAAATCACTGTACTCTGCTCACCTGCTCCATAAGCAATGCCACAATGACACATAGCAGCTGTCCTTCCTTGTTACACCTAAGGCAGCAAAAGACACAAACTTAATACAGCACTTGCAAAAAAGAACCGACCCAACCCTCCCCTCCTATCCACCTCACGGCTCACCTCAAACGCTCACAGAGCTGCACAAGCGGCTGGCACAAGACCCGTGACACCGGGAAGAAACAGTTCACTGAGCTGCCACGTAAGATTTAGGTCTTAAGCGTTTCACCGAAACTGACTCACTCCCTCCAGGCCTGTGAGCAGCACCTGCAAAAACCCAAGGAAAAAGACACACAATGAGTTTGTGCCCAGAACCTCCATCTACCCACACCTAGGTCTATCTGCTGCTCCTTTACCTTGACAGCTCGCCCATCCAGGATCCCAGTTTGAGTAGCCGCGTTGAACCTGGTGCACCACCTGCAAACGCCAAACAAAGATGGCTTAAAACTGCTTCATTAATACAACACCTGAAAAATAACCTCTACTTCAGCCCACCGGTCAGCGCTCCCCTTGACCGACACTGCTTCCGTGCCCATCTCGCACAGCTCTGATGAACACAAACCTTCAAATAAAAAAAAACCACAAAAAAACCCATCCCACCCAACTTCAGCTTGGTCCTGTAGCCACATTACAGTCAATTGCTCTATTACCACACACCAACCCACCTTCTTACCTCACACCTTTTCTCCATCACGCTTTACTGCTTCGCTCGATGCTCCAGATCTGTAGAAACATTATCTGGAACCAAGTCAACCCCATGCACAGGAACAGCTTAGCAATTCCACACAGCTCCGGTCTTTGATTTTACATTATCTACTATAGCCCAACCACAGACTGCCAATAGAATAGATACAGATATCAAACGTGGAGCCCTACACATAAAAACCTCCGCAACTTCAAGATACCTTTCTCTCAGCTAGCGCTCCAGCTCCCTCTCCCAGAAAAGCCCCTGTCATCCCGTCAACATCTGCAAAATACTGCAGCAGTGACACTTCTCACCTGCTGCAGACACCCCCCTCGGATCCAATAGGGCCGTACAACCTCTGCCTCAACCACCTAGGCTTATCACCTGATTAACTGCAGGCTCTAATCGCTAACCCTGACTCTACACCTCCGGGCAGGGCAGCTCCGAAACACACACGTGTGCACAGACAGACACTAAACATAAGACTTCAAACTATGAGCCTCAGAGATGAAAAAACTCTCAGCCTGGAAGATGACACCGGGACAGAAAACAGCATCGGGGAAGAAGACCTGTCATACCGTAAGAGTGACCAGAGGCTCTCTGGAAATACCAGGAAAGTAACACAAAGTTGTGGCCCGAAACAAGAAGTCGCCTTATAAACTGCCAAACCTTTCAAACAAGAAGCCTGGCTTCAAGACCTAAGAATATATAGATGATGGAAGAAATCGCAATCCTTGAAAAGAGATGCCTACAGAGCAGAGCTGCCGATTCAGCCCTGAACGATGCCGGAAGAGAAGATCATCCCTAAACTTACGCGATGCGAGAATGATGCGCCTCTGAGGTTGGTAATGCCATAAAAGAGCCCGATCAAGACCACGGCGATGAATACCGGCGTTTGGGACCCTCGGGACGGCACCCGAGACACAGGCCAAGAGCGACGAGAATGTCAAAAGTCAAGTAATGTCAAAAACTAAAAAGACAAACTACACAAAATACACAAACAGACACAGGCTGGAACTGCCCTGCCCGGCACACCCGGGCATCGTCCTGAATGATACCCCCGCTCCTTTTACCTCACCAAAAAACTACTTTTCCTAGATCGCTCCCTACCCAAAACTACCATTCAACTTCTTCCTGCAATTGGAAAAATAGTCTGCTCCCCCTAAGCCCTCTCCTAAACACCAATTCCTCAGCTCAGCTTTCCAAGTACCTGCATTGTAAATCCATTTACATTGGCAAACCAGGATATTCCCACAGTTACCAGTTTATTCTGCATTTGAAGAAGCACCCCCACGACCGCCACCTGTAGCAACGTGTCAGTCACGTACCTTTAAACAGATTCGTGAAAAGAAAGAGCTCCTTTTCAGCTCTCCATCGAGTGACGATACCTTGCAAAGAGGGACTAAGGAGCACCACGGTGACTCTGTTGTCAAGAGATGACCCAGTTTTGCCTACAGGAATACACAAAAAGAATACCTGTAACAAGAATACTAACTGCATAACAGAATACATCGACTGATCAAAACTCAAAAAAGCCATACCAGAACCGACACCTCTCGATGAACAAAGCTGCCAGAACGAGAGGTCCTCTGCTTGAGTCCAATATCCTACAGCGATCCTTAGCAGATTAGCGGAATGGTCGGTGATGGAAAAACCTCAACGGTGTTACAGTGTGACTCAAAGATTTAAAATGTACATCTTACAAAATAGGAAGCAACAGCTTTTACGTTATGCGCACAACAGAACGTAACTGCCGTGACACAAACCAAGCAAACCTCGTGGGACACCCGAGGTAAACAAAAGAAACAAATTGAGTGAAACTGCTTACTTACCCAGGTCGCAAAAGGATGACAGACCTTCAGCCAGATACTGCTAGGAGCACTAAAGAAGTAAACAACCTCTTCCACAAGACATTACAGAGAGAGTAGTGAATCTCCACACTGGATTGAATTGCTTCATCAATGCCTCTAACGGTAACTGTCAGGTTTGGGTCAATAGCAAAATTACAGTCACAAGAATTAGGTCTGACAATATATTATGTAAAAGGAAGGGAAGAGCGGACACCTTTGACTACCGGATGTCTATTTTGATCTATGATACTGTACCTACTGCTTCTTCACATGAGACTCGTCCCATTTTCTGTGCCAGGTGTTGTGCTGCACACACCTGGACAGTCTACGTCACGTAGCTAATAACTTCACCGTACCTACTGTTACATGCAAAGGAATAAAATGAAACAAAGCTGAACACCACCAAAATTCACCAGCAAAACTCCCCTGAGAAACTTAAGTGAGCCATCAGCTCCCTTTCTCTACAATCCCTCAGTCCCAAACCTTCAGAAAAGTCTTATCTGCGCCTGAACTGTAAAGCAATGAAAGCCAGTTCCTCCCAACAACTCCCGCCCTGTATCTACCCCCCTCGATTCCCTGTGTCAGCTGCTCGTGAGGAACTGGTTTTAATATTTCTGCCTGGCTTTGTGTGAACACCTCTTACATTCTGTTTTTGCACAAACACCAGGTTCTGCTACAGGGCCACATAATAAATAAAGTAATAAGGTACCGCTGGCCTATCAGAAACTATTGAAGTCATGTGACTGACATGCTACTCTGTAGGTGATTGGGAAAGTCATCCCACACCCTGAAAGACATTAAGCCTTATATTCCTCTTTCTTTTTTGGGGAAGTGCTGAAATCCCATATACAGATGCACACAAGATGCTTACCTTAACCCCTCCTAGGTAATCTCACTTCCATTCCTAGTAAGACATGGTATCAAGTACTCACACAGACTACAGCAAAGCTGCTGAAAAACACTAAGAGTCTCATCCTCAGTGAAGTATTGACTTCCAGCAAAATACATGGCATCTAGAAATAAAAATACCAGAAAAGACATTAAATCATTTTGCTACCCTTCAACACTTAAGACAAATAAAAAAAAACCACACACCTAACACACAACCAAACCAAAAAATAAAGAAAACCAAACCACTCAACTACATTCAAGTGTCATTTTTGCTACATATGCTGCTGAACCACACCTGGCTATGAAAGTCTTACCTCAAACACACATCCCTACTGCTCTAAACATCAAAACAGCAGCTCAAAGAACTACGCAAGCTCAAAGGCTACAAATGACTGAGAGAAGAGCAGACCACTAACTCCAGAGAAAGCCTGAGAGAAGAGCTAGATCGCTAACGCCAGAGAAAGCCAGCAGTAGAATGAGCTCCCAGGCTCGAGACTGGGGCTCATATACCCCAGGCCCCGCCCATCTCCCTTCCCACAATCCCCTGGGAAAGGGGCGGGGAGAACCAGCAAAACCTATAAAAGCTGCCAGAGGCACACTATGTGTTTTTTTAAGTTTGGCTCCAGTTTGCGTGTTGTGGGGGAACAAATGGACCAGATAACCTTTATGGAAAAGAATGATGCTTGCTCTTCTGCTACAGCTGCGTCTATGAAATGGGCAACCTGACCAGGTAGGAAAAAGCACTTAATTTTTTGGAGGTATATTTAAAAAATGAAAATCTGTTGTACTGATATACTGAAGAAAATAGATGTTGTAGTTTACCCTTGCTCAAGATGAAACTATTCGGTCTGTCTCTTGCTACCCCTGCTCTCTAGCTAAAAAGGGAAAACAATATAATTTTTAAAAGCTTGCCACTGAAGAAAAGAACACAGAGAAATCCTTAAAATTACCGTTTCAGGTGAAACTTGACTTGCAAAAAAGGATTGAATGGTTTTTAAAAACAAAGCAGGATAATGAGAAATAAAACAAGATAACTTCCCCCCACCCCTCGCTCTTCTCAGGCTTAATGTAAAGTATCTCCACCTACTCCTCCATTCTGCTTCACATCTCGCTCTACACCGCTCCTTCCTCCTCAAAGCAAAAACTGCCCACGTTGCTCCCCTACTCGAATAGGGTGTCCCCTCTGCGGCCTGGGGTTCTTACTGAACTGCTCTGGCGTAGTTCATTTTTCCATGGTATGTGGTCCATCGGTAACACCTACCCTGGCACGGGCCGTGACCTCTGTCAGGCATTTGCCTTCCCTGCTGGGGGACCTTTGAGGGCAGCGGGTGGATCTCCGCTCTTTCGAGGACTGCAGGGGAACAAGCCTGCTTTGCCATCGTCTTCGGCACGGGCTGCAGGGCAATCTCTGCCACGAGCGACGGTACTCTGCCCCCCTCCTTCTTAAAATTGTTCAGTTGCAACTTACTTTGACTGGAAAGGGGCCTGGTAAAGACCATGTAGTCCAACTCCCCTGCAAAGAACAAGGACGTCTTGAACTACACAGTACTACTCTGAGCCTCCTTCAACCTGGCCTTCGGTATTTCCAAGGACAGGGCATCTACCACCTCTATAGACAACCTCTTAGAGTTTGACAGTGCTTCACTGACATTTGTAACTACAGCAATTCCTCTCAGAAGAAATTGTTTATGACTACTTATCAGGGTCCAATCGGGACTCGAATCGTTAGCTTCCTGCTATCTCAAACTGCAAAATTAAGGCTGACATGCCAAAGCGGTTGGTTTCCATCAAACGATGCAAATTTTATTATTTTTACCATAAACTGGGACATGACAGAGAAAAAGGAAGGAGAAAGGAAAGATAACTAAATAGAAGAAAGAGGATAATAGCTACCACTGTGGGTCAAAGGTGTCCTTGTGTTCCCGAACCCAGGCAGCATCCTGCCACTCTTCAGGAACGATGTCGATCCTGGGCAGGGTGAGCTCTTGGAGACCTCGTTGTAAGGGTCTCCTGGTTACCACTGATGCTAAATAACAAAGTTTGCTCCTCCTTTCCTTCAAGGATTGCCACCTTTCTTCAAGCTCATTATCCTGACTAAAGTTCTCAGACGGCCGTTGTGCTACATCTTCCTTGATAACACCTATGCGGTTATCTTAGCAGCCCAGTCCCCTCCCGGATAACGGAGAAAGAACACTCCGTTCAGTCCCCGCACCGGGAGCGCTACGCCTCATTGCTGCCTGTTCTCAGAGCGTTATGCCGCTCGCTTCTGCGGAAACCGTGCTCCACCTGTGGGAGTGGCAACCTAGGCTTGCGGCAACTCGTCCGTGGAACCTGCGTTCTGCTGATGACAGCTGCTACTGTGTCTCGGGCAGGCTGCTCGCAGCAAGTCATGTCAGGTTGTGAGCCTAACTTTGAGTCCACAACAAATCCATAGTACCACTGGAGGTGCCGTATCCTAGAATACAAAGTCAAGACAGTGGCAAGGATCTGACATACTCTGACACCACCCCGTGGCTCAGGATTGTAGTCAGCACCGTGAGATAGCAGTATAGTCCTCAAAGGGAGGCAGAAAATAGAGGGGGAGATAGAAAAGGAAAAGACACAGAGAAAAAAAAGTGACAGTGGTATAATCACCACAAAATTTTTGAAAGGTTAAATTGTTTCTTTAACATAGACCAAAATCTTGTCACTTTGTATCATTTTTCTTAGACTATCTGCCTTGCTTCAGCAGATTTAAGAATATTTATGTCGGGTGGATCGTTGACCAGATATGACGCATCGAGTACGGTAGTGAAATGTGTCAACCGATTCACTATCTTCTGATTTTTAACATACAGAATTTCTGATAAAACCAAACTTATTAGGACCAGTATTAAAACCATGACAATGAGATGACACAATTTGTTTGAGATGCTTGTGGTGGTAGGTGACCCTCCAAAAAGTGACTCCCACTGTTTACATTCTGCATCCTTTTTTAACCTTTTCAAAACACCCTGTATTTCTAAGACCTTATGATAAACCGGTACTAAGGTTTTCTATCGGTGATCTTGGATCGTTTCCAGGTGTAAATCAAATATGGGTGTTGTAATAATTTCTTTACCTAATTAGGATTTGTTTCAATTGGTACACATAGCAGTTTGCAAATCACAGGAAAATTAGATGGCAAGACTTTGTGAAACGGGAGCTGTGCTAAATAAGAAAAGTCACATGCCCAAATTTTCGTAAACTCGCAAGTACAATTCTTTGAGTGAGTCCTAGTATCTACAACTACATCTTCGACATACACAGAATCACAAACGGTCCTCGACCGTGCGGAACCTTTACCAATGCATACAAATATTGTATCGGTTTTTTCGTCAGGACGAATCTCAAAATGACAAATAGTTTGTTCTGTTTCGAGACAAATGTCTTCGGCTCTGATAGTTGTACTTTCACAAAAGCATCCTTGTTGATCTCGAAAAATACGTGCATCAAAATCGATAATTTACCGCTTATCGCTGTTTTTCCCATGCCGGAACTCTATGCTCTAAAGGATATAATACTGTCCTGTTGCGGTTCGATCCTAACGGGATGATTGGATATATTTTAGATACCGAAGCATTGTACGCACACAATCTGTGGCCATGCTATTAATGGAATTATTGGTAAAATTAACCACATACCACTGGGACTGGAATTTTCTTTCACAGTTGGGCGCTGTCTCAAACTATTTTTCAAATTGCAGTGCGGAAACTACCTTCTCCTTCTTTAATAATAAATGCAGCTACTGATGAGATCCACAAGTGAGCTTGAATACACCAGAGAGGGGTTGTTTTGGACCACACCGAACCAATTTGTGGTCCTTTTCATTCACCTACTCCCATTTTGGTAAACATCCATTGGTTACTTCCCAAATCCAACAGTGAAGATTATAAAGGATGTTGTAGTTTAGTCACCCCGGTAGTTGTGGTAGCCAATTTGTTCGTCAAATGTTACTAAGGTAGCTAAATTTGGGTGACCGTCTCTGGAAGAACGTCCTATAATGCTGTCGCATCAAATGAGACCTTGGCGCCGTGGCCGTTATGTATTCTTTCAGTTACACATTACTGCTAAGATGCAGAAAAATATTACAAGGCCAATCATAAATCCAGTAAAACGATTGATCACTTAAAATTTAGGCTTCCAAATTAATTATCTGGCCTGTGCAGCTCACTCAGAATTCCTGTGAAAGACAAAAGAAAAAAAAAAATATGCTCGGTTGAGGATGCAACAAGCAGTTAAAAGGAGGGTATTATCCACTGGGTACTGATGGGGTGTATTTTTCCTGCTTCCGTGAATAAAAGCCCACTGTTTGTGTTGCCCATCTCCCACAAAGGTGGGGCTGTCAGCAGATGCGTGACATTTCTTTTCCTTCAAGTGAATATCATTTCTGGTTAGACCACGTTGATACCACCTCGCTCAGCTCCTCAAGGAGTAAACTGTAAAGACAGCATTGTTGACAGGTGCCTCGCAGTCCTCCTTCTGCGGTTTTCAAACAAGAACTGGATTGACTGACTGGCTAGGCTGGGGGGTGAAGCACAAGTCCCTACTTCCTGGATAGCATCTATGTGGTTATCTTAGCAGGCCAGCTCCTTCCCTGGTAACGGAGAACGGACAGTCTGCTGTCCCCGCTGCACGACCGTTACGCCTCTGGCTTCCACAGAAACTGCACTCCACCCATGGGAGTGGCAACCCAGGCTCACTGTGGAATCTGCATTCCACTTACGGAAGCAGCAACTGCAGACGAAATCAAAACGGAACAAAAGTTGCATCTTAGGGCCAGGAAACAAATACAGACATGGCTAGAGGGAAGACAGAACCAAACTGCTAGCCTGTATCACAGATACAGACTCCGCAACTCTGCTGAGGAAATGAGAGAGAGCTCTGGTGGGGGCGAGAGGTGTGTGGAATTAGAGGCAAATGAAGGACCGCTGACACAACGAGGTACTAGGGATGAGATCCAAACAGAGTACAGATATCCTTGGGGAACTGATGATGAAACAGAGACACTGGATGGGGCGGAAGAACAGTATTGAACGCTCTGACACAAATTGAAAGCCCGAGGAAGACTTGTCTCCTCAATTAACAAAGACAAAAAACTTGCCGCATACCTGAAGGATGGCCGGAGAACACAAGGACGCTTACAGGAAATGACGTGCGAGAAACAGAGGGGAGCCGAAATACCCGGAGAAATAGAAAGCGGCTTGAAGGTGCAAAGGTATTGGGAAGAAATTGGAACAGATGGCACAGGACGCGTGAGGAAGATTAACAAAATGGAGGGTGGGACTAAATTGCATCTCTGAGCATAAGGAATGACCCGATGAGATGTTCTGACAAACAAATATACAAATTACGTTCCAGAGGTAAAAGCCGGCCGAGGAGACCCTCTGAAGCCTCAAAAAGGAATGGAGACAAGAGAAAAACAGTCTGAGACACAAAAATACAATTTTTAAAAGCTCAACGTGAGTGACAGACATAAAAAAATAAAAATATGCAGCTCAGTAAAAGTAGACGTAGAAATAAAATCCTAAAGTCAACGTGGTATAAGGCAAAAAGGAAAAAAGAATGCAAGTAGGGACAGAATGCTAGATAAAACTGGGCATAGAACAAAACAAATAGAAAACAGCACCATAAAAAGATGAAAAAATTAATAGACAAGCACAAGATGCAAAGTAAACAGGGAAGTGGAAATACAATTGAAAAATTGAGAGAGTAGGTGGGACATGAGAAAAAATTAAATAGACATGGGACCTGAATAAAAGCAAACATAAAAACAAAATTTTAAAAACTGCAAGAAAAAAAAGAAATGAAAATAGGAAAAAGGATAACAGACATATCAAAGGAAACAAACACATAGATAAAAAATAAACAAAACAAGGTACACCACAGACTAGAATGGAAAAAAAATTACAATGACCCAGATAAAAAGACACAGAAAAAAAAAACCACACAAGGACCCACAAAGACATGAAAAAATAAGGAACCAATAAAAAATCATGAACCTGAATAAAAGTAGACAGAAAGAAAATGTTGAAGGTGACAGTGTACAGGACTCATAGAAAAAAAAACCCCAAAAATAAAGACCAAAAAATCCATAAAAGGGAATGTATGAACAAAAATTTAATAGCAAGGGCATAAAGAAAAAAATTAAAAACAGCCAAAAAAATTAAACAGAGAAAGAAACAGAAAGAAAATGTAAAAAGCGACTGGGTACAGGACAAACTACAACATTAAAAAGTAAATATGAAAAATCAAATAAAAATAAAGAGGAGAAAGGTAAATTTACAAGGTGACAGCATACAAGACATACGGCAGAATATGAAAAACCAGAGAGAGACATCCTGATAAAAGTAGACGTAAAACAAAAATTTTTAGAGTGACAGCACACAGTAAACATTAAATAAAATTGAAAGTTGACATAGAAAATGAAATAAACAAACACCAATGGTAAGAAGTTTGAAAATAAAAAAAAAAACACAGACAGACAAAAATGGAACGATAGAAACAGTTACCTAGAGAAAATTACACATATCAAGAAGACAATTTGAAAACCAACTTGGTGACAAACAGGAAATAAAAAACACAACCGGGATTGAGATAAGATTAAACATACAAAAAAACCAATTTAAAATCAAGAGGAATAAAAAAAATAAAGGCACAAAAAAAAAAAAGGGACACCTAACAACAACAGAACAATATTGACAAACACACTGATATTATTACTTCTTCGGATACAAACCAAGCCCACTATCTTAACACTTTCTATACATAGAAAAAATTCCAAAAATCACCGTGACTAAAGAAAATTAAGAAACGATTTGGTTAAAAAAAAAACAGTGACTGCTATAAAAGTAAACAAACGCAGTGCATCTTACAAAGAAAAGATTAGGAAAATAGAAAAAAAATTGAAATGTAAAAACAATGTGTTAAAACATGAACAACGGGGTAAAAAAATCACAAATAAGTGGTGTATAGCACAAACCAGAAAAACACTACAATAAATATTAAGCTGAATAAAATGAGACAGAAAATACGAAAACCTACGGAGATTAGAGAGATTGTTCTAGTTTCATCTAAGATGGACTTACATTTCCTCTCAATACCTAATGTTTTTTTTTTAATTTCCCATCAGAACAATATTGACAAACACACTGATGTTGTTACTTGTTCTGATACAGACCAAGACCACTATCTTGTCTTTCCAGGGTCCACTAATGTGTGGGTGCAGAAAACTGAGACGAATATACCTGGAACAGCTGACCCCATCTAGCCAGAAAATACAACCCCCCAACCCAAACCTACACAAATGAATAACGACATAAAGAAAAAATTTAAAAAAGACAAAAATGGCAAACCAAAACACATCTGTGCAAAAAAATTTAAAAGCTAACAGCAGCACCGAAGGATTAGAAATAATTGTGTAAAAACAGGGAACAGCAATAAAGTATGCATAGAAAGAGTATTTAAAAAACATGTGGTAACAAAGAAATAAGGGAAAAAATGAAAGATAGGGACAGCTAACCAAAATAAATGTAACAATAAATGGAAAAATCAATACCTCTAAGGAAACACTGAGACTAAGTAAAATATGAAAGAGCAATTTAAAAATGGGAAATGGGATAAAGGTAGAAAACAAACAACTGAGATAATGGAAATAAATGAAAAAAAATTTGAAATCAACACAGGGAGCTAAACACACTTACAAATAAAATCTAAAAAGCAAGGAGGCTAACAAAATTCAAGGTATAAAAATAGATACTGCAAAATGAATACAAAAAAAAACCAAAATAAAACTAAACAAACTTTTTAAAGCAACAGAGATGGGGGAAATAACAAAAAATTAAAAAACATTGAAGGCAAACTAAAATGTAGATGTAGAAAAAAATTAAAAAAGCAGCAACACTAAGGAAGGTTGATAAATAATGAAAACTAACCAATGCAATAAACATTAAAAAACCTGAAAAAAGCACAGGGCATTCCCAAAATAGACCAAAAAAAAACCCAAAAAAATAGGAACAGCACACTAAAACCAAGATAGAACAAAAACTACAAAAATCACAGCACTGGATAAACACTATACTGTGGTTTTTTTTTTTTTTAATAAAAGTAGAGTACACATAGAATAAGCAAGGAAAAAGCAAGATCATTCAAGTAAATAAATAGAAAAATTAAACCGTAAAGACGACAAACTCAGTCATGTAGAGATACTTGAAAAAGCAAGGTTGCAAATGAAAGACAAAAAACATTGGCAAAAAAGCAACAACATAAAGACAGCAAACAAGATAAATGCAGAACATTCAAAAAGCAAAATGATTTATAGAAACAAGCATAAAAAAAACCTGATGAAAAACTAAACCAGAAATGCAAAAAAAATGTGAAAAGCAAATGCTCCAATAAATACAAGAAATGCTTCAAAAATAAATACAGCAAGGAGATTAAAAATCATAATGTTAGAATACAATAAGATTACAGAAATAATGAAAATAACAACAAATAGCAATATCAAAATAAAATAGAAATAATGAAATTGGGTGAAAAATTCCCAAATAACAGAGTCCACCTAAGAGACGTACAAAATTTAAAAATCAAGGACACTAGACATTGTTGGAATGTAATTAAAAAAAAAAATAAAGATAGCAAAATAAAGACATAAACCAGATAGAAGTAAAGACAACATATCAACATCAATTGAAGATTAAAGAAATGACAAAAGAAAAAAAGAAAAAAAACCCTCAATGTCAACCAACAAAAATAAAAAAGGAGAAAGAGAATTTTGAAAGTCAGGATTCTGTGGAACAACAAGAAATTATTATTTTAAAACTGCAAAGGGCATAAAATTAGCCACTGAAATGCTGAAAAAGGAACGGGGAATAGCAGATAAAAGGAAATCTAAAAAAATAGGTACAGCACGGCAAAAAAAAGAATTAGAAAGAAACTATCAAAATCAAGAATGCTAAGGAAATAAATAGTTTTTAAAAGACAGCACACAAAAAAAAGTAGGTACGAAAAAGTGGTGAGTGTTAGAGAAAATAAGACAAAAAGTAAAAAAAAAAAGGCAGACAGCTACCTAAAACAGATGTATTAAAAAAAAATGAAGAATTCGGACGCTAAGGAAACATGACAAAAAATTTAAAAACCAATAAATAAAGACAGCAAGCAATATAAATATACAAAGTTTTTTAAATTACAGGCACTATGGAGAATAATACAAAAAAAATATTTATATCAAAATAAAACGAAGACAAAAAAAAATCTAATGGGGAGCAACATTAACAAAACACTAGACATACCAAAAAAAAAAAAAAAGACGTGGAAGGAAAAATACAGCCACAGAATAAACATTGCAAAAGCGACAAGAACACAGAAATAAAAGGGGAAAAAAAAAACCTGACCCCAAACTTAACCAGATGTGTACAAAAATGTAAAAAGCAAGGATGCTAATAAAAAACAAGAAATTATTAGCATAAACACATCAGGACAGGGAAAAAAGATGATGAATGAATACACCTTATAAAGTGAGGCAGATCACGAAAAGACATGTTAAAATTTCAAACTAAAAACGATAAACTAACATAAGCATATAAAAAATATGAAATGCAGAGACGCAAACACAACATAATATCTAATTAAGGGACAACAAAATAAGGAAAAGACATAAAAATAGAAAATTTAAATGGTAAAACATGACACCAATAAATAGAAAAATTTGAAAAAACACACCTACCTAAAACAATAGTAAGAGGAAAATTTATAAAATAAATGCACTTATAACAAAAAGAAAAAATAAAAAAAAATTTAAAGACAAAAAAATAAAATAAAAAGAAAAAGAAAATAGGACAAGCTACAGGGATAAACAAAATGAAAAAAACCAACAAAAACTAATGGTAAACAGAAACAAAAAAGTAGAAATAAAATTTACCATGCAAAGGGATGAGGAACAGAGGAAGAACCAAATAGGGGTTGTAAACTAAAGAGATGAAATCACCAAAACGTAATTTAAAAGGTAGAAGACAGGCACAAAGAGATAAAAACCACAAGCAGAGAACACGAGATGAGTGGAGCTGTAAAGGCAAAATTTAGAAAACAACAGAGTACAATTCCCAGAAGGAACAATGAAAAAATAAGACCAAGGGGCTTTATGACAAAAAAAAAAACTTATCAGCGTCAAACTAAAACGTAGATAGAGAAGGAAAATCTAAAAAGTGACAGCGCTAGGGAAAACTCGGGGGGGGTGTGGGAAAGGTTAAAAACTAATAATGCTGAAAGACATAAAAGTAGGAAATTTTTAAAGCCCGAGGTTTAAGAGAAGAAGGAGCACACAATACAGTCCGAGAACTCAAAAGCAAACAGAGGCAGATATTTGTAAAAGTGGCGGCGCTAAAAACAGACAAGAAAAAAAAATGCAGAAAAAAAATAAGTGACCAAGATAAAGGTAGACATAGAGGGGGAAAAAAAAGAATAAATGAAATAAAATACAAGAAGCATGAGGGAAATAGAGACAGCAGACCACAACAGAAATGTAAAAAGAATCTCTAAAAAGCCAGGATGCTAAGGAAAGACAACAAACAATGAACAAAAAAAGCAAAAAGTAATAACTAAATAATGAAAAAAAACCCTTAAAAAGACATACAACAAGGAGCTAAACCAGAGGTAAAAATTAACTTTAAAAAGCCACCACGCTAATGACAGACAAGAAATAATTACAGAAGGGAAAAATCAAGACAATCAGCAGCATGAAGGTAGACAGATGCTTTTTAAAGCAGTGACATTTAAAGAACAAGAAGACAAAATGGTCTCGTGAAACCAAGACAGACACATAGAAAGAAAATTTTTAAGGCGAGGACACTAATGAAAGACGAGATAGAATTTAAAAACGAATACAGCAAATTAAAGGCTGGGAGGGAAATAAAATCAGACAAATATTTGCTGGACCACAGGGATGAAGACCTTAAGGGAAAAATTCTTAAAGGGGGACAGCAACCCGATACCGTAGCCTCGGCCAAAAGAAAGTCTCCAAGATTCGATTCTGGAGTTTTAAAAAGCTGGCATTCTTTCATTACGGCGCTAGATACACGGGGGATAGGTTCCACCTAGCGTATGTGTTGCAAATCGTAACGGACAAACCTTATCTTGCCCAACTCTATCTGGATGCAATACATTTCTCAGAATGCGTATACAAATTCATTCTATTGCCTGGAACTAACTGTAGTACTCGCGTCTTACTTACACGTGTGCTTCAAGTCCTTTACGGTCTTCTGCACAGGTCTTTGGTGGTCTTCAGGACCCTCTGGGGACTGCTTTCTTGGAGTGTTTTAGTTGAACCTAGCTTTGAAGCGTACGCAGCGTGGACAGACTCGTACGGCTCGCTGCTCCTTCTCGAATTGTGAGGCTGGCGACTTCTTCGAGTCCCTTGTCTGTCTGCACAAACCTAAAAGTTTTTAAAGTGTTTCAGTTGAGCACAAATCAAGCACAACGTGTCCACCGCAAAAGGCACAGTGCAATCTTCTCCCTTTCACCTTTTGTTCAAGGTAACAACCAAAGACAAAGACTTAGACGTAAAAATGAAAAAGCAAGGGCGGTAAGAAAGGACAAGACACGATTAAAAGAAAAGAGAGGAAAGGGAATAAAAGAGACACAGAAATGGAATGTTTTAAAACAAAATAGGACTATAGAAACAAGTGGGGGAAAATGAAAAAGAAGCGCCAGTGAGCTAAAAGGGACATATAAAATAGAACAAAGCAAGGGCGCTGAGGAAAGGCACCAAATAAATAAAAGAGAAAACAGGCAAATAGATTCAGGGAAGCGGATAAAAACAGAAGACTTGGTGATGGGTATCCGGGAAATGGAGAAACATTTAAAAACCAGGAATGACAAACTATAACAAGGACCTAGAAAGAAAGTTTTAAAATCAAAGGCATGAATACAGGCAAGAATTTATTTTTTTAAAGATAGCAAAAAGAATAAAAGTACAAAGAAAAATGTAGTTGCAAATAAGATTAAGGTTATAGGGACAAAGTAGGTAGCGACGGCAAGAAAACCAAAAATGATGGAAAACAATGTAAAGCACAACGGCTCTATGGAAAATAAAGAAAAAATAATTAATGATTACGCTAGCTGACAAGGTCAAATTCAAAAACTTGAAAAGCAAAAGCACTAAAGTAATAGCAATATCCGACTAAAATGGAGAGAGATATAAATTCTTAAAGGTGATAGCAGTAAGGAAAAAGAATTAACTAGAATAAAAATGCAGAAAAATGAAGACCAAAAATGATAAAAAGGAGAGTCAGCTTTTTAAAAGCAACAGGGATTTGGGAAATGAAGAAAAAAAATAGCATGGGTAAAGTAAAATGGAGACTGAGAAAGAAAAAAATTACAGCACCGTAAAAGCAGAAAGAGAATAGATGAGTGAGAACAGCTAAGGAGAGTAACCGCAAATATAGGAAATAAAAAAAAAATGCCCAAGAAACAAATAGAAACGTATAAAGAATAACTAAAAAACAAAGCTGCTAAGTAAGGACACATTACAACTAAAAAAATAAGGGGACCGACCACAAGAAATGTATGTAAAAAAAGACAAATGGTTATCAGGAAATAACAACAACAAGAAAAATAAAGCGCATTTCTGACACACAATTAAAATGGAGAACTACAAAGAAACTAAAAGGCGATGGCCCTGAGGGAGGATGAGAAATGATTCAGGATCAAAAGAACAAATTAAAGATAGCAATCGGGATAGAATTAGACAGAAAAGTTTAAAACCCAAGGTGAATAATGAAATTGGGTGAAAAATTCCCAAATAGCACAGTCCACCTAAGAGACCTACAACATTGTAAAAGCAAGGGCACTAGAGATACTCAGGACATAATTAAAAAAAAAAATAAAATAAAATAAAAAGAGGGAGAAACCAGACAGAAGTCAAGAGAACACTTCAAAGGAAATTGAAGATTGAGGAAATAAGGAAAAAAATGAAAATACAGTGCAGGCGAACAAAAAAAAAAAAAAAAGAACAAGAAAGTGTAGAAACAGAATTTTCAAAGTGAGGGTTCTGTGGAACAACAAGAAATTCTTCTGTCAAAACTGCAAAGGGCATAAAAGTAGACATTGAAGGAATGCTGAAAAAGCAATGGGGAATAGGGAAATAAAATGGAAGCTAAAATTATAGGGACAGCAAGTTAAAAGACACTTAGCAAGGAAGTTTAAAAACCGAGAATGCTAAGGAAATAAATAGAATTTTAAAAGACAGCAGGCGGAAGAAAAGTAGGCACAGAAAAGTGGTGTGTGTTAGAGAAAATAAGACGAAAACTTTAAAAAAAAAAAAAATTACAGACAGCTACCTAAAACAGATGTATTAGGAAAAATGAAGAAGTTGGGCCACTAAGGAACGGTGAGAAATGATTTAAAGCCAAAATATAAAGACAGCAAACAAGACAGATAAACGTGTAATTTTTCTTAAAATACAGGGAGTAGGGAAATAAACACAAAAAAAATAAACAGAGTTACATCAAACTAAAACAGAGACGTAGAAAGAAAATCTCAAGGGCGACAACAGTAACGAAAGAGGAGAAATACCAAAAAACAAAGACGTGGAAGGAAAACGCGGCCACAGAATAAACATTTCAAAAGCGAGTGGAGGAGGGAAATAAACGGAAAGAAAAGAAAAAAAAACTAAGCCAGAGATGTAGAAAAACGTAAAAAGCAAGGATGCAAAGACAAGAGAAGAAATAATTAGCGTAAACACATCGAGTGGGGAAAAAAAAGACGACGTATAAAGAAGCTTTTAAAAGTGAGGCAGATCAGGGAAATACATGTTAAAATTTCAAACTAGGGACGATAAACTAGTAGAGACATAGCAAAAATTCAAAAGCAGTGACGCAAACTACATGCAAGAGCTAATTAAGAGATGACAAAATAAGGACCGAGAGAAAAGTAGAATATTGAAATGGTCAGAGATTAGAGCGATATAGCGAAAACTTTTAAAAAACACAACTACCTAAAACAGTAGTAAAATGAAAATTTCGAAAGTAAAGGCACTAATTACAACAGGAAAAAAATGAAAAATGTAAGGAGAGCAAATAAAATAAAAGTAAAAAGAAACTGTCAAAAGCGACAGGGATGAAGAAAATGAAATAAAATCGACAAACACTGATGGCAAACTGAAACGGAAAAGTAGCAATAAAATTTACCATGCAAAGGGATGAGGAACAGAGGAAGAACCAAATAGAGGTTGTAAACTAAAGAGATGAAATCACCAAAACGTAATTTAAAAGGTAGAAGACAGGCACAAAGAGATAAAAACCACAAGCAGAGAACACGAGATGAGTGGAGCTGTAAAGGCAAAATTTAGAAAACAACAGAGTACAATTCCCAGAAGGAACAATGAAAAAATAAGACCAAGGGGCTTTATGACAAAAAAAAAAAACTTATCAGCGTCAAACTAAAACGTAGATAGAGAAGGAAAATCTAAAAAGTGACAGCGCTAGGGAAAACTCGGGGGGGGTGTGGGAAAAGTTAAAAACTAATAATGCTGAAAGACATAAAAGTAGGAAATTTTTAAAGCCCGAGGTTTAAGAGAAGAAGGAGCACACAATACAGTCCGAGAACTCAAAAGCAAACAGAGGCAGATATTTGTAAAAGTGGCGGCGCTAAAAACAGACAAGAAAAAAAATGCAGAAAAAAAATAAGTGACCAAGATAAAGGTAGACATAGGAGAGGAAAAAAAGAAAAAAGAAAAGAAAATACAAGAAGCATGAGGGAAATAGAGACAGCAGACCACAACAGAGATGTAAAAAGAATCTCTAAAAATCCAGGATGCTAAGGAAAGACAAGAAACAATGAAAAAAAAAAAACCCAGCAAACATAATACAAGTAGACAGGAAACTTAAAAAGCAAAAAGTAATAACTAAATAATGAAAAAAAAAAAAAAACTTAAAAAGACATACAACAAGGAGCTAAACCAGAGGTAAAAATTAACTTTAAAAAGCCACCACGCTAATGACAGACAAGAAATAATTACAGAAGGGAAAAATCAAGACAATCACCAGCACGAAGGTAGACAGATGCTTTTTAAAGCGGTGACATTTCAGGAGAAAGAAGACAAAATGGTCTCGTGAAACCAAGACAGACACATAGAAAGAAAATTTTTAAGGCGAGGACACTAATGAAAGACGAGATAGAATTTAAAAACGAATACAGCAAATTAAAGGCTGGGAGGGAAATAAAATCAGACAAATATTTGCTGGACCACAGGGATGAAGACCTTAAGGGAAAAATTCTTAAAGGGGGACAGCAACCCGATACCGTAGCCTCGGCCAAAAGAAAGTCTCCAAGATTCGATTCTGGAGTTTTAAAAAGCTGGCATTCTTTCATTACGGCGCTAGATACACGGGGGATAGGTTCCACCTAGCGTATGTGTTGCAAATCGTAACGGACAAACCTTATCTTGCCCAACTCTATCTGGATGCAATACATTTCTCAGAATGCGTATACAAATTCATTCTATTGCCTGGAACTAACTGTAGTACTCGCGTCTTACTTACACGTGTGCTTCAAGTCCTTTACGGTCTTCTGCACAGGTCTTTGGTGGTCTTCAGGACCCTCTGGGGACTGCTTTCTTGGAGTGTTTTAGTTGAACCTAGCTTTGAAGCGTACGCAGCGTGGACAGACTCGTACGGCTCGCTGCTCCTTCTCGAATTGTGAGGCTGGCGACTTCTTCGAGTCCCTTGTCTGTCTGCACAAACCTAAAAGTTTTTAAAGTGTTTCAGTTGAGCACAAATCAAGCACAACGTGTCCACCGCAAAAGGCACAGTGCAATCTTCTCCCTTTCACCTTTTGTTCAAGGTAACAACCAAAGACAAAGACTTAGACGTAAAAATGAAAAAGCAAGGGCGGTAAGAAAGGACAAGACACGATTAAAAGAAAAGAGAGGAAAGGGAATAAAAGAGACACAGAAATGGAATGTTTTAAAACAAAATAGGACTATAGAAACAAGTGGGGGAAAATGAAAAAGAAGCGCCAGTGAGCTAAAAGGGACATATAAAATAGAACAAAGCAAGGGCGCTGAGGAAAGGCACCAAATAAATAAAAGAGAAAACAGGCAAATAGATTCAGGGAAGCGGATAAAAACAGAAGACTTGGTGATGGGTATCCGGGAAATGGAGAAACATTTAAAAACCAGGAATGACAAACTATAACAAGGACCTAGAAAGAAAGTTTTAAAATCAAAGGCATGAATACAGACAAGAATTTTTTGTTTTTTAAAGGTAACAAACGGAATAAAAGTACAAAGTAAAATGTAGATGCAAATAAGATTAAGGTTATAAGGAGAAAGTAGGTAGCGATGGCAAGAAAACCAAAAATGATGAAAAACAATGTAAAGCACAATGGCTCTATGGAAAATAAAGAAAAAATAATTAATGATTACGCTAGCTGACAATGTAAAATTCAAAAACTTGAAAAGCAAAAGCACTAAAGTAATAGCAATATCTGACTAAAATGGAGAGAGATATAAATTCTTAAAGGTGATAGCAGTAAGGAAAAAGAAATAATTGGAACAAAAATGCAGAAAAATGAAGACCAAAAATGATAAAAAGGAGAGTCAGCATTTTAAAAGCAACAGGGATTTGGGAAATGAAGGAAAAAAATAGCATTGGTAAACCAAAATGGAGACTGAGAAAGAAAAAAATTACAGCACCGTAAAAGAAGAAAGAGAAGAAATAGATGAGTGAGAACAGCTAAGGAGTGTAATGGCAAATATTGGAAATAAAAAAAAAAAATGCCCAAGAAACAAATAGAAACGTATAAAGAATAACTAAAAAACAAAGCTGCTAAGTAAGGACACATTACAACTAAAAAAATAAGTGGACCAACCACAAGAAATGGATGTAAAAAAGACAAATGGTAATCAGGAAATAACAGCAACAACAACAAAACTAAAGCGCATTTCTGACACACAATTAAAATGGAGAACTACAAAGAAACTTTAAAAAGCGATGGCGCTGAGGGAGGATGAGAAATGATTCAGGATCAAGAGAACAAATTAAAGATAGCAATCGGGATAGAATTAGACAGAAAAGTTTAAAACCCAAGGTGAATAATGAAATTGGGTGAAAAATTCCCAAATAGCACAGTCCACCTAAGAGACCTACAACATTGTAAAAGCAAGGGCACTAGAGATACTCAGGACATAATTAAAAAAAAAAAAATAGGCAAAATAGAGGCAGAAACCAGACAGAAGTCAAGAGAACACTTCAAAGGAAATTGAAGATTGAGGAAATAAGGAAAAAATGAAAATACAGTGCAGGCGAACAAAAAAAAAAAGTGTAGAAACAGAATTTTCAAAGTGAGGGTTCTGTGGAACAACAACAAATTCTTCTGTAAAAACTGCAAGGGCATAAAAGTAGACATTGAAGGAATCCCGAAAAAGCAATGGGGAATAGGGAAATAAAATGAAAGCTAAAAGTACAAGGACAGCAAGCTAAAAGAGACTTAGCAAGAAAGTTTAAAACCTGAGAATGCTAAGGAAATAAATAGAATTTTAAAAGACAGCAGGCGGAAGAAAAGTAGGCACAGAAAAGTGGTGTGTGTTAGAGAAAATAAGACAAAAACTAAAAAAAAAAAAATACAGACAGCTACCTAAACCAGATGTATTAAGAAAAATTAAGAAGTCGAGGCACTAAGGAAGCATGTAAAATTATTTAAAACCAAAATATAAAGACAGCAAGCAAGACAGATAAATGTGTAATTTGTTTTAAATTACAGGGAGCAGGGAAATAAAAGCGAAAAAATAAACAGAGTTACATCAAACTAAAACGGAGACGTAGAAAGAAAATCTCAAGGGCGACAACAGTAACGAAAGAGGAGAAATACCAAAAAACAAAGACGTGGAAGGAAAAATGCAGCCACAGAATAAACATTTCAAAAGCAAGGGGGGAAATAAAAAGAAAGAAAAAGACGTGACCACAAACTAAGCCAGAGATGTAGAAAAATGTAAAAAGCAAGGATGCTAAGACAAGAGAAGAAATAATTAGCGTAAGCACGTCGAGTGGTGAAAAAAAAAAAGACGACGTATAAAGAAGCTTTTAAAAGTGAGGCAGATCAGGGAAATACATGTTAAAATGTTAATACATGTTAAAAAACTAGGCATGATAAACTAATAGAAACATAGAAAAAATTCAAAAGCAGTGACGCAAACTAAATATAAGAGCTACTTAACAGATGACAAAATAAGGACAGTGACAAAAGTAGAAAATTGAAATGGTCAGAGATTAGAGCGATATAGCGAAAACTTTTTAAAAACACAACTACCTAAAACAGTAGTAGAATGAAAATTTCGAAAGTAAAGGCACTAATTACAACAGGAAAAAATGAAAAATGTAAGGACAGCAAATAAAAATAAAAGTAAAAAGAAACTGTGAAAAGCTACAGTGATGAAGAAAATGAAATAAAATCGACAAACACTAATGGCAAACTGAAACGGAAAAGTAGCAATAAAATTTACCATGCAAAGGGATGAGGAACAGAGGAAGAACCAAATAGGGGTTGTAAACTAAAGAGATGAAATCACCGAAACATAATTTAAAAGGTAGAAGACAGGCACAAAGAGATAAAAAACACAGGCAGAGAACATGAGATGAGTGGAGCTGTAAAGGCAAAATTTAGAAAACAACAGAGTACAATTCCCAGAAGGAACAATGAAAAAATAAGACCAAGGGGCTTAATTAAAAAAAAAACCAAAAAAAAAAAAAAAAACCAAACTTAGAAATGTCAAACTAAAACGTAGATAGAGAAGGAAAATCTAAAATCGACAGTGCTAGTGTCGATACAAATGGGTTCTGCCCCATTATATCTGGATGGCATCAAGGTACATTGTGCACCAGTATCCACTAGAGCTTTGTACTCTTGTGGGTCTGACGTGCCAGGCCATCGGATCCACGCAGTCCAATAAACTCTGTTATCCCTCTCCTCCACCTGGCTGGAGGCAGGGCCTCTCTAATCCTGGCCACAGTATTCATTGTTCATTTCTTTTAAATATGCACCAGAGGTCCCTTCAAGAGGGTCAGAACTAAAGCTATTCCTTCTACTCTGCCTATTGGAGACCGGTGCAACAATTTTCCGGGGAGAACTTCTATTTGCAATGGTTTTTCCACGCAAGTCACGTACCCGTGCCTCTAGGGCACAGGTAGGCTTCCCATCCCACTCCCTCATGTCCTCTCCTTGGTCACTCAAGGTAACCCACAGGGTACCTCGCCGCGTAAACCATCTCTCTTGAGCAGGGAAACGTTTACTCCTAATAGCTGAAATATTGGCCCGTACCAGTGGGGAATGGGACATATCTGCTTTGAATTGCTGGAACTCCTGGGATAGTTTCTCCACAGCTGAGACACAGGCCCGTAGGGAGGAAGACAGGCTTTCCTTGTACTGCCGCAGTCGGCCAGCCAGTTCATCCACTGTTTCTTCCTCTCCATCTTTCCAGGTCATAACTACCAAGTAGAAATAAAATTTACCATGCAAAGGGATGAGGAACAGAGGAAAAACCAAATAGCGGTTGTAAACTAAATAGATGAAATCACCGACATGTAATTTAAAAGGTAGAAGACAGGCACAAAGACAAAAAACACAGGCAGAGAACACAAGATGAGTGGAGCTGTAAAGGCAAAATTTAGAAAACAACAGAGTACAATTCCCAGAAAGAACAATGAAAAAATAAGACCAAGGGGCTTAATGGAAAAATAAATTAAAAAAATTAACAATGTCAAACTAAAACGTAGATAGAGAAGGAAAATCTAAAAAGCGACAGCGCTAGGGAAAACTGAGGTGGGGGGTGGGAAAGGTTAAAAACTAATAATGCTGAAAGACATAAAAGTAGGAAATTTTTTAAGCCCGAGGTTTAAGAGAAGAAGGAGCACACAATACAGTCAGAGAACTCAAACGCAAACAGAGGCAGATATTTGTAAAAGTGGTGGCGCTAAAAACAGACAAGGAAAAAAAAATGCAGAAAAAAAATAAGTGACCAATATAAAGGTAGATATAGAGGGAAAACATAAAGAAAAAAAAGAAACGAAAATACATCAAGCATTAGTGAAATAGAGACAGCAGACTGTAACAGATGTAAAAAGAATCTCTAAAAAGCCAGGATGCTAAGAAAAGACAAGAAATAACGAAAAAAAAAAACCCGAGCAAACATAATAAAGTCACTTGGTGATGAGTATCAGGGAAATAGAGAAAAATTTTAAAACCAGAAATTACAAACTGTAACAAGGACCTAGAAAGCAAGTTTTAAAATGAAAGGTGTGAACACAGACAAGAAATATATTTTTTTTTAAAAGATAGCCAACAGAATAAAAGTACAGAAAAAATGTAGATGCAAATAAGATTAAGGTTATAAGGACAAAGCAGGTAGCGACAGCAAGAAAAATGATGAAAAGCAACGTAAAGCACAAAGACGCTATGGAAAAAAAAAGAAAATATAATTAAAGATTATGATAGCAGACAAGGTCAAATTAGAAAACTTGAAAAGCAAAAGCACTAAAGTAATAGCAACATCCGACTAAAATGCAGACAGATATAAATTCTTAAAGGTGATAGCAGTAAGGAAAAAAAAATAATTAGAACAAAAATGCAGAAAAACGAAGACCAAAAGTGATAAAAAGGAGACTCAGCATTTTAAAAGCAACAGGGATTAGGGAAATGAAGAAAAAAAAAAAAAAAAAAACCAGCATGGGTAAACTAAAATGGAGCCAGAAAAAAAAAAAAAGAATTACATGACTGTACAGAAGAAAGAGAAGAAATAGGTAAGTCAGAATAATTAGGAAAGTAAAGGCAAATACTGGGGAAAAAAAAAAATGCCCAGGATACAAATAGAAACCTAGAAAGAAAAACTAAAAAACAAAGCTGCTAAGTAAGGACATATAACAACTAAAAAATAAGGGGACCAACCACAAGAAAAGTATATAAAAAGGGCAAATGGTTATCAGGAAACAACAACAACCACAACAAAAAAGGCATTTCTGACACGCAACTAAAATGGAGAACTACAAAGGTGGCGTTAAAAAGCGATGGCGCGGAGGGAGGATGAGACATGATTCAGGATCAAGAGAGCAAGTTAAAGATAGCAATTGGGATAGAATTAGACAGATTATAACCAACGGGGAATAAAGAAATTGGGTTACAAATTCCCAAATAGCACAGTCCACCTAAGAGACCTACAAAACTTTGAAAGCGAGGGCACTACAGATAGGCAGGACATAATTAAAAAAAAAATATAGATAGCAAAGTAAAGGCAGAAACCAGACAGAAGTCAAGAGAACATTTCAAAAGCAATTGAAGACTAAGGAAATAAGGAAAAAATGAAAAAAAAAAAAAGAAAAAAACACAGTGTTGTCCAACAAAAATAAAAATGTAGAAAGGGAATTTTCAAAGTGAGGATTCTGTGGAACAGCAAGAAATTATGTCAAAACTGCAAAGGACATAAAAGTAGGCACTGAATGACTCCTGAAAAAGCAGTGGGGAAATGGGAAATGAAATGAAAGCTAAAATTATAGGGACAGCAAGCTAAAAGAGACTTAGCAAGAAAGTTTAAAAACCGAGAATGCTAAGGAAATAAAGAGTTTCTTGAAAGACAGCAGACGGAAGAAAAGTAGGCGCAGAAACGTGGCGAGTGTTAGAGAAAATAAGACAAAAACTAAAAAAAAAAAAAAAAAAAAATACAGACAGCTACCTAAAACAGATGTATTAAGAAAACTGAAGAAGTCGGGGCACTGAGAAAACGTGAGAAATAATTTAAAAACCAAGAAATAAAGACAGCAAGCAAGATAAATGTCCAAAATCTTTTCAATTACAGGGAGTAGGGAGATTAGCACGAAAAAAATAAACAGACTTACATCAAACTAAAACAGGGACGTAGAAAGAAAATCTCAAGGGCGCCAACAGAAACGAAAGAGGAGAAATACCAAAAAACAAAGACGTGGAAGGAAAAATGCAGCCACAGAATAAACATTTCAAAAACGAGGGGAGGAGGGAAATAAATGGGAAAAAAAAAAGACAACACGTGACAGCAAACCTAACCGGAGATGTAGAAAAATGTAAAAAGCGAGGATGCTAAGAAAACAGAAGAAGAACTTGGAGGAAACACATCGAGTTGGGAAAAAAAGAAGACGTATAAAGAAGCTTTTAAGAGTGAGGCATATTAGGGAAATACACGTTAATCTTTCAAACTAAGGACAATAAACTAACAGAAACATAGCAAACATGTCAAAGGCAGTGAGGCAAACAAAATACAATAGCTAATTAACAGATGACAAAATAAGGACAGAGATAAAAGTAGAAAATTGAAATGGTTAGAGATGAGAGCAGCATAGAGAGAACTTTTAAACAACACAAGTACCTAAAACAGCAGTAGAAAGAAAATGTAGAAAGTAAAGGCACTTATTACAACAGGAAAAAATGAAAAATGTAAGGACAGCAAATAAAAGTAAAAAGAAAATGTCAAAAGCAACAGAGAAATACTAATGGCAAACTGAAACGGAAAAGTAGAAATAAAATTTGCCATGCAAAGGGATGAGGAACAGAGGAAGAACCAAAGAGGGCTTGTAAACTACACAGATTAAATCACCACAGCGGAATTTAAAACATAGAAGACAGGCACAAAGAAATGAAAAACACAGGCAGAGAACACGAGATGAGTGGAGCTGTAAAGGCAAAATTTAGAAAACAACAAAGTACAATTCCCAGAAGGAACAATGAGAAAATAAGACCAAGGAGCTGGTCAGAGGTATACATATATATAAATAAAAATTGAAAACTAACGGGATAAATAAAAGCAAGAATGTATAAAAAACATGAAAAGACAGTGAAATAGAAGGAGGAAGAGATATTAAGTTTGTGAAATTGATGGACTGCTAGAGCAGGGGAATGTAATAAGAAATTGAGTCAAGGAGGGAGATGATACATAAAAATATATTTTTTAAATTAATGATGTGCAATAAAAAGTGGGCAAACTAAAACAGGGAGAGAGAGCGAGTTAGAGAGAAACATAAGGAAAAAATTTAGGACTACACAGTACAGGGCAGAGTGGGCAAAATGACAACATGTTTTTGGGAGCCATACAGGTATGTGGATGGACAGAGGAGGAGACAGAGGAAAAGAGGATGGGAGACAATTGCAGAAGGGTAGCAAACCCGAACCCGAATGCAGAGAACAGGACAAGCAACTGACCGCAGCTCCTGGTGCTGGCAGGAGACCCTCACCGCCATGACTCCTCTCTCCTTCTCTGACGCTTGGTCCTGTCCGGTGTCTCCTGCCCGACCCTCAGCTGTTCGGCAGCACACAGTGGACACCTCGATGCTCCTCATCTGTGAGGCTGCCCCGATACGTGGTGGCTCACGCGCATGGTGGACAGAGCTCCTGAGCTCCCAACACAGCATGGTGGTGTGTGCTCTGAAAAGGACGGCTGGGAGGCACCTGCCTCTGGAACCCTCTTGGACTCACTCCTCAGCTGGTCCCCCTTCATCAGCTCCCTCAAGCACTCCTGCCCTCTCTATCCCCTTTATAGCTGGAGCCCCTTCACACTGCAGGACCAGCCTCACTGGCCCCACCTGGGACTGCCCCACCTCCAGCCCCAGCTGGAGCCCATCAGGAGCAGGGGCCCTTCCCAAAGCCCCGCAGCCCATCACCCCCTCCCCTGCAACTGTCTTCAGCCAAAAGCTGTGCCCTCAGGGGCTGCAAACACATCCAGGGGCACAGAGGAGGCAGGAAAAGTCTATTCATGAATGCACATTAAAAAAATCCCAGCAGTGAGTTAGCTACAAGGCTCCATCCAAAAATGCAGCAGGACACAGGGAGAAAGAGGAAAGACAAAAGCAGGAGGAAGGACATAGAGAAAAGGCGGGGGATGGGGAACTGGAAAACAGGATGCTGCGAACGAGAGATGTGGAGCCAGAGAAGTGTGTATAGAGAGGAGAGCTAAGACATTGCGTGAATACAGAGAAAGACGGGGAATAGGGCAGTAAATAAGAGACAGAGGGCAGGAGAGAAATGCAGAAGGAACCACCAGAACACCAAGATGAAGACAAGACAAGGAACGGTGAAAATTATGAAGTGAGGAGAGGGGGAATATCATTTGCAAAAAAATCAAAACTAGAAACAAAGAGATAGATAGAGGTGGATGTAGTAAGGAAATTTTGAGAAGCAACAACCTACAACAAACATAGGCAACCAGGAACTAGCAAATTAGTGACAAAGAAAAGTTAGTTTTAAAAGTGTTAGTTTTAAAAGTGTTTCAGTTGAGCACAAATCAAGCACAATGCGTCCACCGCAAAAGGCACATTGCAATCTTCTACCTTTCACCTTTTGTTCAAGGTAACAACCAAAGACAAAGACTTAGACATAAAAATGAAAAAGCAAGGGCGGTAAGAAAGGACAAGACACGATTAAAAGAAAAGAGAGGAAAGGGAATAAAAGAGACACAGAAATGGAATGTTTTAAAACAAAATAGGACTATAGAAACAAGTGGGGGAAAATGAAAAAGAAGCGCCAGTGAGCTAAAAGGGACATATAAAATAGAACAAAGCAAGGGCGCTGAGGAAAGGCACCAAATAAATAAAAGAGAAAACAGGCAAATAGATTCAGGGAAGCGGATAAAAACAGAAGACTTGGTGATGGGTATTGGGGAAATGGAGAAACATTTAAAAACCAGGAATGACAAACTATAACAAGGACCTAGAAAGAAAGTTTTAAAATCAAAGGCATGAATACAGACAAGAATTTATTTTTTTTTTAAAGAGCAAACAGAATACAAGTACAAAGAAAAATGTAGATGCAAATAAGATTAAGGTTATAAGGAGAAAGCAGGTAGCGACAGCAAGAAAAACAATGTAAAGCGCAATGGCTCTATGGAAAATAAAGAAAAAATAATTAATGATTACGCTAGCTGACAAGGTCAAATTAGAAAACTTGAAAAGCAAAAGCACTAAAGTAATAGCAACATCCGACTAAAATGCAGACAGATGTAAATTCTTAAAGGTGATAGCAGTAAGGAAAAAGAAATAATTAGAACAAAAATGCAGAAACATGAAGACCAAAAATGATAAAAAGGAGACTCAGCTTTTTAAAAGCAACAGGGATTCGGGAAATGAAGAAAAAAAATAGCATGGGTAAACTAAAATGGAGACTGAGAAAGAAAAAAATTACAGCACCGTAAAAGAATAAAGAGAATAGATGAGTGAGAACAGCTAAGGAGAGTAACCGCAAATATAGGAAATAAAAAAAAAATGCCCAAGAAACAAATAGAAACGTATAAAGAATAACTAAAAAACAAAGCTGCTAAGTAAGGACACATTACAACTAAAAAAATAAGGGGACCGACCACAAGAAATGTATGTAAAAAAAGACAAATGGTTATCAGGAAATAACAACAACAAGAAAAATAAAGCGCATTTCTGACACACAATTAAAATGGAGAACTACAAAGAAACTAAAAGGCGATGGCCCTGAGGGAGGATGAGAAATGATTCAGGATCAAAAGAACAAATTAAAGATAGCAATCGGGATAGAATTAGACAGAAAAGTTTAAAACCCAAGGTGAATAATGAAATTGGGTGAAAAATTCCCAAATAGCACAGTCCACCTAAGAGACCTACAACATTGTAAAAGCAAGGGCACTAGAGATACTCAGGACATAATTAAAAAAATAAAATAAAATAAAATAAAAAGAGGGAGAAACCAGACAGAAGTCAAGAGAACATTTCAAAGGCAATTGAAGATTGAGGAAATAAGGAAAAAAATGAAAATACAGTGCAGGCGAACAAAAAAAAAAAAAAAAAAAAGAACAAGAAAGTGTAGAAACAGAATTTTCAAAGTGAGGGTTCTGTGGAACAACAAGAAATTCTTCTGTCAAAACTGCAAAGGGCATAAAAGTAGACATTGAAGGAATGCTGAAAAAGCAATGGGGAATAGGGAAATAAAATGGAAGCTAAAATTATAGGGACAGCAAGTTAAAAGACACTTAGCAAGGAAGTTTAAAAACCGAGAATGCTAAGGAAATAAATAGAATTTTAAAAGACAGCAGGCGGAAGAAAAGTAGGCACAGAAAAGTGGTGTGTGTTAGAGAAAATAAGACGAAAACTTTAAAAAAAAAAAATTACAGACAGCTACCTAAAACAGATGTATTAGGAAAAATGAAGAAGTTGGGCCACTAAGGAACGGTGAGAAATGATTTAAAGCCAAAATATAAAGACAGCAAACAAGACAGATAAACGTGTAATTTTTCTTAAAATACAGGGAGTAGGGAAATAAACACAAAAAAAATAAACAGTTACATCAAACTAAAACGGAGACGTAGAAAGAAAATCTCAAGGGCGACAACAGTAACGAAAGAGGAGAAATACCAAAAAACAAAGACGTGGAAGGAAAAATGCAGCCACAGAATAAACATTTCAAAAGCGAGCGGAGGAGGGAAATAAAAGCAAAGAAAAAGAAGAGACGTGACCACAAACTAAGCCAGAGATGTAGAGAAATGTAAAAAGCAAGGATGCAAAGACAAGAGAAGAAATAATTAGCGTAAACACATCGAGTGGTGAAAAAAAAGACGACGTATAAAGAAGCTTTTAAAAGTGAGGCAGATCAGGGAAATACATGTTAAAATTTCAAACTAGGGACGATAAACTAGTAGAGACATAGCAAAAATTCAAAAGCAGTGACGCAAACTACATGCAAGAGCTAATTAAGAGATGACAAAATAAGGACAGAGACAAAAGCAGAAAATTGAAATGGTCAGAGATTAGAACGATATAGAGAAAACTTTTAAAAAACACAACTACCTAAAACAGTAGTAGAATGAAAATTTCGAAAGTAAAGGCACTAATTACAACAGGAAAAAATGAAAAATGTAAGGAGAGCAAATTAAAATAAAAGTAAAAAGAAACTGTCAAAAGCGACAGGGATGAAGAAAATGAAATAAAATCGATAAACGCTGATGGCAAACTGAAACGGAAAAGTAGAAATAAAATTTACCATGCAAAGGGATGAGGAACAGAGGAAGAACCAAATAGAGGTTGTAAACGAAATAGATGAAATCACCGAAACGTAATTTAAAAGGTAGAAGACAGGCACAAAGAGACAAAAAACACAGGCAGAGAACACGAGATGAGTGGAGCTGTAAAGGCAAAATTTAGAAAACAGAGTACAATTCCCAGAAGGAACAATGAAAAAATAAGACCAAGGGGCTTGTCAGAGGTACACGTATATATAAATAAAAATTGAAAACTAAGGGGATAAATCAAGGAGCAAGAATATATAAAAAAATATGAAAAGAGAGTGAAATAGAAGGAGAAAAAGATATTATGTTTGTGAAATTTATGTACTGAAGAGCAAGGGAATGTACTAAGAAATGGCGTCCAGACGGGAAATACATAGAAAAATTTTTTTTTTAATTATTGCGGTACAATGAAATGTGGGAAAACTAAACTAGGGACAGAGCTCCAATTAGAGAGAAACATAAGAAAAAAATTTAAAGACTAGACAGTATGGGGCAGAGTGGGCAAAATGACAACATGTTTTTGGGAGCCATACAGATATGTGGATGGACAGAGGAGGAGACAGAGGATAGGAGGCAGGGAGATAATTGCAGAAGGGTAGCAAACCCGAACCCGAATGCAGAGAACAGGACGAGCAACTGACCGCAGCTCCTGGTGCTGGCAGGAGACCCTCACCGCCATGACTCTTCTTCTCTGCTGCTTGGTCCTGCACTGTGCCACCTGCCCTACCCTCAGCTGTTCGGCAGCACACAGTGGACACCTCGATGCTCCTCATCTGTGAGGCTGCCCCGATACGTGGTGGCTCACGCGCATGGTGGACAGAGCTCCTGAGCTCCCAACACAGCATGGTGGTGTGTGCTCTGAAAAGGACGGCTGGGAGGCACCTGCCTCTGGAACCCTCTTGGACTCACTCCTCAGCTGGTCCCCCTTCATCAGCTCCCTCAAGCACTCCTGCCCTCTCTATCCCCTTTATAGCTGGAGCCCCTTCACACTGCAGGACCAGCCTCACTGGCCCCACCTGGGACTGCCCCACCTCCAGCCCCAGCTGGAGCCCATCAGGAGCAGGGGCCCTTCCCAAAGCCCCGCAGCCCATCACCCCCTCCCCTGCAACTGTCTTCAGCCAAAAGCTGTGCCCTCAGGGGCTGCAAACACATCCAGGGGCACAGAGGAGGCAGGAAAAGTCTATTCATGAATGCACATTAAAAAAATCCCAGCAGTGAGTTAGCTACAAGGCTCCATCCAAAAATGCAGCAGGACACAGGGAGAAAGAGGAAAGACAAAAGCAGGAGGAAGGACATAGAGAAAAGGCGGGGGATGGGGAACTGGAAAACAGGATGCTGCGAACGAGAGATGTGGAGCCAGAGAAGTGCACACAGAGAGGAGAGCTAAGACATTATGTGAATACACAGAAAGACGGGGATAGGGCAGTAAATAAGAGACAGAGGGCAGAAGGAATGCAGAAGGAACCACCAGAACACCAAGATAAAGACAAGACAAGGAACGGTGAAAATTATAAAGGGGGGGCGGGAACATTGGCAAAAATCAAAACTAGAAACAGAGAGATAGAGGTGGATGCAGTAAGGAAATTTTGAGAAGCAGCAACCACCTACAACAAACATAGGCAACCAGGAACTAACAAATTAGTGACAAAGAAACAGAAAGTCTAAAAAGTATCAGGGCACAAAACAGAGGCAAGAATTAAGAATTACAGACAGGGAGATGGAGAGTGGCAGACATACCAAGAAAATTTTGAAATCACCAGGATACAGGTAGCATACTCAAGACTTAAAAAGTAGAGGAGCTGATCAGAGGGAGACATAGGAAGAAAATCTGAAAAGGGACAGGGTACGAGAAACACGATCAAAGAATTAGAATTAGGTCAGAGAAACAGGATAAGGTGGCAAAAAAATGTACATACCTACTGAGTTGAAGCAACTTAGGCAAGAATTAAAAAGATAGGGTTGGAGAGATAGAAAGAAAATTACAGAAGTGGTCGGGTGCAAGAAACATAGCCAACGATTACAAGAAGACAGACCGGGAGCCCGATGGGAGGAAACTGCAGTGACTTAATATTGGATGGCTGCCGTGTGCCCTCAGAGCTGCTCGATAGCTCCCGCTCCTCAGCAAGACAGGATGACAAAATACAACAAAAACCTTGTAGGTGGACATACAGACAGAGAGATCGCTCACCAATGACCATCACAGGCGTAAACAGACTCAACTTGGGGAAACCCATTAAATTTATTGTCAATCAAAGTCAGAGTAGAATCAACAGAAATAAGACCAAATCTAAAAAGAACAGCTTTCCCCCACCCCCTCTCCCTTTTCCTGGTCTCACCTTCACTGCTTACTGCTGTACGTCATAGCCCTGAGCAACACAGGGTGACACGGGATGAGAGGTGCAGTCAGTTCATCGCATGTAGTCTCGGTCGCTACTTTGTCCTCAAACTTTTTTTATTGCTGCAGCCTAGGCTCTTCTCCACGGAGTCGCGGATTCTGCCAGGAGACGCCTCCGGCGCAGTCTCTCTGCACGGTCATGCCTTCCTTCAGGCACATCCTCCTGCTCTGCTGCGGGGTGCTCCACGCGCTGCCGGACGACAGCCTGCCTGAGCGTGGTCATCACCACAGGCTGCAGGGAAACCTCTGCTCTGGCATCTGGAGTGCTCCCCGCCCAACCCCCTTTTTCACTGACCTTGGCATCTGCAGGGCTGGTTCGCATTTTCTCTATCACAGCTTGCACGCAGCATTTTTTACCTGCTCTAAAACATTCATCGCAGAGGTGCTACCGGTGTTGCTGACGGTCTCGGCTTTGACCGGCAGCAAAGCGGTCCTGGAACTAGAAGTGGCTGTGTCCAGCACGGAGGCAGCTCCCAGTGTCTTCTCACAGAACCCATCCCTGCAGCCCCTGCCCGGCCCTGCCGCCACAGCTAACATAACCTTGCCACGTAACCCCAATACGACAGCGATCAGCCCCAGGACAGAGACGTGGGCTTGAGAAATAGGGCAAGGGAGCCAGAGGGAGAGGCCCAGATGGAAAAACAGTATCAATGGACTACAGGCCATACAGGAGGGAGTGGCAGGGAACCAGAGGGACAGAGATGAACAAAACCAAAGAATATCAATTGGTCCCAGGACACAGGGGGAAGAATTGAAAAAAAAAAAAAAAAAAACAGACAGAGAGGTGGACAGAGAGAAACTGAGAAATAAAAAAAAAAAAACCACCTCAGTGATCTAAACAGGAAGAGACAGATTTAAAAATAGAGTCAGAGAGCCAAATCCAGACAAAATGAAAAAAAACCACAAGAGTGGGCTATGGGACAGAGTGGGAAAAAATTGAAAGCTAGGGACTTGGAAGAAGTCTCTCTACAATACAGGTCAGAGACAGAAGAAGGAAAAAACCAGGGACGTGGAGCCAAACAGATAAAGGTGGTGGGGTGGTAATTGTAAAGTGCTAAAGTGCAGATGGGGAGAAATTTAACAATTTGGGATAAGAACACAGACAGAGATGGAGAAAGACAAAAACAGTGTTGGGCTATAGGGCCAAACCAGAGGATAAAAAAAGAGGGACAGGTAACAGGACACAAGTGCAAACAGAAAAAAAAAACAACAGAGAGTAGAACAACAGAAAGAGGTGGACTTGGAGAATTGGAGCGGGAGAGAGGCAGGGAAGCAAAAAAAAAAAAACAAAAAACAAAAAAAAACAGTGGCGAGAAAAAGAGAGGGTGCGGGCAGTGATGCTGAACAGATATGACACGACCCCAGGCAGACAGGACTCGCCGCAGCGCTGAGAGCAGGTGCTGCTGCGAGATTTTGACGGTTCGACCCTCTCTTTGTCCGTCTCTCTCTCCCCCGCCTTCTTCCTCTATACTTCTGATCACTTGACTGTCATACAGCTAAGAAAACAGACTGGCATCTTACAGTGCTTACAACACAAGGTGTCCAAGATTCAGAGCCTCACATGCACGTACCCTGCCACGCACTTCGGTGAGCGGAGTTGCTGAACACTACGCTAAGAGCGATCCATCCTCTCCCGGAGAGGGGGATTGTCTCATATCTGCAGCAGGAGGCAGCTACTGTCAGGACCTTCTTTATTTTATTCTTCAGCTGCTTTACCATTCTCTGGCCTCTCCGGCTTCAGCTGCGGCAGCTCCCCTCCGCAGCCGGTAAGCGTCCGGCCGTGGTCCTGCCTTTTCGCCCGTGCCGCTGCGACGACGAGGACAAACGCGCCCCTGCAAACCTGAGCTAGATGCAGTCGACAACATCCCTGGACAGGAACCGACACCCCAGTCCTTAGTGCTGCCTCTGGGAGAGGGAAAAAACAACCGTTACCCACAGCGATGACTGTAGCTCTCCTCAGGCAGGAACACCTCCTTCTGCAAGAGCTGCCAGAGACGCTGCTCCTCCCCTCAACTCATGCTAATGGCACCTGCATTTAGGGAGAATATCACGTGTTTAGAGAGCGTTGAGGCCGGTGGTGCTGTTAAAACAGAGTTTAGAGCCATTCTGTAGCTACAGAACAGACTTCAGGGGAGAGGCTGGAGCTAGGTGCAGCTGCACGGGGTGAGCGTGGCTGAAGGAGTTTTGCCGAGTCAGCGAGGCACCCAACGCCTTTGCCAGGGGCTGGAACGTCTCCGGGTAATCGGAGGGGTGGAGGCAGCCCTATCCCACCTGTCTTCCCCTTTCCTCTCCACCAGCTCTCAGGAAATCACTAGAAGCTGCCCCGACAGTGTCGACTCCGACTCGCTGTCAGCCTGTTGCACCGGTAGATTGAAACCATCCTGACGCTCTCAGGAAGACATGCCCCAAGCAGACCATGTCCTGAGGCTGCAGCCCCGCAGTGTACACCGGGCCATCGCCAGCAGCCTCTCCAGCCCCCCCATCGCTCCTCGGGCCCCAGCCCGCAGCTACAGCCGTGCCCCTGACGCCTGCTGTGTAACCTGCTTCCGTGGACGCTCTGACAGCTGCTCACCAAGCACAAAGGACTGCAAACACAGCCACGAGTGCGAAAGAGATACCGAGCATTTACTTGTGACTGCGTATAAATCCTGGGAGCCCACTTTGAGGCTCTGTGCCTGTATCCTCACCCTTCCCCTGCGACAATTTGGTAGTCCTTACCAGAGGAGAATATACAGAAAACCAATACACACCCCTGAGGGACAGGACACAGGAAGAGAAAGAGACAAATAAAACAAAGGAGAAGGACTGAAGAGCAGATAAACTAAGGTACAGGGAAAATAACCGTGGGATGGATAAGTCAGTAAAAAAGAGATGAGAAGCCCTGCTGGGACACGGCAGAAGAAAAACAGGATCAGCAACCAGGATGGACAAAAAGAGAGATTAAAAAAAGGAGAGAGCAAAACAAACAGATCAAGAGAAATTGCATGAGAGAAGTAAGGGAAGAATGGAGGGGAAAAACCAGATAACAAGCCAGAAAAGTGGACAGAAAAAAAGAGACACGCACAGATCAGAACAAAGAGAGGGAGAAAGAAAACACAAGCGTGGACTGCAAGGTGAGAAAACAAGCCAGGGAGTAGTGCAGAGGGGGATAACGGGACATTAAGCTACAAAACAGGACACAGCAAGGAATGACAGCACAGGAGATATGGAGATACACAAACAAAAAGTCAGAGGGAGGATGAAAGACAGCATATGATAAAAAGAAAAAGGAAATAGGGCAGAGAGGGAGAAAGAAAGATTAGAGGGACAGAGAGAGGAGGAGAGTTGCAGGACCAAGGCAGAGAGATGAAAGAAGAAACAGGAAAAAAAATGTGCAGGGCAGGGGGGCAAAGAAAGACAGGAGAAAGGAGAGAGCAATATAGGAAACAGATGAGGCAGAGGGAACCAGACAACAGGATACTGGAAGAAAGAGACAGACAGTGAGCGGGACACTGAGACAGTGAGCGAACAAGACCAAAATACATGGACCGCAAGGAAAAACAAGGACAGAGAGGTGAAGCAATAAATAATAAGGACAAGGAGTGATACAAACGATCGCGGCAAGTAAGAAACAAAGAGGAATGAACGCAGGGACAGGCAGATATATAATGAAAAAAAGCAGTGACAGTGAGCAAGACAAAGGGATGGAGTGAGAAAGAGAAGACATTAAAAAGATAGATAGGAGGGCAGGGACACAGGCCAGCACATACAGGCACAGAGAAGAAAACAAAGCCAGGGAACACACCAGAGAAATGGGGAACACACCACACACCACAGGAAAGAGGGAGAACTGCAAAACCACAAAGAAAGAAAGAGAAAAAGCAGTAGTAGAAGAAGAGAAAGGGAGACAGAACAGGACAGAGAAACAGAGACAAGAGAAGCAATACAGGGAAACAAACAAACAAAAGCGCAGCAGTGTGAGAAACAGAGGGGGCAAGGGGAGGGACAGAAAGGGCGCAGGATGCAGAAAAGCGGATTTGGGGCCCCGAGGGCCTGAAACTCCCCGCACCTCTCGCTGTCAGCCAATTCAGACGCTTCTTTCTCCTTCTCTCTTCCTTTCCTTGAACTCCAGTCACTTGGCTGTCTGCCACCTAAAAGAGGGTATCTCACAGCTCTTCAGAGACAAGATGTCCTAGACACGTGGCCTTGCTCGCTCACGCACTACACATCCGTTCCATGCTTTGCGTTACACGTACAGACCCTGCGCTGCACGCTGCGGGTCTAGGCTGCTGCACGCTACAGAGACAAATGCTTCATCACACGGAGAGGCAGCTGCCGGCCAGGTAGCCTTTGGTTTCTTCTTTTTTACCCTTCTCTGGCCTCGCCAGCTTCAGCAGCTCCTATCCAGAGCTAACAAGCGTTCCGCCCGTCCGTCTTCATGAAGTGCCGCAAAGACAGTGATACTGGGCAGAGACAAACCACACAAGCCTTGGGTGACCGCAGTCAACAGCATTCTCAAAGGAGGAAGCATGTCCTCTGGGAGAGCAAATGAATCAGCAGCAAGCATTACAACCACAGATTGACAGTGCCCAAAGCCTCTCCTTCTGCAAGAGCATCTGGAGATGCCTCTCTTTCCACAGACTGCTGCTAACAGCACCTGCGCTAAGAGAGAATCCAACGCATTTGATGGCCAACTTAGAGACTTCAGGACAGGGCTGGTGAGCAGCCCAGGGCTACAGGACAGGATTCAGGGGAGGCGCTGGAGCTGGGGGCAGCTGCACAGGACCAGCGGCGCTCAGGGCACCTCAGGTGGAGCTGTGCTGTGTTGGGGGAAGCACCTGGCATCTGTGACTGCAGTGGGGTCCGCCTCCTTTCCCTCTTCCCTTCTCTCAGCTCTCGGGTAACTCCCCGGGGCTGCCCTCACCCGGCTCCAGCAGACCGGGACCCTGCCGTGGTGGGCGCTTCGAAGCTTCCCCTCCCGCCAGCCCCAGGCGGCCGGCGGGCAGGAGACAGCCCCGCACCGGCCAAAGGGGCTCCCTCACCTCACTGCTGCTCCTGGCCCCCACCCGCCCCCGGGCAGCGCCCCCCGCACACCGCCCTGCTGGCTGCTCTGTCCCTGGCGGAGGAGCTTCTCTGTCCCTGTGCAGGACTGGCACACCAGTTCTGTGCTTTGCACGCCGAGCGCCCGCCAGCAGTGTGCCCGTGGGGCGGCAGCGGCGTTTCGTTACCGGGAGGCAGCAACGAGCGCGGCGGCACCTGTGTGCCTTGGACCTGCAGTACCGGGTTTGCTTCGCCAGGCGGCAGCACTGAGCACGGGCGAGTGCCAAACCCCGCACGTGAAGCACCCCAGAGTGTCTCTGTTCAGTCGGCTTGAAGCGCACAGAAACCACAGGAAAACGAGAACAAAACTACACCGGGGCCGCAGGAGTAGCACATGCTCCACATAAGCCCGAGCGCAATGCGGCGGCGTGGCAGCAAAAACTAAACCTACCTGCACGCACTGGCAAACACAGGATGGGTGCTCGGCTCTGGGTGTGGAAAGACTACACCTCCCAGGATGCTCCGCGGAGCCATCATGGCGGACCAGACCCTCGTGCCTCAGGACTTCAGCTCCCGGCATGCTCTGCGAAGCCATAACGGCCAACCGCAAGCCCTGTACCCCAGGACTACAGTTCCCAGCATGCCACAAAAAGCAGCCTTTCCTGCGGGCACACCTACCCCTGCACCGAGCGCCCCAGCATAGCCTCGCAACCCCCAGCGCGGATGCTGGCAGCCTCCACCGCTGACTCCAGCACGCCGCAGCACGGCCGCGCCCCCACCACTTGCTGTACCCGCACACAGACCGCGCCAGCCCGGCCACTGCGCTCCTCGTGGCTTTTTCCGAGACCCGCCGGTCCATCGCCTGGCCCCCGCTCACCTTCTCCATCGCTGCAGGCGCAGCCGCAGCCCGGCGGCGCTCGGCGACCGCTCCACTCCCCCCGTGGCTCGCACTGGCCCCTCCACGGCCACCCGGGGCAGGGCAGCACCAGCCCCTCCAGCAGCACCCACCCCTTTACAGGGAGGGGCCGTCTCCATCACCCTCACTGCCCGCACCTGGGGCTCCTCCAGCCCCGGCCCACAACTGGAGCCCGGCAGGAACTGGGGGCCATCGCCTGACCCCCACACTGCATCACCTCCTCCCCTGGGCTCTTCACAGCCCCTGGCCCCGGGCACAGGGAGCAGAAACGCAGCCATGAAGCCAAAGGAGACAGCGAGTGTTTATTCAGTCACGCACATAAGTCCGAGCAGCGAGTCTGCTCTGGAGCTTGCAGCCCCCGATCCCCTCTCCGCGTCCCTGGAACGACTGCTAAGTCATTCCAGGAGCCACGCTCGTTGGTTCGGCAGGGAACGTACGGTGGGTCAGCTGTGTCCTGGAGCGCCGGGCTGTCGGGCAGACTTGGAGGCTGCTAAAAACAAAGAGCAGGGCACGGGACACTACAAGAGAAGAGAAGAGAGGCAGCTTGCAAGACAGAGGGGCGTAGCGAGAAAGCACGAGGCAGGAAACAGGATAGCGAGAGAAGGATGGGGACAGAGAAGGACAGGGAGCCTGACAGAGGTGGGCAAAGAAGCAGTGGAGAGAAGAAGAGAGGCAGCAGAAAGAGGGAGAGGGAGCGGGACAGAGTCCAGCAAAGAAGGATGGGGAGCAGGATGGAGATGCAGGAAAAACCTGAGCTGGGCAGTACGACAGGGAGGTAAAGACAACTAGGTGCAGGAAGCCAAACCAAGAGAGATGGAGAAAGCTAAAGCCATAACAAGAACAGGGCAGAGAGGGAGGAATGAAACAACAGTGAAACAACAGGGACAGGACGCCAGGACATCAAAGGTTGGACAGAAGAGGTGACAGCAAGGGGACAACACAAAACAAACCATACAGCTGCACGCTTAGAGGGCAGAGAGGGAAGAATTAAGAAATAGGGACAAGGAGCCTGAAAAAAAGAGAGAGCTGGAGAACAAACAGTATAGCGATGCATACAGAAAGAACAGGGGCGGAATTGAAAATCAGGTGCATCGGGGAGCCAGAGACGGCAAGCTGGATAAAGGAGAAAAGCGACAGGCTAGAGGGCACAGAGGGAGGAAACGGAAAACCAGAGACTGGGAGCTGGACAGAGAGAGAGGCAGAAATTAAATGGGCAAGTGCGACAGGCCACAGGGCAGAGAGGGAGCAATGGATAAATACGGACAGAGGACCAGGCAGAACACAATGTGAAATAATAGGAACAGGACCGGCCTACAGGGAAGAGGGAAGAATTAAAAAACGGGGACTGGGAAGCTAGACAGAGTGACATGGAGAAACAAAAAAATAACAGTGACGGCTTACAAGACAGATAGGGAGCCGCAGGCAGAGAGAGATGGAGGGGAAACAATCAAATAGCGTGCAGCTGCAAGACAGAGAATGTAGAATTTAAACTGAGCATTACAAGCAGGTGGGCTAGCTTTGTGGATTTAGCCCCTAGCACCCATCGCTGTGCAGAAATTACAGAAGTAAATACCTCTGCTCTGTGCGTAAGCCTGGCGTACTGTGCACTGGGTAAACAAACCCAGATTTGGGACAGCAAGAGGGATAGGGAGCAGGACAGGGAGATGGAATGGGAAAGGAAAAAATGCTGGGAGGCTGAACAAAGGCAAAGAGAAACAAAGACAGAAAGCAGGGCACGGGAATGGAAGCAAAACAAAATAGCGATGGCCTGCAGGACCGAGACGGCGAAATTAAAAAACAACCACGGGGAGCAGCACAGAATGACAGAGAGAAAATAAAGGAACAGAGAGCAGGACAGCTCTGGAGGAAAAATCAACTGTCATGAGCACTGAGAGAGAAAGACCAAGAAATAAAAAAGACAGTGAGGGAAAAAGAAAGGAAAGAAGAGACATCCAGCTGAACAGGGGAATGCAGTTAGAAAAGACAGGAGAGCAAACGGGACACAGAGAGAAAAACAGAAAATAAAGTGGGAGGAAGCAGGGCAACAGGACAAAACCAGGAAAAAATAGGAGTGAGATCTGGACAAAAAAGGGGGAAAAAAAAACTGACCGAGGAAAAGAGACAGAAAGAGGGACAGGGAGATGGCAGAGAAAAGAAACAGCAGCAGCAGGATGGAGATGGGAAAAAACCATCAACCTTAGATTGTCAGGAGGACAGAGAAGAACATGAATACAAGCAATGGCCTGCAGGACCGAGATGGAGAAATTAGAAAACAACCATGGGGAGCAGCACAGAATGACAGAGAGAATAAAAGGACAGAGAGCAGGACAGCTCTGGAGGAAAAATCAACTGTGATAGGCAGTGGGAGAGAGATACCAGAAAAGAAAAAAAATAGTGAGGGAAAGAGAAAGGAAAGAAGGAACTTGAAGGTGCACAAGTCCATGGGGCCTGATGAGATCCATCCGCGCGTCCTGAGGGAACTGGCGGATTAAGTTGCCAAGCCACTGGCCATCATATTTGAGAAGTCGTGGCGGTCTGGTGAGGTCCCCGATGACTGGAAGAGAGGGAACATAACCCCCATTTTTAAAAAGGGGAACAAGGAAGACCCGGGCAACTACAGGCCGGTCAGCCTCACCTCTGTGCCTGGCAAGGTCATGGAGCAGATTCTCCTGGAAACCATGCTAAGGCACATGGAGAGCAAGGAGGTGGTTGGTGACAGCCAACATGGCTTCACGAAGGGCAGATCGTGCCTGACCAATTTGGTAGCCTTTTATGACGGGGTAACAGCATCGGTGGACAAGGGACGGGCAACAGATATCATCTACCTGGACTTGTGCAAGGCATTTGACACTGTCCCGCACGACATCCTTTTCTCTAAACTAGAGAGGCATGGGTTCGATGGATGGACCACTCGGTGGATAAGGAGTTGGCTGGATGGCCGCACTCAGAGAGTGGTGGTCAACGGCTCAATGTCCAAGTGGAGACCGGTCACCAGTGGCATCCCTCAGGGGTCCGTGTTGGGCCCGGCCCTGTTCAACATCTTTGTCGGCGACATGGACAGTGGGATAGAGTGCACCCTCAGCAAGTTCGCCGATGACACCAAGCTGTGTGGTGCCGTCGACTCGCTGGAAGGGAGGGATGCCATCCAGAGGGACCTGGACAGGCTGGAGAGGTGGGCCCGTGCCAACCTCATGAAGTTCAACCAGGCCAAGTGCAAGGTCCTGCATCTGGGTCGTGGCAATCCCAAGCACAAATACAGGCTGGGCGGGGATTGGATCGAGAGCAGCCCTGAGGAGAAAGACCTGGGAGTGTTGGTAGACGAGAGGCTCAACATGAGTGGGCAATGCGCCCTTGCGGCCCAGAAGGCCAACCGCATCCTGGGCTGCATCAAGAGGAGCGTGGCCAGCAGGTCGAGGGAGGTGATTCTGCCCCTCTACTCTGCCCTGGTGAGACCCCACCTGGAGTACTGCGTCCAGTTCTGGAGTCCCCAACACAAGAAAGACATGGACCAGTTGGAAAGGGTCCAGAGGAGGGCCACAAAGATGATCAGAGGGCTGGAGCACCTCTCCTATGAGGCCAGGCTGAGAGAGTTGGGGCTGTTCAGCCTGGAGAAGAGGAGGCTCCGGGGAGACCTGATAGCGGTCTTCCAATACCTCAAGGGGGCCTACAGGAAAGATGGGGAGAAGCTGTTCAGTAGGGCCTGTTGTGTTAGAACAAGGGGTAATGGGTTTAAATTAGAAGGAGGTAGGTTTAGATTAGATATGAGAAAAAAATCTTTTACAATGAGAGTTGTAGAGCACTGGAACAGGTTGCCCAGAGAGGTGGTGGATGCCCCATCTCTGGAATCGTTCAAGGCCAGGCTGGATGAGGCTCTGAGCAACCTGATCTAGTCAGGGATGTCCCTGCTTCTTGCAGGGGGGTTGGACTAGATGACCGTTGAAGGTCCCTTCCAACTCTAACTATTCTATGATTCTATGATTCTATGAAAGAAGAGACACCCAGCTGTACAGGGGAGCACAGTTAGAAAAGACAGGAGAGCAAATGGGACAGAGAAAGAAACAAACAGACAATAAAGTGGAAGGAAGCAGAGGAAAAGGACAAAAAGAGGAAAATAAATAGGAATAGGAGTGAGATCGGGACAAAATGGCGGGGGGGAAACACTGACCAAGGAAAAGAGACAGAAAGAGGGACAAGGGAGAAGGCAGAGAAAAAAAATGGCAGCAGCCAGATGGAGATGGGCATGGGAAAAAAACCTTGGATAGACAGCAGGACAGAGAAGAACATGAATATGAGCAAGGATCGGGACAAAGGGATATAGCAAGAAACGACAAGACAGGGAGCAAGACAGACAGACAGAAAAAAAAAAACATTGAAAGAGAGAGAGCATGCACTTGTGAGATCCACAGGGGTTGGAGAGATAGAGATAGATCTTGAAAGAGCTACAACGGCATATGAACTTTAAAAGGGCCAGGGAACAGCATGAAGGCCCAGAGACAGCAAGAGATGATGAACAGGATGGAGTGAGAGCCAGAATGGAAGAAAAACAGCAACACCAAGCAAGACAAAGGGATAAAGCAAGAAAGGGAAGGGAGGAGAGAGACAGGAAGGCAGGGACTCAGAGCAGCACGTACAGGCACAGGGAGGAAACAAACGCCAGAAAACAGACCAGAGAAACTGCAAAGAAAAAAAGAGAAGGATGCAGAACGGCACAAAGGGAAATACAAGGAAAAAACAGCGATGGGCTGCAGGACAGAGCCAGAGGGTGGAAAAAAGGAAGAGGAGAGGGGAGAACAAGAGCCCAGATAGAAAAAGAAAGGGTACTGTACAAGAAGAGAGAGAAGGGGAAAGAGAAAGACTGAGAAAACAAAAAAAAAAATAGAACAAGAAGAGAGACACAGGAAAGCCAGGAAAATCACAGCAGCATGAGAAAGAAAAAGGGAAAGAGAGGCAGCTGGGGGAGGGCCAAGGAGGCCCTGAGATGGAGAGGAGGGGAGAAGGGGCCCCGAGGGCCCGGGACTCACCGCAGCTCTCGGCGCTCCAGGGAGGGTTTGCCAGTTCAGACCCTTCTTTCTCTGCTCTTCCCTTCCTCTTCTGTCACTCCAGTTGCTTGACTGTCCCCAACCTAAGAAAAGAGAGGGATGCGTTACAGCTCTTATGAGACAAAGCTCCCTAGAAACGTAGCCTCGCTCACCCAGTACTTGACCGTGCCCCCTTTTTAAATTATGTGTACAGACCCTGCGGCACTCTTTGGCGATCTAGCCTGCTGCCGCCTTCAAAACCGGATCTTCCTCACCCAGAGAAGCAGGCTGTCTCTTGCACGCAGCGGGAGGCAGCTGCCGGTCAGACGGCCTTCAGTTACGTCTTCCGGAATACCGATCCACAGTGACAGGTGGCTGCCTTCGTCCGACCGGACTGCGCACCAGCTTGCGGCTTTGCCACCCCCTTGCCCTTGAGAGAGTGGCTACCTGGAGCGGCTCCACAACCACTGCTGCCCAAAACAGCAGAGGAAAAGGCACTAAAAAGCAACGACAAAGAACAAAGACAAACTGTCAAGACACTAGGAATGACATCGACAGCCTAAAGCATCAGCCAGGCAGGGCTTGCAACTGACCTTGTGCCGCGGTTTAACCCCAGCCAGCAACTGTGCTCGCTCACTGCCCCTGACCCTGTGGGATGGGGAGAGACTCAGAACGGTCAACGTGACAGCTCTTGGGTCTTGAGATAAAAACAGTTTAATATTAAGGAAAAAAACAACCACCACTAGTAAGGAAAAGCGGAACAAAAAAAAAAAAAAATACAGCAAAAGAAAACCCAAGACATGCAACTGATACAAATGAACACACTTGTAAGTTTCAAATGAAAGCATTTAGAGTGTTTTCATTTTAGAATGGAAACAATCTCCATAAAAGTTGGGGGTGGGGGCACTGGGCAAGTTGGGGAACACAGGCAGCGCCCCAAGGATCCCGAGACAGAGGGGTCATGGGGAGGCAGCGCCAAAAAGGGGGGCGTCGAACAGGGACACAAAACAAGAGTGCAGGGCACGCAACGGGCAAAACACAGGGGAAAAAAACTCACAAGGGAGTAAAACCTCACACGTGGGGGGGGGATGTTTTAGTGAAAAGCATTTGGAAGTGATACAGGGAATTAACGGTCTGCTAAATGTTGCTTGATTTAGAAGACTGACTGTCTGCATACTGCTTGATTTAGGAGACTAACTGTCTGCTAGACAATGCCTAACAATCCTCTTTGCCTTGAAACTCACTTAAGCTTATCAGGGACTGGTACTTGTCAAGAAACTGGTATTCCTCAAGGACTAATATGTCAAGCAAAGGACATGATAACAGGAGCTGCAACGTTGGTCAGAAGTCGTTAAGAAACTGCTGAAATCACCAAGTGAAAGGAGAGCATGGGTGAATGACTGAAGTTCATCTAGAGGAAGATCAGACCCCTGAAGAAGTAAATGACCGCCAGAGACAGATCTGAAATGCTAACGCAAGTGGTTTTTTAATAACCCCGCCTCGCTTATGCACATGTATGTCTGTATTGTGCAATCCTAGGAATGTGTGTACCTGCACCGGATACATTTTTGGTAAAATGTGCTGTCAGTGTGCGTGCTTTTGGAGCAGCAATCCCCCACACACCCGGTGCCAAATAAACATGCCTGCTTTATAACTCTCTCCGAGTTGTAGAGTTTGATCCACGCGTCAGGAGGGCTGAGAAACACAGAGCGGGACAGTGGGGACGGATACGAGGGAGAGACGGACACGCAAGGACAAGGGGTATGTGTAGGAAGAAAGGTGCATAAGGATGACCTATAGCAGGGAGTCCACGCAGGACAATCCACAGCACGTAACTCACCCAGCATAACCTGCACGAGATGACCCACACCGGACAATGGACCCACACTGCGTAATCCCCAGCGAGAACCCCTCCGTCTCCCACTGGGTCACACCAACTTTCCCCAAATTGAGTGGCTTTTTTTTTTTCTCCTTGTCCAGAATATACAAATTACTTTTCCATGGCCAGACCATGCTCCAGACCACACCTCATTTGATTTTTCCTGTGTCTGAATATTTAGTTAAAAGACTACAGAAGGAAAATCGCCACATTCTTAACATTCACTCTAAAATCCATGCGGCAAGTCCCTTAGGAAAAATGCAGTCACGCATCATAGACATACCTCGTCCTTGCAGACCGCTACGGCTCCTTTCCATCCATCTCGTACTTCCATGGCCAAGGAAAGGGCGACCACGGTGAAACGCTGGCAGCAGACATTCAGCAGAGAGAGGGAAAAACCCCTTAGTTTAAAGCTAGGCAGGAATCTAACTCTTCCTTTTCAGGCGAGGTTTCTCAGGACTAAAACCACATGAAGGACAGAGTATTTTGCAGCACCTTGGGTACAGCTGTTGATACCGGCCTTTAAAGCTTTTGCATTTTTCAGACACCTGGGCCTTTTTTTGACTCATTGGCAGCTTTAGTTTCACTCGAACCACTGTCCTACATACAGGCAGGGGACAGACACAGATGCCTACATACATTTTCTCAACCCTAAGTACAGCCGAGATCTCCTCACCCTCTATGTGCCAAGTTGAATATTTGTTTGTTAAGGAGCACAGCAACACTTCTGTCCTCGTGAACTGCCTCCGAGCAGAGGAGGGCTCTGGGATTTCCTGGACGCCAGTGCTCCCGCTTTCACTGTCAACTCCACACGGCCACCCACAGGAAAAAAGGCCTCAAAATAACGAACGTCGGATGATTGCTGCCACACCAAAAGTGCCAGCACTGAAAGCTCGTGCTGCTCCTCGCCGGCCCTTGCCAGCGCCTCTACAGGCCCACAAACATTATCCAGCCTAGAGACTGCATAAAAGGCAGACCGCCCCAGGCTGCAACACTCTTGCCCAGCGTACACTGACCATTAACGTCTCCCCCTTCACCTTCCCGAGAGAGACTGTTCCCAGGGAGCCCTCGTCCTCCCATCAATTTACTACACCCTCCCTGCAGTTTTCAACCTTGTTCCCTCCTCGGCTGTGGTCCCTCAACTTAGCTCTCAAACGGCCAGAAATCAGATTCCATCCTCAAAAGAACAACCCCATGCTAACTAAGATGGCACTTCCTCGCCCAGCTCCTCCCCTGAAAAAAACAAACAAAAAAAAACACAAAAAAAAACCACCCACCAAAAATAAAACCTACCAAACAGCACTGCCCTTCAACATCACACCACTTACCACCAGTCTCTTCTGTGGCACTCTCCTCCTCAAAAGCGCCGCAGTGCTCTGCTCACCGGCTCCACTTATTCCCAAGAAGTCCAATGCTGCAACTGCCGCTCGTGGTGCTTCAGATGCTGAGAGACACAAAGCTCAACTTACTTTTCCTGGAGTCTAGGTAGAAAAAAATAGGTGTCATACCAAGCTAACTAGGAAAGTATGTCATTACATGCAATAACATTATCAAAAACCACCTGCTTTAGCTTCCTACAAGAAAACAAGGCTTCATTTCTAGCAAGACCATGCATGCTATCTAACTTCTACCAGAGCTACGTTCTGGACAGGGCTGAATGACAAATGTAGCAGAACGTGGTGGCTCGCACACGTGGCCGACAGAGGCACGGAGCTCCTGGCACTGCGTCCTGGTGTCTGCTCTGTCAGGGAGGGCTCAGATGGACCAACCACTCCTTGCTGGAGGCACCTGCCTGTGATTCACTCCTCAGTCCCCTCCAGCAGCCATGCCCAGGCAGCCCCCTTTACAGCTGGAGGCCCCTCATACGGCAGGGCCAGGGCCAGCCCCACCCTCAGCCTCACTGGCCCCACCTGGGGCTGCCCCACCTCCATCCCCAGCTGGAGCCCATCAGGAAGGAGAGGGAGCAGAACAAAAGTGCAGGGATACAAAACAAAAGGAAGCGGTAGAACAAGAGATTTAAAGTGAGAGAGAAAGGGGGAAGAGTATACAAGAATAGAGAGGAGAGGCAGAAGGAAACAATAACAACAACAACAAATCACAGCAGCTTGGGAAAGGTAGTGGTCACGGGAGCAGCAGGGAAGGACACGGACACACAAGAGAGGAGGCAGAGCCCCAGGGGCCGGGGACTCACCACAGCTCTCACTCCCGGCACTGCTGCGAGAATCTGACAGGTCAGATGCTGCTTTCTGCTTCTCTCCTCTTCTGTAACTCCGACCACTTGGCTGTCCTCCCCCTAAGAGAATACGTGGGTGTCTTACAGCTCTTAGACAAAAAGCTTCCTAGACACGTAGCCACGCTCGCTCACGCACTATGTGGCCGTACCGTGCTTCAGGTTCCACATACAGACTGTGCAGTGCGCACTGGCGGTCTGGCCTGCTGAAGAGTACAAAGAGGGATCCTTCCTCACCCGGAGAGGCAGGCTAGGCTCTCTCTCGCCTGCAGCGGGAGGCAGCTGCTGGCTGGCTGGCCTTTGGTTTCTTCTTCTTTACCTTTCTGTGGCCTCTCCAGCTTCAGCTGCAGCAGCTCCTCTCCACAGGCAGTAAGCGCTCCATCCGTTCATTTTCGCTCCCGCACCGCCAGGAGAACGAGGCCGGGCAGAGACAGCCCACACAAGCCTGAGGCGAGTGCAGTCAACAGCATTCCCAAGGGAGGAACGGACAGCCACGGCCTCGACACCGCCTCTGGGAGAGGGAAAGAAGAAGCAGCGACCGTTATTACCGCACGCGGCCCCTGGCCGGAGCGCCTGCTGCCGCAGGGGATTCTCCAGATACACTGAGGTCCCCCCTCGCAGCCTTCAGGGCAGGGCGTGGCCCGGTGCTACGGGACAGGCTTCAGGGGACGCGCCGGAGCGGCGGGCAGCTGCACGGGGCCGGGGGAGGCTCGGGGGGGGCTCTGGTGAGCTGGGGAGGTGCCCGGCGTCTCCGCCCGGGAGGGGGGGCCCCCTCCTGCCCCTCTTCCCTTCTCTCTGCTCTCGGGTCACTCCCCGGGGCTGCCCTCGCCCGGCTCGGCTCCGAGCGGGTGGTTTGAGGCTCCCCGGGCGGGCAGGAGACAGCGCTGCAGCCACGAAAGGGGCTCGCTCACCTCACGGGTGCCCTCGGTACTCACCCGTCACCGCTGCCGGGACCCGTCGGCCGCACACCGCCATGCTGCTCCTGGGCACAGCGCATGCGCGAGGAAGGCTGCCATCTGCGCATGCACGAGAGTGGACCTGCATGCGCGCATGCGCAGGCCGAAGACAGTGCCTGCCAGCAGAAGGGCAGAGCAATGCGCATGCGCAACCGGGGCCCGGCACGTGAGCATGCGCAGTAGGGGGGCTGAAGCTGCCAGCAAAAGGGCACAGCAATGCGCATGTGTGGCTGGGGCCGGGCACCCGAGCATGCGCACTCGGCTAGCGGAAGTTGCCAGGAGAAGGGCAGGGCAATGCGCATGCGTGGCCGGGGCCCGGCACCCGGGCATGCGCAGTCGGGCAGCTGAAGCTGCTAGGAGAAGGGCAGAGCAATGCGCATGCGCGGCCAGGGCCCGGCACGCGAGCATGCGCATTCGGGTGGCTTAAGCTGCCAGGAGAAGGGCAGAGCAATGCGCATGTGCAGCTAGATGGTAACACCTGTGCAGGCGCGGCCCCGGGCTTTTAACCGGGCATGTGCGGTCGGTGTGCATCACCCACGCATGCACTGTAGAGCATCTGTGCCTTACCAGGAGAATGGCAGAGCAACACGCGTGCGCGGCAGGGGCTCGGCTCCCGAGCATGCCTGTTCGGGCATCTGCCTGCCCGGAGAATGGCAGAGCACTGCGCATGCGAGACTCCCGAGCTGCAGTTCCCGCTTTTGGTCACCAGGCGGCAGCAGCGAGCTCGGCGATGTGTGGACACTGTGTATGCGCGACTCCGAGCTGCAGTACCCACTTTCGGTCACCAGGCGGCAGCAGCGAGCTCAGTGCCGTGTGGGCACTCTGTATGCGCGACTCCAAGCTGCAGTACCCGCTTTCGGTCACCAGGCGGCAGCAGCGAGCTCGGTGCCGTGTGGGCACTGTGTATGCGCGACTCCGAGCTGCAGTACCCGCTTTCGGTCACCAGGCGGCAGCAGCCCTGTACCGCTCCGGTCCTGGGTGTTCAGCCGGACGAGCCACGGCCGGTTCCTCCCTCCCGTTCGCGCCGGTCACCCCTTACCGGGGCACGGCTGCCCCTTTCCCCCTGCGCAGCCTGGGCAGTGACATTTGTGGCCTCTGTACCAAAAAGCGTCCCCGTGGGAGGGGGAGAGAATGAGAAGGGTGAAAATGAGGAAACTCGTGGGTTGAGATGAAAACAGTTTAACAATTAAGAAGAAACAAACCACCACCAATACCCCTTGTGAGGAAAAGAGAGAACAATAAACGCCCAGAAAGAGAAGTGATAAAACTGAAAACAATTGCAAATTATCAATTAAAACAACTGAGATGGAGTGAGGTGCAGGAAAGCAGGTGGGAGGTTTCAGTTTGGGGGTGGTGGGGGGCAGGCATCACCCCAGGGTCTGCAGGCAGAGGGGTTACGGGGGGCAGGGTCAAATACGGGGAGGCAGAGCAGGGGTGGAGGGGGGAGTGAGGGCATGAGACAGGAGGGCAGGGGGCACGGGGGGGGACCAATCACACGGGAACATTTCAGTGGAAAGCATTTGGGAGGGTGCAGAGACACAGAGGGGGCAGGAGGGACGGACACGAGGTAGGGATGGATGGGGATGGACGAGGGGGGTGTGGGTAGAAAGGTGCATGAGGGGACGTGTGGGGATGACCTACACCGGGGGTCCGCTTGGAATAATCCACAGCGGACACAACTCACCTGGGATGACCCACAACCGATAATCCACTCCAGGTAACTGACTCAGACAGACCAGGTAATCCACGCAGGGTAATCCCCAGGACTGTCCCTCCATCTGCCAGCCTTTCACCCCACATTGTCCCCAAATTGAGGCGGCATTTTTCTTTTTGCTTTCCCATAATATTAAAATCTGGGGTTTCGGCGTTTTGCCAAAATATTCAATGCTGGGGGTTTTTGGCACTATTCCACAACATAAAATTTGGCAATTTTTGCTTTTGGTTTTGTGCACGAAAGTGGGGGGGATGTGAGGGGGTGCTTTCTAGCTGCACAAATCCAGCTAGTGGTATTGGAGTGCTATAGTACAGAAGTCTAAATAGATACTAGCCTAAATAGATGCGTAAGTGTAAATGTATGGAAGTGTAAATATACAAGTCTAAATGGATATTATATATAAAGTGTAAATAGATAATATATATGAAACGTGTGTAAATAGATACACGTGTGAGTGTCTGTGCTATGTAAGGTTTTTAAAATGGAAAGAAACCCTGTTTGCAGAGAAGATTTAAAAACTTGCTCCCTCCCATCTCTACTGAAGAGAGAAAAATGCTTTCAAAAGCTGCCCCTTCTCCTTTTCCTATCTCGATTTGGGGCCAATGCCCCAACAATGCAGGGCCGTGCATGCAGAGTAGGAGCTGCCAATGCAGCACAAACATAACCCAAAACTCTGAATCTGGGTCCGCAATGCGGGGGGGAACCCAATTAACATCAGTTTGAAGGGGAAAAAATATCCTAATTTGAGGCTCCCAGGAAAGCCAGATACGGAGGGGTAGAGCAGGGGTGGAGAGAGGACTGGGGGCACAAGACAGGACGGCAGAGGGTGCAGTGGGCCAGTCACAGGCAAAAAAAAACATCACAGTGGGGGACATCTCACTGAAAAACATTTGGGAGGACAGAGACACACACTGAGGACAGGAGGGATGGACACAAGCAGGGGACAGACACAGACAGGTGGTGTGTGTACATAGAAAGGTGCATGGGGGGACTTGTATGAGGACGACTTACACCAGGGGGTCCACCTGAGATATTCCACAGGAAAAAACGCACCTGGGGTAAACTACAGGATGATCCACACCAGATAATCCACAGCAACACCCCTAAACCTGACAGTGTTCCACCCCAATTTTCCCCTAAATTGGAGTGGTTCCTGGTTTTGTTTTCCCTTGTCTGTAATATAAAAAAATGAGAAGTTTCATCTCTTCCAAGATATTACATTCTGGGGGTTTTCAGGGCTTTTCCAAAACATAGACATTGGGGATTTTTCCTTTTGGTTTTGGGCATGAAAACGTGAGTCTTCTTTTGCTTTCTGGCTGCACCAATCCAGGTAGATCTGGCTTTCCTGGGAGCCCCAGATCAGGTTCCCCCCCCTCCCCCAATTGCTCTGCTTTGGGGTTTGTGCCCTCCACCCCTGCCCCACCCCTTGCAGACCCACAAGCAGAGGGTTTGGGGTATTGTTGTGCCATGACAGCAGCTCCCACTCTGCGTGCATGGCCCCACAGGAGAAAGCTCCCATTTAGGGGAACCCACTCCAAACCAGCATGGGAAAAGGGAGACAAGAAAGGGGAAGGGGCAGCTTTGCAAAGTGCTATTGTATCTTCCATAGAGGTTACAAGAGGGGAGGGAATTTTTAAATCCTTTCCACAAGTAGGGCTTCCATTTTAAATATCTTATATAGTAGACATTTACACAAGAATCTGTCTACAAATTTTATATATATTATCTAATTACACTTATACGTAATATCTGTTCAGACCTATATTTAGACTTTTACATATTGACACTGATATATTTTATGTCTATTTAGACTCATATAGAACATCTACTTACACTTAATATATTTATTTAGAATATATTAACTCTTATTATATGCATCTATTTTGCTATCTATTTAGACTTATGTTGACACTGCAACACCTTTTTAGACTTTTCTATTATGACTTAGATACCTACTGGCAATTACATATATTTAGACTTTGTTATCTATTAACACATACACAATCTCTCTTTAGATTACATATAACATCTACTTAGACTTACTACGTCACACAGAGTAAGTAGAGGTAGCTCTATCCATTCAGACTTTTTTCTACTTCCAATTCCTTCCTATGTATCATCATTTGCATTTTTTTAAGACCTTTATTTTTAAATTTATATACAAAGAGTTATTTTGGCCTTTTTCAAACTCTATATATCTCTACTTCTATTTTTTTAATATTGTAAAATCCTTTATATAATAGACAGGTTTTTATCTTGAAATCCATTAATATAAAATATTATTTTTCTACATATATGAAAATGAGAAGATTTTTCTTTAGTTCAACACCTCACAGCCACATTTACAGGTTTTTGGCTTTTTTTAATCCGCTTCCATGAATTTTCAGGCACTTTTGGGCTGTGACCCTCTTTTTTTTAGGGGGAACCCCCATGACCTCCCAATCCCACACTCACCTGCTCCTCCACTGCATCATCACTCCTCCAGTGACACTGAGGTACCCCAAATGACAGCATCACCTCCCAACCACCCTCTTTTAATTCACCCCCAGAAAGGGCACAAAGTGAGGGAAACTGCCCGGACCAGCAGCTCATAAATTTAATAATGCCATCTACATAAGTAAACTCCCCCAAAAAGGGAGCTCCACCTGGAAAATAATAGGAGGCAGCCCCCCAAAATGTTCCAGCCCCCCTGGCCTCTGCCCCACAGAGGTGGGGGGTGCCCAGGGATAATGCCACATCTCTTGCTCAGGCTCTGCTCTACCACCTTCCCCCTCTGTCCCCATGCCGTGTCAGACTCCCCAGGGCACCAGCCGCCCCCAGGCTCTCCCCAGCAGCCAGGCCTTGCTGCTGCACCCGCAGGAGACAGAGCCGGGAGCCTCCAGACACAGGGCTGGGCCCTCACTCTCCGCACGCTGAGTGACCAGGAGACAAATCTGCGCTGGGAGGGATTTACCAAGCACCACGAGACGCTGACAACCAGATGCCTGAAAAACAAAAATCCCAGATTGTATTTCAGCAAATGTAAAAAATAGCACAGAAGAAAGAGGAATTCAGTCTGAACAAGGGATAGGACAGTAGGCTGAGCTAAAGGAGGTGCCCTGGTTTCAGCAGGGATGGAGTTAATTTTTGTCTCAGTAGCCAGTGTGTTTTGGATTTCATATGTGAACAATGTAGATAGATTTAGGTTAGATATTAGGGAAAAATTTTTTACACTCAGGGTTGTAGAACACTGGCCCAGTTTGCCCAGAGAGGTGGTGGATGCCCCATCCCTGGAAACATCCAAGGCGAGGTTGGCCGGGGCTCTGAGCAACCTCATCTGGCTGGAGATGTCCCTGCTCCTGGCAGGGGGGTTGGACTGGGTGGGCTTTAAAGGTCCCTTCCAACCCAAACCATTCTATGATTCTAAAAACACTCTGATGATAAGAGTTGTTGTTAATGAAACCAAGGACACTGTCTGGTTTTCCAAGTCTTGTTAACGTCTCATTAATGTGCAGATGCAGGAAGCTAGGTGAAAAACAGACAGAATTATATGACCCAAACTGGCCGAAGAGAGTATTCCATGCCATAAATGTCATGCTCAGTATGTAAGTGGGAGCTGCCCATGGGAGGGGGCATCCATTTGGGCATCCTTGGCATCCATATGCCACCTTTTCTTCCTCTTGCTTGCTGGCATCGTTTCCTCTACCTTGCTGGCTCACTCTCCCTCCTTTGCTTGCTGCTCGGTGTCACTTCTGTGATCACTGCTCAGGATGGGCTGTGTCAGTCATTCGGACATCAAGTGGTGAGAAATTGTACATTGTTCATTTTGTATATTTTGTATATATTAATATCCTCATATTCTGTTATTTTTGTAGTTTTCCTTTGCTATTTTAGTAAACCGTTTTTATCTCAACCCACGAGTTTTCCTTTCTTCCCAATTTCTCTCTTCCCAATTTCTTTCCCTCCCTGGGTAGGGGGAGGGTGAGCGAGAAACTGTGAAGAGGGCTAAACTACCACAGGAGGATTCTAGGTAAATGAGTCAGCTTGAAATACAGCACATCCTTTAAAAGCTAGAACCACCTGAACACTTAAAATTAGTATTACGACTAATTGAGATGGTTTTGAACATACTCTCAGTATAAAAGTAAACACTCTTGCTTGTGTTGGAAAATGTCTTCTCCTTCCTTACGTCACCACTGCAGGGGAGCCTCACCTCTGCGAGGCTGCAGGACAAGGGCGTACCATAATCAGAACATACGCTTACGGATCCACCGCAACAGCTACGGTCCTCGCACTGCTGCTGCTGCACCTCTTGTCTGCTTGGTCAATAAAGCTGGAAGTAAAGTGTAAAACGCTAAGGAGTTAAAACTAAAGAACACATCTCAGTAATTCACTTTATGCCGTCAAGGTGTGTTTATGTGCACATAAATCAAATAAAAATGTTTATACTATCAAAAGTATGTGATGTTCCTTTCGCATGAATTTAACTTGCATAGCAGTGAACTGATACCATTAAATTATCTGTCTCCAAAATACAGTTATAACTTGACTAGGGTTTTTTTTCCACGCTACGTTATTAGAGGGACATCTGGCCGGCTGCACTGCCCGAGCGGTGCTACTGAACCGCCATGGAAACGCGCTATCGAAAGCGTGACAGAATAAGTACTGCAGAGCACTCCATCAAAATATTGGAAAAAACCCCATACCATTCAGTTGCCTCTCCTTTTAAAGGCTTTGAAGAAATACTCAACTGTTTAAATACACCTATTAGGTTGTACTCTACAGCTATTTGGTAGTTACAGCTTTAATAACGTAAGTCACTTTGTAAATCATACTATTTTAACTTTTTAATAATTTTCATTTATGATAGAAAACTCAGCAAGATAAAAGATGCCTGTATGGTTTTACTTTAAAAAAACAACAACAAAAAAAAAAAACCAAAAAAAAAAACCCCACAAAACACAAAAACCCACCAAATCCCCAGATCTGCAATACAGAAGGCTACCAAAAAGGAGAGTGAAAAGTCTTGCTGCCGATGACTTCTACTGCCAAGTACATCCTCTCTGAAGATCTGCTCTGATGGCGAGTTTTTCATAAAATGCAAATTCTTTGCATGAGAAAGATACCCATTCTGGAAAATCTTTTTCCAATTCAAGTCAAACATTACACACCGTAGGTTAAGGAAAAAGGACATCATGGAAGCAATAACTCACCAAATCCCCATCGGGACTCACTGTTGTCACTCATTACAAGGCTGCTACTGCTCCTTGGGAAATCCTGGAAAAACACATGTAAGCAACATCGATTTATCCTGTTTTGTCCATGTCTCCTCTTTGACCTTGATTGCTTTCAGTATAGATGCTAGTATCTCAGTGAAGTTTTTGACCACTATTATGAGTGTCCCGGTTTCAGCAGGGATGAAGTTAATTTTCCTCTCAGTAGCCGGTGTGTTTTGGATTTTGTGTGTGAAAAACGTTGATAAAAACACTCTGATGATAAGAGTTGTTGTTAATGAAACCAAGGACACTGGTTTTCCAAGTCTCGTTAAAGTCTCGTTGATGTGCAGATGCGAGAAGCTGGGCAAAAGACAGACAGAATAATTGACCCAAATTGGCCAAAGAGAGTATTCTATGCCATAAATGTCATGCTCAGTATGCAAGTGGGGGTTGCCCATGGGAGGGGGCATCCATTCCATTTGGGCACCCATTTGGGCACCCTTGGCATCCTTTTCTTCTCTCTTGCTTGCTGGCATAATTCCCTCCACCTTGCTATCTTGCTCTCGCCCCTTTGCTTGCTGTTCGGTGTCATTTCCTTGATCGCTGCTCAGGACGGGCTGCATCTTTTTAGTTTTTCATTTTTTTAGTAAACTGTTTTTATCTCAACCCACGAGTTTTCCTTTCTTCTCAATTTCTCTCCCCCATCCCACTGGGTAGGGGGAGGGTGAATGAGAGGGTGTGGCTAAACCACCACAATGAGATACTGGAAAAACTTACTGACTGGAAAAACAAAGCTTTTATCATGAAAGCAAAGTCTGTTTCTTCTTACCTCTTACAAACAGTTCATTTCCTCTTTTAATACAAAGTTACTTTCACAGGATCATTTAGTATAAGCACTCAAAAACAGAAGATTATGCTTCCAGAATGAGAAAGCAAACAGAGGGAAGTCAGGTTTCCACGGGCATAACACGCTTCAATGTACACCTTATTTATTTAGTGTTTGTGTTAAAACATTTCATAGGAAAACTATAGGAGCAGAGTTGGCACATTGCTAATGTTAGCTTTAAAGTTCATACTACAAGTCCCTTAGGAAAAATGGAGACATTTGCACAGGAAAGCAGCAGACAGAGAAAAGGGTCTGCATTCATAACCCTTACAGAGAACAGGCATTCTCCTTCTGTTCCTAAAGCCATTCGTTAGGTCAAAATATCACACTGCTACTGTGGCAACATTCAGAGTAAGGAACAAGAGCCCTGCCACAGGACATTTATATGGCAGGACACAGAAACACAGGGACATGTTTTACTGCACACAACCCTGAATTCCCTGAAAATTTATGTTTACCAAACCAGCCATTTGGAACGTATTGCCAAACATGTATTTGACATACACAAGTTTTGGGTAACTTGTTATTTGCTTTCTGTTACAGTTGTTCTTCCTTCAGAAGTTCTACTTGTAACCAAGTTGTTTCCTACTGGTTCAAGCATTGACCTCCTATTACCAGCACATTTACACAGGCATCTAACTTAATTGCTCTTCTAAAATAACCCAAATGAAAATTATAGCCATAAGAGAGGAGTGAAAGAAAAGAAATGGAGAGGTCAGGGAGCAAGAGAGCTCTGCGGGCTAGCACCAGTCAACAGTGAACTCTTTAAAAAAGAAAAAAAAAAAAAAAACACACAGATAAAAATCAAACAACAACAAAACAAAACCATGACATTTTACCTTTTTTTCTTTTGAAGCTCATCCCCGTGTCAGCACATCGTCTTGTCAAAGCATGGAGTCCAAATTACCTGTACCCCAATGGCATTTACACATGATGAATACGCATTCAGAAACAGTCCCAACCTGTAAGACTGGTGCCATTTTTATGGTTTTAACAACCCTAACTCAATTTAACCAACTTAGGCATTTCTGAGGAAAGTAATTAACTTTAATATGTAGCCTTTCCTTGAGTAAAAAAAAAAAGATGAATCAGCTCCAAATCACAAGGGAGCAGTGGGCAAGTTAATGAAAACAAAGATCGACAGCAGTAACATTTGGCTTTAATTCTGATCACATACTTAAGCAACTCCAAGTCTCAATTCTACAAATGATTAGTCCTTTTTTTGGAAGGACAAACTTTCTTACCTAGAAGTCCTAGATTGAAAGCTCCACTGAACAGAACTGGATTGAGACCACAGGATAACAGGTCATCAATGCTCTAATGAAAAAAAAGGAATAAAAATTAAGGTTAAACATGACTTCCCATAATGTTTCAGTCATTACATTTCTACTGACATCCAGGTGCTCAAAATTTAACTATACTGGCACAAGATATTACTAAAAATTGAGTTATGCATGTAAATAGAAAAGTCCATTTCCAACTTGCCCGTAAAATCAGTATGAACAACCAGAAGATAAACACTTGACCCTAAAGAAGGTAACAGTAGCTTTAGGAAAACACAACTACCAAGGGACCAACTCAGGAACGAGACACCCTGGGTTAACTGCCGGTTTTCATCAGTTTTTCTGCACTGGCAACAAATTTGCCTTTTTGTCTGTGTTTGATGTGGAATCTGTAGTGTCCTTAAACATAAATGTTTCTCCCCACTCCTCGAGCCCCATACGTGGGACTACCTAGGCAGCAAGCAGAATCAACCACATAGAATTTTTTCACGATGCAGAAGGTGACACTGGGAAAAGAGGAGACCAAAATTGATCCTGTTTGTCACACCTGGCCAACGGTGAAAACAGCGGAGGATTCTACCAGATGGGTCAAGTGAGGCCAGACCACGTACCCTGGGAGCTCTGACCAGCCCGCTTCTCTCCCCTTCGCCAGGTATCAGGGGGATGCCAATGCTTCCTGCTGCCGCCTCGCCCATGTCCCCTCGCAGCAGGGCTGCCCCATGAGACCCAGGGGACCCCCACCTCACTTCTGCCCTTGGGAACAGAAGAGACGATCCATGCAAATAGAGACAAGTAGCATGGATTTAGTCCCCGAGGAAAGAGGCCAGGCTCTCGCTGGCAGAAGGACAACTCACCTCCGTGCTGCTTGCAGCTACTTGCTGGGGCCAGCCCTGCTTGCACCTGGCCGCTCTTCTGCCTTACTGGGAGCACAGTCCAGCGGATGGATGTTCCAGGAAATAGATGCTCCAGCTAATTGCAGCTCCTGCTCATTACAGCTGCAATTAATTTTGGCTCTGGCTCATGCATGCTCTCAACAGTGGACACTGTCTCATTCCAGCTCCCGCTTGCTACAGTTCTGTCTAACTGAAGCTGCAGCTCTGCACTGAAACTCCAGATTTTTTTCCATCTCCTTCTCCTTACAAGGTCCAGTTATTTGCAACAGTCTGGGTTTTTGACAAGGTCATAAATCAATCGCTGCCAAAACTTCAGTATCACTATTAAACATCATAGCTGTACATCGTATAAATATTGATTAATTAATTAGTTAGTACATTTAATTACCTAATAACTATTCTAAGCAGCATGCAAAGAAAAGCTGGACCAGAAGACAGCATACGGGGTCTGGAAAGTGCCTTTCCACTCAGAAACCACCTTGGACGTCGAGTTCAGCTGGGTGCATGCAGGCCTCCAGAACTCTGAGGTCCGACGCGACCAGACCCCCCACCTCTGGGGAGGATCCACGCACCCCACCCACCTCCCGCTTTCCCCCACTGCCCCCAGTGCCCTCCCAACCCCCTTGCAAAACCAGACCAACTGACTTCTGATTTTGGCCCCCAAACCAGCCCACTTAGTGCCCATGTGTGAGCCCTGCTGCTGAGCCTGTTCTCAAGCCCCAACAATGCAGCACTTTTGACCTCTGTTCCTCAGCCCAAAGTCACACAACTTAGTCCCCTCTGTCAGGTCCTGAAAACACACAATGCCATCTCTCTCTGAGCCCCAAAATCACCCACATGAGCCTCTTTTCAAGCCCCAGGAACACAAAACCTGGTCTCCATTTTCAGGCCCCAAACCAGCTCACCCTGCCTGCTTTCTGTCCCCATCTGTGATGCCGAGGGGTGCAGGCACCCCACCGCCCTGCACCCCCAGGGCCCCACGTGCAGACTGGGGAGCGCTCTGGAGCTGCGGAGGGGCCGGCCCCACGGCTCTGCGGGGGGCCCAGCACAGGCGGGGCATCGCTTCCTTATCGCCGTTCCAACCCTTATTTCTCCGGCCCCACCAGCACCGCCGGGCCCGCACCTCAAATCCCCCACGCCGAAGCTCCCCCCCGGGAACCCCCGGCGGCAGCCCGGGCCCTTCCCCGTCCGGGCGGGCACCGGGACGCGCCCGCCGCCGCAGGAGCCCCCCGAGCCGCCGCTGCCCGACCCGCGCCTAGAGCGGCAGAGGCTGCCCGGCCCCCGCGAGGAGCAGCCGAGAGCCGGATGAGGCCGCCCACGCTCCCCCCGGCCGGACATGGGCTTGGCCCCAGAACGCCCGGCAAATCCCGGGGCAGCGCCCTTCTGCCCTTGCCCCGCCCCGCCCCTCGCCGCTACCGAGCGAGCGACGCTCTCGCGGCAGAGGTGCCCCTCACTCTGCGCATCAATTTTCAACTACGGCAAAACTTCCCATCCGTATTATTGTCACTAAAGGCTGCCTGCTTGTCTAACCGTTCTATTAGAAAGTCTAGATCTGACAGGAACTTCAGCACTTAGGGAAAGGCTTTAACCAAACAACTTACTTTTCAACCTTTTACTTCTGAAAAATACAGAAAAAAAACCCTCCTACTTTGGTCCTGAGTAAGCTAAGCAAATGAAGGTTTCACCTTAAGGATGTAACGGTCTATTTCTGCTCCAACGAGGAAACTATGCACTTGAGCCCCCGGAGAACCTGGTGCTTGTCAGCTCTCCTCCTGGCAGTCCGCTGCACCTGCCAATTTTATAGACAGTGGATAGGATTTTAAGGACTGGATTAGAAAATTAGCTCCGTCTATATTTACAAAAGTTGCTACCTTGTGTAAACAGCTTGAGAGCATGCATTGATCCTGGCATAAACAAAGCAACTCATGCCTTAGGGCAGACACAATTAATAAAGTCACTTTATGCATGGCTATGCACTATCTATCTGTGGCTTTGCTGCATGGCTGCGTATGGTATTTACTTTTTTAAATTAAAAAAGAGGATACTGAGAAAATCTGATATGGATTTAAAATGAAGAGCAGCACTACTGAAATAATCTTTAGAATCAAATATTTACCATGTACGAGCAATATCTTGAAGAGCAGTGCCTTCTCCAGCTGAGTGCTGCAATACTAAGACATGACCACATCTATTCTTTCCAAGAATAAAATCAGCTCATTCAACTTCTCCTGGCAGGATTTTCAAATAAAGATTTTCATAGTTTGTCTGGACTAGGTAGTAATGACTAGATTGGTCTTTACTTTTCTCCGGTTGAGGTTTCCCACACAAGAGACCACTACTCCAGGCAAATTACCGTGCGAGCAGAACTGAGAGCAGAAGCATGACTTCTTGTGCCTTACAAGGCATATTGTTGTAATAAAACTGTGAACTGTTTGTTCATCAAACTTTGTCAGAACAATGGAAAGTTATATGAAATACGCAAGGTCGGCCACAGGCATCCAGCTATGTAAACACGGCATGCAGGACTGCGAAAGGAGGTGGGGGGCGGCTCATGAAGACGAAGGGTATAAAACCAGTAACTTTCTAACCATATAGTTTGAATAAGCAATTAGTGGAAGGGAGAAGTTGTTTTCATGAGGAGTGAGAAACAGTCTCACATTATCTCGAGGGAGTGATTAAGAGGAGCAAGGATTCGAAAATATGATGGCATCCATCACATAAATCTCCTTCCTCAAGGAAAACAGGTGGTTAACAAGGACATGAATCGGCCCAGACTGATAAGGACACTGCCAACTTGTAGGATCAGCACATTCCAAGCAAAGGTGAAAAGTACACCATGAAGAAGACCTACGGCCTTCCTCCCAAAAGACCCCCGCAGACCCTCGCCCACAATTCCTGGAAGAATTTGCGCAAGCGCGAAGGACTGATAAGCTAATTAACACACGAAGCGAGAGTAGGCGGGTTTAGGTAATGAATATGTATAAGCGTCAACGAAATATTCATTGTTTTACTGTATAAGAATGGGACGGTTTGCAACCTCGGCGTGCGCCGTTGGCGGAGCAGGAGACTCCCCGGCCACCCAGCGCTGTTTTGCTTACTTGTCGCTTGCTTTAATAAACCAAATTTTGGAATTGGCCAGTCTCTGTCATTTAATTGGACAGGTAAACTATAACATTGTTTTGAAACAACTTCACATGGGCTTTTTTGTTTTTTTCCTTCTAACAGCACAGGAAAGTTGACTCATCCTAGCCTGTGACCCACTAAAACCCTGAACGTTTACTCCAAGCAGATAAAAAAAAAAACTTCCTATTAAACATCATAAACAGACAAAAAAAAATGTAGAGATAAAAACAAGCGTCACTATTTCATAAGGAAACTTGAGGTTACTCAGCAAATTCCTAAGAGCTGATGTCCTTCTTTGGAGCTGCTTTATGATCTTTCCAAGTCCTCCTGCCAGACCAGAACCACTGAGAACAGAACAAAGCACCTTCTAAGTTTAATTTTCCAGTTTCTTCTTCTTCACAGCAATATCAATAATAGAGGACAGGAGAAAACAAAACGGTTGTGCCAAAGTACAGAAATGCACACCTGACAACCACAAACCTTGGGAAATCAAGATGAGAGAACTCCATTCTTTCCTTTCAACCTGTGCTTTTGCAGCTGGCTGTCAGCTTCACCAACCCAGCCTGCCTCTGCTCCGCGGCATTTTCCCCCTCATCTCATGCCAGGCATGCCATCTCCTTATATATTCTTATAGCATCCCCTGCTATCCCTTGCTCAGGCTCCTGGTGAGGTCTGTTCCCCGCCTCTTGTGGGTGCAGAAGGCCACAGCACAGGAGGTACCTGCCCCTTCTGTTAACATCTGTTAAGGAAGATCTTTCCCCTCGAGTCTGGTTTTTTTTGCCTTACCTGTGCCCTATTTTAATAAGCATTATGAAGATACTGATATCTGAGGCAATCCAGCTGTTACAGCTGTCTCACAGCAGCTGTCAGTCTACCTCACAAGTGGAGGAGAACATGTTCTAGTTGAACCTCAAGTGACATGGCTTAAGCTAATCCCTTTTACCATGCCACTGGAAGGTGCCTCAATCATGTACAGTGACCAGACAACAGTAAACAAGGGAGGAAACTTTAGTACTTTGCTGTCACTGGCCAGTACAGCTCCTAACAAAGCCACGATTCTGTTCTGGTTTGCTGTCCTCAAGAGATAAAAATGGAAATGCTAGATAACATAGTTCACATTGCAAATCTGGCCTTTTCTTCTCTGATTTTTTTCTTCCTCACTTTACCTCTTGCTTCAATTTCCAGGACACACCTTGGCATCTGGCAGCTAAAAGGACAAGGCAGCATGCTGGTAATGAAGTTCATCACAAGTACAGCTGCACGGCAAAGGAGAACTTAAACAACTCGCACATTAACGTGTCAAATCAGTGTACTTCATGCAGAATAGGGACCTGTGTGTCACTGTCTATGGCTCTACCAAAGGCCTATGATGACATCTGAAATTAGATATCAGCTAGACAACATGTATGTTACCCGGGGAAGGAAAATGTCTGTCTAGCCTCTTACGGTGATAGGCCAAGGCCAGAGAACATGAAGTAAGCCAGAAGGGTCTCTCAAACTTGGGCATCTCACTCCTGCCTCAGCAGATCAGCACCAGGCACGGCTCTCAGGAGCGCTGACACTTGTTGAAGCCTGTGATTGGCAGTTCCAGAAGAATTTAATTTCTCAGTACTGCATACACCAAAATATATTCTGAAGTGTATACGCATGCATACTTCAGAAAATAAGCATTGCCTTAAACATTTACATTTCAACTCCTCCAAGCTGCCCAAAGACCCTCAAAGCTTCTGCAGAGGGACGTTCCAGCAGACAGCCCGCAGAAGCAGGAAGGTGCAGGAAGGATGCCCTGGCAGACAGAGGCAAGAAGCATTCCAGTGCCTCCTCACAATAAAAGGGAGAAGGTGCTGAAATAACTCCAAGGCAACTCAGTTCTCACTTTCTGTTCTCTCCTGGACAGCATGTTCTGAAAGAAGCAGCTGTACAGTCATATGACACAAGGCCTATGGCCTATACTTCCCACTGTCCTGTCTGCAAACGGCTGTGGCAGCAATAAGCCCACAAAGCACAACAATTTTCCTGATTTTAACCTTTCCATTTGCAGTGCTGTCCCTTGACAAGAAAGGGATCAGACATTTATCACCACAAAGTAGGGAGGAGCAGAACCTTGAAAACATGGGGCTTCAAGTTGTGCCTTGCTGCTGCGGAGTTCACATTTTGAAGCAGAACAAACACGACAGTATCAAACACAGTAATATATAATATATCAAATATAATACATAACATGTAATCATATATAATATTTTTCCTTGCAGACAGGAATCAAACAGTTTGAGATTACAGAGCAATAACACTACTGCTCCTTTCAGCTTTCTGGAAAGATCTTTGTCTTCCCAGCAAACTTTGCTTTTCACTTGACGGCTAGCCTGACGAATCAGTGATCTATAAAGATGCACTGTTTCCAGAAACACCAAACACACTTTCATTTGCCCATGGTACGCCTAGAAACAGTGTTTTCTCATATGAAAGTTGTACTTGTAAAAGTCTAAAGCTCATTCAGAGCCTCCTGACATCAATCTTTGGAGCAGACTCATAATTTAAAAAATTTAGCTCCAGATGTAAATCATCTAAGTAAAACACTATTAAAAAAAAATTTGAAAATACATATTACAAGGATCAAATTTATGCTTGCTGCATCATCGCTGATTTCAGGAGCTACCTGCCACTTTTACTGAAGTAGATCTTGTCAAGTGAAATACTTAGTCAAATGAAGACACCAAGGCTTTCCTGAGGTAATACCACACTTAAAAGTCCATTTTCTTCCTCTTTGCTCTTTGTCAAAGTTTGCTTTTGAAACAGAACTATTTGTCAGAGACCCGAGATCTGCATCACAGACAGCACAGCTCTTCTCTTGGCTCGAAGTAAAGGCAAACAAAAATAAAGATCCCGCATTTCAAATAATAAAAGGTCTGGTACCTGATGTGTGAATCGGGAGCGCAGCCATACTAGTTATGAGTGGCTCCAAGCCATACTTAAATTTATCTTGTTCCTCTTCATAGTTTTGAAAATAGCAAAAAGCCCAAATGGGCAACGGCAAGATTTGTAGCAAAGAAAAACTGCAAGTATTTATTTAGAAGGCCTAGTGCTGATTTTCAGCAAGGTTCCTACAAGCAGACACCACTCAGCACAGACATTCTCCAGGCCACCATCCCCCGCACACTCAGAAGCCCTCAGGTGGGAGGCTTTGACAGATCAGATGCTTCTTTGTCCTTATCTCTCCCTTCTTCTTCTGTAACTCCAGTCACTTGGCTGTCCTCCACCAAGAGAATACATGGGTGTCTCTCAGCTCTTACAAGAGAAAGCTTCCTAGACACATAGCCTCTCTTGCTCGTGTGGTACGCAGCCATACCACGCTTTGAGTTACGCATACAGACGCCGTGGTGCCCGTTGCCGGTCTGGCCTGCTGCAGACTATGAAGAGGGATCCTTCCTCACACGGAGAGGCAGGCTCTCTCTCGCCTGCAGTGGGAGGCAGCTGCCAGCCAGACGGCCCTCGGTTTCTTCTTTACCTTTCTCTGGTCTCTCCAGCTTCAGCCACAGCAGCTCCTCTCCACAGCCAGTGAGTGCTCTGTCTGTCCTCCTCACCCCCACGCCATGAGGAGAGTGAGGCCAGGCAGAGACAGCGCACACAAGCCTGAGGCGGGGGCAGTCGACGGCACCCCCAGGGGAGGAACGGACAGCCGCGTCCTCAGCAGGGACTCTGGGAGAGCAGCAACCGTTGTTACCATAGATCGCGCCTGGCTGGAGCCCCTCGTTCCACAGGGGCTTCTGGCCTTCACGACAGGGCTTTGGGGCGGCCTTGGGCTATGGGACAGGCTTCAGGGGAGGCGCTGGAGCGGGGAGCAGGATGGAGATGCAGGGACAGGCAGCATGACAGAGGGGGAGGAAAGAAGAACAGGAGCAGGAAGCTAGACCAAGAGAGATGGAGAAAGACAAAATAGCAACAAGAACAGGCAGAGAGGGAGGAATGAAACAACAAGGACAGGGAGCTGGGACAACAAAGCATGGAGGGAAGGAGCAAAGTGGAGGAAACAACACAAACCAAATCACTTAGCTACATGCTGGAGGGCAGAGGGAGAAGAATTAAGAAATACGGACAATGAGCTGGAAAAGAGTTGGAGGGAAAAAAAATAGCAATGTGTACAGAAAAAAGAGGGGAGGGAACTCTAAAATAGGGTCATCGGGGAGCCAGAGCCAGAGCCATCTCCAGAGATGGAGAAAGGACAAAAGCAACAGGCTACAGGGCAGAGAGGGAGGAATTAATCAATAGCGACAGAGAGCCATCCAGAGAGAGACAGAGAAAGGCAAAAGATCGCATGGGCTACAGGGCAGAGAGGGAGGAATTAAAAAACAGGAGCCAGACAAGAGAGATGGAGAAAGAAAATTTCAAATGCTCCAGGCTACAGAGTGGGGTGGGGAGCACAGAGCTGCTCCTTCTCTTAGGCCCCTTCTGCACATGCTTCCTTAAAACACGACTGAAATCAACCAAACGGGCAGAGTGGCTTCTCTTCAGGTTGCTGGCCCTCAAAAGATTTTCCTGCAAATGAATCAAACTACTGAAAACTCTTTGGATTATTCTAGTTTTAGAGCATTTTTGTGCAGCTTTAACCCTGGTTCCCTGGTAGATTATGTAATAAAAAGCTCATCCCCAGAAATTCGAGCAAAGGCACTAGCAGGTGAGGGAACACCAGTGAATGGAGTCCCTGTATTGGCTTTTCCAGGGGCGGTCCCTCGAGAGCCATCAGCCCCACAGTCCAGGGTTACACCCATCACAGTAAGCCAGCACGAAAAGTTCTCTAGATCACCTTACAGAATGCAAGGAGGTTGTGGCCAAAGGGCTGTGGGACACAATATGAGATACAGAGGAGAGCATTTAGGGATTGCACAGAACTTATTATGGTATGTGTACTGCTTTTGGCTGGGATAGAGTTATCTTTTTCCATAATAGCTAATACAGGGCTACGTTTTGGATCTGTGCTGAAAACAGCGTTGGTAACACAGGGATGATTTAGTTACTGCTGAGCAGTGCTCACAGAGTCAGGGCCTTCTCTGCTCCTCACCCCACCCCTCCAGTGACTGAGCTGCAGGTACACAAGGAGCTGGGAGGGGACACAGCCGGGACAGCTGACTGCAGCTGACCAGAGGGATTTCCCAGACCATATGACATCGTGCTCAGCAATAAACCTGGGGGATGAAGAAGGAAGTGGGGGACGTTTGGAGTTAAGCATTTTGTCTTCCCAAGTAACGATGACGTGTGACAGAGCCCTGCTTTCCTAGAGATGGCTGAACACCTGCCCGCCAACGAGGAAGAGTGAAAAAATCCCTTGTGCTTTGCTTGCCTGCACGGCTTGTGCTTTACCTATTAAACTGTCTTTATCTCAACACAGGAGTTTTCTCACTTCTACCCTCCTGATTCTCTCCCCCACCCACTGAAGGGAGGAGTGAGCGAGTGGCTGTGTGGTGCCTAGTTGTCAACTGGGGTTAAACCATGACAGTACATTTACTGGAGGAACTAAAGATGGGGAACGCATGGTGTAAGAGCGCCTTGGGGAGGAACAAGCCTTGGAAAATAGAAGGATAAGGGGATAAAGGGCTCCATTCACATGTAAACAGATTGCTGGTCAGAGGGTTGTCTGCCCATGTCTTGTCACTGATCAAGGGACAATTAGAAAAGGGGGTAGGGGCACACACATGTGTCTCCAAGGGCAAGGCCACACGGGCAGTTCATTACAAGAGAAACCAGGGGAGTCCAGGCCAAATGCCAAAGGGTTTTGTGTACACATCTGAGAGCATGTGCGTGTGTGCACGCATGCAAGTAAGGCCTGTACCAGCAAGTGGTGTGGGGCTGCAGGCCTCAGGGGCTCATTATGTCCATGTGCTAGTAACAGAGGAAGGGGAGACAGGGGCCAGCTATTAGACTCGGTGTCTAAACCCAGCTACTGGAGGGACCCACATTGTGCATGGGAACAAACTGACAGAACAAAGGGACCTGGGCGAGCTTCAGAAGTAGGCCCATGTGAACCTCATGAGGTTCAACAAGGCCAAGAGCACGGTCCTGGATCAGGGCTGGAACAACGCTTGTATCAACACAGGCTGAGGGATGAAGGGATTGAAATCAGCCCTGCAGAGGACTTCGCATTACTGGTGGATGAAACACTGGACATGAGACAGCAATGTGTGCTTGCAGCCCAGAAAGCCAACCATATCCTGGGCTGCATCAAAAGAAGCGTGGCCAGCAGGTCAAGGGAGGGGATTCTGCCCCTCTGCTCTGCTCTGGTGAGACCCCCCCTGCAGCGCTGTGTCCAGCTCTGGAGTCACCGACATCAGAAGGATATGGATCTGTTGGAGCGAGTCCAGAGGAGGCTATGAAGATGATGAGAGGGCTGGAGCACCTCTCCTGTGAGGCCAGGCTGAGAGAGCTGGGGCTGTTCAGCCTGGAGAAGAGGAGGCTCCAGGGAGACCTTAGAGTGGCCTTCCAGTACCCAAAGGGGGCTGATAGGAAAGATGAGGAGAAACTCTTTAGCATGGCTTGTAGTGACAGGACAAGGGATAATGGTTTTAAAATAAAAAGAGGTAGATTTAGACTAGATATAAGGAAGGAATTTTTTACACTGAGGGTGATGGAGCACTGGCCCAGGTTGCCCAGAGAGGCGGTGGATGCCCCATCCCTGGAAACACTCAAGGCCAGATTGGACGAGGCTCTGAGCAATCTGAGCTGGCTGGAGATGTCCCTGCTCCTTGCAGGAGGGTTGGACTGGATGGGCTTTAAAGGTCCCTTCCAACCCAAACTATTTGGTGATTCAATAATTAACAACAAATCTATTATTTTAACCTTGGCAGCATGCTATGAAATCTTTGTTTCACCTTTGCTTACAAAAAATACTTCTTACTAGGATCAATCTAGTTGATGTAAATTTGAAATTGTCATACTCTTGAAAAGCTCTACATTAATAAAGCAGTAAACATATCAGAGCTGGCAGGTAACAGCTGCTTGTCAATTTCCTTTCACTGCCAGCTCTACTTTCAAAATACAGGAACTGCTTTTCCACAAAGCTGCAGAACTTGTGCTAGCAGACCCTGCTGCCAGACTCCCACTGAGAAATCTCTCTAGTGAGGCCACAGCATTGTGCGGAGGGGAAAAAAAGACTCCAGAGTTCAGAATGGTGAACAGCAAGTGAACATCTGTACCTACCAGGAAAATAAGTATTAGCCAATCTCCAAGCCCTTGTCTAGATTCCACGTAAGCACTCATCTATAGAAACGCCTTTGGTTTACGTTACCTACAATAATATGCAGTCAGTACACAGCCATCCGCACATGAAGAGTCAAGCCAGATTCTTTTTATTAATTTCCCTCCTGGGAACTTTATTTACTCAGGATTTTCCTAGGAGGCATCTGTACTGTGTCTATGTAACGTAATTATGATGCATTTGCTGTGCATCCATATGGGAGTGCTGTAAAGCACAGAAAGTCTCACATTAGAACAGTGAAATGAAATCTCCTGCTATTAACCATCACACATTTGCTAGTACATAAAATATATTTAATTAAAACCAAAACATTAAACACTAGATTGATGAAGTTTCATGCAGCAGAGATTTCACTTGTGTCCTAGCTGCAGCAGACACCCATCTGCACAAGGTAAACAGAACACACTTTTGGAGACCAGTAAGTACTCTAGATGCTGCTGCTGTCAAAGCTCAAAATCTAAGCTCTCAACAGGCACATCTAAAGAATCTGGAGCAAAAGAAGGTGCTATCTGGTTCCTTCAGCTTCAGGAAGTCACAGTGGCAGACGGCCAAACGTGCAGTCAGTTGGATACAAGACCTTCCTGCAGTAACTGTATGACCAACAGTTACTGCAGGAAGAAATATAAAAGTGTATCAGAGGAAGCTGTTCGCAGATAGAAGACTTCATGCATGGTTCCATGCAAGTTTCTTTATGCTGTTCCTTTACTTTTAACTCCATTACAAGGGATTCCAGACCCTCTGTTTCTGAAGGTCTCATTCATCCAGGTTGCTTCTTCTCTGGTATTTCATCCGTGTCTCTTGCATAAAGTTTCTGAAGGCTGGTTCTTCATGACTCTCCTCAGTAACTGGGGGAAAAAAAACCACAGCTCAGTACTATTTCAGCACTTGTTCTACTTGTGTTACTGAAGAAAGCTAGACTAAGCCTAGTCAGAGCAACATATAAGGTCCATTTGATCTTCAGTTTCGTTACAAGGCAAAATAAATAAGTGATCCTAAAATCAATGAAACATGGAAAGAATGAAGATGAAGTCTGCAATCTATATAAGAGAAAAATCACACACTGTAAAGACTTAGAAGATTGCTCCAAGACCAGGAGTCACACGAAAAGGGAGGAGAGCCAGGGGCAGAAACTGTAAGGCCAAAAAGATTATGAAACATATTGTGTATTAATCGGGTTCAGAGGTCACTGAATGCTCCAAGCATAACAAGTTGTCTGGTTTATGCATGTTATAGACCTATTAAAAATAATTACTTGAACAGAAAATTACAGTTGAACTTTCACAAAGGTTAGAGAGTGATATCACTGGACTAAGCATTGCAGCTGGGCTTCTGCTACAGATTCAGACACCTATATTTAGGTGACTTAATGTCTGCTTGTTTTCTAGGCTCTCCTTGCAGTCAATGAAATACAGAGGGTATTTCCTGACTAGACAGGCAGCTTTTAGATCAGATCCCTCATTCCCTTACCTTCATGGTCAATGTCATCACTATCACTCTCCCTCTCTTCTTCTTCATCAAGAGTTCCTCGTGTTAGGATCAGCTCAGAGGGACCCATTGCAGAAGCATCATCCGGCCCTTGAAGGGAACAGAAATGGCTATACACAAAACAGCATGCTAACAAGTAAGCAAGCTCCTGCCATGACAATTTCTATTTGCACATAAACACAGCAATTAATACCTACTCTAAAGAGACAGAAAGCTGCTTCTGGATTCCAAAGATACAGGACAGACTGCATCAGCACCACACTCAACATCATAGAAGGCAACAGTTCGACCAATAGCAGAGCTTTCTCATATTTTAATTTGACCATTTCACCTTTTCTGAAGTATTTCATTACTTCTAGTACATCCAGTGCTTTTTCTTCTTCTCATGTCTGTCACTGACACATAGAAGAGCTAAGTCTGACCCATCCCACAGGAACTAAAGCCCCACTCCTCTTTACTAACATTAAGCTGCTTTCACGCTTTTGCTGTGAAGACAGAAAAGCACTATATGACTCTCACGGCAGACTCTTCAGCAAACTTCTGCAGTAAACTTAGCCTTCCTAGTAAGGTACCTGCAAGTGTGTTGCCCTGCACACATACGCTGCCCATGTCCTTCCACAGCTGTTCCAGTTGCTCTCTCTTTTGTTTATTTTGAGCTTGCTCCTGTAGGTACAAAGTTACACCTGGATTCTGAGTACATTTAAAATATCAGTAGAAGAGTAATCTCACCCAATACTAGGAACCTGTCCTCATCCAGAAAGCAGAAGTCAATAAGCAGGACTTACATTATAACTAAGGTTACACAGAACATTTGGATAAATATGGAAAGCAACCTGCAGCACAATGGACTTAAAGAACATTTTCAGCAGCATCAGGAAGCCAAACTCAATGAAGTTGTGCCTGCAGAGAACTGTCCTTTGGACAGCCAGAACTCAAGGTGAGCACAGCTACTGATTGTGGTACTGCAATTCAGTCTTTGTTATTAATTGTCTTAGTCAAAACAGTACACTTCACTGGTGCAGAAAGACACAATGATATTCTCAATAAATCACTTTGGAAAGCTATTTTTTTAAAAGTTTAAGTTTCTATCCTTCTGAATGGAAGATACAAAAATCTTTCCCAATTATGTTCCTCACAATTTGCCCAAAGAAATTATTAGCACTAAAACACTGAGCAACATCTGTTTTAAAAATACATCTTTATTTTTGTGAAGACATGCTCCACCCAATCTAGGAAAAAAAGACAGATCGTGAGCCTCAGGAGAGGAGTTTTTTGACACTGAGTATGATTAGTAAATGAAATGTTAGACCCTCCCAACATAGAGATAATTGTGTCCACAAAGTGACCCCAAGATACACTGCCCAGGTATACAATAGTTAAAAATACTTACCAGTGTTTTTCTCAGGCGCTCATACTCTGGACGATATTCTCTGAAAAGATAAATAGAGCGCATTCAGTCTGAACTAATACAAGATTTATATTAAGCAAGGATCATCCTGGAGGCTTGTTTCTACCCCAAAAAAGTTTTCTCTAGGCTTTCATGTTTGAGACACCTTTCAGAAAGACTTCTTACTTTCAGATTTGGATTCTGAAACCGACAGATGGAAAATAAGCGAACACACTTCATTAAAATAGCAAACCCTTCTCACACCATCTTGTTGGATAAAAAATTAAACCAGCTTGACTGAGGCAGTCATTTCACTGCTACACCTCATCAGCAGACCTATCACTCTCCTGTAATCACAGACATTACTTTCTCTGACAGTACTTGTGCCTCCTAAGACAGTTCACAGAATCACAGAATTATCAAGATTGGAAAAGATCTAAAAGATCATCCAGTCCAACCATCACCAATACTTCTCAGCTAAATCATATCCCTCAACACAACATCCAAACATTTCTTGAACACCCCCATGGTCGGTGACTCCACCACCTCCCTGGGCAGTGCATTCCAGTGCCTGACTACCCTTTCCGAGAAGTAATATTTCCTAATGTCCAGCCTGAATCTCCCCTGGCGCAGCTTGAAACCATTGCCTCTAGTTCTATCACTGTGTACACGAGAGAAAAGGCCGACCCCTAGCTCACTACAACCTCCCTTCAGGAAGTTATAGAGAACTATAAGGTCTCCCCTGAGCCTCCTCTTCTCCAGACTGAACAACCCCAGCTCCCTCAGCCGCTCCTCATAAGGCCTGTGCTCCAGACCCCTCACCAGCTTCGTAGCCCTCCTCTGAACGCGTTCCAGGGCCTCAATGTCTTTCTTGCAGTGAGGGGCCCAAAACTGAACACAGTACTCGAGGTGCGGCCACACCAGTGCCGAGTACAGGGGGACAATTACCTCCCTGTTCCTGCTAGTAACACTGTTTTTGATGCAAGCCAGGATGCCGTTGGCCTTCTTGGCCACCCAGGCACACTGTCGGCTCATGCTCAGCCGAGCATCAATCAGTACCCCCAGGTCCGTTTCCTCCACACAGTCCTCCAGCCACTCCGCCCCAAGCCTATAGCGCTGCCCGGGGTTGTTGTGGCCGAAGTGCAGGACTCAGCATTTGGTCTTGTTGAACCTCATCCCATTGGCTTCAGCCCAGCTCTCCAGCCTGTCCAGATCCCTCTGTAGGGCCTCGCTATCCCCAGGCAGATCCACACTCCCAGCCAATTTGGTGTCATCTGCGAACTTACTGAGGGTGCACTCAATGCCCTCATCCAGATCATCAATAAAGATATTTAAGAGGACAGGCCCCAGCACTGACCCCTGGGGAACACCACTTGTGGCCGGTAGCCAGCTGGATTTAACTCCATTCACCACCACTCTCTGAGCCCGGCCCTCCAGCCAGCTCCTTACCCAGCCAAGAGTGTACCCCATCCAAGCCATGGGCTGCCAGCTTCTGCAGGAGAATACCATGGGAGACAGTGTCAAAGGCTTTGCTGAAGTCTAGGTAGACCACATCAACAGCCTTTCCCTCATCCAGCAGATGGGTCACTTGATCATAAAAGGAGATCAGGTTGGTCAAACAGGACCTGCCCTTCAATGGAATCTCATACAGAAAGACTGCTCACAGACTTCCAAACTACCGTATTACTATGGCACTTTTGAAATATTTCATTAATGAAGCAAGGATAAAGTGAATACCCTCTTCTTAGAATCATGGAATGGTTTAGGTTGTAAGGGACCTCCAAAGATCATCTGGTCTAACCTCCCTTGCCACGGGAAGGGACATCTTTCACTAGATCAGGTTGCTCAAAGCCCTGTCCAACCTGACCTTGAACATTTCCAATAACGGGGCAGCCACAGCTTCTCTGGGTAACCTGTTCCAGTGTTTCACCACCCTCATCATAAAAAACATCTGTCTTATGTCCAGTCTAAACCTACCCTCTTTCAGTTTAAAACCATTTCCCATTTTTTCCCTAATATCTAACCTGAATCTACCTCCCTCTGTTTTAAAACCATGACCACTTGTCCTATCACAACAGGCCCTGCTGAAGAGTCTCTCCCCACCTTTCCTGCAGCCCGCTTTAGGCACTGGGAGGCCGCTCTAAGGTCTCCCTGGAGCCTCCTCTTCTCCAGGCTGAACAGCCCCAGCTCTCCCAGCCTGGCCTCACAGCAGAGCTGCTCCAGCCCTCTGATCATCTTTGTGGCCTCCTCTGGACTCACTCCAACTGGTCCCATCCTCCTTATGTTGGGGGCTCGTGTTAGATGTCCCTGCTCCTTGCAAGGGGGTTGGACTAGATGACCTTTAAAGGTCCTTCCAACCCAAACTATTCTACAATTCTATGAATTAGTAACTTCAGCAAGTATTCACTGAGTCAAGGACCAAAGGTTATCACCTTACCTCTCATATTCATCCACAGCTTTAGAAAGCTGAACAAAAAAATCATCCAGTCCTGTGCCGAGCACAGCAGAAACACCAACCACCTATAAAAGAAAAGCATAGACCAGAAGTGAAGTGTAACTGAACCAAGTTTTTAGGTAACTGATGGATGATCAGAGCTAGAAAGACTAAGCAGTATCTTTAAAAACAAACAAAACAAAAATAAAACACCCCCTCACAAATAAACTCTAAAATAAAAAATAGGGGAATCTAATGATACCCCTTCAATCATCAGTGGCATTAACAGTACGTATTAATACTTCTGCTTCTTTCATTCCTACTTTCAACTCCTTTCTCCACCTGCTGTTAAAGTTTGCTACCTCTGGTTTTTGGTTGGGTTTTTTGTTTGTTTTCTTTCTTTCTTTCTCTCTCTTATGCAATTTAGGAACTTGGGTTTTCATGTCTGTTTTGCAAATTTTACCACCAGAGGTGAGGGGGAAAAAAAGCAACAGTTTAAAAAAAGAAAAAAAAAAAAAAGACAAAAAGAAAACCTGACTCTGCATCCATCCTTGTACCTCCCATCTCAATACCCGACAAAAAACATAGTTAAGAGAAAACAATGCCTAACCTTAATGAACGAAATAAGGTAATTAAAAAAAAAAATTATCAAGTCTTTCTTCTGTTTACTTAGTTACTGTTAATAATCCAAGTTCTCATTCTGAACCTAGTGTTATAAGTGCTTACTATGACTGCTGCAATATCAGGGTACTAGAATTAAAAACAAAATAGACCACAAGAACTGACCAACACTTTGCATTTAGCTGAAGCACATTTTAAAAGGTACCCAATCCAAGCCCCACAACAGCAAGAGATAGAGAATCAGTTACTATGGCAATACATTAAAAATGCAAAACTGCTTTCTAATTTGAACTTGCCTGTCATTACACTTCTGGCCATTTGTTCTGTTTTTATTAAATCAATTATCTAAAAATACCTTTAATTAAGACTATGACTAGCCAGTACTTGGTGACCCTTAAGAATCTTATATCCTCTAATGAAAATTCTCCGTCTTTTTTATAAGCAAGACAGTCTTAACCACTCCCTTTCAAAGATAAGACTTTTTCCAACCCAGCCTTGCATTTTATCAACAGTACAGTAAATATGCAGACAAGCAAGCATTCCAAAGGACTTTAAGCATTGGTTTAGGCAGTGTGCCGATACATATTACTATTTACACTTTCATTGCACTTAAGTACAAGCTGCCTTCTGCTCCATAATCCTCTGCATACGTTCTGCTCTCTAGTCTACTATTCTAACAGATACGCATACAAACAGTTGATTAGTAAATAAGTACTAGAAAGTACTTTAGTCCTGTATATGGCACTACTACAATCCGTCTTGAAATACTGTATATTGTTGCACATAGGGCACTTAAAATATTTTTGTTTTGGCTAAATTTATCATTATCTTTATGAATTAAATAACTTATTTATTCTCGTTGTCTTTCTTGAAATATCCATAAAGCCATTTGCTTGCTTTTTCTTAAGTAAAAGCTGATGAAAAACACAATTAGCTGAATCCTTTTAGCACAGGCTATGGGATCATTAACAACTTCCAACAGTTAGTTTTCAGAGAAACTGAATGGATTTGTCCTCTCAAAACCTGCTAAATGGAAAAAAACCACTTTTTCTTGTGTCAGCAAATACAGAGTATTTTTTAAAATGTTTTTGAGATTCTTTCCCTTCTTCCTACATAGTAAATTGCCCAACTGTACTTCACACTTTCAGAACAAGGAAAATTATCTCAGATGGGAGACACTGCAACACAGAACATTACCTCTTACCAACCTAACTTAGCTTTCTTCTGATGATTAATCACAATTTAGTATTAAATGATTCAGGCTGCCCACTCAGTGTGACAAGCAACTAAAGTTACTGTATGTTCAAACCAGCAAATCCTCAGCCCCAATGCAAGGCTCGTCAACAGATTCCAGTTCAAAAGGGCAGCACAAAGCCCTTTTACAGCAGGACAGAATGGTCGAGGTTGGAAGATACCTCTGGAGATCATCTAGTCCAACCTCTCCCGCTCAAGAAGCAGGATTAACTAGAACAGGTTGCTCAAGATCTTGTCTGAGTGTGTTTTGAGTATCTCCAAGGACGGAGACTCCACAATTTTTCTGGGTCGTCATCTCTTCCAGTGCTCAAGCAGTAAAGTTACAGCAATTCTTTTTTCCTCTTCTGTTTAAACATAGTTTCCTGTATTTCACTTTGTGTCTATAGCCTCTTGTCCTTTCACTGGGCACCACTGAAAAGAGCCTGCCTCTGTCTTCCTTACATGCTCCCATCAGATATTTAAACACATCAATAATCTCCTCCTTGAGCTTTCTTTTCTCTGGGCTTTTATGAGAGGTAGTAAAAAAAGGAAGATTCTTACCTTCAGTGAACTGTAAAATTCATCCAAGACTAAACTCATAGAACGAGTCAGGTTACTGACATAGGATGTCTCTTGATTCAGGGCATCCTGAAAAGTCTCAAAGTCCTGCATCCATTCTACTGCAAAACTGTGATCAATTATGTCAGTCTGGAAGGAGAAGAAAAAATTTTCAGAAGTAATAATGATGAATTCTTAGCCTTAGGATGTTAAATGGACAAATTTTAAACTTATTGTCAAAATGCTGATCTTTTCAAAATACTCAGGCCTGGTCCAAATTTTTCCAAGCTCTGTTTTTATCAAACCAACTACTTGAATATAGGAAGAGAAGGCAAACAACCACCACCCCAGTTTTAAGAAGGCATGTTTAAGGAAACAATTGCAAGTCTAAAGGCTTCTATAGTTTACTGGAAAGGGGCATCCAAAAATTGCATACTGTACAAGAAAGTTTAAGTTTTAAATATTAGATCATATGATTGAGGCCAGAGAAGAACAGTTCTCATTGAAGATCCCATCCTTTCTTGCTTGGCCTGGGGGTCAGTGGGGAGAGGGAGACATTTCTACGCTGGGTAACAGCCTACAGGATCTTTATAAAAAGTGAGCTATGCTCTGACCTGAAGAAGTTATAATCTAAACTCAGTGGAATACGATGGACACAAACTGGTGAGATGGTTCCATGATTTTACACAGATTAGTATGCAAACAGTCTATGAAAGTGTTTTCTAAACATATCTTACCACATACATATCCACTGTTATCACAATATAGATGTCTAAAACTCTGATATATTTCATTTCCCAGCGCCAACAGGAAGGAGGTAAATAGATAAAAAGTATTGTCTACCATTACTCAAGAGATTTGAGACAGAACTGAACCCATCAAGGGTCAAAGCCTGAATATTTACAGTTAGCTTTATTACATTCTATAAATAAAATTTATAAAATTATAAATAAAAAGCAAATACAAATAAATTATAAATAAAATCATAAATAAAATAACCTCTACAAATTACTTTTTTTCCTCTGCAAATCTTAACATTCCTTAAATCTATGTGTTTGTCACTAGACATATATCAGTTCCTTGGGATTCTTTCATTCTTATCAAGAGTCAGTTTTAGAATGTTTGTCAAAAATTCTTCAAGTGTTGTTGGCTTTACTTTTTACTGGAGGCTAAACATCAGATCAATATGAAGCATAAAAGTTAAGAATCCCAAGCCTTGGGCCTACCTTTACTAACATTTACTGATGAAGTTCCATTTCTTTCAGTCTTTCAAAAAATGAATTTTCTTAAAAAAGAATTATTTTCCTACCTCATGCCTTTTTCTACAGAAAAAAAAGCTTAACAGCTTATTCTAAAATTACTGTCTAGAGTCAGAAAGAAAACAGCATACAAAAACTTGCTCAGTAAGCAAGCAGGTATCAAAGACAGGCGTTGTTCGGGTCACTAGGAAGATGTGTGTAGCTGGAGTACATCAGACACTAATCCTACTTGGCTGGTGTGAAGTAAAATTTCACATTCAAAGTACGGGTTTTCTAGAGGAAGCGTATGGTATATATGTGCGTGCACACACGACGCTTGCTATGTTGGGGAGCAATTCCTGGAATACAAAGGAAGCTTGTGGGGGAAAAGAGGAGTACTCACATAAAAAATCTAATAGGATTCTTTTAAGACATGAAATTGTTATGTTTAAAAAGCCAGCTAGCTGTCAAGTTCAAAGGCCACAAGTACCTTACAAAACAGTGGAGGTGTATCCTGAGGCTAGTAAGTATCTGCTTTCTGGCAAATGCTGGCATATTTTTAGTGTCACCAATCAGGATCAAACACCTTTCGTTAAGTTTTGCCTGCTACAATACACGGGACTCCTTCCTCAAAACAGGCAAGTGTTACACAATTCCCACTGCGAGTCATCAGCCCTCTGCTGAGCAGAAATAATTAATGATTAAAACAATCATTCTGAGGAAGCAGGGGACTGTACGAGTGGATTCAGTAAAGAACTTACCCTTGTGTTACAAAATTACATTTCCTTATAGCCTAGGGTTAAGTTGCAAAACATTTTTCAAATTGTTAGTATCATCTCTAACTTGAACGTTTGGGTGTAACTGCCCATCCCTGATTCTCCTGTGTATTTGTATACCAGATTAAAAATCCCTTTTAGATTTGGTTTTCAGCCTGCAGCTCCCTCCCAGCCTCTCTTTTCTAGAAAATCTATTACTGTAGTAAGACAAAGACACTACAGCAAAACAAGCTAAACAGAACAACATTCCACTAGGACATAGAAACCATAGCTTTAACTTACTTTGTTCATGACAACAATGAAAGGTAGCTTTGTCTTGTAGAGGATACTGGGGGAGGAAAAAAAAAAAAACAAAACATTAAAAATTAATTTAAATCTCTCTAGAATAGAAAACAAGTTAAGCGTAAGGCAGATAAGACTTGTGCAAAACCGAATACACTTCTTGATTTCAAAAAGATAATAATTTTCCTCTGCATCAATTAGAATGTAATTTTCACTCAGATCCTGCTTGAAAAAATATGCTCCCCCTAATATGTAAGCACAGGTCTGTAACACATAAAATCTCCTTCTACACACACAGTTGATTTTTATGACTTGTTTCTATAACTCTCAGATCCCAGTTTTTAACTATCTTTGCATTTTCTAATTACTTTTACTCAAACCTTAGGTTCTGAGATATTATTTGTGAACTGAGCAATTAAGTCAAATAACTCAAAACATCTATAAAGCATAACTACCTCAACACATGAGCTTACATATTAATTTCACTGTATATATTCTATCATCTTTTGCTCAATGCTAATGTCAGAAGATGCAGCACGTACTAAGATACATTTTGCACATTCCTATCACAGTGATATAGCTTTTTACCTTGGTAAAAAGATTTATAGGTTTTTTGAAAACCTTTTACCAACATTTACCATGAATTATGACAGCTCCAGATAAGTTGATCTTTACATAGGTATTTAGTCCCTGGTTCAACATGAAAGAAAACAGACAATTCCATGTACAAGGAGCAAGACAATAAATCAAGAACTCCATGCTATGCTGAGTTCCAAAAAATCTTGAAGAAACACTGAAAGGATCAATAATATTAAAAAAATAGAATAAAATATTATGTGTTTCCAAGAAGTAGCTTAAACTAAGCTATCTTTATACACCTTAGATAGATAAATGATTTTACAAGCAAGAGGTAACGTGTTAGATCTGATGTAACTAGTCTTTATCACACAACAGTCTCATCGATTACTTAAAGCTATCAGTGGGAGTTTTGACCCAATTACTTCCAGATGTCCATTGGCACCTAAAATATTTTGCTTATCCAACGGGAAAACCACTAAGACAGAGAATAACCAAAACAGCACATTAAGTGGATACAAGCCATCAGTGTGTGCTTGCAGCTCAGAAAGCAAACTGTATCCTGGGCTGCATCAAAAGAAGCATGGCCAGCAGGTTGAGCAAGGTGATTCTCCCCCTCTACTCTGCTCTTGTGAGACCTCACCTGGAACACTGCCTACAGCTCCAGGGCCCACGGTAAAAGAAAGGCATGGACCTGTTAGAGCGGGTCCAGAGGAGGGCCACGAACACAATCAGAGGACTGGAATGTCTCTCCTATGAAGAAAGGCTGAAAGAGTTGGGGTTGTTCAGCGTGGAGAAGAGAAGGCTTCAGAGACACCTTATTGTGCCCTTTCAGTATTTAAAGGTAGAGGGGGTGGACCAGATGGTCTTTAAAGGTCCCTTCCAACCCAGACTATTCTATGATTCCCCTCCAAGATAAGTATCAGACACACAGCAATCAAAGCAGAAGGACTGCATTTTCAGCTTTTCTTACCTGCAGGCATATAGCATGTTGGACATAAAGGTGATAGGGTTAGTACTGCGAGAGGTGTCCATCACGTAAACAACAACTGAAGGAAAAGAGGAAGCCTGGAAACACAAAGTAAAAGATATTTTAATTAGAAGTACATGCTGTTTGACAGCCACTTCTTTGACACAGCCCCACTGTCAAGTCACATAGAAACACTTACCAAGGCCTCAGTTATGATGGTTCCTGATGCTGACCAGGTGAATACCTCAATTTGCCCTGGTGTGTCAATAATAACATACCTAGTAAGAAGTCACTCCCAACAAACAATAAGGGAAAATTAGTTAAGCACAAGGTCCTGTTCTGACTACATTATCACAAGCACGTAATGGCAAATCACGATTACTCTGATACCTATTAGAAAAGCTTCTCCCAAACAGTGACAAGATTTATGGGTACGCCTGAAAATTTCCTGAATTTTGTAACTAAGAAGCACATATTCCCTTCAGCTTCTATTTAAGTTGAAGGCATCAATTTGACAGACACTTAGTACTGCAAACTTTTCAGAAGAAGAATTAATCATTGGCTATTTGAACAGTGTGTGAGAGGAAATGACAGTGTAATGGAAGACAAGAAAAGCAGAACTGGAATCAGCAGAGATTTATTCAATGTATCCAAAGAAAGTCAAGTTTATCTGTTCTAATTCTATGCCCTTTTTCACAAGAAATTTATACCAAGGCTGAAAAACAACTAGAAAACTTGCATAGAACCTTTTCAGGATTTCACATGGTTTTCCCACACTGATTCCAGAAAAGCAGAACTTGCTAGAATGTACTCACTTGGACGCATTTTGTCTTTTTTCAATAAACTTCATCACCTGATTGAAAAAGGAGGAGCATACTTTGTATTTTGACTCACAACAGGAAACGTTCACAATTTCATAACAAAAATTACGTTAAATTGCACAGCCGCATGTATGTATCAAAAGAAGATCAAAGTCTCTAAGCTTTTCAATGTTTGAAAATGCCCTACTAAGGAAGGGTAGAAAATGCTCAGACACCGCATAGGTCAAAGATGATCTTGTTTTCGTCTCTATTCTAGTACCTGGCTGAAGAAATGGTATAACAAATGCAGTTGTTCCCTACCTTTTTACTAAGAGATTGTGCACTGTCTCAATATCTTGCCCAAGTTCCCACCCCAGTGCTGGTTTAGCATTGTGATTTAAGAGAACAGTCAATTACCAAATAACCCCAAGAAAATTTAACCCATTTCCAGAAATGAGCTTCCCTGCTTCAAAATCAGAGCATTCTTATGAAAGATTTTATAGTGAACACAGTGTAACAGAACAGTTATGTACAAAGACTAAAGAATGCTCTGGACACGTAGCTTCGAAATTTTACTTTTAAAAAAGCTGAAAAAGTGAAATCTCTCAAAGGAAAGCTAATGCCCTTTGCCTGCTTTGTAAAATACATAGTTCTGTACAGAGAACGGCAAAGAAACATTAGGAAGCTAACCAAACGCAGTGCTCTCTGAGACTCCAAATACACAAAAACCCCACAGTCTCTCAGCACAGTATTTGTAGCACAGTATCACATAGGAACAAGCTCGTACCTGATCAAATCTTGTAGCAAAGAGATTGAGAGAGGTCACTATTCCACCATTTGGGCCCAGCCCATATCTAGAAGCTTCATTTAGGAAAGCAGATGATTACACAGGCCTCAGGGGGCTTCGTTTTCAGTTCTGCTAATACTGGCCACGTACAATGCACATTAGATACCTCGCAGCAAAAGACAATACCCCTAATACACAATTAAGTCTTCACAGTGATGCAGTACCATAACAAATATAAAGTGGTCTCCTTCTTGCCCAAATGTGTCTGACTGACAGAAGAAAAAGGGGCTACGGCATAGCTTCACCTTGCCATCACTCATGCATTACCATTCTGGACAAAGACAAAAATATACATATGTCTACACATCAAAGCAATGCTTGTCTTTTCAAAAAGATTTACAACACAGCCAGTAACTCAGAATTTAGCAATGCCCTGAATGCATTTAAGAATTACACTTTAAAAGATAATTAAAAGATTTATTGCGCAAGTAAATTTTAGCAGAATTTAAACGATAATGGGAATGAATGTTGTAAAGATACTCAAAGCATCAGCCTAGAATGAAGATTTCAAATTCTTTTTCAAGCAGACAGATCTGTATACTAATAATGTTCAAAGAAACAGAGAATCTCTTTTTTTCTTTTTAAATTCTGTAAGAACCAGCACTGATTTATTAGTATGTACTGTCTTCTAGGGCCACTACTCTCAATATCCAAACACAAGGCCAGACACTCTCCTTAAGCACTATTTAATGAAATGCTTAAACTCCAACAGTGGCTAACAGACACAGTAAAGCAAATCATGCACCTGCATACCAAACTGAAACTTACATATTTGAATGTTTGCTGGCAACAAATCAAACAACAGCCAAAATCAGGAATCCTATCCCCACCACCTTTATTCTTGTCTAAAATATTAAATTTATGAGTCACACTAGCAAGTCAGATCCAAACACTGTATATTATCTCCATCTGCACAAGCTATTCTCAGGAGACAAAGGACCTCCACAGCCCTCTGGAAGTGCAGTCATTTTAGTGTAATGTCATCAACTACAGTCATCAAACTACTGCGCAGCAAGGGCCCAACTGTCCAACGTCTTTGAAAGTCAGAAAGACAACAGTGCTTTGATTATGGTCAAACATTGCAGAAATAGTTTTGTCCACCTACTACAGGCAAATAGAATTTGGCATATCTGTTTATAACAAATCAAATTAGGCTTGTTAAAACATCGGGAAAAGATTGCCGGCTTCCACAAAGAAAGAAAGAAGCTCTTCGAAAGAACAGAAAAAAAAAGTATGTGGGCAAGTTATTTGTAAAAACATACTATTAGGCAGAATCACTTTTAGCACAGCAGAAAATGACACAAGGAGTATCACAGAGAATCATAGAACAGTTAGAGTTGGAAGGGACCTTCAAAGGTCATCTAGTCCAACCCCCTGCAAGGAGCAGGGACATCCCCAACCAGATCAGGTTGCTCAGAGCCTCATCCAGCCTGGCCTTGAATGTTTCCAGGGATGGGGCTTCCACCACCTCTCTGGGCAACCTGTTCCAGTGTTCTACAACTCACATTATAAAAATTTTTTTCCTAATGTCCAATCTAATTCTACCCCCCTCTATTTTAAAACCATTACCCCTCATCCTGTCACAACAGGCTCTGCTGAAGAGTCTCTCTCCATCTTTCTTGTAGGCCCCCTTGAGGTACTGGAAGATCGCTATCAGGTCTCCCCAGAGCCTCCTCTTCTCCAGGCTGAACAGCCCCAGCTCTCTCAGCCTGGCCTCATAGGAAAGGTCTTGTAGAACATAGGTTTGTAACCTCACATGCAAGAAATATGTAGTCAAAAACTTCCAACACTCATGCAACATTCTGCATTACTGCAGTCCCCAACACCTCTCAGCCCTTTCATTGAAGCATGCAGAAGTGACAGACTATTTTTCACAAAATCTGAGATTTCAAATATAATTATTTAGACAAAAAAAAAGGATACTGTTTCATTACTTCCTTGTACTTCACAGTGTCCCTGATATCTAGAGGACAAAGACATATAAATAGTTTTAGGACATAACTTTTAAGACATGTGCTTTTTTCATCAATTTGTTGAAAGCTCTTCTTTTTCTAGCAAGTCTCCTTTTGTCTCAGTAATAGGTCTAGCACCAACAGGAAAAAATCTCCCAACTAGAATAAATAAAATCTAGCAGATCAGCTATGCTGTCAACATACATATTAAACCCAAAGTAATTCACGTGAAACACCACCAATTTACGTATTTAGCAGTAACCACTTCATTTGAATTTTATTCTCAGCTGATCAACACCAGTTAACAAAGCATAAATATCTACCTGTATTATTAGAGATCCAGCACTGGAACAGATACTGTAATTATTCATCTAACATCAATAAAACAACTTGGGTATCCACTGTGCCTTTCTTATCCTCTTGGAGAGGCAGGCTGACAAACCAGAAAGTTTAAGAGACAGGACCCTCACAGACCTAATGACTGGTAAGCTCTCTGGAATGGCTAAACATAAGGTCTGGTTTACTTTTATTTTCTCTAAAATTCATGTCCTTAAAGCACCTTAAATCAGTTATGTGGTAGCACACATAGCTACCACTGTTCTGGATGTAGGGAACCTGATGGAATTTGCTAATATATTCATCGCTGACAAATTAAAAACCCACAAGAACCCAAACACATCAAATCACACCAGATGATGTAAAAAAACCTGTACAAATGTGATGGAAGAATGCCTTTGGCCCTAAAAACTCACACGTTAAAGACTGGTAAGCGAAAGGAGTTAAACAAAACAAAACAAAACCAAACCCTGAAAAGCCCCTCTTGTGTTAGGACTTGCAATCTCTTAAATAGGAAATAAGCAACCTAGCCAAATACCTCACATATCCTGCCCCCTCCCCACCTCGCTGCCGCGAAACATATGAAAAGCAGTATACCAAAAATGGTTTTATTTATTTATGTCAAAACGTGCTTGCTTTCTCCCAGCTGACTCCACAGACACGCCGCACCTCTGGCCCGGGACCGCCCCCTCCCCCAAAGGGCCCGTCACCCGCCAGGACGGGGGCCCAGCCGGGGCGGCGGGACTCACCGATGTTGGCGGGGAAGGGCAGGTCGTGCACGGCGGGGTCCAGGTTGATCACGTACGGGGGGCAGCGCTGCCCATGCAGGTGGGCCGCCAGTCGCTACGAGGACAGGAGCAGGCGTGAGGCCCCGCCGCCGTGGGGATAGCGCTGAGGGAAACCGGCAGCTCCCGCCGCCCCCCAGCCGCCCCTCACCTGCACGAAGGTGGTTTTCCCGGAGCCAGCCATGCCCAGCACCAGCACGCACACCGGACTCGCCGCCGCCAGCCCGCTCGCCGCTGCCATCTTCCCAGGCCCCACTTGTCCTTCCGGGGCGCGGGGAGGCGGCCCCACACCACCCCGCGGTGACGCGCGCGGGACCCGGCTGTCGCCCTGCCCCCGCCGGCCGGGTGCGCACCGCGGGCTCGCGCGGCCTCCCCAGGCTGGACGGCCGGGTCGGGGCCCGGGGCCAGCTGGCAACGCCCCCGCCCGGCGGGGCCCGGGCCCGGGGCAGGCTGCCGCCGTGAGGAGACGGCCGGAAGCGGCCGGGTGGGCGGAACCTCACGGTGGGGCGCGCGCTGACGTGGCGGCGGCGGCGGCACCACCATGCGGGGCGGCGGCAGCTCGGTGAGTGCCCGGCGACGTCGCCACCGGTGCTGCTGGCTGCTGCCCGGGAGCGCGCGGTCGAGCTGTGGTCCGGGGCGGAGAGGGGCGCGCGGGGCCGGAAGCCGCAAGCCGCCGCGGGATGGGATGGCGGGAGCGGGCCGACGCCACCGGAGCGGCCGCAGTGGGGCTTCTGCTTCGCCCTGGGGGTCTCGCTGGGCCTGGGACTGGGAGAAGAGAAGCCCCGGCCCGACGCTGATCTGCGCGGGCCGTGCGGCCTCGGCTCGATGAGCGGCCTCGGTCTGTTTGCCGCCGCCCGTCGGCTGGGCCCTGTCCCCGAGCGGACGGGCGGCCAGCGGGACCTGCTCCGGGCTGCCTGGAGAGCCGCCAGCGACGGCGGAAGCGCCTGCTTCTTGTTTGAGGGCCTGGCCGCCCACTGCCGCCGGGCCCGTGGAGCAGCGGGGCGGCCCGCGGGAGCGGCGGGCCCCGCTCCGCTCGACTGAGGGCTGGGCCGGGATCCGGAGCGGGGCGCTGCTGGCTCCCGGCGCCGGTGGTGCGTTTTGTCCGAAAGCGCTTCGTTGCAGGAGGCGGTAGTCCATGAAGTAAGCAGGTAGAAACGGAAACGTCGGGCCGGAGCAGGGAGTTCCCCAAAGGGTGCCGAGCCGTCACGCAGGCCTCGGCTCCTGGGGGTTCTCCGTCGGGGCAGGGACAGTCACGGCGGTGCAGAACGCTTGGTGCTTGCACTGATGCCTCTTCTCTACAGAGTCCCATCAGGCTGTGGGACTGACTCACTAGCGGTTACTACCTCGGTCTCCTAACTTCAGTGCCGGTTTTAGTGCTGTGCTCAGACACCATCTTCCCAGATGTGTTGTTGTGGAGCAACCTATCTCCAGCAGCAGGCCATGCTCCAGGTCACAGAAACGCCACACACTCTGTAGGGAGGCAGAAACAGCCCACTCGCAAATGAAATTTCTCCATCTTTTCAGGCTCTAGACTGCTGTCTCTTTTTCTAACCTGTGCAGGGAAGATGGCTTTTTTGTTTTCCATATATCCAGCCCTTGGGTATTCCTGCATAATTTAGGTCTCTTTTTTTTTTTCTAAGTGGAAAGTACATTGCATAAATAAAAGCATTCAAAACTTAAACACCTGTTTCTCTAGGTGTTTCCTTTATTGTCGCTGCTATCAACTTATCAGAAAGGAAGGCTAGACAGATTGTCTGTACTCTCATTTTTTTTATTGCAGATCCTTAACTGTGACCTAAATTCTTTATACTGATTGTCACTGTTATGCAAAATTTTTTAGTTCTTAAAAAAAAAAAATCTTAAAACATGTCCCATGTTTGTCAGTCATCTAGGTTCTTCTAATGGTAGATTAGGCCAGCTAATTGCAGCAGACTATGCCTGCTTGTTTGTTCATTTTTATTGTAACTTCACAGACCTAATTTTTTTCTAGCTGCTCCTCAGTGAGGTTTCCCCCCATCTCTGGTGTAGAAGTTTCACAAACACTGCTGTTTCCACTACTAGGTGCGTGTAAACCATTTCAAAGTAGTGCACGCACAAACATCCAATAGACTTTTCTTATGAAGAGGACAAGATATGATTGTGAAGTCATTGATTAAGCAGTTGTGGGTTTCTCTTCTGCTGCTTCCCTAACCTTTCCGTGAGAGGAAGCTCTGGAGCTGGAGGCCCAAGGAGAGTCTGACACTCCATAGTTACATTTTAAGAATTCATCTAGTTGATGTCAGGGCTTGCTACTGAATTTCTTACCTGGTGGTTAGAGCGTCTCTCACTGATTGTGGTCTTGTGAAGAGTGAACTACTGCTTGTTCCTTGGCATAAATCAGAAGGCAGGAGCGTAAAAGACAGACTGAAGTTAGGTTTTTTTCCAGTGCGTTTTTTATTAGTGGTGAATTTCCTTTGCCTTGACTGTTCCCTAGCACCTGAAGTTTCTCAGCATCTTCTCCAACAAGTCGTCACATTTTTATGGCTTCTTCAGATTCTGTCTTATCCCTGTTTGCTGTTTTCCCCAGCTAATGTGTGGCGTTTATTTCTCATAACTAAAAAAATTCATAGCATGGTCCAGTTGATAATGTTGATAATGTGCATTACATTTTCTGTAAGGAGGTTGGGTAATTTATTCTTATTATTTATTTTCTTTTTTTTTTTTGTTAGTTTCTTAGCCAGTTCCTGTACGTGGCAAAATACTATCTCTCTTCCTAGGTTACAGTTTAGGTATCTTCTGTACTTCTACTCAGCAATGATTTTTGTTTTCTAGTCTATGTAATCAAGATTTTTGTCCTGGTTCTCCCAGTGAAGAATGATATTGAGTCAGTATTTGAAAGAAGGTGATAAATGATTGTCCACATGCCAGGAACAACGTACAGCAAATGAGGTTTTTTTACTGATTTGGAATGTCAAATTACGTGTCTTAATAAGAGCGTAAGAAGCAACAATTAAAAATTGTTGTCAGTAATTGACAATTTGTTAATTTTTTTGTCAATTTACGAAAAAAAAGAGTCTCTGTTAAATAGGAAGAAGGATTCTGTGCTGTGGATAAAGTGAGCATCTGGGCAGCTGATTGAGTATGACAAAATAATTGAGATTAAAAAAATAAAATCAGAAAGCAGGTGCCACTGAATGAACTGGGGGACAAAGAATACTCCATCGTGCCCCAGTGAAGGGGAATGATTGACTTTCCTGTGAGGCGTGTAGAGGGGCTCATCCCCATTTAGATTCCAGTTCTAATTCAGCTGGAGTTGGAAAGGTTGAACACTTCCTTGTTGCAGGAAACAGTGGTTTCCTTTTCAAAGGGTGGTATGCACATCCTCAAAGTGCAAGTAATTGTGTTTAACTGAAAAGTGAAACATGCAAAAAGAAGAAAAACTGTGCTGCTAATGTGAATTGTTCTGCTTTGGTAGGACACCAGGCGTGGACATCACAGACAACAGAAGGTCAAGAGGTCTCTGGGAAACAAAAAGTATGTGAATGTTTCCTGTCTCGTTTGACTGAGGGCAAGAACAAAGCTGAGAGATTCCTATTGGAAAACTGTATCTTGTCTTTACATGATATTCTGAATTCTAAGAGCTGCATGGATTCTGGTTTGTGTGATGAGAGTCTCAATTGACTTTGCTTATTGGTTTGTAAGAAAAGTGCTTTTCTGACACTTCAAGGGGTATTAGCTTTCATTTATTGTTTTTTAAAGGATTTTAACCCTGGGAAGAGAAGTATTTTACGTTTAAGACCAAATGGTGTTCCAAAATTATGTATTGTGAGTGTGATTGCAACTGAAAGGCTTTAATTTGAGAATTCCTCTCTCCACCCTTCTGCAGTACCTCCTTGAATATAGTATGTACTGACCTGACCTGGTACCGTCAGTGTCCGCCACTTACTAATTTCTGGGCTGACGTGTTAAAACATGTGAGCTCCACAGCTCAGGATGTGGGAGAGTATTACTGGGATGGCCATCACAGTCGTCATTCAAATGATCTACTTCAACTTGTGAATTGTGGTAGCAATGGGATATGTTGAAAAGTGTTTCTGTTTTCTGTTCTTTCCTCTTACGTTAGTAGTATTTGCCTGGAGAATAGGTACTCCATGTTTCTTTGACATGTAATCATTTTGCTGTCATATACGGTAGTGAAAATGTCCAGGCATTTTGGGGCTGTAAGAAATATTTGAGAATAGTGAAGCATAGTTCCCTCTGATCTCTAGGAAGAAAAATCAGTGCTGCTGACTAGTCTAAGTTAGCCTTAATGTAGTGTGGTTTGTAAGATGTATTATAAGGCTGTCTTCATTGCTGAAAGCCTTGCTGGTTAAAATTCTGACTAATGTTAAGTCTTTTAATTGCGTAGTGTCAGCTCTGACTCTGGGAATACATGCTGAAGGAGATCTTGCCCTTTGTGGGATGGAAAAGATCTCTTTTGTAATGATGGGCTGCAGGAGAATTCTTATATTCCACATTGGTTGCTTAGGGATAAATGTATTCTTTTAGTTTATATTAACTTTGCCTGCTTCTTAAGTTGAAGCTTTGAGGTAGGATGAATATTTTTTTTCCTGTTCATCTCGAGTAGCTTTCTAATGTCGTTCTCTAAAAGATGTACTGAAAAAATAACATTTAGAATTCTTCATCTTGCAAACGCTTTTCAGGTCACAAAACTCAGGAAATTCAATGAACTGTGAGGTGAATTTTTAGAGTACTTGGGAAGAGGAAAGCGATGTTGTCTGTCAAGTTATTGTGGTTGTGTGTGTATGTATGCATACATATACCTAGGATTTGAAGTTGATATTTTCCAGGTCTAAGCAATTTGAGGAGGTGGAAACTACTGTCCTCGGACTGGACTGTAACTATGATGAAACAGACAGCAACATTTCTTCTGCCTCACTGAAGGGTCGAGTGAACGGAAGTGCCGAGTCCAGAAGCAAGCGCACCATTCGCAGGCCTGCTTACTGGTTGGAAATGAGAGGCATGAAAAACAGCATTAACAAATCTTCAGAAAAAAAAGGTACTCATCACTCTTGGCTCGATGCAAAACTGTTTTCCTCTCTATTTCTTATACGAGAGATGAGATGACTTCTGAAAGACATGCTGCGGTTCAGCCACATATTACAAGCTCGGTAATGCTGCTCATATATTAGGAGAAATAAACCTCCTCCACTGCAGAAACATAGGTAAAATTCTCTGATGTTACACAGTTCCTTTTGAGCGACTTGTCTATTAAAATTAATGATTCTGTGACTGAACTTAGTTTTATCTGTAGAAGAGGTATGTGTAAGGGTTCTGGCAATCGTATCAGGAATATGCTTTGAGATCTTTAAAAACAGAACAAACAGCACTGAAGATTTAGAAAAGGGGACCATTCAGCAGTATTCTGGATTAGATATGGCTTTTGTGGTTGGTAGATTTTTTTTTTTAATATATTTTTATTTCTTTTATTTTTTCGCTTCTGTCACTTTTTATTTTCTGATTTGGTGTGGTTTGGGTCTTATGTTGTTGTAGGAACATTCAGATTGCCTGGCCTAGGAGCTGTTTTCCAAATGTCTTGTGTGGCGGAGAGCCAAAACTTCACTCTTCTTTAATGCACTTTCTTCTTATCGCTGAGTCAGAATCTGTATTCCATCCTGTTGTGGGGACAGACGAATCTCGTATACTGAAAAGAACAGGAAAACTCAACTGATTAATGCGTGGCTCAGGGGCTGGTGCCATCATTGGAATTCTGGGTTTTTTGACCACGAGGAGGTTTATGCAGCACAGGGCCTCCTGGCAGCAGATGGAGTTTGGCTGTCTCTGAGGGGTAGGAGAATTCTCGCCCATGAGCTGCCAGGGCTAATTGAGAGGGCTTTAAACTAAGCTCAAAAGGGGAAAGGGTTACTACCAGGCTCACTAGAGATGAGCCTAGAGGTGACGTACCAAGATTGGGAGTGAAATCGATAGCCCGGCTCAGTGCACACAGCATGGGCAACAAGCAGGAGGAGCTGGAAGCCATTGTGGAGCAGAATAGCTATGACTTAGTCACCATCACAGAAATGTGGTGGGATGACTCTCGTAAGTGGAGTGCTGCAATGGATGGCTATAAGCTCTTCAGAAGGGATGGGCAAGGAAGGAGAGGCGATGGGGTGGCTCTGTGCATCAGGGAGTGTTTTGATTGTGTAGAGCTCAGCAATGGTGATTATAAGATTGAATGCTTATGGCTGAGGATGAGGGGGAAGGCCAACGAGGCAGATATCCTGCTGGGAGCCTGTTGTAGACCACCCAGCCAGGATGAAGAGGCAGATCAGGCGTTCTACAAGCGGCTGGCAGAAGTCTCACGATTGCTAGCCTTTGTTCTCATGGGGGACTTCAACTTACCAGACATCTGCTGGAAATACAACACAGCAGAGAGGAAACAGTCTAGGAGGTTCCTGGAGTGTGTGGAAGATAACTAACTCCCTGACACAGCTGGTGAGTCAGCCTACCAGGGAAGGTGCCTTGCTTGACCTGCTGTTTACTGACAGAGAAGGGCTGGTGGGAGATGTGGTGGTCAGAGGCCATCTTGGGCTCAGCAACCACGAAATGATAAGAGTTTTCAGTTATTGGAGAGGTAAGGAGAGGGGTCAGCAAAACCGCTACCGTTGGACTTCCGGAGGGCAGACTTTGACCTGTTCAGGACACTGGTGGACAGAGTCCCCTGGGAGGCAATCCTGGAGGGCAAAGGGATCCAGGAAGGCTGGACATTCTTCAAGAAGGAAGTCTTAAAGGCACAGGAGCAGGCTGTCCCCGTGTGCCATAAGATGAACCGGCACTTAGTCTAGCTCACTAGTGTCCAGGTGCCTTACAAAAACTACTTTCTTTCTTTCTTTTTTTTTTTTTTTTTCTAATTATTGAATACGAGGATAAGCTGAGGCAGCAGCAGACTCAAAGCTGTTATCCAGACTGAATAATGAGACTGAAGCATTTCTGTTCTTACTCATTAGCAGGAGAAGTACTATTGAAAGGCAAGAGGAAATCTGGAGAAGTGGAAGGCGAAGATCTTAAAGACTCTCCCAAGAAGAAGCGGAAGATTTCAGGTAATACAAGTAACTTGTAATTCCTAGTTACAAGCCTCCAGGTACTTCAGACTTCCTCTCTGCCCAAATGCTGTGCTCTGCTGTCTTCCAGCTATTTCGGATTCTGGGTATTTAATTGTAGGAGGCTGTTGACTAGTTTCTGTTCTGCAGTGGGAGATGATTGTTATAATTTCAGTCTGTCTTTAAAGTCCAACAAAGGGAGGGGGTAAAGGAAGTAAGGGGAGTACAGGCTAGTCTGCCTCATTTCAGTTTCCCAAAAGATTCTGGACTAAATAATCAGACAAATTACTTGCAAACATCTGGAAATTAATGAGTAGATGATAACAACAATATGGGTTTGTTAAGGAGAAATCAAACTCAAGCACTTTTTTTTTTACTTTTTTTTTTTTTTTTTTTAACCACAGAGAAGGAGGGAGGAAATGTTTGACATGATAGGTCTTTCCTGCCTTCAATGGGTTGTCAGTGGCTAGGTGCAAAAGGAAGTGTACAAGTCATGAAAGTAGGAGCAGGTGTTACAGCATAAGTATACATTTGCTATCCAGTCTTGCAAGGATGAGGTTAGGAAAGCCAAGGCCAGCCTGGAGTTGAATCTGGGAAGGGATGTGAAAGGAAACAGGAAAAGATTCTACAAGTACATGCACAACAAAGAGAAGACTAGAGAAAGCATGACTGCACTGCTGAACAGGGCAGGGGAACTGGTGACAAGTGACAAATAAAGGCTGAGGTACTCAATGCTTCCTGTGCCTCAGTCTTTATCAGTTAAAGGAATCCTTCGGGAATCCAAGGTGCTTGAGACCAGAGGAAAAGTCTGGAACAAGGAAGCCTTACACTCAGTGAAGGAGGGCAAAGTTAGAGCACTTAAACAAACCAGGCATGCCTGATCATTTGTCAGCAGTCCTGGCTAACTGAGGAGGTCCCAGTTGACTGTATGTTAGCAAATGTGATGCCCGTCTACAGGAAGGTCTAGAAGAAGGACTTTCAGTCTGACCTCCATGCCGGGAAAGGTTGTGGAGCAGATCATCTTGGGTGTCATCACGCAGTGCATACAGGACAGCCAGATGATCAGGCACAGCCAGCATGGGTTTATGAAAGGCAAGTCCTGCTTGACAAACCTGATCTCCTTTTATGACAAGGTGACTTGCTTAGTGGATGAGGGAAAGGTTGTGGATGTTGTGTACCTAGACTTTAGTAAAGCCTTTGACACTGTTTCCCACAGCATTCTCCTGGAGAAACTGGCTGATCATGACTTGGACAGGTGTACTCTTTGCTGTGTAAAAAACTAGCTGGATGGTTGAGCCCAAAGAGTTATGGTGAATGGAGTTAAATCCAGTTGGTGGCCAGTCACAAGTGGTGTTCCCCAGGGCTCAGTATTTGGGCCGGTTATGTTTAATATCTTTATCAATGATCTGTCCAAGGGAATTAAGTGCTCCCTCAGTAGGTTTGTAGATGACACGAAGTTGGGCGGGGACCATTGATCTGCTTGAGGGTAGGAAGGCTCTACAGAGGGATCTGGACAGGCTGGACCAATGGGCTGAGGTGAACTGTATGAGATTCAAAAAGGTTCAACAAGGCTAAGTGTCAGGTCCTGCACGTGGGTCACAGCAACACCGTGCAACGCTACAGGCTTGGGGGAAAGTGACTGGAAAGCTGCCTGGCAAAAAAGAACCTGGGAGCGCTCGTAGGCAGCCAGCTGAACAAGAGCCAACAGTGTGCCCAGGTGGCCAAGGTGGCTAACAGCATTCTGGCTTGTGTCAGCCAGCAGGAGTAGGGAAGTGATTGTTCCCCTGTACTCAGCACTGGTGAGGCTGCACCTTGAATATCATGTTCAGTTTTGGGCCCTTGACTACAAGAAAGATATTGAGGTGCTGGAGAATGTCCAAAGAAGAGCAACAAAGCTGATGACGGGTCTTATGAGGAGCAGCTGAGGGAAGTGGGGTTGTTCAGCCTGGAGAAGAGGAGGCTGAGGGGAGATCTTATCACCCTCTACAACTGCCTGAAAGGAGGTTGTAGCGAGGTGGGTGTTGGTCTCTTCTCCCAGGTAACAAGTGATAGGACAAGAAGAAATGGCCTCAAGTTGTAGCAGGGGAGGTTTAGGTTGGATATGAGGAAAAATTTCTTCACCAAAAGGGTTGTCAAGCTTTGGAACAGGCTGCCCAGAGAAGTGGTTGAGTCAGCATCCCAGAGGTGTTTAAACTTAAGGGACTGAGGGATGTGGTTTGGTGGTGGCCTTGGCAGTGCTAGGTTAATGGTTGGACTTGATGATATTAAAGGTCTTTTCCAACCTAAACAATTCCGTGATTCTAAATCCCATGGGGCCTGACGGGTTGCAGTGAGTGCTGAGAGAGCTGGCTGGTGTCATTGTGAGGCCACTCTTGATTATCTTTGAAAGGTCATGGCAACTGGGGGAGATTCCTGAAGACTGGAAGAGAGCAAACATCACTCCTATCTTCAAGGACAGGAAGAATGAAGATCTGGGGAACTACAGGCTGATCAGCCTCACCTCAGTCCCAGGGAAGGTGATGGAGAGAATCCTCCTGGAAAGCATTTCCAAACACATGAAGGACAAGATGGTGATTGGGAATAGTCAGCTTGGATTCATGAAGGGCAAATCATGCTTAATCAACCTGATAGTCTTGTACAATGAGATCACTATTTTTGTTGACGAGAGGAGAGCAGTGGGTGTTTTTCACCTGAACTTTAGTAAGGCTTTTGGTGCTATTTCCTACAACATTCTCGTAGTGGAGCTGACAAAGTATGGGTTAGATAAAAGAACAGTGCAGGAAAAAAAAAACAAACAGCTGAATGTCCAGGCCCAGAGGGTTGTGATCAGCAGCACAAAATCTAGTTGGAGGCACATTACTAGTGGTGTACCCCAGGCGTAAATACAGGGACCAGTACTATTTTAACATTTTCGTTAATGACCTTGACAGTGTGCACCCTCAGCAAGTACACAGATGATACAAAACTGGGAGGGGTGGTGGTATACCAGGTGCATGTGCTACCATTCACAGGGACCCAGATGGGCTGGAGAATTAAGCAGAGAGGAGTTTCCTGAGGGAGATCAAGGAGAAATGTGAAGTTCTGCAGTTGGGCAGGAATAAGCCCATGTACCAGCATATGCTAGAGGCTAGCTTTCTGGAAACCAGCTCTGCAGACAGGAGCCTTGGGGTCCTGGAGGACAGCAAGCTGACCATGAGCCAGCAACATGCTCTTGTGGCAAAGGCAACCAACACCATTCTGGGCTACATTAGGAAGAGCATTGCCAGGAGGACAAGGGAGGTGATTCTTCCTTTCAGCACTAGTGAGGCCATATCTGGAGTATCATCTCCAGTTCTGGGCTCCCCCGTATAAGAGAGACATGGACATACTGGAGAGAGTCTAGTGCAGAGCTGCAAAGATAATTGAGGGACTGGAATATCTTTCCTATGAGGACAGGCTGGGAGAGCTGCAACTCCTCAGTCTGGAGAAGAGAAGGCTCAAGGGGAATCTTATCAGTGTGTATAAATACTTGATGGGAGAGAATGAAGAAAAGGGAGCCAGACTTCTCTGTAGTGCTCACTGACAGGATGAGAGGCAATGGACACAAAATGAAACACACAAAATTCTATCTAAAGACAAGAATACACTTTTTTACTGCAAAGGTGGTCAAACCCTGGCACAGGTTGCTCACAGAGGTTCTGGAGTTTCCATCAGTGGAGATACTCAAAACTTGACTGGACACATTCTTCAGCAGCCTAGTCTAGCTGACCCTGCTTGAACACAGAGGTAGGACTAGATCATCACAGGAGATCCTTTCCAACTTTAATGCTTCTATGATTTATGTGAAATAAAAAAAAAAATACAGAATGATGGTTCACAATCTGTCCTAGTTTCAATTCTAACTATCATTTTTGTCACCAAGGACTTGGAAGTATGTAGACAGCACAAAGCTGAAAGAGAAGCGTGTTGGAGAAGAGGGTAAAATTGAAAGTGGTCTTGATGTTAGAGAAACAGTTTAAAGAATAGAATTGAATGTAATGGTGTCGTAGTTTAGCCCCACTCAGAATCAGACTATGCAGTCTCTCTCTCTTCCCTGACCCTCCGAGAGAACAGGGAGAGATAATACGAGAAAAAGGCTTCAGGTTTGAGATAAGAACAGAGGGAGATCCTTAAAGTTACCGTTAGAGGTAAAACAGACTTGACTTGGGGAAAACTATGTGTTTATTATTAAAACCAAAGCAGGATAACAAGAGAGAGAACAAGATAATCTCCTCCCCCACACCATTCCCAGGCTTAACATTATCTCTACCACCTTCTGGTCAGTTCATCACAGGTTGCTTTACGCCGCTCCTTCCTCCTCAGGGGAAGAACTCCTCACATTCCTCCCCTGCTCTATTGTGGGGTCCCACCCACGGGCTACAGTCCTTCGTGAAAGTGCTCCGGCGTGGGTCATTCCTTCCACAGGGTGCAGTCCCTCCAGAATGGCTGCCCCAGCGGGCCCTACATGGGCCACAGCCTCCTTCAGGCACCCGCCTGCCCTGACGTGGGGTCCTCCACGGGCTGCAGGGGGATCTCTGCTCCTCCGTGAACCTCCACAGGCTGCAGGGGGACAACCTGCTCCACCATGGTCGTCACCACAGGCTGCAGGGGAATCTCGGCCAGGAGCCGCATAACTCCTTCTTCACAGCCCTTGGCGTCTGCAGCCGTTCCTCTCACCAGAATTCCTCACAACAGGCAGACAGACACCTCTCAGGATCTCTTCACATCTCATCTCTTCTCTACTTCTTGCAGTCGGGCCGGGCCAAGTTGCGCCCGGAAGGCCAGAGGGTGAGGGCTGCAAGGTCCACAAGGCTCACACCTCCCCCTCTCTGCCCCTGCTTCACCTTCTTCATATCTTCTTCGCTTTTTTTTTTTTTTCTGTTTTTCCCCTTCTTAAATACGTTATCGCAGAGGCGTTAACAGGGAACATTCTGCTACCACTTGGCTCGGCCCTGGCCAGCAGTGGGTCTGCCCTAGGCCCGGCTCAGTCCACTGAGCAAAGGGGAACAACTTCTAGCAGCTTCCTACAGAAGCTGCCACCGTAGCCCCTCCTCGCTAAATAAAACCGGGACAAATGTGTAAAATTAAGGAACTGTAGCAGGAAGAAATACTAGCACAGCTGAAGGATGAAGAACAACCTTCTAAGTGTCAGTTCTTCAGAAGAGGATTTGAGATCTGTAGCAGATCAAAAGCTGAATGGGACCAATAGTGTCATACTTGTTTTTAAAAAGGCAGATGTTACACTGAGGTGCTTTGAGCAGGAATGTAGACTTTCAGATGTGTGAAGTAATTCTTTTGCTCTAATGCAGGGTCACACTTGGAGTGCTGTTTCCAGCAGTGGGCACTGCAGTTCAGGAAATGTGTAGACCAGCTGAAGAGAACAGAGAGAAGAGAGCAAAAAGCATAACCCATGAGAAAATACTGAAACAGTAGACTTGTTTAGTCTAAAGAAAGTAGACACGAGTAGAGAAATGAGACTGTCCATTTGGTTGTCAAGAATTCATTAGATTGGCTCGGCCATACTGTGATCAGAGATTGTTTTGGTGTGAAGAGTTCCCATCCCCTGAGCTTTATGTATGAACAGCTATAGAGATTGCAAATATCTGCATGAGACTAATGCCTGCAGCTGTAAATAGCTATGGATTTTGAAAGGCAATAGGGAACATAATATTGAAATTCCTTGGGGAAAAAAATGAACATTTCTGAATTAGTAGCTTTGAGACAGCAGACTAAATAGGAGCCTTCTAGCAAAAAAATCGCTGCTTCTTTGTAACAAGGCTTGCAGAATTGAGTCTTCTGGTCTTTCTTGATTGTGTTATAACAGGAAAAAAACAGCAAGGTGGAACACAACAAAACTCCAAAACAAAAGGCCACTGTGTTCAGAAAGAACCGGAAAGTTATGGCACAGGTAAGAAGAAGCAGCAGTTGCTCAGAAATATTTATAAAACTGCTAAAAGATAATTGTGATTCTAGGATTTGAATCTGAACAACATCTGTGTTCCTGGTGTTTCCATTTTGTTGTTCACTTTACTATTGACAAGGAAGAGCTGGCTGCTGTCCTTTTGGCACTGTGGCTACTGCAGAGCAAGACTGGAGGGACTGCATACTGCCTAACAGTGTAGTATGCGGTGGTTTTACCACTGCGTAGTGGAACAGTGAAGCGGGAATCACTTTTTGAACTAAGCAAAAGCCTGTTAAAAGAGTTTGACTATAAAACTCACAAAAATATTTATACTTTTTTACTCAGCAGAATACGTTTGCAGGAAAAACCCTGCAGCTGTTGCTGCCAAGTCACCTGTTCTGGTAACCTGATAGCCAGAGACCCAAGCAGTCCATCCTAGAAAAATAACATTAGCCTTGACTCAGCAAGTGGAATGACTTGGTAGGTGTAACTTACAGCACTCCTTAAATACCCAGCTTTCTGCCAAGTGCTTTTTGATTCCCAGACTTCTCCCTCAGCCGCTGGGGGAGGGACAACCCCTGCCGGTTATTACTGGGCAAAGAGGAAAGCCTCTAGATCTTTTTATCATGAGAGTTCAACAGGTGGCTGTTAAGCCACTTTTATCCCAGAACACATTTCAGGAATTTATAATCCTCCTGGATTGTGCCGAACTTTTGCTTGGCATTTCAAAAAGAGGCCAGGAACTGGAGACCATGTTACACAGGGTAGTTTTGCCTGGCTGTTGGCCTGGTGGTGCAGCTCTGTTCACTTTCAGTGCCAAAACTGCTGGCTAACAGAAGTGGAGTTCTAAAGGTTTGGTTAGTAGAACTGAGCCGTGGACTTTGTCTGAAACTGTTCAGTCACATCTGTGACTTCTTTTACTGTGAAAACACTTTCGCTGAAAAAAAAGTTTACTCTGCAAGCTGAAGTAATTGTGTGAATGAATGAAGGAAAAACCTCTACTGAGCAAGTGGAAGAACACTCCTTGCAAGGGGATGGTAGGATTGAAGAGCTTTTATAAAATGAATCTCCCAAAGGAGTGATGTGTGCCTTGTCACGTGACACATTTAAAAGTGCAAATGAGCTAAACCCATTGAAGTGTAACTGGACATGAGTTTAGTAGCATGTGACCTGTTTCCTTCCAAGATTCATTGTGCAGGTTGGAGGAAAAAAAATACTGTGTTTGCAGTTCTATTCCAAATCTTTTGTTTTGACAGGTAGTATGGAAGAGCGATGGTCGTTGGAAATTCAGGACAAAGGCCGAGTTACCTGTCCAACATGCCGGGCTGTGGTGAGAAAGACTGTGGAAGGACTGAAGAAACATATGGTAAATTGCAGGCAGGTAAGAACATGAGAGATGAGCAATGTTTTCTTTACTCATCTTCAGCTTACTAATAGAGATGCCTGTACACTGTGTTGCATTTAAAACCAATTTCACTTAATCATCATGTCTCTAAGCAAGAGTCCTTTATAAGTCTGTAAGAGACTGTGCTTGGGGCTTCTTGCTTAGTCTTTTGTTGGAAGTTTGGGGTAGTGAAAAAAGGTGTAGTTATTTCATTGTTCCCCTAGATTTTAGGCTCCGTAAACTCTCTTCCATTCTTAATGGGCAGTTACCCAGCCCAAATAAAATGTTCTGCTCTCCTACTCCTTTCCCCCAAAGAGTTTCCACTGCTTTGGTTAATTTACAGTTACATGCACCATGTTTTTGTTTATTTCTAGGAAATGTTCACATGTAATCACTGTGGGAAGCAGCTAAAGTCTTCAGGAGGGATGAAATACCATGTCATGGCAGACCATAACAATCAGGTAACACAGCTACTGTGCATCTAAAAATCCTACAGGCAAGACAGTCTTTTGTTCCTTCCCTGGTGCGCACAGGAACGGAACATGGTGTTTTTTTTTTTTTTTCAAATGTGGTAGCTGTTCAAATCTTGTTTACCTATGATTTTCTCTGTGAGATTTTTCTACTGAAAAAACAGTAGAACATTACCAGATATGGTAAGCATGCTATGTCTTAGAAAGAGGGGTTGAATTTCTGTTTAGACTGGTTATATTTCACACATAAAAAGCATTCTCAATCAGAAAAAAAAAGAATGGCTCTTTGAGCTGCAATTTTCACTCCTTTGCTAGAAAGTAGGAGTTTCTCTACGTATAAAGCCGACTAGATTTCAGTTCTTTAGAAGTTCAAAGGTAAAAAAGCAGAAGCAGCACTTTAGTTCTTGTCTGTGTTTACTATAAAGATAGTAATGTTACAATCTACTTTCCCTCTTTGCTGTTACCTTAAAGAAAGCAATGTCCCCTGTTGTAGTTGTGAAAAATTTGAACGTTTGAAAAGTTCATTCAGAAGTTTGGGTAAGATTTGGATAATTCATCACTGTTATTTTTTACATAGTACTCAGTATTGTGGTTTCTGAACCTGCAGCTGTACTAGTAAATTAAATAGGCCAGGGATCATATTCTGGCTTTGAGGAACAGGTCTGTCACTCAGTTCTAACTTTTTACTCAGTCTAGATGTAATATTTTTATAAGGTAGTATAGACTCAACATGAGCTGACAATGTGCACTTGCAGCCCAGAAAGCCAGCCACATCCTGGGCTACATCAAAAGAAGCGTGGCCAGCAAACTGAGGGAAGGGATTCTTCCCCTCCATTCTGCTTTTGTGAGACTCCACCTGGAGTGCTGTGTCCAAGTCTGGAGTCCCCCAACATGAGAAGGACATGGACCTGTTGGAGAGGGTCCAGAGGAGGCCACAAAGATGATGAGAGGGCTGGAGCACCTCTCCTGTGAGGCCAGGCTGAGAGAGTTGGGGCTGTTCAGCCTGGAGAAGAGGAGACTCCAGGGAGACCTTAGAGCTGCCTTCCAGTGCCTAAAGGGGGCTACAGGAAAGATGAGGAGAAACTCTTTAGCAGGGCCTGTTGTGATAGGACAAGTGGTCATGGTTTTAAAATAGAAGGAGGCAGATTCAGACTTGATATAAGGAAAACATTTTTTTACACTGAGGGTGATGGAACACTGGCCCAGTGTTCCCACCCGAGAAGTGGTGGATGTCCTATCCCTGGAAACATTCCAGGCCAGGTTGGACGGGGCTCTGAGCAACCTGATTTGGTTGGAGATGTCCCTGCTCTTTGCAGAGAGGTTGGACTAGATGACCTTTAACGGTCCCTTCCAACCCACTGTTCTATGATTCTATGAAATAATAGACAGTAACCATCAAAAAGAGAATAGAGAGGAACTTGAGCTGTAGTTTAGCATAGATGAATAACTGTTATAGGCTGTTAGTCTGCTTAGCTTCAGTTAGGGTAAGTGGTGTAGGACCAGTAAATGTTAAAGATGCATGACAGAGGTGAGTAAGTACTTTCCACAGGCAGAAGGGGAGAAAAGTAAATATGGAAATACATACCTTTGTTCTTTCCAGCAGCTATAGTTTGGGACCATTTCTTACCAAGGTTTTGTTCACAGATAGCTATTTAAATGTTAAAATCATTTATCTGCAAAGTGTTTTTCAGACAGTTTACTCCTTTTAAAGATAATTCAATTGTTCTGAGATATAGACAGTGATCATTGTATTAGATACGCTTCTGTAAAACAAAAGTTGCAGAGATTTAATTATTTTAGAAGCTTTCCTTCAGTAGTGTGTTGAGTAGTGAATTCCCTATGAGAAGTACTGTAAATGCTGAGCATCCTGTGTTTTTCTTTCATCTCTCTGCTGTGCTTTAGCCAGTTGTGAAGGAGGGAGGAGAATTGGATGAGCAGCTTGAGCGAGACCGCCTTCGGAAGGTTTTGAAGCGTATGGGAAAACTAAAGTGTACAAGGGAGGTAAGCTGCATTGTGCTAAGTATCCTGAATTAAATAGCAGTGGATGCATGAATGTAACATACTATGAGAATTCTGCTGGGTGTGCTTTGATGCTGGCCAGACCTGGATTTGTTTCAAGATCCTAGCTGTGCTTTTAACTCAGAATATCATAGAATCACAGAACGGTTTGGGTGGGAAGGGAGCATTTAAGCCCGTCCAGTTCAACTCCCCTGCAAGGAGCAGGGACATCTCCAACCAGATCAGGTTGCTCAGAGCCCTGGCCAGCCTGGCCTGGAATGTTGCCAGGGATGGGGCATCCACCACCTCTCTGGGCAACCTGGTTCCACCACCCTCATTGTAAAAATATTTTTCCTGATGTCCAGTCTGAATCTGCCTCCCCCTATTTTAAAGCCATTAGCCCTCCTCCTTTCACAGCAGGCCCCCTGGATACTAACTAGCTCAGGGAGAAGTTTTAGGGCTTCACACGTAACTTGTCTCTTACTTAGACTAGAGAGGAGTTCACCTTCGGTTACTGTCTGATTCCCATTCTGACTCTTTTGGAGAGGATAACTAGGGTGATTAAAACTGAGTTTTTATTTTTTATTGGGGGAGGGGTTAATGATTTATTTAAACCAGATGTGTAAATGTAGATTCAGCATTCAGTGGAAGTTGTCCAGGAGGAAGAAGTTAAAGGATAACCATTTTACCTTACAACAGTATTATAAACTGTTCACAGAATTATACAATTGTTAAGTCTGGAGGGGAACTTCTGAGGTCTTCTAGTTCAACCTCTGTGCTCAAGCAGGGTCAGCTGCAGCTCTTTGAGTATTTGATGTGTTGCTGTCTTCAAGGTGAATTGATAGGACACTGAGTTGTTTCTTGTGTGCACCAGAAGTATTTTATTAGTGTGTATTTCTGCTCTTAGTTGCTTGTGATAAATTAGGAAGATGTTTTTATGCATAATTAACTGTGCAAGTTTGTCTGTGGTTTTTGAAAATAGTGAGATTGGCCACAGCTAGAGAAGGGGATGGAGGACAGATGGATACATCTAAGAACATAAAAAACTTGCTGATGCATGTTTGATTTGTCCTGTTTTCAAGCTCAGTGTTAAGTTTTTCTTAAAGCATTTTTCTTCTGCATTGACAGGGCTGCACAGGCAGCTTCACTAGCATAATGGGATACCTATATCATGTTAAAAAATGTGGGAAGGCTGCTTCTGAACTGGAGAAAATGGCTATGAAGTGCCATCACTGTGGAAAAGCATACAAATCAAAAGCAGGACTTGTCTACCATCTCCGATCTAAGCATGGGCCAGTAAGTGCAAATTGCCGTAGTTACCGGGATAGTGTGGTGGTACTTCAGCCATTCAGACTTGAGACACACATAGGCTTTTGTCTGCTACTTGGGTGAGTAACTAGGGATAGCAAATCTTTGCCTTTTTCTATGTCTCTGGAGTATTCTGTCCTGGATACTTCCCTTCTAGCAGCAGCTGTTGCTGTTCAGTGATGGGGATAAAGTTTTTGATAGTACCTCACCCTGACAACAGTAAACTTTACCCACCTACCTTACCTACTTTACTTCTGCTCCATGGAAGAATGATGCTAACATCTGTAGCTTGGGAGATGCCTTTCTTTACTCTTTAAAGACCCAGCATTGGAGCAGAACAGGCAGAACTATGCTTCTTGTCCACAGGGGTCTTACAGCAAGTGATGTGATATCCTTTCAAGAGCAGTGGCTGCATGAAACTCTGCTTGAGCCTTACTGCTGTGGTCCCCCGAGTAGGTTTGGGGGTCTCACTCACTAGCTGGATGCATTTCTGTGACAGTGAACCACAGCAGCAGCAGCATTTTTTGAGGAGTGTGGCAGAATATTTATTCACAGTATTTAGTGTAACTAAGGGAACTAGTGAAGGAGGCTCACCCTTTTTGGCCTTCATTGCAGGTCACTTTCCTCCATGAGGACAGAAGGACAGAGAACCTGAAGGAAATGAAACGGGAGCCAAACAACACGGGCAGAGTTCAGAGAAGATCTGCAAAGGTGGCGATCTACTATCTCCATGAGCTAGCTGGAGAAGAGCTGGCCAAAGAGTGGCCCAAGAGAAAAGTTCTGCAGGACTTGATTCCAGATGACCGGAAGGTACAAGGCCTTACAAATACTATGTAAGGTTTGAGTCTTTCTTCACATCAGATGAGTCTTGCACTGGCATCTACCCAGTGTTGCCAGTGTTTAGTGGCCCATGGAAAGCAATACTGAAGTAATATCTAGTGGGGAGGGATCAGGTTTTGCTCTCTCTGATCTTAGATTATGATATTGCTACAGTAGCAATTGCTGTGGTGTAAGTATTTTATCCAGGCAGGCTATAATGACTTCCGAGTCCTATTGCTGTAATTTTTAGTAGGGAAAAGGCAGTTGTAGACAGTATGTTTCTCAAAAGTCTTAGGCTGTTGATCACTGCTGCCATGCAGTGGTGTTTCATAGTTTTTCAGGTTTCAGAGTTTCCAGGAGCATCCTTTAGGCTGTAAGGGAAACCAAAGGGAAAAGGATGATTTGTGATTTTAATAGGGTGAGTACATTTGGAGGGATTGTTGTAGTCAAAGTTATGGGAAGTTTTGTATTCTGGTATTGTGGGGCTTTTCCAGATTCACTTATGTTTGTAGAGAGTCAGTGAGATGGGAAAAAATTGGTTATTGACAGTTTGACTGTTAAGAGTAGAAGAAACAGCACTGCTGTCTTAGAACCAGGGGGAGAAAGGGACACGCTTGGTGCTATGTGTAGCCAACACTGCTTCCAGCTTTCAATTCTGTCTCTTTATCTCAGCTGAAATATACTCGTCCTGGACTGCCCACATTTAGTCAAGATGTGCTGTGCAAATGGAAAACAGAGATAAAGATGTACCGAAGAGTCCACTGCCCAAATCAGGTAATCCTTAAGTGTTTCTGAAGTCTTAAAGGGAGCAGATTTCAGGTCTGTATGAGGCAACAGCTTTCCATAACCTTGAAATTGGAATTTTTCTCTTTGTGGGAGACAAATTTTGCTCCATCTCATTATTGTTGATTAGTGTAACCAAGACCTTGTTTGGATTGGTGCCCTAGGGATCATCCATCTGGGGATGTGTTTGTCCACTTCAGAGGCAGTAACTTTTTGTCAGACTGATACAGCTTTCACATCCAGCTGGGAGCTGTTCCATTTGGAGGTTTGAGTAATGGAAAAATGACAGACTCCTGGCTGTCTACCAGATATACTGGATCTAGTTATAGAAGAAGGGAGGAGTAGAGATGGAAATGTAAGAGTGAAGGGACTTTGTCTAGCACAGTATTATTTTGAAAGCTGGAAATGAGCTACAGAAGACTCACGCATGGCACTGTCATCCTGGTCTAGGGAGGCTTATGCATGTGCACTTACTTTCTTACAATCCCACACAGCAGTCACCGGTCAGATGCAGTGAGAAGAAATGGCCCCACTGGTGGAAATGATGTGTGACCCACATGATGCACACTGCTGGATAGCCAAGGGTCAGTGGTGGCTTCCATCTGGGTTTGCTGTAGGGACAATGCCTTCCCCCTGCCCTATGCCACCTCTGGCACTCTCTCCCCAATTTTCAGGCTTGCATCGTTTCCAAGTATAAGAATTGCAACATGATGTTGTATATGAAGCTGTCCCCAGAAAGCAGCTGTCTTATTTCGCCAACCAGTAACCCAAAAGCATGTCCTGCGCCCATTCCCATTTCAAGGTCTGGGCTGTCAACTGATCTGGGATCTAGTATGCCGAGACTGGTGCCTAAAGCTCTGTTTAGGGTAGGCCTGTAAAGCTTCTCTTTAACTGAGACCCTTGATGTGGGATGCAGTACTTCTGCTCTGTGCCACTAGATAAATGAGCAGAGCAGGAGAGATTGAAGTGTCTTATACTCTCTTGAAATTAAGCTCAGCTGCACTTTCGGCAAAATGCAAGCTCTATCATTTTACTCAGGCCTTTGATAGCAGGTGAATGTAACTGTGGCAGGAGTCTCTTTATTATGTCTAAATGTGCTCAGAAACTGGAAATGTGTAACTTACTGAAAGCTTAAGTCCCTTTAATAATCTTTTTACCAGAAGCTTTCTGGCTTTGTAGGACTTGGTATCTCCCTCCCTCTACCTCTCTTATCCCTTTAGGATAAGAGTCTTCCAGATAATAAGACTTTCTTGTGCTGGAAGAAGTGATTTCTTACTAGAGTTTTGCTGACACACACTTATTTTACTGTTTCAGGGTTGTGAATCTGTATATGGCAGTGTCTCAGGACTGAAATCTCACCTCGGCACGTGTACCTTGGTGGGTAGCTTTCCTGTATTCACTATCTTTTATACCAGTAGCTTGACTGTCTCTGTTCCTCAGATATCTCCTTGTTCAAGCTGTTGTCCTGCCATTGCTAATCAGAATTCCTCACAATTTGAGTGCTTCCTTATGTGCTAATGGGGTTGCCGTTGCAAACACTGCTTGAGGCAAGGAGGATGCATCTTAATGGCATGCATTTTAGTGAAACTGCAGTCCTACCTCTAGATTCACAGCTGCAAGAGCACTTTTTCCAGGTACAGTGCTAGAGACCTTGTAACGTCTCACAAAGCAGTCTTGTGCTTTGTAGGCGTAACTGGACAATAATGTCAGGGCTCCTGTAGCTAAAGCATTATCTGGTATGGATAAGAGTTTCTACTTCTTAATGCTGGGTTATATCTGAGCAAAATTAAAATACAATATATAGGTGTATCAGCCTTCTAGGCAGCAATTGGTGATGAATTTCTTTTTGTTTTGGTGCCAGGGAGACTTTGTGGCTGGTAAATACAAGTGTCTCCTGTGTGAGAAGGAATTCATTTCAGAGAGTGGGGTCAAGTATCACATCAACTCTGTTCATGCTGAGGTAAGGCAGGCAGAATGGAAGTCCTCAAACTCTAGGTTGCTGGAGATGGGGACGGTGTCTTGGGCAGAAAATGCTGCATGCTCACCCTGTTCTTTTTTTTTTTTCCTTGATCACTGTTGGGAACAGGGTCCTAGACTTAAGTGGTCTTTGGTTTGGTTAAACATAGCTGGTCTTTCTTATGCATTGGTCTGGGGAGCGAGAGTCATGTTGTTCCACATGTCTTGTCCCAAGCTGCTGCTGCTCAGTTCAGCTCTTCAGCATTTCCCATGCCTTTAGCCAGGCAATTGCCAAATCAAATCTGAATCGTCTGAGACAGAGTGACACCTGAGGAGGAACATCAAAGATCAGAGTTTTGTTAAGCAGCTGCCTTTCCAGATCTCAGGAAATCTCCACATTTCAGGAAACCCTCGTCCCACAAGGCAGCTTTATAAGCCCTGATAAGCTTTATATAGTATTTCCACCAAAGGTACCAACCTGTTGCCTTCTGAACCCTCCAGGAATGGTTTGATGTGAACACAACTACCACCAAAAGCTTTGAGAAGCTAATGAAAATCCGCCAAAGAGAAGAGCAGAGGAAGCAACGGAAGAAACGTCCTTTGACCCGGGGCAAAAAGAAGAGAACTGGGACCCTAGCTGCCAAGAAGCTCCCCACTGCTGGTGCTGAAAAAATGAGGAGAAGTAAAAGAGGTCGTCCACAGCGAGTAGACAATGAGAGTGTGAGTAGTGAGGAGGGGGAGCCCCAACTTGCACGGAGAGCCGAATTTCCAAAAACTAACCGCAAGCGAGGCCGCAAGTAAATACCTAGAAGAAAAGAAGGAGTAATCCTAAAGCTTTTCAGTTAAAAGCCCCACTTTTGTCAGGCTTATAACCCACAGCACTAATATAAGCAACTGAATGTCTTTGGGACTATGACTCCATTCTACTCAATCACCTTGATTTTGAAACTGTTGCCTCTAGTCAGTTGTGAGAGACTTCAGACCGGGGCTGTGGTACAGAGGCTGCCTCTCCTGATGTAGTTCCCTCAGACAGTGGCACTAGCAGTGTACCCAGTGTAGTTCCTGCTCTGGTTACAGCCTCAGTTTGGATCATGTTAGTTGCTTGTTTAGTGGTTTCCAGTACAGCAGCTGTCTGTTTTGTCATCTTCCTCTGATGGGTGAGATCAGGGTTCTTTTTTAGCAGTTCACCCTATAAGGGACTGACTAGCACAGTTTAGGTCTCTTTAAGGGGGGGATCCTTTCTTGCGCAGTATGCACACAAACTAAGCAGCACTGTGCAGAATACAAAGGCTTTAGCTTGGCCTGTTAATTGTCCTGTCTGTTGTCAGCAAGGCTGCCACAGAAGAGCAAATACCTTCCTAGCATGTGCTCCAGTCTGTTGCACAAGGCACTGTCCACTTCAAACACGGATGTTTAGGCTCAGCACCGGACAGTAGCACATGAACTCTCGTCTTCTTGGAAGTAATGGAACATCATTATTACCCTTGTCAGGAACCCAGTATTCCCCCAGCGTCTGTCTTCTCTAGCACTGGGCATTGAATGTACGTAGAGGGTCTTCCAGTTCAGTGAGGAATAAGTACTCCCCAGCCTTTTGAAGATTCACTGGCTTTTCGGAGATTCCCAGTAACTGATGTGATAAGATGGCCTCTGAAGACTGCTTGTTTCAAATCACTTGGGAAACAAACTTACTGCAAGACAGTGCGTATCTACAATAGCAGTCTTGCCAGTGCTGAAGCCCAGGTTCCATTGAACTGCCTTACCAGTGTGGTGTTCTTTGTCATGCCCATGCTCCCATAGTGTCCTTTTTTTCTGCACTGTAGACACTACCTTTGTTGTCTTGTATAACCTGTTTCTTTTCAGTACAGCTTCCTTTGTGTGAACAAGGGATATTGGCAGTGGTTTCCCTGTGTGAAAAAGGTTAAAAGAAGAGGGTTCCTTATTTTAAGTCATGTGAGCTCTGAGTCATAGGTAATGTCTTCTTGTGCTCCATAAATGCAGCAGATATCATAGAAGCTACAGAAGCAGAAGCACAGGCAGTCCTACTGTGTGTCTCAGAGAATGAGTTCTCCAGGATTTCTGTTATCCAAAGACCAGGAGTTGCAAAATTTGACCTTTTCCTTGCAGTTTTGCAGGCAAGAAAATAGGCAGGTGGCTCCATGAACCTCCCCATGAATTTTCACTGTCTACCAAAGTTGCTGGTGCTGAAATTCACAGGGAAGCCATTGCAGTGCGCAGTGAATAGGCAGGTTTGTACATGTGTTGTTACCAGAATAATCACATTGGCCCTGACAGTGGGAAGTGCTGTATGGCCAGCATGTTCTCAAGAACTTCCTCTCCCATATGATGAGCAAAGGAGACCCCAGCTGAGCATGGTCTGTCTCTCGTGGGGATTAACACCTGTATAGTAGTGAGACAGCATGCAGCGCTCCATTGTGATTCACGTGTAGTAGTTACACTGCGTTTTGGAACCGGCTGTCGCTGTGGTTGCAGTGCTGCAGTGAAACTATGAATATGTCAGCTTCTGTGCAGGGTCTATGAGGTTTGCCGTAAGAGGGGCGAGATCAGAAGACAGTGAAATAAAATGTCAGCAGTGCGAGAATATGGTTTCTTGTGTGTTTGGTGTGTAGTGTTCTTAGTACCATCCCAACTTGCACAACACAGCCCAGCCTGCCCACTTGGTTGTCCTGCATGCTCTGGTGCTATTCAGTTGTCTGCACCATTTCTCTTCAGTACTCCACTCTACACAGCTGTACTTTGACCACACACGCTTACTACCTTCTTGCCCAATACATGGACAACGTGATAAAACCATGAATTAAAGGAGGTTTTTCTTAGTAGATTTCAGTCTAGAGTCCTGTTTACTGTCATGAGTTACTAACCAGATGTGCTTTCTAGTCATGGGTACTTCATGACCACCTGCATTTTGTAGAGTTACATCAAAGACATATTTCCCCGCGTAATATGGCATGTGGAAAAAGGTCATTATCCAACAGTCTGTTCATGCTTCATCGGTGTTATAGGAGATGGTTTGCTGGATTGGCTCAAGCTGGTAAGAGGTGGTGGCACTGCTGCGCCGGCAGAGTCCGCTGCTTTTGAGGAGTGTGATCTGTTCAGGAGCACCTGCATCCTGCTGTAGATGGACTAAGGCTGATTTGCCCTAGTCACCACACAGTTACTCACTCTCCGTCCCCCTCCCCAGTGGGATGGGGGAGAGAACTGGGAAGAAAGGAGAACTCGTGGGTTGAGATGAAGAATACTAGAATAGCAAAGGAAAATTACAATAATTAGAAAAGATAGGGATACTAAAATATACAAAATGAATGATGTGCAATTTCTCACCCAAGCAGCGTCCACACCAAGCGTCCCAATGACCCAAGCAGCAATCACAGAAATGAAACCAAGCAGCAAGCAGATAGAGATATGCCCCCCCAGCTAACCTGCACTTACATACTGAGCATGATGTTTATCGCATGCAATACTCTCTTTGGCCTGTTTGGGTCAGCTGTGCCAGGTTAGACAGGGCTCTGAGCAACCTGATCTAGTTAAAGATGTCCCTGCTTTTTGCAGGGAGGTTGGGCTAGATGACCTTTAAAGGTCCCTTTCAACCCTAACAATTTTATGATTCGATGATCTTATAAGCCCCTTTATATAGTGAAAGGCTGCAAAAAGTTCTCCCTGAAGCCTTCTCTTCTCCAGGCTGAACAACCCCAGCTGTCTCGGCCTTTCTTCATAGGAGAGACATTCCAACCCTCTGATCATTTTTGTGGCCATCCTCTGGACCTACTATAACAGGTCCATGTCTATCTTGTGCCGTGGGCCCTAGAGCTGGACAGTGTTTCACACAGAACTTGAGAGAGTGGAGTAGAGGGGGAGAATCACCCCCTTCAACCTGTTGGCCGTGGCTACTGGGGATTGGTCTGACCTTGCACTTGGCTTTGTTGAACTTCATGAGGTTCACATGTGCCCACTCCTCAAGCCTGTCAAGATCTCTCTGGATGTCATCCCTCCCCTCCAGCGTGTCAGCCACACCGCACAACTTGGTGTCATCTGTGTATCTGCACTCAATCCCCCTGTCTACCCTGCTCATGACTGTATTAAACAGTATTGGTGCCAACATGGACCCTTGAGGGACACCACTCATTGCCTCTCCAAACTTGACCTTGCCCTTAAAAATTCTGTTTGAGGAAGTACATGTTTAGAAAGAGACCCAGTCGAGGGGGGTGGGAAGTGATAAAAGAGGCCAGCTAGTTACTCAATACTTGTTCCAGTGATTAATTATACTAAAAATTGTGTCATCTCATTTGAACTTTTTTTTTTAATTTCAGCCTCTGCATCTCATATTGCTCAGTCCTGGTAACTTAAATAGCTTTATGGTATCAGAAATTTCTTCCTCTATATTTGTAGTCATAATTAACTCTGTATGTAATTTGCTGTATGAACTAAAGAGACTTGCTAGTCTCAGTCAAAACAGTTTTTTCTTTTTTTTTCCTTTTATTCTTGTTGTTCTTTGCTGACATTTGATATATTGAGCGATGTATTTTTGGCCTTTTAAGTCCAGAGATATGAACCAGGAAGCAGTTGCGGCATTCTATAATAGTCTGTTTTATGTAGAATCCAATTATAATGTTGTTCTGCTCTTAGCTACCTCTTTTTTCTCATCAACTGCTTCACTACACGGTTTACGTTCAATTTGCAATTTACCCTCTTTAAGCGCATTTTTCAATTGTTCTGAAAATGTGTCTGAGGGTCCATTTCCTTTGTTTCTAAAAATGTAAGTTAACAGTGTAAGGCCAGACAGCACATGATGAACTCATCTCTCCTTTCTAAAATATTATGATGCGTTTCACAGAATTACTCTAGCAGAGACCTTAATAACTGTATTTTTTGTTGAGCAACTTTCCCAGAAAACTTTGTTGTATGATCAGACTTTTCATTGCTTTGTCATCAACTTTTTTAATCTCCAGATTTTCTTTGCAATTGTTTTATAATTTCATTAACATTCTTGATAAAGATGCCAGATACCTGCAGACTCTGGAATTCTCTAGGACAAATCCTTATTTGCAATTATTTACTAACTAGCATTTAGCATGCTCCACCAGTATTTGTGTAACGTGTGGGGCCAGGAACAAAGCCTTACAGAAATTTACGATGTCAGTAGCTGCTTTTACCAACCCGGACTTGTAATTAATTAAAAAGTAATGTTTACAGAAAACTGTTCTCTGTGAACCCATGTTGGTTGGTTTTACTTACGATACCCTTTAATGCCAACTGCTCTGTTGGTTTGCTTGGGAGATTTCAGGCGGATGAGCTGTACTTACACTGGCCACACAGCTTGTCATTTTGTAAATATTGGCACAACACTACAGTTTTCTTTCTTTTTTTTTTCTTGGAAGATGAGAGAGAATATCTTGTTGGTTTAGGGGTTAGTTGGTTTTTTTTTTCTTAATCCTCAAGGATTTCCCCGTTGTTCCAAGAATTGTTAAAGGCCATTAATAATAATTCCAATAACTTCTGAGGAGCTTACTTACCAACCTTCCCTGCAAGTTATCCAGCGCTGTAGCTTTAGAGACGTTTAAGCTGTTCTAATGATGCCAGAATGTCCAAAATAATCGAGCTGTTTGTCAAGGTTTGCAGAAACTGTGAAACAGGGCATGCACCTTACGCAGAGACAACAGCAGCAATTTATCATTCCTGCCTTCATGAAACAGCCTCACTGCTGTGTGCAGCACGTGGGAGTGAAAGCATTGCAGCATACATCACACACTTAACTGTACAGCTGTATCAGATGGAGCAGATCCAACTTGTTTTTAGAATCTCCATTGGTGAGGACATCGCACCTTTGCCAGGCAAGCTCTTCTACTGCCTAATTTCCCTTGCAGTAGCATTATCTGTAACTTGGATGTTTCACTGTGCAGCTGCCATGTGTTTGGGAGCAGAGCCAAGGCCTCGGACCAGTTCTTGGAGCAATTTGACCCTCAGTGCTTGCTTGGTGACCTGCATGGGAAGTGTACGCGGGAGGGTTGATGTCACCCTGGGACGCTGCTTGACTGCGATGCTAGTAATGAAACCAACACCAAGCATGACATTGTTTCTCAAAGTGTTGCTTGACTCTGAAGGCCAGCTGTCTTCAAAATTAAGTAGGTCAATTTCACAATTAAAATACAGCAGGATTAACAGTGAGATTGGAGGGGATGGCCATTATATTGGGCAGGTCTGCTGGGACATTAATTAGTGCAGTGTCCCTTTTTATGCACGTTGTATCAGATCCAAAAATCCATCTGAATTATGCTCAGAAGTCTTCTAAATTGGAGGCATTCGTTTTTTAAAAGTGCAAGTGCACTCAGAAGCAAGGCTCTTTGCATTTCTTCAGAAGCAGGTAACAAAAGCCAGTTAGTTGCTGAAATAAAGCCTTTGTTTAAACATAGACTAACCATAAGCCGAGAAGCAGTCCTAGTGATTGCTGGGTGAGACAGAACCAAATAAAAGGTTAGAAAAATCACAGCCAGTGTTGTCAGCTTTCTCTCTAGCTCCTGCTCTTCATGACCAGGAAGGGCACTGGGCCTTCTGCACGCTGCAGCACGTGCTGGTCCCTGCGTGTGCTGCGGTGGACAGAAAGGCCTGTACGTATCCTTCCTTGGATGGCCCCACTTTCCAGGGCAGCCACAGCCCAGCCTGCATCGCCCACAGGCAGTCGGTGCTCCCTGCTGCCCCAGACGAGGAGAGAGGGTAAATGTGGTGGTGTTTTTGTGGGCAGCTGCTTCACCTCAGGAAAGCGGAGACCAGTCCGTGTGGCAATAAGGGTTATAGTAAAGAGGAAGGATGTGGGGTATGAGGGAGACACCGGTACATCTGTGAAAGGGAAACAGACTTCATACAGCTGTTATAAGTATTTTGAAAACAGGTAAACCTCAAAAGAAGACTTTTCTATATGTCTTTGACTGTTTCTTGCTGCATCTGGTATTTGAATTTCCAAAATATCTTTGACAAGGTCACTTACCCAGACCTCTGTAAAAAGTGAGACTGCCATGCATTAACAGGATGGTTGTCTTATTGGAAGGTAGAGGAAGCATTTGGAGGACACATTTGGCATTTTTTCAGGGGACTGAGGCCACTGCGGGGATCCATAGGGATCCACGTTAACACTGGGCTGTTGAAAATTTTCCCCCATAATCTAGGAAGTAAATGGGCAGAGACTTAAGACCAGGTTTGAGGATTACATAGAGCAGTAAAAACTGAAAGATAACCATAAAGAAATGCTGAAGCATCTTAGGATACTGAGTGATTGGGAGATGGAACAGCAGATGAAATTCAGTGTTACAAAAACGGAAGGCATCCAGTAACCTCTGTCATTGCCCTTGCAGTCCTCAGACTGCTTCAAAGATGGTTTGGATTTCACATGCTGGAAAGATTGCTGTGTTTAAAATGGGGGTATCCTGGAAGCCTACAGGAATACTTCACTCCTTACTGCTGAAGTGAGCTGTATATTGATGCTCTTTCCTCTTCAAAACATCTTCAATGGCTGCAGCAAATTCCGTCTTTCAGGATAGACTCTAGTCACCCTCAGTTATTTAACACACATGTTCTATTTGCACATATGCTTCCTTTCCAGATGTAAAATTACAGGCCTCAGCAGTCTTCCGTGTGAGGGTTATTGCAGCCCGCTTGTTTGCGTGGGAGTGGGGGTTGAGCATCGAATGACCAAGCATTCACTTCACTGCTGGTCTCCCTTTTTTTAATTTGTGCCAGAGAACAGTATTTTCTGGGCGCATGTGAACCTCATGGAGTTCAACAAAGCCAAGTGCAAGGTCCTGCACGTGGGTCAGACCTACCTCCAGTATCAATATGGACTGAAGGGACTGAGAGCAGCCCTGTGAAGAAGACTGGAGGACAAAATGTTGAATATGAGACAGCAATATGTGCTTGCAGCCCACAAAGCCAGTTGTATCCTGGGCAGCATCAAAAGAAGCGTGGCCAGCAGGTCGAGGGAAGTGATTCTCCCCCTCTACTCCACTCTCATGGGACCCTGCCTGGAAGACTTTGTCCAGCTCTGGGGCCAACAGTACCTTTTTGCGTCCTTTAATTATATAAGAAAGATGAGGACAGACTTTTTACCAAGGCCTGTACTGACAGAGCAAGGGACAATAGTTTTAAACTGAAAGAGCATAGATTTAGATTAGACAAAAGGAAGAATTTTTTAATGTTGGGGTGGTAAGACACTGGAGCAAGTTGCCCAGAGAAGCTGTGGATGCCCCATCATTGAAAGTGTTCAAGGTCAGGTTGAGCGGGGCTTTGAGCAACCACATGAATTCCATCTGTTTGTTCAAGGGGTCAGTGTTGGGCGTCAGTGTTCCCTGGCCATTAATGAGTTTAGGCTGAAACAAGTGAGAGAGATGCAAACCTCAAAGGAGTGGGTGAATGTCTTCCAGTGATAAAAAAAGGGAATGTGAAATCGGATTCCTTTCATGAAGGATCTTAACCAGGTAATGAAAGAGGTGATACAGCATGTTGGTCCTGATCACAGAGACTGGATTTAGTGACTCCATTGGTCCCTTCCAGTCCCATGCTTGGCTGTGCTCCCACCTCCCTCTGCTGACTTCTTGGTTTCCAGCTCACCAGGGCTTCAGAGGCCAGAAAGGCACTGGAGGCTGAGTTGGCCAGACATCCCCTCAGCCTCTGCTGGGATCAGAGCCAGGTTCCTCACCATGACACTAGAAATGGAAACCGCCAGGAAAAGGGAGATGGTTGCTGCCTGTCCTTTTTTACAGGACGCCAGTTTGCTCAAAGGTAACTGCAATATCCAGCAAATGGCCTTGCCTGGAGATCCATCCTCCCAGAGAACAGCTTGATCTCTACCTTTCCTTAGATTGTCTTCTGTCTCATCTCATCTCGAGCCAGAGGCCTCTCTGCTTCCTGGTTTCAGCGCTGCAGCCTGGAGACCCCTGCTTGTCACTGGGCTGTTGCCCAGGAGCTTGGTACCTGCAGGATGGACACTGCCCTCCAGAACAGCCGGAAGTTGCTGATTCACAGGTCCGCCATACAGTTGCAGAGGATTTTGCCCTGCACTGGGCCCCAGTGCTGACTATGTTGAGAATCCACTTGGTACTGAGTTCCCACTGGATTTCTGTGCAAAACGCAGAATAATGATGTAGAGGAACAAGGAGGCTCCCAGCAAGGTCTGCAGCCACCTCTGCACCCAGTACTCTCTTTGAAGACATCCCGGGGCCATGAGGCAGCAATAAGACTTGTACCAGACCATCAACAGGACAGGCTGGCTGATGGCCAAGGTACCACAGCAGCATTGCCTACGTCTGCATGGCTCCAGCATCCCAGCCGAACTCTTACCCACTGAAAACTGAGGGAAACTGTCGCTAAGAGGTAAATGTCCAGGCTCCTGGTGGAGCTCTGTGCAGGAGGCTCATCTGCCCAGCACAGGCCTGGGACACCGCAAGGCAGCTATTGTGGCATTTTGGTAGCGAACACCAGTTCTCAGAGGACGTGCCTGCCCTGCTTAGTCAGGAGGGTTGTATTAGCCCTGTGGCACAACAGGGAGCTCTCTGCAGACTTGGCCTGATGGCAATGGTCTAACCCTGGCACGTGAATGTGGTCTCTCTCAGAGGGAAGTAGCCTTAGGGTGGTACCTGGATAAAATTCCCCTCGTACTCCAGGAACAGTATGGGCCACAGGATGTTCATGATGGCGGGGAACAGCTTCTTGAGGAAAGCCTAGTGGGAAAAGGGGCGAAAAAAAAGCTGCTTGTACACTTGGGACAACCCAGCTCCTCTTCCTGTAGTTCCTCTACCCAGCTGATGCATCCAGGAGCCCGGAATGCAATCTCTGGGGGTGGGGAGTAATGGGGCTCAGCACTGCCTGGTAAGGTGCTGGTTGCGGGAGTGGGAGACGTGTAAGGGAAGAAGAGCTCAGTGGGAAAGTGGGAACGGGGCATCATGTGCCCCACCACATCAGCAATTACAATGACATACCAATGGTGGGGTGTGTCATTGTGGGGGTCATGGTCTGGGATGCGAGGGAGCAGGGGGGCAGCACACCATCATTCAGCCACTTTTATCCCCTGAGAACCCAAATACGAGGGGGCAGAGCAGCCCCCAGAACATAGCCACCAGCCTGCAGCCAACCGCCAGATACAGGTTCACATTTCTCTGCTTTTTGTGTTAATTTGCAGAAGGGCTGTGACAGGGCCTGAGCTATGGCCTGGCAGCTCCCCCGGCGGGGACCCGGCAGCTGCACGGGCAGAGGCTGCTGTGCCACACCGGGCACTGTGCTGGTGAAACCCGTGTCAGCTACGTGAATCACAGAATATCTCAAGTTTGCCTCCAGCCTACTCCTCCTTTCCTGGCAGGCTAATAAACAGTCTTAAAACTTTCAGATCTACAATAATCAATCCACATGTCACACGTCATGGTATGTATTAATAATACAACAGTCTGATTTCTTCTATGTCTTCAGCTTCCTGCCAAGTCTATAACACGTTTGGACACTGGGGAAAACTCCAAGAACCAACACTTTTGTCTGAATATGCCTGTAGGAGCATGTTCTTTTTTCTTCCGCAGCTTTTCCTGGGGCTCACGTCTCGATGGAGCTCCCATGGAACTGAGGAAGGGGCAAGCACTGAGCGCTGGCAGCTGAGCCCTCAGCAGTAACTGGCGCTCACAGACCTCCCGCGTGGAGCGAGCAGCGAGCACAGCCAGCTCGGTACCCTGCGGGGCTGTGAAAAACAGACACTTCATCCTGGTCATGAAGAACCACAACCTGCACCTGTGTCTGTGCTGGCACAAACCTGTAGCTTGCTGTAATTTCAGCAGGGTTTGTTGAAGGCAAGCACAGCAAAGCCAGCAGATGCTTAGTGCTGTGGGGTTGAGTTACAGGCCTTGCCCACAGCAGGTCTGTGAATGGGCACGGGGATCTCCAGACAGCTCCCTCAGGAGGAGGGGGACACAACCCTAATGTCAGCACAGGGTGGGACAGGTGTGGCATTGACCGCAGGGAGTGGGACACAACAAAGAGAGCAGATATTTAGCAGACCTCAGAAACTGATCGTGCATTTAAATGGTTAACAAGCACCCAGGATGGCAGCCTGACAATCACAACTAACCAGGTGAGGGATGACTGCTCACCCAGAGCACAGCTCAGTCTCCAGAGAGAGTGGTTCAGGAGGAACCTTTGTGGGAGAAAGGAGAGAGGCAATCCCAGCCAGCTCTGGTGAAGTCTGTGAGCCTTTCTCAGGTGCATCTCTCCATCTTTGTCAGAAGCAGACAAGTGGATGCACCAGGTCCTGGCTTTCTTTTCACCCGGAAGCCCCATGTGCCACCACCAACTGCTGCATTGCAATGTACCTGTGTCCAGGTGTGCAAGATTCCTCCACCCTTGCTCAGGAGCAGGCACAGCCCTTGTTCCTTGTGCAGTGCCACAATCCCAGCCTTGCCACAGTGGCCAACTACAGTTTTGAGAGGGAGGCAGGGGTGCAGCTGGCCCAGGTCCTCAGCTATGGCCTGAGTCTAGAAATGTGCACCTCTCAGCAGACCATACCATGACGAGCTCAGCCTGCACATCCTGCACGGCTGTGGGGTGATGGGGAGGAGGAGCATTGGCATGGCCCTGCATTTGGCACCATTTCCCAGATCTCGTTCTGGTAGCGCAGAGTGGCTTGGCACGGGTAGGCTCTAAGGGGGCCCTGCAGCGAAGCAGCATCTGCAGCACTGGGGCCTTGCCAAGGCACTGCACGAGGCAGACAGGGACGGCAGCAGGAGCAGTAGCTGGCATGGGTGGGGACACGCGTGGCTGCCCGCCAAGGACCTCATCTCAGGGCAGCAAAGTCTGAGAGGCAGTGAAACACAGCAAGAGGAGAAAGAGAATGAGCTATCCATGAAATCAGAGCTTTCCAGCGCACTAAAACTGTGTGAGCACTACCTCTCACGTAGGGGCTTGAGGGTAGGAAGTGACGGTTTACAGAGGGCATCAGGTGCTGCGTTCTGTGGACAGAGTGGGCCAGCGTGTGGGGGTCCCTGTGCCGTTGTCTCAGCCTGTGGGGATGTTCTCCCTTGCAGATGCGTGTCTGGGTCTAGCACAGCACCAAGGCTCTGTGAGGCCATGGGACACAACCAGAGCGCACCGAAAAGTTAGGGCAGGGCTGTGACTGTTCCCAGGGAAGGGCTGGCAGCGTAACCCAGTCAGCCTGAGCCGCCGGGCTGGCACAGGAGCAGGTGAGGGCAGGCTATGTGCCCATTTACGCAGGCGCAGGACACCCGGTCACTACCAAGCAGCCTTCAACTTCGGATGCAGCATTTGCCCAGTGCTTGTCATTCATTTTCTCCCTGGGGTTGGCTTTCCTGCCTCAGGCTCAGTGCTTCATACATTTCTCTGCCCATCTGCACCCTCATATGTAGAACAAACTTCTTCCCCGGGGTGCCACTGCAAGCTTTGATAGAGGCTGATTTTAGTCCCCAAGCAAAGCAGCTCAGTAACTTCCATCATTCAGGCACTCAATGACCGTGATAGCACTGGATACTTCTGCTGTCAATACACCTCTCAGGTCCCTTTTTAGCTTTACTAGGCCCTGGGCTTTGATGCCTTCACGCCGTGTAAATGATCTCGGAACAGGCTGAGCAGTAACACTATTATCAATGTATCAGTACACAGGACGCCCACATCTCGAGTACCATATGCTGTCTAGTTGTCCCATCTTAAAAGGATAGAAAAGAAATCATCAGCTGGGAGAGATCGTAAGGATCTGCAGTGTCACAAATGGTGCAGTGCATATACATAGCAAACAATTATTAACTGTTTCTTAGAATAGAAACTAGGAAGAGCCGTAAGAAATAATTGACCATCTGGTCTAAACCAAACAGAATAAATTTCTTTTCACATTGCACATAATTACACAGCAGATCGCTTGACATCACAATACCCTGTGATAATAAAAAAAGTATAAATGTCTTTTCTTGGCAGCACTGAATTCCCCTAAAACCAATAATGCAGCAGATGGTAACAAAACACCATCACCAAATGAACAAAAAAGGAGGGTCGGTAATTATTAATGATGAGCAGAGGGGCTTTCCGCATTTCGTAAGGTTTAAAACATCTCAAAGGGTTGATATCCACAACTGATGGATCCGAGCCTGTTCCTTGGTGGAAGCCAATCAGGGAATTTCCTGTAGCACATTGTATAAAATATCTGTGATTTGCTGTGCCTTTGCCCTCCATTATTATTACCACGAGGGATCAATGAGTTAATTCCACCTCCATGGGAGGGAAATAAGATACAGCAGCCAGCACATGGACATGGCTGAGTCAATGTGAAGGAATCCTCACAGCGTACCTTGGACGTTGTCTTACAGTGAACAGGAGGCAAGACAACAGCCAACACAGAACAGCAGCCACGGCAAGTTTGGGAGGCAGTCACGGGACCAGACGGGAGACAGGGGCTGCGGGTACAGGGGCAGATCTGGCGTTTGCGTGCTCCCCAGCTCTGCTCCAGGCCAGCCTGCGGCTGGCTGAGGGACGATGCTCACCTGGAAGAGGCAACCCCAAGTCACAGCAGCAGCTGGCTATTTCCAGAGGCACAATCAGCTCACAGCTGGCCAAGGGAGGCTCTACGGCAGGGAGCTGGAGCAGCCAGGATTTCAACCCGGGCAGCACCATTCTGCCACTCCCTGGAGGGACACAGGCGCAGGCAGAACAGGGCCCACACAGACGGACTGTGTCAGAGAGAGGTGGAGGGCATGAGGACTTGCACAGGCGTTCCTAAACTGGATGTTTCTTGGGGAAACCATTGCATGAGTGGGGTGCGCCAGGAAGGGAACAGTCACAGAGGTTCTGGACGCCCAGGTCAGGACCCAGCTGTTGCAGGTCATGCCATATTAATTCCTTTCACAAATCTGTGAACGCCCGCCTTGCACTAGTTAAAAGCTGACTCAGGCTTAGATTAAGGACACAAAATCCATACATCCACTGTGGGTTTCATTTAGTCGATAACATTTATATGGTACAAAACATGGGCAGTTTCTGCACAGGCATAGCATAGTTCTAAAACTTTCCCAGCTCCCAGGGGACACGGACGTAGACACAGAGGTGAATCCCTGGTGCGCTGGGAACCCTTGCTGGGATGTTCAGCATTGGGCAGAGAAAAACAACAGCAGGGAAGTTCTGTCTTTGCTGAAAGAGCCACCGACAGCCTGTGTCTGTGTGCAGGGTGAGGTGATGGGACACAGCGAGGTGCAGGCACAGAGGCAGCGGAGCCATCTGCTCCACTGCGCCGAGCAGCAGTGGCACACGGCCGGCACGACACTGTGCAATCAGGCGGCCAATGTGGCATGTGTGCGGCTTGCCCGCATCAGCTTTTGCTCGTGGGCAGCTTGTGCTAGTGAACGGGGTGCAGCGCAGCAACGTGCCAAATGCAGACAGCTGGGGGTGGATGGTGGGCAGAGTGCCCTTGGGGGACGGCCAGGGGCACGCTGGCTGGCCCAGTGGCACTGACAATGCCTCTTCCGGTGGGCCGGGGCTGCGGGGCTTGCGGTCCAGGCTGCAGAGGTGAGGATGAGGTCTCAAGCCTGCTGCCGGACTTCCCCGCTGCGCTCCGAGTAGAAGGCACTGCAAGGCCTATAATACAATTCAGATGTATTAGTTCCTGATCTGCGATTGCAAATTGAATTTTGCCTCTCCAAAAACCCAAACACTCAAACGATAATAAAATATGTGTAGAGAGTTCACACTTCCAGTATTTATTGTTTATAGACTGAACCCACAGATACAAATGCTCCCCGCTGCTCCCACCATGCTCCCTGCACGCAGTCACGGGGCTCTTCCGCAGCGCAGCGCACACGGGCACGGTGCGGCACTGTGGACAGATGCTTGCTAAGCTCCCAGGATTGCCTAAGTGGCACAGCATGTCCGCTCCTGTGTCCAAGATAACTGACCTGGCAGATGTATGGAGCCTGGGAATCATAGAATCACAGAATGGTTAGGGTTGGAAGGGACCTTCAAAGGTCATCTAGTCCAACCCCCCTGCCAGGAGCAGGGACATCCCCAACTAGATCAGGTTGCTCAGAGCCTCATCCAGCCTGGCCTTGAACGTTTCCAGGGATGGGGCCTCTACCACCTTTCTGGGCAACCTGTTCTAGTGTTCTATAACTTGCATTGTAAAAAATTTTTTCCTAATTTCCAATCTAAATCTACCCCGCACTATTTTAAAACCATTACTCGTTGTCTTATTGCAACAGGCCCTACTAAACAGCCTCTTCCCATCTTTCTTGTAGGCCCCCTTGAGGTACTGGAAGACCGCTATCAGGTCTCCCCGGAGCCTCCTCTTCTCCAGGCTGAACAGCCTAAACTCTCTCAGCCTGTACTCATAAGAGAGGTGCTCCAGCCCTTTTATCATCTTCGTGGCCCTCCTCTGGACCTTCTCCAACTGGTCCATGTCCTTCTTGTGTTGGGGGCTCCAGAACTGGACACAGTACTCCAGGTGGGATCTCACCAGGGCAGAGTAGAGGGGGAGAATCACCTCCCTCGACCTGCTGGCCACACTTCTCTTGATGCAGCCCAGGATGCGGTTGAATGCCACTCAGCCAAAAGCAATGGCCAAGGGTGGTCAGATATAAACTTCCACTGATCACAACATGATTCTCCGCCCTCCATGGGCAAAAGGGTTACAGCCTGGGGTGTAGGGAAAGGACGCAGAAACCTGATCCCTTGAAAGTGGCTTTGGGGGGAAGAAACCGTCCCACAGTGCTAATGGACATCTGTTTCTATCAAGGAACAGCATTACGCACTGATACCTAATAGCTACAGTACTGAGCTTTCCAAAGAATGTCTTTTAAAAGTTGTCATGTCATCTTCATCCAACCACACCTGTGCAGGCTAGAGTAACCTGGGCAGGCCAGGGAGCAAGTGAGTAACTGCTGCAGCTGTGCGACCTGAAGGGATCCAAACCACACGACTGACAGGCAACTAGACAACACGTTGGTGTTCAGGGTTGTGCTCCAATGGCTGTGAGACATGCTGCTTACGTGTAACAAGAACATGCTGAGAAATGTCCAGTAGAGCATGTGAGCATATGTCTAGCAGGAAGCGAAGTCATGGTGCTGATAACAACTGAGCTGAAGTAACAGCTTAGTACTCAGGTAAAATAATGAATCCACTAAAATGCAAACAAAATAAATTATACAACTAAATTAGCAATAGAAAAAAGCATGGTATGGAATTAAGCCAATGATATGGTGTATGGGAGGAAGGGCCTGACTCAGGTTGTTGGGTTAGAGCTGCAGTACGGCCAGAAGCTGTTTGACACCAGCACACAGGTTTGTGCCTGCTGCTGGGCTGCCTGACCAGAGGAACCTGTGCTACAGGGCAGTCAGTGATAAAGAGCCTGAATCCTCGGCAGGCGGCAGAGATGGGCCGTGGAGTGGCCAACGTTAACACCAACCAGCAGGTTAACAGCCAGCTCTGCAGCAACCAGCCGTGGGTCAGGCCACCACTACAGTGAGCAGGTGAGAACAGGTCTTGCAGACAAGAGAGATCTAGCAATCTGTTCCTCTAAAACCTTTTGCAGTCACATTCTTGCAGTTGCCAGCTCTACCCTCGGCTTTCCTTTAAGTTCCCTCGCCAGCATGCAGATGGAGAAGGAGCCTTCCAGCAGGACTCTGCTGGGAAAGCAAGATCGGACTCACCTTCGTCCTGCAGCAACAATGAAGCTCAGCATGTGAAGGAGGTAATCTCCTGATCCACCAAGAACACCTGAAAAGCAGTGCTGAGCAATCTAGACAGGGCCAAAAGGCTACTCAACCTGCCATACAGCTGCAAAGTTAACCCAGGTTCTGCCAAATTTCAATTTCCACTTGTCTGAACTTGTGCCTTGCGCACTAACACTACAGATCAAATGCTTTCCATGGCAACAGCACTGCCCTGGTCTTCACAGCTCTTCCCAAAGCACAGACCAATTCTCCTGTAACTAGGAGAGACCTCCTGAAGTGGCCAGGAAAGAATTTTAGGGGCCCTAGTGCACTGGACTATGCATGCGTGTGCCCGCACATGCGCACACACGCACACGCACACATCAATCTGCCTTTGCTGCAGGCTGCCTGCATCCAGGGCTTGGTCCAGCTGGAGTTTAGCTCTGGCTGTGCTACAGCCAGCACAAAGGCTGCAGCCAGCACAGGCTGCAGCAAAGGCCATTAGCTGGACATCATCAGGAGTCCCCAAGTCTGCCCCAAGCCCCAGCGAGGCTGAGCCGCTTTAGCAGCCCCTTGGAATCAAAAGAGCTCGTAGATTCCCACTTGGCTTGACTCCTTCTTCCAGTCTCCTTTGCCCACAGAATACAGTAGCTACAGCCTGCAAGGCAAGAGAGGACAATTTGGGTTAATTCCGTTATTTCCCTACCGCTTCACTAGCCCAGTGCTGCCTTTCCTGGGGATGGGACACAACCCACTCTGGTGCCTTCGTGCTCATGTGGAGCAGCACCTCGGAGGGGCCAGAGCATCTCCAGCCACAGAGGAGCTGGTGGGATTGTGCTGGGGCACCAGCCTGAATGTCTGCATCTGTCAGCGCCCCAGCAGTTGTGGCACCAGTGAGCCAATGGTGTTCACTGCCACTACGCATGACTGTGGCCCCACTGCCCAGGATGCTTGCCTGCATATGGAGCCTCCTGCACTGGTGGCCCCCCGCCTTGGATGCAGGCCCCTCACATCATCCATATGCACGGGGATAAACCCTTCAGCCCAGTTAGAGCTAGTGGTCAGTGGCCAGAGGAGAGGCCGTATCAGAGAGCAACAAAGGGCTGTGTCGTCACCTCCTCAGCACACAGAAGTGAGGACAGGTCAGATCTCCCCACAAGCTGGAGAAATCATGCTTGCTCCTCTTCCCAGGCGTCACCTCACTTACAACATCTCTGAGAGGTCTCCCACCTCCTGGATTGTCTCCTCAGCACTGTTCAATTCCTTGCCTGGTGCTGCAGCAGAAAGCACCATCACTCTAGCACTGCAGCCCCTGCAACTTCACCAGCCCCAGGCTTCTCTCCAGTCTTCCAGCAGCCACTACCTGTGTCTCGCTTTTGCCTTCTGCTGGGCAGCTCTGGCAGCCTTCCACACCGTGCTGTGCCCTGTCATGGCATGCCATGTTGCACTATGCCATTCCTCGCTGTGTTGTGCTGTGCCCTGCCTCACCATGCCCTGCCCTGCCGCACCGCGATGTGCTTGGCTGTGCTGTGCCATGCCCTGCACCTCCACACCGTTCCCTGCTGCGCCATGTCATGTCATGCTGTGCCCTGCTACGCCATACCATGCCATATCATCCCCAGCCACGACGTGCCATGTTGAGCTATCTGTGCTATGCCATGCCATGCCATGCCATGCCCTCCCCTGCCCTGCTGCACCTGGGAATGCCTGTACTGTGCCTTGCTGTGCATCTCAAGCCGTGTGCTGAGCCCTGACCATTCTCGGTCATAGTGTCCCAGTGGCTCTGCACACCTCTCTGCTTCTCCAGTTTGCCCCCAGCAGCAGAGCACTAAAGGGCAGGGAAGGTCCCACAAGCAAAACCCATTACACTTGACATCCTGCAGCTGCACACATCTGTTTGGTCAGACGGAAGGCACGGAGGGACACCTGAGCATGGGCATTTACAGTTAACCGCTGCATGTGAACTGCAGTGCAGCACAGCTGGCCCTGCAGAAAGCACTGTGCCTAAGCCTGAGGGAGCAGCAGCTTAGACTACAATGAGGATGGAGTTACCTCCAGGATAGCCAGCATCCGACAAATTGATAAAAATTGCTCTCAGCCATACTTCAAAGTGTCACCGCCTCCATTCAGACTTCTCTAGCAGGTCAGCAAGAGCCCATGGTTGGATGTAGGTCTGCAGCACAGTGGGGCAGAAGGGAGGCTGTCCTGGGGTGGCTGTCCCCATTACCAAACATTCCGGTGCCATAATGAAGGAGCATCTCCAACTGCAGCTCTCTTCCAGGCGTGCCTGGCAACAGCCCTGCCCCTGGATGCAACCCCTGGGGAGCAAGCAGAGCTCTGCTGTGGCCAGCTCTTGCCGAAGGCCCAGACAAGCCCCTCGTGTGACCATAGCCTGGTGAATTTTGCAAGGACAAACTCATTAATTGATGAGAACACACATGAGTGATGACTGTCAGAGCTGCGCTGAAAGGATCAGGCTGGTGGACTCTGTAGGTCAAGGCTTTGGTCAGCACCCACTACACCTGTGCCAAGTGCCTCAATGTTGCAGTGTCTGCGTTGTGGAGCAACGACACCCCAGAAGGATGGGAGACGTTTCTCCCAGGTGCCTTCCAGGAGCCTTCTGCAGCACAGCCCAGAGAGGCACAGGAACCCTCCACAGGACAGGGAGGTGACCGAGGGCCCCCTGGGTCTGTCACAGCTGCGTGCAGCAGCAGGGGCAGGGGCCGCGTGGGACGGCCGTGTGCACTCCCACGACGTGTCCTGCTGTGGGCACAGCAAGTGGGCAGCCAGTGCTGGCCCAGCCTGAGGCCTGCCTGGCGCAGAAGCCCTCCAGGGTCCCGGAGGCTGACACCATCCTTTTGCAGGGTGCCCAGCCGCTCTCCGCGCACGGCTGCCGCCGGAGCAGGACAGAGCAAACGGCCGGCCCCCGTCGTAGTGCCGTGGGGCGTGCAACCTCAGCGCAAACCCGCAGGATAGGAGCCACAGGCTTGTGGAACAGAGCACGAGTGCGTGGGAAGTGCCACAGCAGGACAGTGCAAGCAGGGAGGGTCGTTGTGTAACAAAAGACGCGTGAACACACTGCATCAGGGAAGAGTCGCGTGGGGAGAGTCGGCACTGGTGCTTACTCGGGGTACGGCATGCGGGGGGGCACTGGTGGTTCTGGGGAACGGCACACGGAGCAGCGCCGGTGCTTACGGCGGTACGTACGGCACGGGCTGGGGGCAGCACCGGCGGCTTGGGGGCACGGCTCGGGGGCGGCGCTGCCCGGTTCGGGGTACGGCTGGGAGGCGGTGCCGGAGTCGCTGCGGTGCCGCTCGGGGGGCGGTGCTGGGCGGAGCGGCCCGGGGGAGGGTCCGGGCGGCCGTTCCGCCCCGCCCGCGCTGTGGCCGGGGCTCGGCCCCGCTCCGTCCCGCGGCGCAGGGAGGCGGGCCGGTGCCAGGGCTGCCGGCCGGGCCGGGGCCGTGGGCCGGGGCCGCAGTCTGGGGCGCCCCTGCGCCGGCCCGCCGCCATGGCCCGCTTCTCGGCGTTCCTCAACCCGGTCCTGGTGCTCTTCAGCTGCGACCTCTGCCTCGTGCGAGCCAGTAAGTGCGGCCGGGCCGCCGGGACGGGACGGGACGGGACGGGACGGGGCGGGGGGTCGCGCGTCGCCCCGCTCGCTGCCGCGGGGCTCGGCGGGCCGCCCCGCTCCCCAGGGGCCCGCGCTGCCGCCTGCCGCTCGCCGGACGAGGGGGCCATGCCAGGCACCGTCCGGGGCCATCCGCTGCCCTGCGCCGGGCCCCGGCACGGGACGCCGTGGCCTCCGAGCCAGACGTGCCTTCGGCCGCGCTCGTCCCCTCCCCGTGGGACGGGGTGCGATCGCGTGGCCGCTCTGCCCTCCGTGGAGGGCACCGGGCTCTCCCGGGGGCTCCCGAAACCTCCCGCTTCTGGGCGAGGCGGGGTGGGGGGAGCGCGGGATCCTCTTGTGACCCGCAGGGCAGGGCCTCCCCGTTTCCCATCCTTGCCCCTCACCAGTGAGCAACGAGTCCCGAGAGAGCAAATGCCCCTGTGCGGGGATGCTCCGGTGCCGAGGCTGGGCTGTGAGCCGGTCCCTGGCTGACAGGCGCTGCTGCGTGCCTTGCTGCCTCGCTTGCCCTGGGCTGGTGTTTGCTAAGGCTCCGCGCTCTGTCGGCACCGAGGGTACCTCTGTCCTTTCTTCCCTTGACTCGTCTGAATGACCCTGTGTCTGTGGCAGCCTTCTGCTGTCTGTTTGCCCCTTGTCAGGTTACTGATGTGTTAGACTGAATTGCGAGTATCAGACATGTTCTGATATGTCCTGCCGTGTTTTCAGTCTCCTTGCAAAAGATGCACTCCAGGGCCTGATGGATTCAGGAAGATATGCAGTCAAGGTTGTTAAAAAGGGGGCACTTATTTTTAGATGTGCAGTCTGATGCTTACCTCCCTACTGCAAGGATAAGTTGGGCAAACATCTGGGTGCCCTTGAGCCGCACTCCCAAGGGCACGGGCCGAGGGGCAGGTGAGGTCCCCTCTCCAGAGTCATAGCAGGATGGGAAGGGCACCAGCGGGGCTGTGCCCCATCCCTATGCAGCACCATATCTGCCAACATCGCTCTTGAGGGGCATCTGTCTGGCCCCTTCTCCAACCTACAAAGCCAGGTCGCGTGGCAGATCTGATCCAATGCTCAGCTGCCCACAGATCAGCCCTCCCTGCTGCCCAGCCTCAGGCTGCAGTGCTGCTCGATCCAGCACGCAGGGCCAACTCTTCCTACCTTTTCGGCAGGCCTGTAAGGAAAGCACTGCTGTACTGACAGGACAAAAGGGTTCGCCAGCCCTTAAGTAAGTGATTGCTCTTTCTGTGGTGGTGCCCATTTCTTAAAATGGTTTTAATCAAAAGTGAAGCTGGATAACTTATAAATGATACAGAATCATTAGCGATTAATGCATTAGGCAGGGCTTAACTGCAGCGTGCTTTTCCCAGAGAGCCCAGCAGGGTGTTGGAGCATCTTGGCTTTACAGGAATGTTTTTAATAGTTGGCTTCAGAGAGTACTTTTTTTTGAGCCCTTGCACTCACAGATCTTTATGGCAACAGCTCTGGCATGAAACTGCTCTGACCTCAGCTGCAGAGCAGGCTGAAAAATGTTGGGCTTAATGTGGGGATCATACGCAAAGCTTTCTATGGTGTGGTCTATCCTTTGGTGGTCTTGTCATAATGACTTTCAGTGAGGTCTCATCTTGCATATCCTTGGGATTAAACATTGCCCCGTCTTTCTAGGGTGAACTTCTTTATTTTTGACTTCTGAAACTTCTTGTCATGTCTCTTCCTGCTAGACGTGCAAATCCCATGTGTGCAGCAGTGTCTTTTCTGCAGTTTGCTGAACTGCAAACTGACCAAGGGACACTCATTTTCACAACGAAGAACTGCAGCCTGGACACCTTCAGGTCTCACTGTCACACAGGTTCAGGTCTGCTTGCCTGGAGCCTGCACAAAGTGTGTTGACGATGCGTGAGGTCTGAAGCCATGTGCGGTGTGGCTCTGCCATGCCCCGGCATCCTCTCACCCTACCCTCTCTGCATTTGGGACATTTAGGGATTGGCTCTGTGTGTAATAGCAGATCCTGCTGCCTTTGGGTGTACTGTCTTTGCAGTTTGACACCAGGGTGGTACCCCCCCCGGGATGACCTGCTGCTGCCAGTGAGTGAAGGTCCCTACGCAGGGCCTGTGCAAGCTCTGGCTAAGACAGCTCAAGCAATACTGCCAGCCCCGCGTGGACCCAGCAGCATGGCTCATGGATCAGCACCATGCCCTTCTTCTCAAACCATAGAGTGACTCAGCTCCAGGGCCATGTCTCAGCATCCCCAGCCCAAAAATCTGGGCTGGGCCAGGCTGGGCTCCCTGCAGAAGCCTAGAAAATTCTTGTGCAGAGCAGGGAGCCTGCTACAAGCTCCATCCACAGACTTTTGTGTCTCAGAGCTGTCAGACCCTGCTTTTAATTTCCTCACATACACTTAAACGTTGGGAAGGCCAGCTGCCCCCTTTGGGCATGTCCAGGCCTCTTCTCATTTTGTTAGATGTAAAAAGCTACCTTATTTATTACTGTAGATGTATCCTGTGAAACACTAGGTCCTGTTCTTGTCCTGAGGCCAACTGGCAGGGTCTGGTCACATCCATAGCACCAAGCTCCTGAGTTCCTGAGCACATCAGTGCTCAGGACCATACCTACTAGGAATGGTTCATGGCTTGTGCTGGCTCCTGAGCCATGCCCAAGAGTGGTTTGGGCACATGCTGGCTGATTCAGACCAAAGCAGTTCACGGGACCAGTCTCTGCCATTCCTGGGCTGTTTCTGAACTTCTATTTGCCTGAAGGCTCGCAGAAACATTGCAGCCTCCTCCCCCCCCCCCAAAAAAAAAATACTTCTATGTGGGACAGGGTGCTGCTGCTCAGCTGTTAATTGTGCAGCTAACTTGCACGCTGGCCGTGCTGGAGCGGAAACCCAAGGAGAGCTCCAGCACGGCCAGCATGGAGAGCTCAGCTCCTCTGTGCAGGGGACAGTCCGTGGCCAGGTCTGGGGACTGCAGCTTTATCCAGCCTGTTTTGCTGTTGGCTTGTGGGAGACCAGGGTGCGTGGGTAAGAACATGGCTCAGACTCCCTCTCACAGGTTGGAGTGGTGAACCAGATTCCCACTGGCAAAACTCTAAGCAGACAAACTCTTCATGGGATAAAGGATGTTTGAGTGTATCTTTGAGTCCTTTTCAGTTTTCCAGCCTCCTGTTCTGAAAGAGAAGGTGCAGCATCCTGTGATGTCCTGGTTCGTGTTGTCTCCAATGGCTCTGTCTCCTGGTGATGCGGCAGGCTTCTGTTGCAGACACGCTCAGCCTCAGTGTCTCTCTGAGAACATGTTTTCTGGGCTCTGTGGTCTTAATTGCCTGTGGCAGACCACAAACCTGCATTTCCCAGAGTGGAAATCACAGCCTTTTCCTGGTTTGATCTGGAGCTAGGTGTATTCAAATGCAAGTAAATGCATTTAAATAGCTGCCCTGCAGAAATCACCTTTCCTTGTCGCTCTGACTATGGTTGTTGGTGGTGGTATGCTTGTCTTTTTTCTTGTTCTCGGGTGCCCTCCGAGGCTCTTTTCCTATCTACATAAATCGCAGCATTGAACTTGTGCTACACAAGCAGCTTGAGGGACACTTGTTCACAGGGAGAGAGGACACACAAACAGCATCCTCAGTGTCTGGCTTCATGCACTCCTGTGTCTGACTTCCGGACAAAATTTGGCTTTGAATGCAGGTCTGTGTACCTGTGTGGGATACTGCCATGCTCTTAGTGCAGTGAAATCTCAAAATGATGATGGTGCAGACCATGGGTCAGTCAGGCCAGCTTTCTGAAAGACAGCAATGGCTGAGCTGCTGCCGGCTTTGCAGCCAACGGTGTTGCGCTGCTGGGAAAGTCAGCTCTGCCTTCTGCACTGGGTTTTCCTCCCCGCTCTAGAGCAGGGAGGAATGCCAGGCTGATGAGATGGCCAGATTGAGTTGCATAGTGTGTTTATTCCAAGCTGCCCCATTTTTCTGTCACAGTTTATATATAAATACTGAGTCTGGGCTGCTTCCTACGCAGTTCTGGGTGGTGTGCCAGGCATTCATAATGTGCGTATCCACGGGGCAGCCCCAGAGCTTACGGGAGCCTGAGTTTACCATCACAGTCTTGGTTAAAGAATTGCATTAATGTAGGATTTGTTTGGACTTTCTGGGCCCTGCAGAAACATGTGACTTCCTTGCCAAAATCTACTCTGTGCCCAGGCTGAGCAGGAGCATGTCATGTGTGGCAGCCATGCTTCTGCTACTGCTGGGGCTGAAAGAAGTAAACTTTCCAACAGACAAACATTTGAGCCGCAGTGAAGGTACCTCAGCTCTGCAAGCAGCTGCCCTCGTGAAGAATGGGTGTGAACATCATTCACCTCTCTGATAGCAGGGTCTCTGTAGTGCTCTGGAATGGGCTGCAGGGACTTTTATTTTAATGTGATCTAGAGCTGCAGGGACTCATTAAATTGCAATGACAGTCTTGTTAATTCTGTTTTGCCCAGGACAGGTCTTCATGCGTTTCCCATTTTGATGTCTGCAAGGTGGAAGGAGCCCACTGGGGCCCTCCGTGTCTTTAGCTGGGTCTGGCAGCCTGGGCACGTGGTCAGCATTGCTAATCCCCTTTACGTGGAGCAGGTATCGCGAGCAACGGGCTACGTCTGCCACTTGCAAGCCCTTCAGAGTGCAGCCAGTCAGGTGCCTCGCGAGCGTGTCCTCCTTCCCGCTGTAGGACACTGCAGAGGGTGAGGTGTGCAGTGAGCACGTTTCTCACCAACAGCCAGGCAGGGAGGAGTCCTGGCCCGCAAGCGAAGGCTGCCAAAGCCAGCGGTGCCGCAGAGGGGCAGCCGCACAGGCGGGGAGTAGCTCTGCGCTCGCACACCTCCCCACGCACAGCGGGCAGCTGCCCGCTAGCCCAGGAGGCATCGTGCCGTGCATGTGTTGCTGCTGGCAGGGGCTCAGCCTTGCGCACCCACTGTGCCACTCCTCTCCTGGGGACAGATGCACCAGAGAAGCTGCTCCCTGTAGCCCTGGCCAGCATGCTGCCATGGCAGGTGTTGGAGAGGTGCTCTGTGGCGGTGTGCGGAGGTGAGTGCCTGTTCTGAGACATCTTCTTTTGCCTCTTTCCTGTGCCTTGCCTCGGTCCATCCCTGGCTCACCCAGACAGGCCACCGTCCCCTGTCAACGTGACTGTGACGCAGCTGAAGGCAAACTCTGCCACGGTCTCCTGGGACGTCCCAGAAGGAGACGTGGTCATCGGCTATGCTATCTTACAGCAGGTATTCGCGCTCTGTCCCAGGGGGCTGGGGACCCCTCTTGCTGGTTACCAGCATGCTCCTATGTCGGCCCTTTTGCCACAGTTCAGAGCTCCTCTGGCACCCACCTGAGGACACCTCTGCTGTTGAGCAGCCCTTGCCAGGGTGCCCTGTCTGAGCCATCCATCCCAGTGGGAGGCAGCAGACCATGGACTGCACCAGGGGTAGCTGTCCTTGCAGTGGCTTCCCTACGATTTCTCTGGATAAGGATGGTGCTTCAGCCATGACATAGCCCTTCTCTGCTTGCCTTGCTCCGCCTCCACAGCCCCAGACGATGGTGGCTTCTCGAGGGAGGCACCTGGCTCTCAGGCCGCGCAGGGATGCTGCATAGCAAAGTGCTAGCCAACCTGGCCCACCCCGGGGTGGACGATTGCCCAGGAAGGGAGGAGTAAGGGCAGTGTGCCCAGCACAGCTCTGCAGATGGGGGCCTGTGCCTGATGCAGCTGGGAACAGCCTCCTGGGGATGACAGCTCTTCACTCTGGCAGCGGCAAGATGGGCAGATGCAGCGCTTCATCCGTGAGGTGAACACCACCAACCGGGCCTGCGTGCTGTGGGACTTGGCAGAGGATGCTGATTACATCATCCAGGTGCAGAGCATCGGCCTCTACGGAGAAAGCCAGGCCAGTAAGCGTGTCCATTTCCGGACCCTGAAGGAAACTGACCGCCTCCCTTCCAACAGCTCCAACCAAGGTGAGGCAGCTCCTTCCAGCTCACCCAGGTGCTGCTGGTGGGGCCACACCTGAAGGTCTCCACAGTATACAGGCAGGGACCCAGCAGCCAGCGAGGAAGGTGCTGCCCTGAGCAGCAGGCTGCTTGGGGCATACAGGGACAGGCTCTCAGGTCTTCTAGCCTGCAAACTGCCAAAGGACAAATGATGGAGACCTGGTCTCCTTTCCTGCTCATATCCATGATGTGCCTCCTTGCCCTGGGGTTGCCCACATGCTGGTCCATGAGAGATGATCAAAGAATCCAAGAGAGATGATACCCAGAGGGGGTCCACTGGGAACAGGAACATGTCTCCAGCACTATCCATAAGAGGGAGACTTGAGAAGAGTATATCAGGGCAAGCAGATGGCTTACTTCCCTCAGAACTTTGGTGTTCAAATCAGAGCCTTCCTAACCTGCCCTGGTCCCTGCATAGAGAGTAACCTCAGTAATTACTCCCCTGCATTTTGCAGTTCCTGCCTGAACCCAAACAAGCTGTTAGAATCCCTGATTGCCTTTGGTAGCAAGGATGGTTTATCTGACACAGGAAAGCCACAGGCTGCATGTACTCTCCCCGCCAAGATGTCCTCTTGCACTTGTCCTTATCTGGGGGAGGTGGGCCCCTCTCCTCTGGAGCTGCTTGAGTGTTGCTGGTCCTGAAGAAGGTTCTGGTGGGAGGGTGTCTGCTTCCAGCCCTGCCTGGGTTCTCTTCTCTGCAGGTGACATCACCATGGAAGGGCTGGACAAGGACAGGCAGTTGCAGACAGGCGAGATCATCATCATCGTGGCTGTGCTGCTCATGTGGGCAGGTGAGTGCAACAGGCAATGTTCCGGCAGGCTGGAGCAGAGACGTGGTCCACGCTCCACAGAGAGGATGGGGCTCTAGAGAGTGCAGGGGCACGTTGGAATGGGTCTGGCATCCTTTCCAGTAAGTCCATACAGTCCTTCTCTTTGAGCTCAAGCCGGTGTGGTGAAAGGAGCAACCACAGCCACTGGTCAGCAGCGGTGGCCTGGAGCGTGTGGGCTGGCTGGCCTGGCTGCTGTGCTGGAAGAGCAGGAGACTGTGTGGGACCTAAGCAATGCAGGATTACAGGGTGGGAGCGTCCCACCTGCCATCACGTAAGCTGGGCCTTGGTTAGCTTGTCTGGCACCTGAGAACACCACTGCACTGGCTGGTGGTGGCTGTGCTCAGTCTGCTAAAGCTGTAAATAGGTGGGCTGCTGCTGTACAGCACCCGATCAGAGCCAGTGCTCTAGCAAACAGCAGCTTTCCCTGTGAGCAAGGGAGCCTAGAAGATAACGGTCAGGTTATCTGACATGCAGCTGTTGTGAATGAGAAGTCATTGTCCCCTACTCCCCTCCCAGTAAAGGTGAATTTTCTAGTGGCATCTTGCAGGAATCCCTCCTTATCCTGGCCTTGCATGCTTCTCTAGTGCACGGGAAGAAAATACAGGATGGCTGCGGCTAGCTTACAGCTTGTGGTGTGTCACGGAGTGCCACCGGGGAGAGGTCAGGGCTGTCTGCAGGCGGCTGGGACAACGCGCTGTGGTTTAAACCGGCACGTCTCACGATTGCAGTTCAAAGCATGGCTGCAGAGACCTGCACCAGGGTCACAGGGGTGGGACGTACGCTGCGCAAGATGGGTGCTGTAAAGCCATGGCAGAGTCACAGTCAGTTTGCGAGACAGAGTCACTGTGGCAGAGCCACAGTCAGTTTGCGAGACAGGACAAAGCCAAGGGCTGGCTTTTGTGAGAGTCACAAGCACTGGGCCAGTAACTGTGGTGCCTTGCTGGGGGCACTCAGAAACCCACTTAGCTGCACCCTGACCTCTCAGGCTGTGCCTCTCTAAGTGCCTCAGCGTCTGCCTTTGGCCTCAGAGACCCGAGCCATCGGCACTGAGCACCTCACCTGTGCCCTGATGGCTTTAGTCACATCCGTGCCTTGTCTGCCCCCGGAGACTGGCCTGGCCACACACACAGAGGTGCCTGGGTTGGTCCGGGCCGGCACAGGTGGATGGGTGACTTGCACCCCGGGGCGCCCTGGGTCTGACTGCTCTCCAGCTGGGATGCCGTGGGGAGGGGAGGCCAGGGGCAGCCAGTGCTTCATCCCCTGTCTTTTGGCAGCGGTGATCGCCCTCTTCTGCAGACAGTATGACATCATCAAGGACAACGACTCCAACAACAACAAGGAAAAGACAAAGCCATCCTCAGAGCACAGCACGCCGGAGCGACCGAGCGGGGGGCTGCTGCGGAGCAAGGTGGGTGAGGAGGGCTGGCAGGAGGGATGGCGTGTGATGTCTGCTGTGGCTGGCTGCTTGGACAGGTTCTGGCTCTCTCCAGGAGCAGAAATGCCCCAGCTCACGCTCTCACCCTCAGAACTGAGGGTTTTTAGGGTGCAGGGAGCTCTGGTCTCTCTAGGCAGTATGTGTGCCCCATAAGTGATTGCAGGAGACAGGTTGGTAGAGATGGCAGGATACATCAGCTGGGATGGCTCCCCCATTGCAAGGTGGTACCTGTCCTCTCACTGTAACAACCGCTTCACCATGCCCCTCCGAGGCTGCACCTCTTCTGCGTCCCATAGACAGGTCTAGCGGCAGTGTGGGGAGCTGTTCTTACGGTTCCTGCACTGGTCTATCACTGCTCGCTTTCTGCCTTCGCTGGGGCCTGCACCAGGCCTTCACCACACAAGTCATTCGTGGGAAGGACCCCAGAGCCCCTTCCCCACCCTGATGGAGGTACTGTGCTGGGATGTGGATGGGGAGGGAGCCGTCCTTTCATCTGGTTCTTCCCTCAGCACCTGACCCTTCTCCCTTTGTTAGCTGGCAGTGATTTGTAACCCTGATGCACACGCTCAAACGGGACCTTGCACTAGGTGTTCCCTTGTGTCTCATCTGTCTCCTCTGTCGATGGTGGGAACTCTATTCAACTGTGTTGCCTGACTGCGCCTCTGCTTCCACATCTTGGCTTCCAGCGGAAGTCAGGAGCAGAAACTTCCTGTTTGGGCTTCAAGGCCCAGTTCTTCTCCTCCAGATTCTCCAGCTTCCTGATTACTCCTTGCCAAAAAGATCCCTCCTCTTGGATCCCTGGTCCAAACTGACCCTTCTTATACAGGGCAGCAAAGGCAGGAGCAAAAGCTTGTCCTGCTGCTTGTGAAGTTCACTTGTAACGGCTGATGCACCTCAGTTTGTCTTTTTGCATTTGCCATACTCTTGGCATCCTTGCAGGTACAACACTGCAAGTTTATTCTTGCAATCCTTAATTACAAAGCTGGGAACAAGGCACAGAATGAAAATGCTCTGCATTCTCTTCCCCTCCTGGCTTCAGGGCCAACCTGCTGTAAAGTAGCAGGTGACAGCGCAGCTTTTGATCTGAGCCCTGTGGTGAAGTGTGGTCAGGGGGACACTCGCCTCCTGCACCCTGCTTCAGCGTGCGAAGGCTGAGCCACAGAACACACGTGCAGCAACCAGAACCCCTTCCCTTCCCAGCACCTTCTCTGAATTCACCTCTGCTTGGCTCTTCAGTGAGCACATTCCCTTACATTAAATGGAAAGTGCCTGCTCCTGCTTGCAACAGTTTTTGAGAAAATCCGCCTTGCCAGCTGCAGCCCGTAGGTCCCTTGGCACACGCCAGTGCTGTCATGAGGGGCACGGCGGTGAGACGTGCCTGGCACTCGGCAGGCCTCCTCTGTCCCTCCATGCTGGTCATCCCGTGCTTTGTGGATTCTCTGCCCCATGGCAGACGTCCTCCTGCCCCCTCCCTTACACTTTCCACTCTGACCCTGCACACACCTCCTGTCCAAGCGCAGCAGGTGTAGCGTGGCTACTGCTGGGGACTGGATAGAAGTCACCAGACATCTGCAAGCCCTGGAGGTTGGAGCGTGTGTGGCAGAGGGGCTGGTTCACACGGGAGTACAGCAATGGGCAGGGAGGCTTCCAAGCGTGTGGTTGAAGGCACTGGCCTGGAGGGAGGCACCAGGCGATGCAGCTGAGCCTTTCTGCCAGGACACCACATCAGTGTGAAAGGCCGGGTTTCGGAGTTAGCTCCCTTGGTCTTCTGAGGGAGACGCTGGAGCCGGGGCTCTGCGGCTGCGCACCCACGCCTCAGCGCAGGGGAGAGGGCTCGGCTACGGCTGGCAGCCCTTCTGTGGAGGAGGTCTGCTGGTCTCGGTGCCTGCTGTGGGAGGCTGGGGGCTCTGCTGTGGGGTCTGCATCCCCGGGGTTAGCAAAGCAGGACCTTACAGCAGATTTTTCTCTCATAGAAGAAGTCTCCCTCGGTCAATATAATCGAGGTGTAAGTGCAGCACCAGCTCTGCATTTGGGATCCTGGGCGTCCTGCTAGAGCCAAAGCAGGCCTTGGAAGAAGAGGCAGCAGCAGGCGCCCAGCCTGGAACTCTGCATGCGAAGATCCCGTATCAGAACTGACGCTTTCCCGAGGCGCCTGTCCAGGGATGTGCATGGGGCCGGCTCCCAGCCGTGCATGCGGAGCGCGGCCCTGCCCAGCCCGCATGCCTAGCCCTGCTCCCCTGCCGCTGCAGAGCACGGAGCTGAGAAGGGGTAGGGGGGCCAAGCCCCCAGCCCAGGGGAGCAAGGCTAGGGGAGCAGCGGTGCTGATGCGCTGGCTTGAGGGGAGGCAACATCCCTGCACCCTGGCATGGCCAGAGGCTTGTGTGCAACCGTGCAGCACCAGACACGCCCCCCCCAGCAGGCAGCCCGGGGCAGACCTTGCTCTCAGCCACTGTGTTTGGGCTCCCAGGGCTGCCTGCGGTGGCAGAAGCTGCTCCCTGAGACTGAGGGGTTGGAGTGGTGCAGGCATTCGCCCCAGCACTGCCAGGGAGGAGGTGGTCAGGGGGCAGGAGGGTTTGCCTGTGGGGCTGTGCCCAGCTGAAGAGTAGGTCTCTGCTGGAGAACGGGGCTCCACTGCATCCCGTCATTGCTACACAGGGGCTTCAAGGCCTGTCCATGCTGCAGAGGACAAAGACACAGACGAGCATGAGGAGCTAGTGCTGCCACAGTGCCTGGGCGCCCTGCAGGGCACACGGCTGAGGCAGGAGTGCTGGTGGGAGCCGTTCTGTGGGGTGGTGTGAGCCCCACAGAGCCGTGGGAGCAGGTGGTGCTGGGCATGGCTGTGGCTTTGCCGTTTCCCTGGTGGGGCTCAGTCCTGACACGTTCAAGCTGTTTGTGGGGGAGCTGCTGAGCACCCTGTGAGCAGTGCGACGCCTGCGTTGCCCAGAGGAGATAACATGCGGAGGTCCAGGAAGGTCTCAGCAGGCTCGGAAGGATATGCGCTGCAGATCTCGTCACCGCTCGACAACCCTAGCTTCAACAGCATCACATCCCGCTCCTGGCTCCTGTCTTGCAAGGGTATGGTTGCTGCTGATGGTTCCACTCCTGGAGCTGGTCCCATGGCTGATGTGACACAGACTTGTTGGGAAGGGCTGGCCCTGAATGCCCAGAGTGAGTGGATCACTGGCTTGCTGTCATGTGCCCAGTCTCCCTTCTCGTGCAAGGACAACGTGAGCCACCGACCACCCTGGGGCTGGTGAAGTGGTGATGTCTGGACCGTGCTCATCCGCTGCCCAGAGCCTGCAGACGGAAGTCTCTCTGGGTATCTATTGCTCTGTGTCCAAGGCTGGGCCCGGGCCCAGGTGTGCCCTCTTGCTGGCAGTAGGAGGGAACAGGGGGATCTGAGGAGGCTGGCTGCTGCAGAGATGGCAGCTGGTGCCCTGGCTGCTGTTCTCCCTCCGTTCTCTGCTCTGCAGACTGTTACTGAGCTGGGGTGCTGGCTCTGCTGCCCTGGACTAGAGCATCACAGGATTCAGCATCTTCCGGGAATAAACCTCCCAGTAAAGCACTTTCAGGACTCTTCCCTCCAGGTGCTGCTCAGCTCCTGCTGCAGGACTCGATGGGGAAGGGACGGGATCAGCGACTCCCTGTGGCAGGGTCTTTTCAATAAAAGCATCCTGGCTCAAAGGCAGCACTGTCCGTACGGAGCTGTAGGGGTGTGTGTGGGGGGGGGTGGGTGGGTGTGGGGGTGTGTGTATGTCCTGCTCCTGGACAAGCTGCAGTGACAGACGTCCCACTGAGGATGGCCTCACAGCTGCTTCCTCTGCACAACCAAAACAGCTGCAGAGAGCAGAGACGCCTGGCAGCAGGGCCAGGAAGGACAATGAGGCCAGGTCCCGGCTGGAGATGGCCAGGTCAGGAGAGGGGTGCCTACGGAGCCACAAGCACCATGGTGGTGGGGTGCAAGTGCTGCTGCGTGGTAAGCTGGGCTGTAGGGAGCATAGCCGTAGCTCCAGAGAGACACCACCTTGTTTTGCCACTAACCTGTGTTTTCTAGGGTGATACGTTAAAAAAAAAAAAAAAATCAGGAAATGCAAGAGTTTTTAAAACGTTCTGATGCCCTGGAAAATGTTGAGGTGCCATCCTGGAGGGCCAGAGCAGACAGATGCCTGCTATCATGAGTTCTTTAACCAGACCAGAGGCACACACAAAGAAAAAAAGCAGCATGACTGTGCAGCCGGGTAGAAGAGCTGGGGAGTCACCAGAAAAGGCACATCAAAATGCTGGGGTTGGGGGGCCAAATAAAAAAAAGGAGCACAGAAGTCTATTGCGTCAAATGTAAAATCAGGGTGTGATGTTTAGGCAAAAAAAAGACACTCCCCCTTAAAAAAAAAAAAACCAAGCCACCACTCCTTTCTCAGACCATGGCAGTGCAGGAAGGCAGGGAACTGCAGAGACGAGTGCTGCTCAGGACAGGCAGCAGCAGGGCTGGACAAAGGTATTTTCTGAGGCATGTAGGCACACACCCCAGGAAGGAGTCTGGCAGCACCACCACAGGACAGGGCGAACGCCTGAGACGGTGCCAGGGCAGAGCAGGACATGCACATGCACAGACACGCACCCGCACTGCCCCACGGCACCAGCACCACAGTGCACGAGGAAAGGGCAACGTGGCTGGTGCAGGGCAATGCTGGCACACCAGTTTGAGATGTGGGACAGTGTTAGCATGTGTGGGTGACGGGGAACCCACTGCTAGCTTGTGCATCGCTGAAACAGAGCAGACTTGGCAAAGGCTGTCACACGCACACGGCTGAGCTGGGGTGGTGGGGCTGCAGGGAAGCGGTTCACCCACTGCAGCAACAGCTCGTTAAAGCCAGGACTAACGGCAGAACTGGCACCCATGAAGTCCTGCAAGAAGCCAAAGGGGGCTGCAGGGCAGGATAGTCACAGCAAAGAGCACTGCAGCAACCAAGAGTTCCAAGGAGAGGCTGCCAAACTGCTTGGAGCACTTCTGCCTGGAGATGAGCCAGCGACCAGGCAGAGGGCAGAGCCCACGGCCTGCCGCTGGCAGGAGACGGTGAACAGTTATGCACAGGACAAGCACAAAGGGTGAGTGACGCAGTCGGCATGTGCCAGCACTAGCAGCAGTGCTGTCCACCCCTCAGCAGGCAAAGCAGCAGAGATACAGTACCTTGCACTCAAACACAACTGACAACAGTAAAAAACTCAGTTTATTTCGCTATAAAGGCAGAGCTTTCCTTTAAAAAACAACTTGCTTCACTTGTGAGAGGGTGTGGGGCTGAACTGCAGGAGCAAGGCCTTCCTCACTCCCTCCTCCAGACCAAGAGCTATCACTCCCTGAGGGTCATCCATGCTGAGCGAGTCCTCCACCATCACCAGGGGGCTGCTCAGCCTCGGCTGGTCCTCAGTTGCCACCGGAGGAGCAAGGTGGAGAAACAAGTGAGGCAGGTCAGACACAGCGCAGTCCGAGGCGCACGAGCTGCATCCCGCAGGCGCAGAGCACTTGGGGTGGCTCTGCACACACTGGGAGCGGGCAGACCAAGGAGCACCGGTCCACCAGCCCAAGCTGGGAGCAGCTGCAGTTTGAGACAGGTCATGCAGGTGGAGAGAGCAGGGTAAGGAGCGGGCGTTACAGTCTGTGCACTGCATGGCAGCGGTGCCAGCAGATCCCACGCCTGCTGGGCAGTGCCGGGGGCAGCAGCAGGCACTGTCTGGCCCGAGCAGGCACAGGGTGAATCCTGAGTGGCTGGTCCATTGTTGCAGAGATTTGGCTTAGCCCAGTGGAGTCTTGGGGCCAGGAGTCCTGGAGCCAGCTGTAGGGAGGTCTCCAACACCTCCCAGCCCCTTCCAGCTCTCTGGGGGTTGTCCCAGGCGGTAGCACAGTAGCTGTGCAGTAGGAGAGCTCGCTCTGCGCACAAGAGGTACTGACCCTGAAAAGCAAGAGGAAGACCGGTCCATGAGGTGTGCGGTTGGGAACCCAGCACAGGCTGGGAGGGGAAGCAGACCTCCCCAGCTGAGCCATCAGCCCCCTCCCCCTGCAGAGGCATGCTGGGGGATGTGGCAAAGCAGCACTGGAGGAAGGAACTTACCTGCTGGGTGGTGGGCTCCCCTCCCCAGCTCCTCCATGCTGCTTTGGAAGAGAACAGAACACCCATCATATCCCAAGCAAGGCCTGCTGAGAGACGCAGCATGCTTACACCCTGACAACGCAGGCACGGCACAGCAGCACCAGCCACTCAGAGTGCAGGAGGCCCTAGCCCACTTGCTACCAAACCCTTTCCCCAGGCTAGCCTGTCCTGAGACTACAAAGGAGCACCAAGTACAAAGGGCTGCCACTTCACGGGACCACATACATAGCTCATCTCTGCACACACTGGTTCCCAGATAACAAAGGCTCAGCCCAGGCTCAGCCCCGCGGCGCTGGCAGACCCCAGTGTCTGAACTACGGCACTCAGCCAGGTGCCAGCTGCTAGGCACGAGGAGAACAACCCCAATGGAACAGGCCTCTCGCATCCACCACCACAGGCACTTCTGCAAAGACCTATGAGTTAATCCTCCAGTGCTGGACTGGTACCATCAGTGCCTCCCAAGCACAGGACAGACACCAGCAAGCTGAACTCTAGGCCCCAGTCCACACAGAAGTCAGCATGACCAGTTCTCTATCCTGGCCCAAGCCCAGGAAAAATCAGTGGGAGGAGAGAGACAACTCTGAATCTCACTTGAGAAGCATGTCTGGATAGGCTGGCCTCAGCAAACAGTGGCAGAAACAGAACAAGTGACATCTCTGGGTACATCCTGCAGGTCAACATCTGTCCCCCACAGCTCCACTGCAAAAGCTGCACTGCAAGATCTGCCCCTCCACAGCTCAGCTCCCTGTTCACTCGCCTCTCAGCTGACAGAGGCAGAGAAAGCAGCAGGAAGCTTCCCCTTGCTCCCATGCAGATCTCCATGCCCCCACTGTGCCTGTGGCCCCAGCAGTTCTCCTTGCCTGGGGCACAGAGAAGGAAACAAGACGGGAGCCAAGGCCTGAGAAGGAAACTTCATCAGTGAAATCCCTGAACACAAGCAGCAGCTCGCCACCTACCCAGATAAGGTTTCACCGATGTCATCATCTTCCTCCTCCTCTTCCTCCTCCTGGCAAACAAACAAACAAACAAACAAACCCCCCATGACACCTCACTGCTGGGGCAGGTCTCTGCCAGGAGCGAGGCTGGGCTGCCCAGAGCCTGTTCTGGAGCAGCAGGGCAGTCCCCGGCCCCTTGACGAGACCCGGTCACCCACCAGGCATGGCACAGACAGAGGATGCCTACAGGCAGTAGGGGAAAGGTGGCAGCTGCACTCCTGGGCTGCTGCAATGCTCAGGCACACAGCCACACAAGGGGAGAGACAGACCACGGCTCTTCTCACGCCCCCGCCGTCCCGCAGGGCACGAGCCGAGACAGCTGCTGCGCAGACAGGGGCGAGCACATCGTGCGGCTGGACGGCCAGGCAGACGACCACCCGGGAGCAGGCTGTAGGCAAGCATGACCCCAAGCACTGCCAGGCTGGCTAGCACTGGAGGCATAAGGCCAAGGACCAAGCGTCCAGAGCTCCTGGGCAGAGACAGTGAGACCAGCAATGCTCCGACTGTCGCTGGGCAGCCAGTAGGTGCGGTGCAGATGGGCAGGGCTGAGCCTTAGCCCAGGCTGGCAAGACGATGACCAAAGGATCCTCTCCTTCAGAGACAGCGTCTCACCCTCAGCCACGGCACCAAGGGCGCAGAGCAGGCCTGAGCTCCGTGTTTGACAGTGCCAGCAGAGCAGGGCCGAGGGCTGCAGCAATGCTGGGCCTGACAGGAGAGCTCCTGGAGCAAAGACCACCTGAGGAACTGCACCTGCCTTGTAAGCCACACAGAGCCCAGTGCCCCTCTTCACGTCAGGCTGCCACGTGCAAGGGAGACTGTGCAGATATTGACAGGGTCCTGGAAGGCCAGGAGGAGGGAGCTGCATAAGGGTTACTCTTTTCCTGCCCTAATGCAAGACAGCCTTGGGCAGGGGCCAGACTTGCACATACTGTACCCCAAACTGGTGTCTGAAGGGAGGGCTCCCCGGGGGGGCTGGCTCACTTGGTCTGCCGGGCTCACTGCTCTCCAAGACACATGAAGGGTGAAGGGGCTGTTCCTGCCTAGAGCCTGGGACAGGGCAAAAGCAGCAGAGTTAGTGCCTGCAACCTGGAGAAGGCCCAGCAGGGGATGGACAGGCAGGACAGCGAGCAAGGGACAGCTACCCCTGCTGTGCCTGGGGGAGGGTGCAAACAAGGGTGCGAGATCACTGCTCAGGGGAGGTACCGCAGGGCCCTGAGCTGTGCTACAGCTTAGCAATGCAGAAGAGTTGGATACCAGGGATGCCCCCCAACCCAGCCAAACCCAGCCAGAATTAGGGCAGGCTGGGGCAGTGGCAGAAAGCACAACAGAGACAACACTCTCCCTGCGTGGTATGCTTCACCAGCCAGGCAGCAAGCCATCTCTCCTCCACACGGCCCAAGAAAGGGTCCCACACTGGTGACCCCAATCGCAGGGCCAGGCAGAGGGACATGTTTGAGAAATTCCTACCTGCATGTGCTGCTTCCCAGAGATCCAGTGCCATCTGGAAGGCCTGGGCCACGGTCAGAGTCACAGCCTGGGCCTGTGTAGAAGAGAGGGAATGTCTGCTTCCATCTGGGCCCTTGAGCCAGAACAACCCCACTGCCATGAAATGTGAGAGCCACCAGGCCTCCCTTGCTGCCTTTCTCTGCAGAGCACACACACAGAAGACCAGAGCTCAATGCTGTGTCTGTCTACCCATGTGGGCCAGCAATCCCCAAGAGGAGATTCCAGAGGAACTGGGACAGAAGAACCTCCTTTCACTCACCACCTGCCTCTGCAGTGTGTGAGCACGTGTTCCCTGGCTCCATTTATAGCTGTGGTGCACACAGGACCTTCTCTCTGAAGAGGGAGAAGGAAGGCCCTTGGTCCCACCCTTACCTCACGGAGCCAAGAGCAGAACGGAAGTGCTTACAATCTTCTTCTTGGGTGAGAGGAAGGCATGGCACTCCAGTGCCCCACTCTCCTGGCTCTGGGCAACATAAGCAAAGACTTTGTTCTGCAGCTTGTCTGTTGTGCAGTAGGAGATCCTGCAGGCAGAGAGGAGCTGCTCAGGGCAGTAAGGGATCCCAGCACAGGCCTTCTACTGTGCTCCCAGTACACCAACACGCAGTGCTGACAGCCTGAGGCTTTCATCTGCCCCAGATGATCAGGCAGCCCAACCTCCCAGCAAGGGCCAGAGGCTGCCTGGCACCTACAGCTAATAAGAGATCGCTGCATCCACAGGCATTCCCTCCTGCACTGCCCCAGAGTGCTCCCCAGTCCCAGTTCAACCCAATATATGAGCCCAAGCACTAAGGCAAAAGGAGCACAGAAGGGTGGGTGATTGCCTCCAAGGACACGACTTGGGGCAGGCAGTCGGATGGTCTGTCTTGGCACATCAACTCTGGTGCTGAGACCCAAATTTTGCACCAAAAAGAGATGTCCTGTCTCTGCTTCCCATCTAGCCACCAGCCTGCCAGACGCTCTGCTCACACTCAGCACCCACAGACACCCAACCCAGCCAAAGTACAGCTGGCAGCAGTAAAAAAAACCCCACATCAGCACAACTGTCTTTAGCCAGCCCGAGCAAGCTGCAGTCTATGGCACCCTCACACCATTGCAGCCAGAAGGGTGGTCCAGCATCAGTGGAGAGAGACAGACATGCAGCCTTGCCCTAACTGTGGGGCTTTCCAACCATCAGCCTCAACATCCTGGAAAAGCAGATGGACTGACCCAGAACTCAGTCCTGCCCAGGACCCTGCCTGCATTCAGCCCCAGGCAGTGCTGTGGAGCACAGCAGGGAGCCAAAGGAAGATCTAAGCTCCAAGGTACCATTGACAGAAGGCCCAGCCCTCCCTGCCTGCTCAAGATCCCACCAGTCTCCAGCTGGCTGCTGGGGAACACCCAGGCCCTCCACATGCCATGCCTACCTGTAGATGGAGATGTTCTCAACCATCTCCTTTGTGTCTGCGTCCTGCAGCGAGATGCCCCTTGGAGACACTGTCAGAATCACCTTCTGGAACTTGCGAGCTCCCACTCGTGCCTGCCAGTGGGGAGACACCAGACACCTCTGCAAATCTGGCAAGGGTCTTCACCCCCCCTCGCTGTCAGGAGTTCCCCAGACTGTATGGGGTGCCACCCACTTGGGCCATTGCTGCTGTAGGGATGGCAGAGCAGAGCCTGGAGATCAGGCATGCTCTGCGCAGAACACCCCTGGAATCCGTTCACACTACCACCATGCACACAGGAAAGGACAGACCCCACCTCCCCCAGTACTCCACCCTCCTCTCCGTGCTGCGGTAGGCACGGCTCTGCTCCTTGCTGTGCTCCCAGTGTGGGAGCAGACGGCGGTGGCTGTCCTGCAGGAAGACGGCTTCCCCCACAGCACACAGGCAGGGACTAGCCAGCCTCTTGCATGCCACACTCCTCCTGGAAACAGCACAGTCCCTCACTGGGGTTCAGGGCTGGGACGTGGACACTCCCCGGAGTCCAGGGGCTGGGCTCTGAATTGGCTCCTCCTCACCTCGGCACAGCAGGGCCCCAGGGCCAGCTCTCACCGTGGCCACGATCCTGCGGATGGCAGCAGCAGCCATGTCTTCTCCTTTGGGTTTTTCTACCAGCGTCATGCCTAGATACTTGAGCGTGAAGCACATCCCCTCAAGCAGTGGCTCCTGCATGTCAGCCCAGTTCTCGGGAAGCTCTGCAAAGACAAAGTGCCTTAGAAGCCACGTGCCAGTGGCCCCATGGCTAATCCCAGCAGAGCCATGCCACCTTGCCGCAGCTTCACTGCCTCCAGCAGCAGTGCTGCTCCCTGCACGCAGTAGGGCAGTCTCCAGGCTGTGGAACATTCTTGGAAGAGGAACAGAATGAGAGGACAGTTCACCCTCAAAGCTTTAGTCCTCCATCCCTGGAGGTACAGGTTCTGTCAGCACAGATAGCAAGCTCCTGCATATCTGCAGAGGGCCTCAGATGCTGCAGTGGTCACTGCTGTCTGCAAAAACCTTGCATTCCTGGGTCTCATCTATTTCCTTACAAGCAGGGTGTTCTCAGTACTGCATTCATCTCACCCACCTAAGCCACTGGCACACCTCAGGAACAGCAGCGTTTGCTACCACACTCGGTCAGATCAAAATCCCCAAGCTGTCCCAGTGTAACCAAACCCAAACCCCCTGGTCGCTATCATTTGCGGCAGCGGGCTGCCAGGGAAGGGGTAGCTTGTCCAGCACTCACTATCCAAGCTGAGGTGAGTGTTAAGGAAGATTCTGTGCTAAGAAAGAGCTCAGACTGGTATTTCAAGGACAGAAGTTAGCTTCCAGGAAAACACGTATTATGGATGAACTCCAACACACAGAGGGAAGAGAGCTCCCACGTGCATTACTTTGTTGCAGGTCACAGAATTAAAAGGGCACTGGTTTCTGTTTGTTGTGTCCTCTCTTTTCAAATCCCATTGCTGCAGTCAAGGAAAAAACCCTGTGGACAGAGTGTCTCTTCACTCAAGAAACATTCCTTAGGGAGAGTCCTCAGCATCTCCAGCTTCCTTCAGAAACCAGTCCATTGCACCGGCACGTTCTGCCACACAGTGGATGTGCTGGTGGGAGAAGGAGCCCTGGCCCTACAGTCAGTCCCAACACCACCACCATTGGCAGAGAACACACAAAGCAAGCACCACAGAAGTATCCATTTGACCTCTGCCCCCACAAGACAGAGCCATTGGCTTCAACAGAAAGTTCACTCATCAAAGGCAAATTAGCGTGCCACACACAAAGGAACAATTCTGTTGTGCCAAGCACTTCCCGGTGATCATTTTCAAGGAGAGCTGAAGCAGGTGTTAGCACACATTTACTTTTCTCAAATCCCAAAGAGCACAAGGATGGCAAGAGAGGAGATATGCAGAAGGACTAAGACATATGGAGTCACAGTCTCTCTCTTCTTGGAGACTCAGCCTGTAGAGGAGGGAAGGAACAGGAACACAGAAGATACATGCTCTGCTACAAACACCAGGTTTGTACACTTCCCTGGGAATTGCCTAGGTATCTACTGTTCACAGTAAGCTAATACTTTTCAGGGTTATTTTTTGTCTCTTCCCTGGGATTAGCTTCCTGAACATTTCTGGCACGCTTGCAGAAGGCTCTACTCATAATTGGAATAACCTGAACCCACAGGGAAATCAGGAGACCTTATTTGCACAGCGTACTCCTGCACAAATGACAACTACCAGGGAACCCACCTGGTATCATGCAGGCATCAGGGACCTCTACCCAGGGCAGAAAAGCACTGTCTCACCCCAAACTTTAAGAACAGCTCCCACATGCCAGGGCTGCCAGAGTGAACTCTGGTGCTCCAGAGCCTTTGGGCAGCTGTGACTGAGGAAGCCCAGGCACAGCCCTCCTGCCCACAGGGCTCCCGCTGGGGCTGTGGGGTCAGCCTCGGATCTGGCTGTGCACAGAGAGCACCGCACTCAGCCTCCATGCTCGCTGCACACACGTCCGCACCTGCAGAGGACCAGGCACAGCCGCTCGGGGAGGCCAAGGCCTGCACAGGCAGGGGAGGGTGCCCAGGGGTGAGGCACAGCATGCTCCAGCACCTGGCACCGCCTGTAACCGCTGCCCAGGGCCTTCCACCTGCCGGGGAGGGTGGCCTCAATTCAAAAGTGGGGCAAGAGGCTGGCAGCCAGGGGAGCGCGGCGGGCAGGGCCAGGCAAGCAGCCCGCAGCCTCGGCCTGCAGCCCCACAGGCTGCCCCCGGGCCCCGCCACAGCCCGCCCCACGGCCCAGCGCAGCCACAGCCGTGCCCCGCACCGCTCCCCACAGCGAGCAGCGGCCGCATGCCGGGCCCGACCAGACCGAGATGCGGGCTCCCTGCCCGGAGCGATGCCCACCCGGCCCGCGCCGCGGATGAACCCGAGCCCGGCCCCGGCCCCGGCCCCCGCCCGCGCCCGCTCCCGCTCCCGCTCCCGCTCCCCAGCAGCCGCGGCCCGCACTCACTGCGCCGCCGGCGGAGCCCCAGGCCGTGCCGGGCGAGGCGCGGGCTCCGCAGCACGGCGCGCCCCGCCGCCCGCAGCGCCTCCATGGCGATGCCGGAGCCGGAGCCGAGCCCGAGCGCTGCCGGTACCGGGGCCGCGGGATGCCCGGGCGGGGGAGCCGTCCGCCGCTGCTGACGTCAGCGCGCCGAGCGCGGCGGTGGAGGCGCTGTGGTTGCCGTGGCAACGGGGGGCGGGGCGAGGTGGGCCCGGCGGCAGCAGTGGTGCGGGCCCGTCCCGGTCCCGGTCCCGGTCCCGGTCCCGGACCCGGTCCCAGCGTTCGGCGCGATGCAGCTGCGGCACATGCGGACCCTGCTGGCCCCGCAGGTCGGGTCGGGCCGGGCCGGGCCGGGCCGGGCCGGGCGGGGGGCGGCGGGCCGCGCCAGCCGGGCCGGGCCGGGCCGGGCCGGGCCGGGGGGCGGCGGTGCTGAGGCTGTGTGTGCCCCGCAGGACGGGACCGCGCGGGTGACCTGCATGGCCTGGTCGGCCAGCAGCGCCCGCTTCGCCGTGTGCACCGCGGACCGGGTGGTGCTGCTGTACGACGAGCAGGGCGAGCGGCGTGACAAGTTCTCCACCAAACCCTCCGATGCCAAGGTGAGGGCCCGGGGTCCGGCCTGCTGCCGCGGGGCCTGCTGCCGCGGGGCACGGTTGTCTGTGGGCCGGGCAAGTGCGCTTGGGGCAGGCCAGCCTTCCCCCGTGGTTCACGGTGCCATCCTCTCCACAGTACGGCAGGAAAAGCTACGTGGTCAAAGGCATGGCCTTCTCCCCCGACTCCACCAAAATCGCCATTGGCCAAACAGACAACATTGTCTACGTCTACAGGATTGGAGAGGAGTGGTGAGTCTGGCAGTGGAGTGCCAGCGCCCATGAGGAGGGGGCCGCACTCTCCTTCCTGCTGTACAGTGTGCTTTCTGCGTGTCGCTGCTACCTGCGTCAGTGTCCTGGCCTGGTCCTCAGCCCAGTGCACACTGTGGTGTGCATCATCTAACCTGCAGGGAGTCACTCGGGAGTTTCTGTGGTGAGCAGCAGATAGGATTTCCTTGAACACAGCGCTTGTGGAGCCCTGTGCGCATGCGTCAGCTGAGCTGCTGTGGAGCTGTAGCTGTGAAGCCTATGCTGCAGTCCCCTGTTTCCGAAATGTAGAACTGTGGTGCACACCTGCCTCCTTCGGCCTCATTTGTTGGTATATGTTCTGCTAAAGGTGCTCAGAAAGGCACATCACCAAAATTTTGGAAGCTCAGAAATTGGGGGTTTCTTAAATTTTCTGCCTAAAGCTGGCTTGTGATAGACAACCAGTGTACAAAACTTAAGTGGCCTGTGTTTGGCAATACTAAAGCAGACCGAACACAAACAGTAAGGTAACCAGAATGGGCAGTATTACTAGCTTTGCTGATAGTAATTTTTGTCTACCTTTTTCTGCAGGGGTGACAAGAAGGTGATATGCAACAAGTTCATCCAAACGGTGAGGCCCAGACTCCTGTTTAACTCCATTTTCTCTAGCATATGTAGGATAAAGACAATTAGAGGTCTCTCTGCTCATACTCACAGGTGTACTTGGCCACACTGTCTGGTACTTGATCTCCAAAAAAGGCAGGTAGATCCTAAGATAATATCTAAATTTTGAGGCTTGTATTACTTGCCAAGCTTCAGAGGCCTCATAATGCCTGGATACAACACAGTAATTAATTGTTGAATGATCAATGCAGTCAATTACAAAACTTTGGGGACTCCTTTAGGCATCAGTGTACAGAATGTTTTAAGGGAGCTGAAGGGGAAAAATAGGAGAGACTCTGAGCCCATCTATTTTTCCCAGGTTGGCAACTCTAAGACCCAAGATTCCTTATTAACCAAAATGTAAAGTGTACAGAATTCAGTCAAACAGCACAGTTTCCACAAGTTCAAAGGCCTCAGGTTTGTAACTTCCGCCAGGTTATCTCCTTGGCATCCTTTGTGTTTTGCTGCTCTAGCTCTGACTGCGTGTGTCAGAGAGCAGTCTGCTCTAGGTCTCTGGCAAGGATTGTCCTGAGGTTGATCTAAGTATCTGAAAAAGGCAAAGGAGTTATAAATTCCTTGCTTAGAAAGCCATCTGTGTGAGAAAATGCACAACACTATGACCCCCACTTTCTCTCTGTCACTAGAGAAGTTCTCTGCTAGGTAGGCCCCTGAAGTAGCCAGTACCAGTTAGGAGGAATCATGCTTCTGGGCCAAATCCATAGAAGACACAGGTGGAGCTGCTCCTGATGGAGTTGCTGGAGTTTCTATGCCAAGCATTCTCAAGCTGCCTCTCAGCAGCTGGTGAACGGTCTAGAGCACAAGTCTTATGAGGAGTGGCTGAGGGAACTGGGGTTGTTCAGCCTGGAGAAGAGGAGGCTGAGGGGAGATCTTATCACCCTCTACAACTGCCTGAAAGGAGGTTGTAGCGAGGTGGGTGTTGGTCTCTTCTCCCAGGTAACAAGTGATAGGACAAGAGGAAATGGCCTCAGGTTGTAGCAGAGGAGGTTTAGGTTGGATATGAGGAAAAATTTCTTCACCAAAAGGGTTGTCAAGCTTTGGAACAGGCTGCCCAGAGAAGTGGTTGAGTCATCGTCCCTGGAGGTGTTTAAAAGATGTGTAGACATGGCACTTAGGGATGTGGTTTGGTGGTGGCCTTGGCAGTGCTAGGTTAATGGTTGGACTTGATGATATTAAAGGTCTTTTCCGACCTAAATGATTCTATGATTTTGCCCTTCTTAGCCTGTTACTTTACCCCAGCTCACTATTATCTAGTTTAAGCTTCAGCATGGAGGGCCTTAACACTGCTTTAAGGTCTGTCCAAATGCCCTCATCTCTTCTCTTTCTTGGTCTGAGTGGTCTTACTGTTCATGAGCTGCCTTATGTGGCAACGGGGCAAGAACCTAAGTAGGGTGGAGCTCTTATCTCTCTTTTCACCTCCTCCTTGGCAGAGTGCTGTGACCTGCTTGTCGTGGCCGGTGGAGAATATCATTGTCTTTGGTCTTGCCGAAGGAAAGGTAGAGAAACTTGTTATTTGCCTGATTTTCTTTTTCATGCAGGGGCTACCAGGGCCAACAAGCACCTGGGCTGCAGGGTAGGAGCCATTACTATGTGGCACTGGGCGCAGAAGAGCAACAAAGGAATTACACCACTGACTTCAATTTTCTGATTCTGGTTCCTAGTTGGTCCTTGGAGGTTCTACTGGATCATTTGGTCCTTTTCCCGAGCCTTTTTAGTGTTGCAATAAGGACACGGACTCCGTGGATGGTGTACCGGAGACCTTTATTGTCTGTCCGCCTAAGTCTTATATCTTTTCTCAGTTACACGCAGAATGCACGTGCTTAATCATCTAATTCAATTGGTAGCAATATACTGTTCACGCGCCTTAAACCTCATTTGGATTGGTTATAGATTTTTAGTTGTCTTTACTATTTTTGCCTTTGGTATTTACTTATCTTGTTCTAATTGCTGTTTTTTGTTATTGAGCAAGTGGTGTTCAAGGACATAGCTCAAATTCTTCAATATCAGACAGCTGTGCTGCACTCTCTGTTCCCACATTTTAGAACTGTGGAATTGTGATTCCAACTCTTCCACTTCTCCAGCCTACCAGAAAGCAATGAACTTCCTGTGATTTCTGGCACTAGTCATGGATTGGGAAACCTCTGGGGATGTTACATGGGGGGAAATACACATTCTGCAGACAAAAGCAACATTGATCAGATTCTTTTTCTCAGGTTCGTTTAGCAAATACAAAGAACAACAAGTCTTCCACCATTTACGGGACAGATTCCTATGTGGTCTCGCTAACTTCCAAGTGAGTATGGCATTGCTTTAGCCTACACTGCTTTGGCTCAGTCTCCTGCCCGCTACCGGCCCTCGCATAACTGGTGGCAGAATGAGAGTGTGACAGTGTCTTTCTGCTGTCAGTTCCTAGTTAAGATAATAAAATACTGTGCTTTCCAGAAGGAATTCCTTCCTAAAATCTGATGCCTGGCTGTGTCACACTGGCCCGTGCAGTTTGTTGTCCCTCAAACATATTTCAGGATGCAAGTCCCCATGAGATTACTTACATACAATGATTTATTTGAAACCATGACTTTATAAAGATTAAATTTATCAACTTCATCTATCAAATTACTAACATTAGTGAAGTTTAAGGGCTTAAAAGAAGTAAAAAGTATTCTACCAGATAAAACTGTGACAAAACTATAATTAGAAAAATAACCATAAAGTCCAATTTCAAATTATTTTAATTAAGATTTCATTTTAACTACTTCAGTATCTTTCACCTGAAAAATTTAAGATATGTCATGGTCCTAACGGTGGGATTTTCACTAAATGATGTCAATGTGGGTTTTGAGTGCTAAAAAAAATTTTAAAACCTAAAGCTAGTCTAGGATTCTGACTTCCCGCTGTGGAGAAATATCTCCAAAGTCTGTCTGCCTTTGCCTCTATTCTGGAAGGTTTCTATTTTCTCTCTCTCGCTTCCTCTCTCTTCACCCCCTACCTGCTTCCACCTCTCTTCCCCATTTGCCCTCCTCCCCCTCTTCCCTAGTCCTCCCCCACCACTTTCTCCCCCTCTTCTTTTATTTCGGAACACAACTCATGCTGTTATTGCCATGGTATAAACAACAAATCTGGGACTGCAGTCGACAGAAGACAGATGTGTGATTCCTGGATTGTTACAGTGTTCATAGAATTTGTATTCTGTACTTGAATAATCATTAAAAAATGTTCTTTTTGGGTACATTACATTAGGCCTGTTTCTCCTTCCTTGCTCACTTCTCTGTGCTTGTGTCAAGAGGTACACAAGACACTAATGCTACAAATAATGGACTTAGGCCTGGATTGTTTGTCCAAACTTTTTTTTTCTCTAAATTGTATTGCTTTTATGGATTCCTGGCATCACATATCCAGCCTCATTTCTGGAACAGTTCCAATGCAAGGGTTGTTTGATATACCTTGCTATAAGAAATATAGCATGCTATAGTCCTTATTCCACTTCAGGTTACTTAGCCTCTCCATGTTTTAGTAATACAGAAAGTTGGTAAATGATGAATGTACCTAACGGGCTATTCTCCTTTCCACTCTCCATACTTTTGTCTGCTTTGTTTTTACAGGTACTAGCTATTCTTGTGTTCATCACCCAGCTTGTCTTTGGTGAAGGTTCCTTTGATGAGGAACATCAGTGATGACCCTGAGACTAGCTCCTCTGGGCAGGGATATGAAATTAAGTCTTACTGCAGTATGGCATCATCCTGTCTGTGTTTCTTTGCAGTGTGTCGGGGAAGGGAATCCTGTCTGGCCACGCAGATGGAACTATAGTACGCTTCTTCTTTGATGATGAGGGCTCAGGTGAATCACAGGTATCAAAGATCCTTCTTCAGTGAGCACAATTCCTGTTTGCACAGCCTACTCCCCAGCTCAAGAGCTCTGGAAAGGGATTGGTCCATGGAGGGAGTGCAAGTCTGGAGAGGAGTTGCAGTCTGTGCTTGCTAGCGTAGGTTTTATGGATCATTTGATGAAGACAGAACAGTGACTAGATGCTTTGAAATACACTGAGTGCAGTGGTAAAAGGGGAAATTATGTTTTTGTGTATGAGACATAAGGCTTTTCAGGTGTCTGGAAAGATCTGATGTTAGAGTGTCCAGGAGAATGATGCTTTAATGGGTAGGGTTCCAGGGAACAGCTATTGTCATCTTCTCACTGAGCAATGTATAGTTATCCCAGTTAACGCTGAATCCCAAGTTCACACTCTGTCTGTGGACAGGATACTCTGGGCACCTAGTGTTTCTCCTGCTCCTCCCCAAGAGGAGTAGTCTCTGTGCTTCAAGCTGTGGTGAAGGGAATGCTATTCTCGCTCAGATCTTTTCTCTCCAAATGAAGCACTTTGAGCATGTCTGCTCTCTACCGTGATGTGCTGAAGGCCCATATATGCTTTGCTATGTTGAGTGCATCCCAGTCTAGTTAATGGTACTGGTCTTCTTACTGGCGTCAGGAATCTTCTCTCACAGTTAAATGAACGGAATAGTTGATACATCTCTCAGTTCTGGTTTCTGTCTACTTTCCTACAGACTGGGGCAGACAAAGCAACCTCCGTGAACTGGACTTTACAGAAGGGCGTCATACTGGTCTCGTTGTGGTAGCTGAGTACAGAGGCTGAGTACAGAGTTTCAGGATGTTCTTTCTTGTCTGTTGTAGGGTAAGTTGGTGGTGCATCCTTGTCCTCCTTATGCCCTTGCCTGGGCTTCCAACAGCATTGTGGCTGCAGGCTGCGATAAGAAGATTGTAGCTTATGGGAAGGAGGGCAATGTGATTCAAACCTTTGACTATAGCCGGGACTCATCAGAGAAGGAGTTCACCACAGCAGCTGCCAGTCCTGGTGGCCAGTCTGTTGTCATTGGCAGCTACGATAGGTATGGTGCCTGATGGTAAAGTCTCCCCTTTATAGTGCATTCTTCTTCAGTCATATACAGTTCTTCACGTCTCTGCTTTCTCATCTGTTCTCACAGGTTAAGGGTTTTGAACTGGAGCCCACGCCGCAGTGCCTGGGAGGAAGGCAAACCCAAAGAAATAGCTCACCTCTACACCATCACAGCTTTGGCATGGAAGAGGGATGGTTCACGGATCTGTGCGGTTTGTGTCATCAGTCAGCAGCCCTGGGCCCATGGGTCACATACCGGGGACAGTCTTAGACACACTCCCGAGAGCAAAGTGCTGTGATACAGGGAGAGCTTATGCGAGCGGGCACACCATCACCTGAGTGTGCTGTGCAAGGTGTCTAGGCTGAGATCTTGTGCAGGGGACACTGCTGCAGTCAGATGTGCAGTGTGCAGGGTATGGACAGTTGTGTAATGACTCATTGGTCAGCATAGCTTCTCTAGAGCAGTCTCGTGAGCATTCTTTCCTTTGAGCACTGGTGGGAAGCAGTATAAAAACTGATCTGTTACTTATGCTCTGTGTTTATGTGCTACGTTTTCAGTTCAGAGTTGTCTTTCTTCTACTTTAAGCTATTGGGCCTTGATCTGCCTTTCTCTATTAAATTAAATAATTCTTTAAAGCTCTTTAAATTAATCTTTCTGCATTATTTCATTATTATTTGAATAACTCTTTAAAGCACTTAAAATATTTAGGGAGGTTGCTATTTATAACTTTTCTTTAATAGATTTGCATCTTTTTATGTTCAGCAATCAAGAATCCTTGAAATATTTTCAGACAGGATTAATTGAACATGTGAACAAGTACTTGGACAGAAGGGAAATGGACTAAGGGATAGAAGATCAGTGAAATGAATGAGGATGTTTAAAAGAGATAAAGGTGTAAGGATTCTCCTGGAAGGGAGGAGAGATTGGGAGGCTGGGAGCGGGAAAGCTGGGAAACTGAGAATAATGAGGAAGATGAGGATAAAGGTGTTTTTTACCCTTTCCTCTTCCTCTGCCATGTACATGCCAGTATTTGGTAAGCTGTATTTCTCTGAGAATTTCTCAGTCTTTCTGTTCTCTCAAAAAGTCAAGATAGGGCTGATCCTCCTGCATCTGGCGGCTTGAGCCTTGTTCCCCAGAGCAGCCAGGATCTGTGGATCTCTGTGTCACCTCTGATCCTCTTCATGTAAGTAGGATCTGGAATATCTTTCCTTCACGGAATTCACTGGCTGTGTGCAATGTCTTTGTTTCCCCAGGGCACTCTGTGTGGAGGAGTTGAACAATTTGACTGCTGCCTTCGCAGAAGGATTTACAAAAATAAATTTGAAATTACTTATGTGGGACCAAGCCAGGTAAGAGAATATCCAGTGAGGTAATGTCTCTTGATGAAAATGGGGCACTTGCTAAAGCTAGACATGTTTGGAGTTCTGCACCTATGGTTTGTTCATAGCAACTTGTTGGGAAAGCGATAGGGGCTATTCCAGGGACAGGGTCAAGGCTGGGTGGAAATTGGCTAGGAGCAAAGACAACGGAGTTTATTCCTAGCTTGTGAATTTGTGTGGGATGCCTCTGTGCCAAATGCAGGCTCTTTAAGTGGTTTAATATCAGCCAACTTTACCTCGTCCAAAATCAGGTGGTAAGGGTGACCTTGCAGTCTAGGCACCCCTCTGTCGTCAGTGGAGAGAGAGCAGGACTCTCAGAGTATGGCTTATCCTCAGGGGCCTGAGTAGTCCTCCAGTTAGGCTAGAAACTTCTAAATGGCAGAAGTGAGAATCCCACACTGCTGTCATCCCATACAAAAGGAATGGTAAGATTTCTTTAAAAAGCAGAGTGAAATGATATGAGGGGACATCTAAATACCCAAGTATCATCTGTTGCATAATCTTCCATGGCACAAGAAGTCTGTGTTCTTCCTCTGTGCATGGCCTCATATTGCTTTTTCCCACTTTCTCTAGGTCATTGTGAAGAACCTCTCAACAGGAACTCGAGTTGTGTTGAAATCCCAGTATGGTTATGAGATTGATGAGGTGAAGATCTTAGGGAAAGACAGATATCTGGTGGCCCATACCTCTGACACATTATTGCTCGGTGACTTGAGCTCCAACAAGCTCAGTGAGGTACTAAAAAATCTGTGGCATTTCTTGAGTGTCAAATGCTTAACATTGTAACTCCAAGGATATGTTTTCTGCATGGAAAGAATACATCTGTTTTCAAATAATCATAGAATAATTCAGATTGGAAGGGACCTTGGGAAGTCTCTTATCAAACTTCCTACCCAGAAGAAGGTCAATATTAAATCCAAATGTAGTTGCTCAGATTTCTGTGGTCGCCTGTTCCGATGCTTTACTGTCCTCATGGAGGAAAGCATTTTTCCTAAGTCTCATTTAAATCACTGTTTAAATTTATGACTTTTCTCACCCTTTCACTATGCATCTAACAAAAAAAAAAGCCTGGCATCACCTTATTAGAGGTCCCTTAAGCCTCCTCTTCTGCAGGCTGAAGAAGCGTGATTCCTTCAGCCACTCTTTGCAATGCAAACGCTTCAGCCCCAACCATCTTGATGGCGCTCTGCTGAACTTGCTTCAGTTTATCAATGTCTTTCTTGTACTGGGGGGCTCAAAACTGGGTGCTGTACACATGTACATTCCACATGTGAATGTATGAATCTTAGTGTCTTAAAAAAAAAAAAAAAAGAAAGAAAAAAAACCCAAAAAACATTCATGACTGCAGTACCACAGCTTATGCCAGTATTATTTCTGGTACCAAACAATTCATACAAAACTGTGCACGCCCTGAGCCTCACAGTGCACTGAGTGCTGAGCCTATGTGCCATGCCTGGAGAAAGTAGGCAGTAGGTTAGTGTCTGATAAAAGTATTAAATAGGCTTCAATCCCAAGCACAAATACAGGCTGGGCAGAGAATGGATCAAGAGCAGCCCTGAGGAGAAGGATTTGGGGGTGCTGGTGGATGAGAAGCTCAGCATGAGCCGGCAATGTGCAAGTGCAGCCCAGAAAGCCAACGGCATCCTGGGCTGCATCAAAAGCAGCGTGGCCAGCGAGGGGATTGTACCCCTCTATTCTGCTCTGGTGAGACTCCGCCCCCCTGCAGCACTGTGTCCAGCTCTGGAGCCCCCAACATCAGAAGGACATGGAGCGAGTCCAGAGGAGGCCACGAAGATGATCAGAGGGCTGGAGCACCTCTCCTGTGAGGCCAGGCTGAGAGAGCTGGGGCTGTTCAGCCTGGAGAAGAGGAGGCTTTGGGGAGACCTTAGAGTAGCCTTCTAATACCCAAAGGGCGCTACAGGAAAAATGAGGAGAAACTCTTCAGCAGGGCCTGTTGTGATAGGACAAGGGGTAATGGTTTTAAAATAGAAGGAGGCAGATTCAGACTTGATATAAGGAAAAAATATTTTATGTTGAGGATGGTGGAACACTGGCCCAGGTTGCCCAGAGAGGTGGTGGATGCCACATCACTGGAAACATTCAAGGCCAGGTTGGACGGGGCTCTGAGCAACATGATCTGGTTGGAGATGTCCCTGCTCCTTGCAGGGGAGTTGGACTGGATGGGCTTTAAAGGTCCCTCCTAACCCTAACAATTCTATGATTCTATATACCTTTAATCAGGCTAATGGTGTGCTAATCAATCTAGCTAGGAGTAGGAGCTCCTGACTACAGGTTTGAGTTGGAGGATACTGATACTTGGTAATCCACCTGCAGGTACTCACCTCGTGTCCTAGCCATGTTAAGTTTGATTGTACAGATACAGCTGAAGAAGCTCACTGCAGCAAGCAAGAAGATGTGTTTATCAGTTGTATCACAGTTCCACCCAGTTCACTATCAAGCCTTCTTCACTGTTATGAATGTAAGGTTCCTTGAGTGCTGAAAATCTGGCCAGACTAATCTCCCGGGTTTCTCTACATCATACTGCACAGAGGAGTTTTTCTTTCAGTTGCACAGCTATACCCACTTGTTATAAAGAATAGGGTTGTGAGTAGTCCATTTACCAGCTTGCTCTCTCACTGGAGTTTGTTGAACAGTGACTTGGAGCTCTTGCTCAAGGAGGGAAGAGGACAGCTGCAACCTTGGCTTTCAATTATCTGCCGGTCTGACCACTTGCCTGTTTTCATCACAGTAGCTATTGTATTATCCAATGCTATTCTCAAATTCCAAATCAGTTGGTCCCCCACTGGCGACCTGATCCCCTGGTCCCCTGCAGGAGCTGTCAGCCTGGCATTTGCTCACTCCATGCTATTGCTTTGTAGGTAGCCTGGCAAGGATCCGGAGGGAATGAGAAGTTCTTCTTCAACAATGAGAATGTAAGTTGGATGGGACAGGGTGCTACCCATGAATGGTGAGTAAAGCTGTGCGTGCACCGGCAGAAACTGCACTGCTGGAAAACTTTGTTTCTCAGCAATTTCCTGGACTTACCGTGCAGATCCGGATCTGCTTCCTCCCCATACTTGCCTTTTTCACATGCCAGGTTCAGAACAAACTCCATGTGTGGACTGTCAAGTTATATAACTCTATAGGAGAGAGGAACAGTAAAAGAGCAATAGCCAGAGAGGATGTTAGAGGTATAGAATACAGCTGTCACAGTGACAGCTTGGCTCCTGCAGGACTGATAGGCCCAGATCTAAAATCTCCAACCCTGAGGAAAAGCTGGTAGTTACAACAGGAAGCCAAGGACAATTCCTTACTCATCCCAGAGGGTTAGAATTAGACTTGTGTGCAGCTGAGTTCTTTTCTGCACACCTCACTGTTAGGTATGTGTGCTGATGTGGCTTTTCTGTAAGAGTGTGTTCCCCTCTTTCCTTCAGGTCTGCATGATCTTTAATGCTGGAGAGCTGACACTTGTGGAGTATGGGAGCAATGACATCCTGGGGTCTGTCCGCACAGAGTTCATGAACCCTCATCTTGTCAGGTAAGTGTTACACCTGCCTGTGCGGCCAGTACAGGCATTTTGTGAGAGCGACCTCAGATATGTACACCTGGAAGTGTCCCACTCTGAAAACGCAGTCTCTAGACACTGGGACCTGAGTAATCTGCTTCTGACAGTGATTAGTGGTGGGGTTTAATTGCTCAGTTAAACTGAATGGTTGTAAAGTTTTAGAAGCAGAAGAGCCCATTTTTCTCTGATACATGCTTATTGAAGCCTGACTTGGCTATTGCTGAAGAGGGACATCCTGTGCATGTATTCAGGCATCTCTGCATCCAGCTGGTCCTTGTATGGCATTATCAGGGACTCTAGATGCCAGCAGGATGTCCTCTGTCCCTCTGAAATACTATACTCCATTTTCTGATTCAACAGAAGGGAGGATCATGGGCTGCTCAGAGGTGGAAGCAGTGTAACTAATTTGCTATTGGGGACCCAGGTTCCAGGGGGGCAGCTTCCAGAGTGAAGCCATGCATCAGAAAGGTTTGTTCTCACTTGAGGACAAGTGCAAGAGTCGCAGGTCAGAGAACTGCAAGAGGCTCCATGTGCTTGGGGAAACTGCATGTACATCTGGGAGGGACTATGTGATTCAGTCCTGTGAATCTGGAGAGTAGTAAAGGTAACGGTCATCGTTCCCTTCAAATTATAGCATCCGTATCAATGAGAGACGGCAAAGAGGCGTGGAGGAGAACAAGAGACTGGCTTATCTGATAGACATCAAGACTATAGCAACAGGTGAACGTCAGCTTCCCTCCCCTGTATTTTTCCAGCCTTCCTGATTCCTTTTATTTTCTGTGCCAGGCAGCATATCCCTGAAGGTCCTCTTTGCATTCACTCTACCAAGCAGCATATCCCTGAAGGTCCTCTTTACATTCACTCTACCAAGCAGCAGATTCCTGAAGGTCCCCTTCCCATTTCCTCTGCCTGGCAGCAGACCACTAGAGCCCAGGTTGTCCTGCTTTTGGCAGATCAGCTGCCTGGTGTGCACTCAGCTGTGGCATGGCTGTGTCCTGGACCTGTGATTCTGTGCAGTTCAGCATGATGATATTGCTGCCTGCACTGCCTGTGATCTGTGCATGACCACAGAAGGGTGGGGGGAGTTACTGCGGTTGATAAGGCATCAAGATAAAATGTCACTGCAGTCTGCTTTTCATGTCACTGTGTGTTTGCTGGGGGTCATGCCCTGATCTCTGTGGGACAGCACTGAGTGTGCAGCACTTTGGGGCACGTTAGGTACTTAGACTGTTTTCTTTCTTTCCTTCCCAAGTGGACCTTGTTGGTGGCTACAACGCTGGCACTATCAGCCATGACAGTAAGATTGACTGGCTGGAGCTGAATGAAACAGGCCGCAAACTACTCTTCAGGGACAAGAAGATGAGGGTGAGGCGGGTGCACCTGGGGAAGTGTGGCACGATGGCTTGCCTGGGGAGAGGTAAAGATAGATATGCCTGAATGGAGGGAGGGAGCTGAGAAACGCATCTGAAGTACTAATTTTTTGACCACTCCTTTGAGAAAGATAGACTGTGTTCAGGTTATATGAGCTGACAGCGTTGCATGTTTGGTCTTGAGTCACAGCTAATTCTGAAGTTATTTACTAGACATCTTGCTCCATCTCATCATACCTGAAAATGAAAATCATAGACTCTTCTGCTGTGAGATGAAGACAAGTGGGTTAATCTCAGGATGAGGACCCTAGTGTTGCAGTTAAACATGTAAATTTAAAAAGGTGTTCTCTGCAACAGCTTGGCTTGTGTCTGTAAGATGAACTCTAATTCTCTAAAACAACATAGTCACAGCAGAACAGCTTGTTCAGTATGGCCCTTAGCTTGTGCTGATTCCCAGACCACAACTGAATGTTGTCTGGGAGGGCACTAGTAAGCCCAGGAGAAAATTATGCCCCAAATCATGGTAACAGTTTCACACTGCAGATTATGATGTGCAGGTACTCACCTCGTGTCCTAGCCATGTTAAGTTTAATTGTACAGAAAGAGCTGAAGAAGCTCACTGCAGCAAGCAAGAAGATGTGTTTATCAGTTGTATCACAGTTCCACCCAGTTCACTATCGAGCCTTCTTCACTGTTATGAATGTAAGGTTCCTTGAGTGCTTGACTTAATTTGCTTCTCTTGTCACAAGAGTGTCCTGAAAAGAGAACCTGGCCTTCTTGACAACAGTGTAATTCACATCCAGAACCCAGCTATAGCATTGCAGCTCGTCACAGGATGCTTTTAATTGCTCCAGAGTTCAGATCTCCTTGGGGGCTGTCAGTCTGCGATAGAATGTTTCCACATTGGCTGTACCTCTCTCCTTAGTCCAAGGATGGGTGAAGTATTATGTTCATACATGCATATGTGTTGAAATGCCTGAGAACTTTCTCAGCCTCATCTCAGGAGAAACTCTGAATTCACCCCTCACATTTCAGACAGGAACCCCAGACTTCTTCACTGAACTCCTTTTTTCATTTCTGGCAGCTTGACCTCTAAGATTGCATCATAGATTGTAGGGTGTGCAAAGATATCTTCTTGCCTGGGGATCACAGATCTCCAATCAATTACCTGTCTGCTTGTTGTCACTCACGTGCAGGCTGATTAATTGCTGCCAAGCTTATCAGCTAGCAACTAGGATGCTCAACTTTGTACCTGAAGATTGTGGTGCATACATTTGCCACCTCACAAACTCTACCACAGATGTCTCTCACAAGAGTGTGCTGGAGGTAGTCTTTCTTGCACAAAGACTGTAGTTTGGTTCTGGGCTGTCACAGAACAAGGATTCCTACAAGTACTTTGCGATTCCAGAGAAATAGAAGGAGCAGCCCAATGTGGATTTGCAAAAAAAATGTAATGCCTGCATCTGCGTTAGAGTGCCTCTCTAATCAAGACCCTCTTAACTCCAGAAGAATGATAGTTCCATGTCTGCAGCTCTTTAGGACACTACTTTCACATATCTATAAAAACATCAATCAAGAAAGACCTTTATTACAAGGGAGACTGAATCACTGCCAGTAGCAAGGGCTTCTGTTCAGGCTCTCCTTGCGCAGACACTCTTCAGAAAGGTGCTAACAGTGATTGCAGCCTGCACCAGATGAAGCAGACTGTTGTTTGTAAGTGATACGCACATTTCCACAAGGCTGTGTATGTCCTATCGTGTGAGAAGAGAGAACTTTCCCAGCAATATATCTTTTTATATGTATTTCTGCAGCCTTGGTCAGTTTATATTTGGATTCTCTAATTTACTGTCTCAACAAGAGACAGAGACATCATCAAGATTGCTGTTGCCTCTTCTGGCTTCTTTTCAAGCCTCTGAAGAGGCTACAGTGACAGCTTCTTCATTAAATACTGCCACCAGTCTAAATGAGACAGTACCATGATTCTCCTAAGCTATGTCTGTACGTATTTCTCCAACCAGTTTGTTCAGAGTGAAACAGGGACTTTATCCTCTTTTGACTGGTAGGTCATGACACTAGCACAATTCTCTCTTCTTTCTCTCTTTCTCATCTGGACAATTATGACAAGGAGCAGAGACAGCTTAGGACTTTTAAGTTAAAAGACATCATACATCTTTGTTATGCCATGTGTCAGGTTACACCTTCCAAATTGTCAGGTTTGTTTCAGGGCAGTGTATTCTACAAACACACACCCTCTCACCTTATTTGCAACAGTTCCTGCAATAGGACTCTACCTAGGATGGACAGATCAGCCCAGAACTGCAGAGGGAGGCCCTTCTTGGTCCCCCAGTTTGTTTGCATGAAGGACCTAAGAGACCATTCTCCTGTTCAGCTCTGCAACTGAGAGGGAACTGAAGTAGCACAAGGCATATTCTGCTTTATATACGTACATGCCTACCAATACGGAAGGCAGAATCTGAGCGTGCTGCTTAAAATACTGCAAGGGTTAAAAAAGGTCTGAAGTCTTGGATAGTAGTGTGTGTAAATAAGTGTGGGAGTTTGGGCTACGTGTCTTGGAAAAAGTCTCATTCCTGGTTGGTACTATCTGTTTACAAGATGTTTGCTCGGCTGTTCCTAACCTGTTCATGCGAGCTAGCAGCCCAGCCATGAGCCCAACTGAGCTTTTTTCTCCTCTTCCCCCCTCTAGCTGCAGCTCTATGACATTGAAAGCAGTACCAAGACTACTGTCTTGAACTACTGCTCCTATGTGCAGTGGGTCCCAGGCAGCGATGTGGTGGTGGCTCAGAACAGAAACAGCCTCTGCATCTGGTATAACATTGATGCTCCAGAGCGAGTCACCATGTTTCCTCTGAAGGTAAAACTCTGGAGACTTTGATTACCTCTAGCAGTTTCTGTTACTTCTTCCTCACGTGTCTGGGAATAGGCAGGGTGGTATTGCAGAAGGGAGACAGAAGGGAACTGCTAGTTTCTGGGCAAAATATGAGCCTATCTGTCAACTTTGTGACAGGCATTTCTGGCAGAAGCTGGAGATAGTTAATACAGCAAGGAGCCATTCAGTGGCTTTTTCCTTCTCTCTGGTGAGATAAAGACAATGTCTGCTCAGTGGGAGCTCATTCAGCAGAACTTTAATCATCAGAACTGTCACAGTGCTGTCCTCACATCCCTGCTACCCTGAATACTTTAGGTGAACACGGGAGTGTTGATAGCTGGTACTCTTTCCAGGGGGATATTGTAGACTTGGAACGGAATGACGGAAAGACTGAAGTGATAGTATCTGAAGGGGTGAACACTGTGTCCTACACCCTGGACGAAGGCCTCATAGAGTTTGGAACTGCCATTGATGATGGGGATTATCACAGGTAAGTGCTACATACGCCACATGGTGATGGCAGGTAGCCCACTTCACATAACAGACATCTGAGAGTCAACAATCCACGAACTACAGCAGCACAGCTTTCCATACAGAGTTGATGTTTAGGCTCTGAGCATGATGTTTGTTCCAGGTCTGGCTATAATGCACAGCAGAGTCCTTGAGGAGTGAATATTCATCTTCTTCCTCCTCACTGCTCTGTGGTTTTAAACTCAGGGGCACAAGACACTGGCCAGTCTGGTCCCACTGACACTGACTGAAATTCACTGAAGGCAGTTTTCACTTAACTGCAGTAAATAAGTGTGTCTTCTGTAGCAGCCAGATGTGAAGTGGTACTCAGGTGCTTTTGCTGCTGCCCCTCCAGGATGGTGTCAGTGTCACGGAAACATTCAGGAGTTGTACGAAGTAAAAACCGATAACCTGAAGCAGTCATGGTAGCCACCTGGGCACTGCTGACATTGTTATAGGGCTTTAAAATTGACCAGGGAAGAAAATTTCACATGTTCATAGCACTGTTACCACTTCAGAGACTTCTTTGCACCAGGGACTTTCTTCAGACACAGCACTTTGGGCTTGCCCCACACTGCTACAGCTTTCTGCTGATCATATGCCTCTAAGTACCTTAGCTGAGACAGGGATTACTTAGATGTCTGAATTTTTCCCCAATCCAGAATCATAGAATAGTTTGGGTTGGAAGGGACCTTTAAAGCCTGTCCAGTCCAACCCCCCTGCAGGGAGCAGGGACATCTCCAACCAGATGAGGTTGCTCAGAGCCCTGTCCAACCTGGCCTTGAGGCCCTGTTATACAATCCTCTTCAGAACTGGTCACACACAGCTTGCTTTGTTTTCAATGCAACTCTTGTTAGGAAGCTCCTGTCTCAGCCTAGGACTTTCCTCAGAAAGCTCTTCTATTCTGTTACTAAAAATCTGCAAATCTCTCTGTCTCAAGGGCTACCGCATTTTTGGAGACGCTGGAAATGTCTACAGAGACTGAAGCCATGTGGAAGACTCTAAGCAGACTGGCTTTGGAAGCTAGACAGCTGCATATTGCAGAGAGGTACAGAAAGAAACTATAACGTCTTCCTGGCTTAAACGCTCCCTTTGCTGAATCGCTCACAAAAACCAGAGTCTAACTAAAGATGTGACTTTTTGTGTGGCCTGGAAGATTCATTGCACTGGAGGATTACGTGTTCTCTACTCCAGGCAGTGACTTTGCCCTTTCATCCTAGACAGTAATGCTAGAACTAGGGACAGGAAGACGTCACTCTGTAGCATAAATTTTTGCTGATGGCAACCCAAAGCAGTGTATAGCAAGGCTTCAGGGAGCTGATAGACATGGACAAGCTCATTGCATCTCTGAAGCCTGGGAAAGTGAAGCATGAGCACTGGTCATGTCCATGGCTTCTGCCATGGAGTAGGGCTAGAGGGCACATCTGAACATGGGTCTTGGCAAAATCCTTCTCCTGAAGCAGGGCTACCCCACCCCTCCAGCTTGCAGAGCTGGGTCTGCTGCCCAGGTTCTGATTTTCTTTTCTTGGACCAAAAGTGGGCAACAAAACCCAGTTACTGGCTAACTGTTTTGCTCTTTCCAGGTGCTTTGCAGCTCTGGGCAACATGGCAAAGGCTCGATTTCTGCACGAAACCAATACCATTGCTGACCAGGCAGCTCAAGAGCACGTAAGTCAAACTTCTGCTGCTGTGCAGAGCACCTGCTTTTCTGTAAACTTTTGCATACACATTGTGTTCTGTGTCCATCCTCACCAGTATCCTGCTACAGACCAGTACCTGGTGGTGTAGAAACTGCTGACATAATCCTTCATCCATGCTTGCCAGGTCCCTCTCCTGGCTAACCCTTTCATATTGCTCCCATCTTGTCACTTCTGTGATTCTCATCTGTCTTCTTTAGTTTCTGTAATGACACAGACTCCAGCTGCAGTCACCTCCCTTGTATCATTCCAAAGCCTATTCTTTCACTAACTGATTGAACTAACTTGTCTGCAGGGCGGAGATGGTACAGACCATTATCTGGTGCGTGCCCGCTTGGCCATGCTAGACAAGAACTACAAGCTGGCAGAGATGATCTTCCTGGAACAAGTGAGTAAACAAGGAATGGAAAAGGTCTCATTTCTTTCTGAGCGGGGAGATTGGTGCCCTGGTGTGAAAGAGAAAAAGAAGAGGTTGCTTATTCCTGGGAGAGGAGCTTTTGGCCCAAAATAGGAGGAGATACTTCTTGTTCCAAGGTGTAGGATTGCTCTGCAGTGCATGAAGAGGGTGAGGGAGGATGTATATCCATGTAAAGGGGATGGTACGCTTTTTCAAGTGTTTTCTGCACGTCTAGCCCTGCCCACAATGAGAGCTCAATGGCAATATGTCTGCTAAATGGAGCCTTCAAGTTGATACTTTGCTCTCTGACGCAGAACGCCACAGAGGAGGCCATGGACATGTACCAGGAGCTGCACATGTGGGATGAATGCATTGTGGTTGCTGAGGCCAAGGTACAGAATATAGCTGCTTTGGGCTGTGGGCTGGGCTTGCTTCATAAGTCTTCTGACTGGGAGTCCATTCAAGGTCTGGGTTCACCTCACCTACCCTGTGAGGACCTCACTTCTGCTGGGAGGGGCTCCAAGGGAAGGGAAGGTTGCAGTGATGTAAGTACGGACCTGGGTGAATAATGAGGGAGAAAAGCTACTGAAATTGGTTTAGGAGTATCTAGGGGTTCGAAAAAGAATGGATGATGCAGTGATACACAGGGCTGGCATTGCAGTTTCTGCTAACTGGGCAGCAAGGGATGTGGTGCCATGAACTAGCTGTTCAGAGCCTGCAGGATGCGCAGGACAACATTTTTGCCTTGCCCGGGTCAACCAATGCTGCATTTCTCAACAGGGACACCCAATGCTGGATAAGTTGCGTCGGGGTTACTACCAATGGCTACTGGATACACAGCAGGAAGAGAAGGCTGGGGAGGTGCAAGAGGGACAGGGTGACTACCTGGCAGCCACCAGCTTATACCTGCGGGCAGGACTGCCAGCCAAAGCAGCACGACTGACCATGAGCAGGGATGAGCTCCTGACCAATGGGGATGTCATCAATAGGGTCTCCACAGCACTGATCAAAGGGGAACTGTATGAACAGGTGAGTGGCCCACCCCACTGGGCTTTCTTCTTAGCCCTTACCCTGTCCTCGGCATCTGTGAGATACCAGGGGACTGAGCTGGAAAGCAGCAGATGTAGTTCTGTGTTGATAAATTTGCAGCTAACTTATGGGAGGAAATCCTGACTGCATCCACTATACACGGGTGAGGTCTAGAATTGCTGTTATTAGTCAGGAAGAACATCACAACTCTTTGGCAACGTGTCCAAAACATCAGCTGAGTGTTCAGTAACAGTCAAGGAGGCCCTGGGGAAGATTGGAACCAACAGGAGAGGAGTTGTGAATCAAACAGAAAACTTGATATCACTGTGGAAATGTGCAGTGCTTCCTCACAGTAGAATAAAAAACGCTGGTAGAGCTTTCATATAAGGATAGTCTAAATTGAAAAGCTAAGGAAGAGAAACAAAGGAGGTTATGAAGGCAATCTGTAGAGCTATGAGTATCATAGAGAAGGAAAGTGATTATTCTCTGTGTCTAATAACACACAAAAAAAAAGGTAACTACTTATTATTAGGTGACAGTTTCAAAACAAAAGGGTGTTTTTCACACAGCACACGATCATGTTAACGTAAGAAAACAGTGCTGGGTCTGACCAGTGTACAGCTTGGTGTCGTGGCCAACAGTGGCCTCTTACAGGTATTTCAGAAAGGAATATAAAGAACAGGGCAGGCATATATAGGGTGGTACTTCCCCTAGTGTGCTTTCGTGGTTTCCAGCAGTTTGCAGACTATAGTGTACCTCAACAGTTTTATTTTTATGATTAAGAGCTCTTGATAGATTTTACTTCCATGAGCAAGTCAAATTATTGTTTGAACCATTTGTACTTTTTGATCTACAATGTTGACTATGAGTTACCCAGTTCAGTTATGTGTTGTGTGAAAAAGAACAGTTCTTTTTGCTGGCCTGTTTTTTGTGCCCTGCTTAAATCTTATTTCTCCAGTCTCATTTTACTTTCCACATTTTCTGACCATTTCATTTTGACCCAAGAGAAATTTGTGCTTTTCTAAACCCATCAGCTTTTCTTAAGCCATCAGTTGAAAGAGTAACTGTGGAACTCATTGCTGCCAGATGTTTTGTTACCAAAAGTATAAATGGTCCAAAAGTGATTAGACAAACCACGGAGGTAGAGTCTGTCAAAAGCCACTAAATATGATGATGTGAGGGGATCATGACACAAACTCAGGAAGCTTCTGTAATGCAGATTGTCAGAGATATAGAGGACAGATATAACGAAGGAAAGGCTCGTGTATGCTTGCTCTGTTCTTACAGCCTTTCTCTATACACGTGCTTTCGCCACCATTTGGATGCTGAAGGGAATTAATCTTTGGTCTGCCAGGATGCACTTTCTTGTGTTCTGAGTTCTATGAGCTTTGAGCCTCATCCCGCCATGTTGGCTGCCACCCTTTCCTACTAGGGTAAAAACCTGCTGCAAGAGGCTGAGCTTCCCCCTTCGCTGCTTATGCCCATGGCTCCCCTATGATCACCTGCATAGCAAAGCTCCTGAGGGCCATGGTTGTAGAAGAGACTGTTGCTGCAACAGCCACTGTGCAGTGAAGGGAGGTTGTCTTAAAAACTCTTTATCTTGTTAGAAGATGGTACCCCAGAGAAACACTCGATCAGCAGAGAGGACAATGGTCTCAGCACATGCAGTCTTTCCTAGAATTCCCCTTTATCCCCATGCTATTGGATAGTGGGGAGGGCATAGTTGATAGAGAAGTCTGTGTGGCAGGACTGACAAGCTCTGCGCCTGGGACTGGTGGGTACATGATGGTGTGGGGAGATAGTGGCTCTGGAAACTAGCAGCTTGTATTTGTCATTAGGCTGGAGACCTGTTTGAGAAGGTCGGGAACCCACAGAAGGCTATGGAGTGCTATTGCAAGGGCAGTGCCTTTCTGAAAGGTAGGAATATGTTCCTCCCTCCATCCATCCCCAGCAGGAGCCTGGGGACTCTGGCCTGGTGGCAACATGAGCTATTGCCCTGGAGCCCGGAAGTGCCTAGATGCTCTCAAGCTTCTTTGTATCATCTTGTTCAATGTGTGTGTTTTCACATAGTTGTACCTCCACACACAGTCCCAGAACAGCATCCTGTTCCCAAGGCCTTGATCAAGCTGAGTGCACCAGCATGGGTTTGGTCCAGCTCTCCATAATGTCCAGATCACTGGGTAGCCTGTTGGAGCTGGAACGGATTAGACAGTCACCATTCCCCTCCCTCTGCACCCTATCCAAGGCCCATATTCACCTCACAGTTCTCCTTCCTTGCTGGATTCAGTGTAACAGCTATCATGTCCCCTTACAGCAGTGGAGCTGGCTCGCCTGGCGTTTCCCGCAGAAGTTGTGAAGCTGGAGGAGGCCTGGGGAGACCATCTGGTGCAGCAGAAACAGCTGGATGCTGCTATTAACCATTATATCGAAGCCAGGTAGGGGCAGGTGATGGCTGTATCACCATGAAGTTTATATGGTTTGCTTAAATCGTCAGAAGGTTTTGCCTGAGTAAGCCCCCTCGACCCTGCTTTGGCAGTGCCCTTGCTGCTTATGTGCAGTCTCTGCTGGGCCCGACCATGGATGCCTTCCCCCGTCTCTCCCAAGGTCTTTCATCCCCGATTACTCTTCCCTGCTGTCCTAGTTCTTCATTCTTTCCCCTGAGCTTTGCCAGTTATTCAGGTCCTTTTTGCTGCTCTAACCCAGGAAGAAGAATCAAGCAGCAGACCACTTTGATCTCCCTGGCTTAACTCAGCTGGAGATGGCTACTGGCTGGCTGTAAAGAGCGTGTTTGTGATCCTAGGTGCTCGATTAAGGCGATTGAGGCAGCCTTGGGAGCCCGGCAGTGGAAGAAGGCCATCTACATTTTGGACTTGCAGGACAAAGAGACAGCAGCCAAATATTACCTCAAGATTGCCCAGCACTATGCAGCTTTACAAGAGTATCAAGTGAGGCCACAGACCACAATCATTGCTGCTCTGTGTGTCCCTTGGGACTGCTGAGTATGGTCATTTTCCTACAGGTTGCGGAGGAGCTGTACATCAAAGGAGACCAGACCAAGGATGCTATTGACATGTACACACAGGCCGGGCTCTGGGAACAGGCTCACAAGGTAGAGTCAGTAGCCAAAGCTTCTGGGGACCTCACCCTGCTTGGTGAAATGTCTTTCATCAGGAGTCTTCCCTGATCAACAAGCAATCTTCCCAAAGGATGCATGTGGGGACATCCAGTAGCCAGCAAGCAATCAGTCCCTGGTATTCACATCCTGTCTGTGCCCTTCTTTACTTCAGCAGCCCCATGTGGGTGCACCTGTGACACAATGGCACTCTCCAAGGGGGTTGGTCCTGGGTGCTTTGATCACAGTGACAAATGACTACCCTTTCTCTGCAGAGCATATACACCTGTTTGTCATGGGAAGGAGATTGATTTTCCCCTTCTTCACTACCGTGTATCCAGAAATTGCTGTGCAGTGTACTATAGTTTGTCCCACGTGTGTTCCTTTTGGCAGCTGGCAATCAAGTGTATGAGTCGGGAAGAGGTATCTGTGCTCTATATAACCCAGGCCCAAGAGATGGAAAAGAAGGGCAAGTACAAAGAAGCAGAGAGGTGAGCATCTTCCTTGGTGCTAGTCCAAGACTGAGCCCAGAAAAAATGGGAGTGGAGTTTGGGACTAGGATTTGGAAGGGTCAGAGGTACTCTCGCCACGCATGGAGAGCTAGAGCTGGTATTTCAGAGTTCGTAGGAAGAGAAGTCACTGAGTGTTAGTGTACCTTTGTCCACCAGGACAGAAAGGAAGTCCAGGTGAGGTGCAGCTACCTCATGCAGCAGAGGAAATACGGCAAGGCTTTTTACCCACTGCAGAGTGCTACATCTGATCTGTCAAGGTCAGCTGAGGATAAGATATGGAAAGTGGAGTGTGTCCCATCCAGGTTACTGACGTCTGTTCTACATCAATAACAATACGATTAGGTTAGTAGGTAGAGGGGCAAACACAGGTATATCTGATGCCATGGCACCTGATCTCAAGGATGCCCAGTACGTGAAAGGGGGCATTACAGCTGGTGAGGTCACATTTGTTTTAACCTTTCTGCTGGCTTATATGAGTAAGGTGAGCTCACCCTGTCATGCTGCCATCCTACCAGGACTGACAGCCTCAGGTTAGAGTCCCAGAACAGGTCACAGATGCCCAGAGGCTCCCTCCAAGTCACTACTCAGATTGACAAATGAGGATAGAAGGAATAACTTTATCCTACTGCAGTTCATCATGACATAACAGAAGGGCTCTGTCTAAGCAGTGTCCAGCCTTGCAGCCCACAACACTCATGCTGCACGCCAGTGAAACCTTTTAGCAGTGTGCCCAGGACCTGACTCCAGCTGGGCAGGATGCAGAGAGACTGCAGGGACTGGTCATGTCCTCGGCTGAGCCATTTGAATGTACTTGTGTCCCCAGGCTGTATATCACTGTGAATGAACCTGATTTGGCCATCACCATGTACAAGAAGTGTAAGATGTACGATGAGATGGTTTGCCTAGTGGCCAAGTACCACAAGGACTTACTCAGTGATACCCACCTGCATCTGGGCAAGGTGAGTGTGTTTCATAGCAGGATATCGACTAGACCAAGCACGGACAAGAGCGTCACTAACTCACTGCCTCTAATTGCAGGAGCTGGAGGCAGAGGGACACTTACAGGAGGCTGAGTACCACTACCTAGAAGCTAAGGACTGGAAGGCCACGGTGAACATGTACAGAGTGAATGACATGTGGGAAGAAGCTTACAGAGTAATAATTCCTTCACAGCTGTCCCACCGTGCAGGGATCAGGCTTTGACTGCAGGATCCTGCTAGGAACTGCTCTGTCTCTATTCGCCACAGAGTTTGAAGGCTTGGCGTACACTACCCAGGTTCAGCATGTGGCACAGCACTGGAGCACTTGTGGCTGCTGCTCTGCAGCATTGCACTCCAAAAGCAGGGCTTGACCCCTAGCCTCTCTGCGTCATTACCTTCCAGGCACTGCTCTGCTGCTAACTGCTGCACCGTGTTGTACCTTGAAGGTATTGCTCTGCCCATAGTCACTCTGTAGCAGCACCATCCCAGCACCTCTCCCCTCCAGCGTGGACGCAGATTGCCAGGGGTCACTTCTGCTGACCTAAAAGTAGTGTGGACCTTGCTGAGAAGGCAGAAGCCTCTTTCTGCTCTGCCATATAAGCCTTTGTCTCGCTCTCCTCAGTCCAGTGGTGGCTACAGAAGGGTTCCTTAGGAGAAAACAGTTGGTTTTCGTGCTCCCTCATGATGATGAGCGTCATGTGAGAGGGGAGTCCTGGCTCAGCTTGCTGAAGACAAAATGGATGCATTGGGCTTTTCCGCTTTCTTTGCTTTGGACAGGTGGCCAAGGCACATGGGGGAGCAAACTCCTATAAGCACGTGGCCTATATGTGGGCAAGGAGCCTGGGTGGAGAGGCAGCTGTGAAACTCCTCAGTAAATTCGGGCTTCTGGAGATGGCCATTGACCATGCAGCAGACAGTGGGTAAGCAGGTCCATCAGCTGAGCAATTCTCTCTCATCTGCCTGACCTGAGAAAAAAAGGATGCTCCAAGATAACTGCATGCACAGTGATAGCTGCAGATCCAGGATATGGCATGTCTTCCCACCCCACCCATACGTCTTCATGCAGACATTCTGCTTCCTTGACACATCCTGCTTCCTGTCCACCTGTTCGTCTCTCAAATGTGAAGTCAGAGCTGAGCAGGCAAAAACAGTTTGCCCTTCAGCCTCAGTCAGGGGGCCTTGTGAGAGCCTCTGAACGTGAGAGGAGGTATTCCTCATGTGATAATAAGTAACTGCCTACCAGAAGAGTTTTGGCCTCACTCTGCAGCTGGCCAGCCTCTGACTGCACTGTCATTCACTGTATAGGCTCAGGTGAGTCTTGTGACCGCCTCTTAGGGTTGAACCAAGGGCCTCTGGTGCTAACAACAAGTGTGAAGGAGCTGAATTTCCTTAGTGGGGGCTCTAAAAGCTTCTATTCTCTGTTCAGGAACAGGAGGAATGAGCAGTGCCTGTTCACATGGGAGCCTCTGTATTCCCCTCTTTCCTCTCCCAGTGTCTTGTGCTCTACTTGTCTTGCTCTGAATGAAGGCATGCACTCACAGGACATAGTCCTGCTCTCCCTCATTTTCTCTTTCATTGCAGGGTCTTTGAATTTGCTTTTGAACTGGCCCGCCTCTCCATGAAGCAGAAGATGCCAGAGATCCACTTGAAGTATGCTATGTTCCTAGAAGATGAGGTAATTTGACCCTCTGGAATAGGTGGGAGTTCTCTAGTCACTCAGGTAATTGAACAGTTGTCCTCAAGGGCTGCTGCCGCAGGCACTTTTATGGCTGCAGTCACTACCCACCCAAAAGGTTCCACGATCACAGCCCCAAGCTTCCACACACATCCTTGTTTCCTAAATCCTCTCTGCCTCATGGTAATAGAGGAGGTCATGCAGTGGTATCAGGACAGGAAGGTATGCAAGCAAATTCCTTCCTCTCTCCTAGGGCAAATTTGAAGAGGCTGAAGCAGAATTTATTAAAGCAGGGAAACCCAAGGAGGCAGTGCTGATGTATGTATCCTCCATCCTGGCCCACTGCATCTCCTCTCCCCATATGATGCCAGCCTGGTTGCTTCTCCAGCACTGGGTTGCTCCTTGCCATCCTTCTTGTTACATCTTATATTGATTCCCCCAGGTTTGTGCATAACCAGAACTGGGATGCTGCACAGCGTGTGGCTGAAGCTCATGACCCAGACAGCGTGGCTGATGTGCTTGTGGGACAGGCACGTTTTGCCTTTGAGCAGAGAGAGTTCCAGAAAGCAGAAGCCTTCCTCCTGCGAGCACAGAGACCTGATGTCGCCATAAAGTACTACAAGGTGAGTGTACTCTGTAGCAACATCATAGCCTTCCTCAGCTGGACAAGCACTCAGTTTGGATGGAGGAAGAGTGAAATCCATCTCCCAGCTCTCCCTGTCAGCTTAGCAGCCAAAGAGAAACCATTTACTCAGGTGGTTCCTAGTAGAACTTAATTCTGGCCTGTTCTTAGAAGACTGAACTGGTAGAGATTTCACAGCGTACCTTAGCTCTCTCACAGCTCTGGAAGGAAGCATCCTGCCAGAATATGAATGGTCCTCAGGCGTAGCACGAGTGGGTGCCTTTGGAGACTGTAAGTGCCCATTCCACAGAGGTAGTGGCTGGATGGATGAGCACTTTCCCCTGAGATAGCTTGGGTGAATGGATAGATGTAGGTGCCATTTTGGGGGAGGAAAGAACTGGATGGTGCTGCTGGGGTTGTTTCTTCTAGGGGGGGGCCTCTGGCAAGATGACATGAGAGGCTAGATGTGTCATGTGATGCCAGGAGTGTGGGGAATCCTGGTGAACTGGTGAAAATTTCTCCTCTCCGTTTTCTTGTGCAGGAGGCTGGCATGTGGAGTGAGGCCCTGCGGATCTGCAAGGAATACATGCCTAGTCGGCTGGAAGGGTTGCAGGAAGAGTGCAGCAGGGAGGCTGCCAAGAAGGGCTCTGGGTAAGGAATGCTGTGGGCAGGCTGCAGGGAACAGACAGGTAGTTCTTCCCTAGGCCATTGTGCTGTGCCTTACAGAGGCAGCCTGATAGCCTGACAGGATCCCAGACATCCAGTTGTTTCCTTCTTGAGGACCCTGGACTTCCTACTGCATACGTTTCCTAACATCCTTCCTCCCTGCTCTGGGAGACTCCAGGCTTATTCTTGCCATCCAAGGTCTCACAGATGTCTTCTTGCCACTTACAGATCTCCAAGGTGTCCCATACCGCCAGTGCAGCTCCACAGGGTCCTTAACCCACCCTCTCTTCAGCATTCCTTGTCACATGCTCAGTCCCCTGTGAGGCCCCTGGCTTACCTCTGCTGTGCACCTCCCTGCCCATGCTCTACACACTGTCTACAGGATCTCTGTGGCAGCACCCCGATCTTACAGCCTGCATTCCTCCCTACAGAGGAACAGAAGGGCTGCTGGAGCAGGCACAGGAGTGGGAGCAGGCTGGGGAGTATGCCAGGGCAGTGGACTGCTACCTGAAGGTGCAGGATCCCAGGAACAGTGTCCTGACGGAGAAGTGCTTGCTGAAGGTACAGTCAGGGGCTATGATTCCCTTCATCTGCTCTGCTGTCTAGGAGATCTCCCACAACCTGCAGTGCATCCTGGAGATATCTCAGTCACTGCAGGTCGCAAAAGAGGATCTGCAGGCTCCAGTGACTGCACGGTCTGAAAGCCTTCGTGGCCATTTTGTTGAGCCAGGATGGACTGTGTTCTTATCCTGCACCACACTGACATCTTTGTTCTGGCACCACTTCCAGCAGCATGCCAGTGTCTTTGTGCCCATATCTCCCTGCACTGAAGAGCTGGACTTTATGATTTAGCCCTTGGCTACATGAGTGCCCTTTCTTCTTCTTGTGGTCTGTGTCCACCAGCCTTTGGGTTGTGTTCTTGTTAGTACTTTTCACTCATATCTGTGGCCTTGTATCAACTTCAACAACAATTATGTCCTTATCCTAACTTTTCCCATGTGTGAAAGTCACTGGGGTTTGCTTCTCTGAATTGCTGCAGTGGGCTGTAATTTCTTCTCCCCATCCCTCATAGTCCAAGCGCTCCTGACTCTCAGTCTTCTTGCTAGGACTGAGCTCTTCCCAGCTTCATCCCTCTCTCAAAGAACTTTTATCACTTGTGCTGCTGTCAATTTTTCTTCACAGGCTGCTGAGTTGGCCATTAAATTCTTGGGTCAGTCACAGAGCATGGAGGTGACACGGACTGTGGCTCCTCAGCTGGTGGCCTTGAAGAAATACAGTGCGGTGAGGACTAACTCCTGCCCCCAGACTACTGAAGAAGCAGTGACATAGGAAGGGAGAGATCTATCCAAGGGAAGGAGGCCACGTCACATCCTGGGGTGATGGGTTGATCCAGAGTTAGGCAGCACAGTCTTCAAGGAGGAGGAAGAAGGGAAAGGGATCAAGTCCTGGAATGGTGTGAAAGAGACAGGCCTTGGGAGGAGGCAGGAAGCAGAGAAGGGGGTTGTCTTTTGGGAAGAGACTTTCTGTTGTTGCTGTGTGCTGGTCACTTCCAACAGCACCAGCTCTAGCCTGGGCTGCAGGGTGCCATTGGGGTTTCCTCTCCCATGGGACTGTCTCTGGCCCTGCAGGCAGCTGAACTCTACCTCAACTTGGACCTCATCCAAGAAGCTATTGATGCCTTCATTGAAGGGGAGGAATGGAGCAAAGCCAAGCGTGTGGCCAAGGAGTTGGACCCCAGGTATGCTCTGAACTTCTCAAATTATACTCTTCCTGCTCCCTCTCCCACCCCTAGATGATCCCTTGTCCTGTCCTGCTGCCCCCAGGTTCCCTGGATTCTCCCCAGAGTGGCCTTACTGTGCTCAACAGGGCACATTCTCCACAGCTGCCCTTCCCAAGCCATTTACCATCCTGACACTCTTCTATTGCCATACATTCCATGGAAATCATTATCCCTTTTGTCCCATCCCTATCCCTATTTCCCCCTCCCTTGGCAGAATCCTGTGTGTGTATTTCCTCTGAAAGCCCTATGATCCCCTTCTCTCCTTGCACGTTGTGTTGCAGGAGCTACCTAGACCCTTTCTTTCCCCTTCTACCTATGCTCACAGCAGCAGGCCAGAAAGACATGGCACAGCTGTGAGCCCTCTTTTTCCCAGAGCAGACAAAGTTGAATCCAGCCTCTGCACTGGTACAGGACACTACTAGTCTTGCTGCCCATTAGAATTTTTTCTACCCAGGTCAGAGGAGTATGTGGACCAGCGTTACAAGGAGTATTTAAAGAACCAAGGAAAGGTGGATTCGGTAGGTATTTGGGCTGTCTCACAGGCTGGGGAGTGATGTCAGGATCTGTGCAGATCCTTGGGGCCTTTCTCATGAGGCTTTTGCCTGAACATGCCCAGAGACGGGCAGTCTGTGCGTGCCCGAGTCATGATTTCTGCGTCCCAGACGGGTCACAGTGGTTCTGCGTGTATGCAGCTTGGCTGTGTGTATGTGAAGGAGAGACCTGGGTGTGCCGATGCCTGCCTCGGCACTGGTAGGAAACCTTGCCTGCACGGTGAATTTGTGGTTGTTTCATCTCCAGCTGGTGGGAGTAGATGTCATGGCTGCTTTGGATATGTATGCAGAGCAGGAGCAATGGGCAAAGTGCCTGGAGGTGGCAGCTCAGCAGGTAAGTGCCTGCGTGCGGAAGACAGATGGGGCCCTGGCTCTGTGAAGCCAGGGCAGCGGGAATGAGTGGGCACGGCAAAGAATCATTTCTGTGGGGAGCACGGGAGGTCACTGCAGCAGCGCAGATACCTCTCCACTGTCCCCGTCTTGGCCACTCAGGCCTACTAGGGAGGTGTTTGAACCCAGAAGCATATTGGGTTTAAATTTTGTGATTAATGGAGCATTGGAAAAAGCTAAATGAGTTGTTTGGGCTGGAAGTAATTGGTACCATGGAAACAATAAACTTGTAAAAGAAAGCCTTCTTTCTACATGTTCTTTAGAGGCCTGGTGTTGCTAGGAATGAGACATCCTTGTTGTGAAAGCAAATTTGACATATTTTCATTTTTACTGACCTAAAACTAGCAAAATTACCTCCGCAGAGTAATAAGAATGGAGAAAAGCAAAATGAAACTGTTTTACAGTGCTAGTCCAATGCAGTAACAGGAGGAAAAAGCTCTAGATTACCAGGATCTACTTTGAAGGTTTCTTTGTATTTCATGATTGTTGACTGCTTATTGATTTAATGGTTATTGATAAAGGAGCTAAACTAAGGGCACGTGTTGATTCTTTGAAGTGAGATATGCTTCAGATCGAGTAACAGGGCAGCCCCTGACAGTGGCATCTGCAGTTAGTGGAGGTATCACAGCTAATCACTCAGACAGACACTGGTCACTTGGACAGGCACAGGTAATGTGTTCTACCGTGTTTTTATAACTTTTTTTCTAGGGCAGTAACCAGTAACTTAAGCTTGGGCTCTACTACAGTAAACTTGGTTTCTTTTTGACTCAGGCTTCTCTGGTGATACAAATGGTCTTTGTTGTGGTAGCTGTTACCTCAGAGACTTCTCTGCTGATGTCCTAATTATTGGGAGATACCAGTGTTGGTCTTCTCCCATAAAGAATAACTTCTGTCAGTTTAATGGTAAAGGCTTGATCGGTTTTATTTTCAGCCAGGCACAACACTACCACATTTAGTCCAAGAAGATGTTAGTCTGTTTGTGCCGCTAAGAAAACGTTAGCGCAGCCTTGCTCCATGATCAGTGCAGAACTTAATGACTTTTGACTCAGCTGTTCTACAGCTGAAAAACAGCTTTGTTTCCATGTGTGGAAGGATCAGCACAGCACCAGCTAGCCAGGATTAGAGGTGTCAAGTGGGGCCCAAATCAAAACCCAGGGCTGCTGTGTGCAGTCTGTCTCTGATTACCTGCTCTCGCCCTTTGGGGCTCAGGTGTGTGGGTGTGTGTGCACTTGAAACCATCCCTCCTGAGTGCCCAGTGTTCAGTTCAGGAGTCTCATGCTACTGCTTTCTGTGTGCCTTCTCCAGAACTATAAAGTCTTGCACAAGTATGTAGCTCTGTATGCAACCCACCTCATCCGGGAGGGCAGCTGGAACAAAGCCCTGAGCCTGTACATCCACCATGGAGCACCTGCCAACCCACAGGTAATGCAGACAGAATGACATCCAGTGTGAGTTGCCAGAGTGCTGTGATCTCCTACATGAGTCAGGCTTGCAGTCCAGAACTGGGATTGCCCAGTGTTCACCATGTCCAAGCCACTTCAACCCTGTTCTTCCAGAGGCTCCTCAGCTAGAGGACTAAAGGCAATCTCCTGGCATATTCTCCATAGGGAAGGAGCAGGAGGGAGTTGAGTGTTTGTGTTTGTTTCGAACACCTTAACTGCCAAGACCAGAACAAAAGGAACTACGTTTGCCTCTCTGAGAGCATGGGATGCAGGAAGCATTCTTCCCCATTTCCCTGCCTTGTCCTGTAGCACCCATTGCAACCAGAGCTACCATTCCCTCCGCCTGTGCTTGACAGCAGGAGAGCTCCAGATTTTTGCTGAGTCTCCATCTGGCTGCCTCAAGATTTCTCTCCTTTTTGTTGCAGAATTTCAACATTTACAAGCGTCTCTTTGTGGAGATGGTGAATGCATCTGGCATGAATTGTGCTGAGGCCTACTCCAGCTGGGCTGACCTGCGTGATGTTCTCTTCCATCTGGTGAGTGTGGGACATGGCCACCACTGCCTGTTAAACTCCAGCACCCTGGTGGCTCCTAGCAGGGGAAAAGGATGAACCAGCCTGTTCAGGCACCCAGGTGACATGGGCAGTGCTTGTAGAACGCGAGCTGAGGGGAAATGGGGAAATGTCCTCAACGTGGACAGTAGAACAACAGGATATTGTGAAGTGGACACGGCTGGGCAGGAGAAGTCAGGGAAGAAGATAACCCTGCACTCAAGGCCAAATCCTAGAAGTGAGTCTGGACACTGGCACTTGAAGAGCTCAGTGTCACTGCTGCATGGGAGTCTATCACAACGAGCCCTCTTTTTGTCCTGCACCCGTAGTCAGCAGCCTGGGAGGAACAAGGACTTGGAGGAAGCACAGAACTACTGAGCATGGAAAATGAGAGTCCTCTCCATCTCCCCAGAGATGCTTAGAGCCTTGTGCTCCTTCTTCCCTGTCCCAAAATGCCTCAGCCGGAGCCCATGATTGCCTCTTCTCTGTTTGTGTCCCACAGATGGCTACCTCTAGCACAAATGAAATCCATAAATCCCCCTCTGTCCATCCAAACTCACCCCTGCTGCCAGCGCTCTCTGTTGTGGCAGCGCTGTTGGCACTCCCCTTCTCCCACAGCCGCCTCCCTTCAGCACTCTGTGTGACCCAGACCACCCAAGGCCCAGCCTTTTTTCAGCCTCCTGAGGTGCCTGGATATTTCAGAGCCTTCTCTCTCCCAGCTTCTCCCTGGGCTTAAGTGGATGAAGAGTGCCCTTGTGCTCTCATGTTCTCAATTGCTCTCCTTTTCTCTTTTTCAGTGTGAAAACTTAGTAAAGTCAAGTGAGGCAAACACTCCAGCACATGAAGAGTTTGAAACAATGCTGCTAATCTCTCACTACTATGCCACCCGCTCCGCTGCTCAGGGCGTGAAGCAACTGGTAAGGTTTTTGAAGTTCCTTTGCCAGGTCATCACCTTGAGTGCGGAACCCCTGGGGACATGCGGGTTCAGGGCTATCCATAGTTCACAATTCCACTTCAGGAATCACTTACACATCATGCATGCATGAGAATGGGACTACACTGATCTGGGAGCCCACCACTAGCAGGTGGAACTGAAGATGGTCTTCTCTGACTCCTTGTAGTGGGACCTGTCCCCAGCCACTGAGGCTTCGATGTAAACCGGTGGGAAGCTGATCCATGTATGCTTAGCATGACTTGTGAAAGGCAGTAGAAACTTAGGGATCACGAAAAGATCTGGTCTTCCCAGGAGAGGCATTGCTTCCTCTTCAGCTGTGCTGTGTGGTGAGAGCTGCTGGGTTTCACACACGGTCTGGAGAGCAGATTGGCTTTGCGCAGGGCTTTGGGAGCTTGTGGGCCTGTGTGCAGGGGCTCTCGGGGCTTTGGGAGCTTGTGAGCCCGGGTGCTTGGCATCACACAGGGCTTTGGCAGATGCTGGATCTGTATGCTGGGCCTTCTGCGGGGCTTTGGGAGCTGAGGGGCCTGGGTACCAGGCCTCACCAGGCACTGTGAGTGTTTTTGAGTCTTATGCACAGTGGGATTTGTTCTCGGCTGTGATACATGGCAGAGTCCCTGCTGAAGTCTTGATCCATACAGAGCTATGAAATTGTGACAGAGCTCTGTACGAGTGTGGGACGGGAGCAGTGATAGAGCAGGCTGTCAAAAAGAACGGTTGCCACAGTCAGCACCTCAGTAAAAGTCACAGGGGAGACTGGGGCTTCCCCATGGCTGCGTGTGTAGATGTTGGGGGTCCAGAGACACGTCAGACAGAAAGAGCCAAGTCCAGTGTCCTGGAAACCTGTACAGACCCACACAGATGTGGAATGTGGAGGTGTTGGGTAGTCTATTTGGGACTGTGAAGGAGGAGTGGCCTTCCAAGCTCTGGTGTGATGAGAAGCTATTTATCTGGCAAGCTGAAAAGTTAAATCTCTCTTGAATCCCTCACCCCCACTCAAAAATTCTTCTGTGATGGAATACAAGAAAAAACTTACTGTGAGTGTGGCTGAACACCGAACAGGTTGCTTGGAGAGGCTGGAGAGTCTCCATCCCTTGAAACACTCAAAACATGACCAGACATGTTCCTGAACAACCTGCTGTAGCTGACTCTGCCTTGAGCAGGGTGGGGTCGGGGAGTGGAATAGGCCATCACCAGAGATCCCTTCCTACCTCAACTATTCCGTGACGCAGATGGTGGGAGTTTGGGTACGGCTTCCAGTAAAGACAGCAAGGTTCATAAAGCAGAAGAACTTAATCTTCAGGTGACAGTCCTCCTGTGCTGTCACACAGTGAGGGTGCTTACCGTCAGGACTGAAGGTTTTAACCTCTGCTACGTGTCAGGAATATGTGTGTGCAGAGTCCCTCAGTGAGTCTGGAGCAGTATGATCTCATGCGATCCCTTCTGACCTGGTTGTTGTGCCTTTACTGTCTCCTGTGTGTGCAGGACACTGTGGCTGCCAAGCTGTCCATTTCCCTGCTGCGCCACACTGAGCTCCTCCCTGCAGACAAGGCTTTCTATGAAGCTGGGATAGCTGCCAAGGTAAGAGCCGTCTGCCACCGGAGCAGCTAAGGAGGTGGGGTACCCTGGGCTTGGGGGTTTCTGTAGCTGCACTGGTACACCAGTAGCCAGCCACGGGCATTGGAGACCTTGCCTCAAACAGCTTCCCAGCCTCTGCAGTTTGTCAGGAATGGTGGTACGCAGTGGGAGGGCAGACCTGAGCTCGCAGGGGGACATGAACTGCAGACCCGGGGGTAGACCAGAGGCCATGTTACATTGCATAGCTCTGTTAGTATAGAAGGAAGACTCCCAACTGCTCTGCCTTGCTCTGGATCACCTAAATGTTACCTCATTCTTGAGACTACGGGCTCTGAGGGCCTGCTCAGACACAATGACACACAGCAAGCACAGGAGCGTGTTCTCACACTCTGATGCTTGCTGTGCAATAATGCCCCGCTCCATCGCGTGGGACAGCCTGTGGCTAGTGGGCTGGTTGTCCCCGTGTTTGCCTGTGATGCTGAGGGATGGTGAGCCAGGATGTGCACTCTCCTTCTCCATTACCTGTGCTGCAAGCAGGATGTTGTGGCACAAACAGAACCACATCCTTTCTAGCCATTGCTCAGGCAGCAGAGTTGTGGCTGTGAAGACAAGCTGCCTGGTCTCACTTGCCGTTCCTCTCTGTGCTAGGCAGTCAACTGGGAAAACATGGCATTCATCTTCCTGAACCGCTTCCTGGACCTCTCAGATGTGCGTATAGTCTGCTGGAGGGAGGGCTGTCGTACTTTAAATGACAATGGGCTGTAGGGCCAAAACACACCCTCATCCTGGCCGGGCCACAGCCCGGACATTTGAGCGTGATGCTCAAATGTGGCAGCACGTGTCTGAGCTGGTGCTGATGGGAACCCTGAACGCTGCTCTGCGTGTGCAGCACTGAGCACCCTAACACAAGCTGTGGGAGGATTTGCCATGCAAGGCACCCGAGCAGCCCTGTCCATGTTACGCTGTGTGCACAGATGCCGCCATACGTGCGTGTTGCAGCAACGACCAAGTTGGCCCAACAGTTTAGGCCTGTAGTCCTCACGGATGCAAGTGCCATGCAGCTTTCAGGATGATCTCATCTGAGTTGTCCCAGTGCTTTAGCCAGATTGTTTTGTCAGTTCCGAGGATGGCATTGCCCAGTGCTCCACCACTTCTCCTTTCTCAGGCCATTGAAGAAGGGAACCTGGATTCTCTGGACCACTCGGATTTCCAGAACACCGACATTCCCTTTGAAGTGCCACTTCCAGCCCAACAACACGTGCCTGTGAGTGTCATCTGCCGCCTTCAGCTCCATGCACAGCGATGCTGAGGGCCCGCTCTGAACAGGGACTGAGGCAAGGGTGGGGCAGCGGGCGCTACAGGAGATGGGAATGTACTCGTCACTGCCCCCCTCACTGCAAACACACGTGCAGCCCCACTACACACATGCATGCTCATGCTTCCCTCCCAATATACGCATGTGCTTGTGCACGCATGCACCCTCACACCACCCCTTCTCCCTGCCCCCAAAATATGCAGATGTGCGCATGTCCTGCATGCACAGCTGTGTCTGCTCTCCCCATTGTGCTCCCCAATGCTGTGGAGCAGCAGCTGGGCAGCGGCACAGCAGCACAGTGTGCAATGTCAGGAGGTGCCCGGGCTCTGTTTTGCAGGAGGAGAAGCGGGAAGAGGTCAGAGACTGGGTGCTCACCATGTCCATGGACCAGCGGCTCGAGCAAGTGCTGCCGCAGGATGAGCGTGACACGTATGAAGCCTCATTGGTGGCAGCACATACAGGCGTGCGCTCCCTGCCCTGTGTGCTTACAGGTAAGCTCCAGGCCAGCGCACGCATCCACAAGGGACTACACGGTGCCATGCAAGGCATGGGGACATGTTGTGGGCTGGGGGATCCTGGGAGGGAGGTCAGGGAGTGCTGTAAGAGGCGCAGGGCGAGGGTGTGGCTGTGGACCAGTTCTGCTGGAGGAGATGGAAGGACTCATTTTTCACTGTGAGGGTGACTGAGCACCAGTACAGGCTGCACAGAAGTTGTGCCATCTCCCTACTTGGAGACAGCTGAAAGTCATCTGGAAGCAGTCCTGGGCAACCGGTTGTGGTCCTGCTTGAGTGGGGGGGGGGGGGGGGGGGGGCTGGACCAGACAGAGCTCGGCAGTCCCTTCCAACCTCCGCCATTCTATGTTTTTATGGCTGCTCAGCCTTGCACAGCACAGCTCAGGAGACTGCCCAGGCTGGCCAGCACCGACACACGTGCACGTGTAGTGCCTGTCCCTGCGCTGCGCCGCCTCTACAAAAGCTGTCTGTCCCGGCGTGTACTGTCTCCCCATGTGCACGCTTCGGGCAGTGGAGGATTGCACTGCAAGACAGAGAGTGGGCTGAAGAGGGAAGAGCAGGAGTGGGCCACCAGCAGCAGGGCTCTGGCTCCAAAGGTCAGGAGCAGGGTGTCAGCATTTGACATACTCGAGTGTCCTTGCCAGAGGGACAGGCCTTCATTTGCCCACCACTGCGGGCACCCTCTTTCTCATTCTGGTCTCTAGGAGCCAGAGGCAGCATTGTTCCCCTGCACTGCCCCATGGGAGCAGCCCTAGCCTGCCGGCCACGGGAGAGGGAAGGGGTGCGGAAGGCCGGAGTCTGCTGTGGGTCCCAGCTGGTTTCTGAGTCTGTGTCACTGTCACCAGGGTACCCTGTGCTGAGGAACAAGATAGAGTTCAAGCGGCCAGGCCAAGAAGCCAACAAAGACACCTGGAACAAGTTCCTGATGGCTGTCAAGGTGAGCCAGGCACTCCCTGGTGAGCCAGGCACTCCCTGGGGCAGGGAGACGGGCTGCAGGATATTCAGCCCCTCACGCTGACAATAAAACATTGTCCTGCTGGGTGGGGATACACTGAACCCGGCCGGTTTTAGTGCACCCTCCCTGTGTGCTGCTGCGCAGGGATGAACTTGACTTATGGAGCTGGGCAGCCTCAGTCCTGCCTGTGCAGCTCTGTCAGCACCCAGGGGTGCCCTTGGGCAGGGGGTGAGGGCACTGCCCCTTTCCCACTGCCCCTTTCATTCTGCAGACATCCCACAGCCCTGCGTGCCAGGATGTGCTCAAGTTCCTCAGCCAGTGGTGTGGGGGACTCCCAAGCACCAGCTTCTCCTTCCAGTGAGCTGGACCGCGGCAGCTTTCAGTCGTTCTTCAGCACCCTCCACTTCCACCCCCAATAAACACGTCTCTCCACCCTGCTGTGCTCCTGTTTGTCAAGGGACGCCAAGTCCAGAAGCACGTGTAGCTCTTAGGGCACAGGACTGTAACCCTGCACGCGTGTCTCTGGGCCGCAACCTGGCCATGCTGAACACCCAGCCTCCACCTGCTGGGTGACTGTCACACGGGGACCATGGCTCTGATACATCCCTGTGCCTGGTGGGGGACAGGCATGGCGATGGGCTTGCACACCAGCTGCACTGTCATTCCACCAGTGGGCCCAGCTCCCAGCAGGCATCCACCCTGGGATGGATCCACCGACAGCAACCAGTGTGAAAAATTAAAAGTTTATTTACACAGGGAAACAAAAGAGGCTCACAACAAAGGGGTTCTTCACCTTCCACTCCGTGGACTGCCTGAGCACAGGCACAGCAAGCTGACCCTGCCTGCTCTGCAGCAAGGCCACCAGAACCCAGGCCAGCCCTGGCTGCTGCCAGGCCCCAGCACCTCTGCGTGCCCCCACCACTGCATGTCAAAGACGGATGGAGCCTTAGTGTGCCAGCAAGGGCCCTGCAGCTCAGGGAGAGACGGGGAGAGCGTCTGGGGGCCCGCGGCACCTGCTGGGCTAAGGCTGCCTGGTGACCCTGGGCAGCTCGTGTCTGGAACCTGCAGGGTTTGCTGCAGCTGGGGTGGTAGGGCTGGGGGGGATGGTACTGCACCCCCCTGGGGGGAAGTGCTGCACCCTCCCCTCTGCAGCCCCCCCCACCCACACCTACACCCAGGGCAGGAGCACAGTGCAGGTGCAGCATCACCGTGCTCGATTGCAGCACTCCCGCAGCACCACCTGGGAGTGAAAGAGCATGCATGAGCACAGGACTGTGCCGCGGGGCCAGGCACACGCTGACAACTCCGGCCAATAATTGTAGCACGTGCTTGGAAAGAGACCGTTCAGGGGGCTGGCATGGGCAGGGGCCCTCAGAGCCTGCCCCTCCCATGCCCCAAGCATAGCCCCCACGCTGCACTCACCTCTCCAGCTAGGCACAAGACTCAGCCAGCCCTGACAGGAGCTGCTGCATCTCACGTGGTGGCCCCGCCTTCACTGTACTTGGCCTGGACAGCTAAAAGAGAGGGGGTAAAAAAAAAAAAAAAAAAGGTGGAGGGTCACAGAGATGCACAGAGATGTGAAGCGCTGGGCCAGGTTGGCAGGGTCAGTGTTCACTCAGGACAGAACAGGTTTGGTTATCAGAGGGATGAAGAGGAGGGTCCCTCTGCAACTACCCAAGAGGAAGGCATGCCAGGCTGTCACCAAGGCTGGCTAGAAGAGGTTCAAACTTGACATTCCCCCCCTCCCCTTGCTGCACAGTCTGCTTGTAAGGGAACAAGGGCCCAGCAGAACCCAGCACCTTCAAGATGCAGCAAAAAGGCAGCAGTGGTGGGGCAGAGGCAGGGAGACCCACCCAGACTGATGGGACGTACCTGCTCTTTGCTGTAGCTGCGAGCACAGGGCCCAATGCCCCGGAAGATCAGGGCCACCAAACAGCACCTGCCAGACAGCACAGCTTCTGCAGCTGCCAGCACCATGGAGGGGAACCAGAGCGCCAGGGCTGTGTCCTGCAGAGCAGAGGGTCGGAGGTCCCTCAGGGCGCGTGGTCCGCTGCACCCAGCCTACCCGCATGCGGCTGAGCGGAGAGGCTGTGCAGGCAGTGGGGCAGAGAAGGGGGAGGGAGAGAGAAAGGGAGCAGGAGGGAGGGTGAGAGAAAGAGAGGCAGAAGGAGAGCAGACAAAAGCGAGACAGAGTGAGAAAGAAGAAAAAGAGAGGCAGCAGAGACAAAAAGAGGAACAGCGGGACGGGATGGGGGTGTGTGGTGGCCCTGCAGACTCACATAGATGCGTGTGGTGTTGAAAGGACAGTCGTTGGTCGCTATGGCTGCACGGGCGTCAGCAGGCAGCGCAGAGCTGTTGCAGCCCATGACAAGGTGCATGCCGCGGCTGTGCATGGTGAGGGCAATGGCCAGTGCCAGGCCCACGCTGCACGCTGTGGACAGGAGGCAGTTCAACAGGGACACGCTCAGTAGGGCCCAATGCTGCAGGCACCAAGGAGAACACGTGAGAGGGGGGTTGGCCAGAGCGGGGGAAACACCAGGGCCAGGCACTGCCACTGCGTGGGGCCGGGTACGCCGCGCCTCACATGCCCACGCTGGAGGGCAATGGGGGTGCTGGGAACCCCACGGGTGTTTACGTCGAGCGAGCACATGCAGTGTCCTGCCCCTTCTTGCACGGCTCAGCCCTGCACTTTTCGCATCCTTCGCCCTCCCCGGGAGCCCAGAGCCACCGGACGGCCCCCTCCCACAGGCTGCTGCGCACGGAGCCGCAGCGTGGGCCCAGCCGCACCGAGCGCCAAGCCCCGCACCGTGAGGCCGCCTCGCCTCGTGCAGGCCCACCCCGCGAGAGCCCGCAGAGCGATGGATGCGCGGCGCCGGCGGCAGCTTTACCGCCCAGCTAAAGCGTTTCTGCCCCCCGACGGTGCCCGGTGCCCGCGCTGCTGCCCTCCCACCCTCCCGGGGCTGCCGGCGGGGCTGAGCCGGAGCTGCAGGCGACACCCACAACCCCGCGAGCCGCCGAGGCGGAAGGAGCCGCCGGGGACAAGGTCCAGGGGAGCGGCTGCCGCCTGCGCCGGGCCGGGCCGCGCCGAGGCCCCCCGGGCCGCGCGGCTGCAGACCCCGCGGCCTCGCACTCACCAGGGCTGCCCGGGACAGGTTGTGCGACACCAGGATGGCGACGATGCCCACGGCGATGCTCTGCGGGAGAGACCTGCGCTCAACGCGCGCCCCGGGCAGCGCCGGCTCCCCCCTCCCGCGGCCCCCGGCCCCGGCCCCGCCGCTCTCACCAGCAGCCCGGAGCCCACGGACACCACGTTGGCCGCCGCGTACTCGGGCGTGACGGCGCGGCCGGCGCCGGCCACGTGCCGCAGGACCGAGCCGTGCACGATGGCGCCCAGCACCAGGCTGCCGTGGCCCAGCACGATGAGCCCCAGACCGGCGCGCATCAGCCCCCGCGGCTCCGCCAGCGCCGCCGGCCCCCGCCGCCCCCCGCGCCCGCCGGCCATGGCCGCCACCGCCACCCCGCCAGCAGCCGCCCGCCGCCGGCACCGCCCCGGGGCAGGACAGGCCCGCCCCGGCCCGCCCCCCGGCCCGGAAAGAGGCAGCACTCGCGTATTTACAAAAGAGTTTATTAAAAATAGGAAATGATAGAAATGAGATGCAGGAGCGGCGCTACGCCCGGCCCCGCGGAGGCGTGCGGAGCCGCGGGCTCAGCCCCGCCACGCACCCGGGACGGGACGGGGGTCGGGGGGGCGACAGCCACCGGGCCCCGGGGCCTGGCTGCCCGCAGCGAGAGCAGGGCGGGAGGAGGGTGCGGGGCCGCGGCCCCGCGTCAGCACGCACCGCAGCGGAGGGCTGAGCGGCTCTGCCAAACGAGTAAACAAAGTGCAGCCGCGGGGGAGCGGGGGAGGCGGGCGAGGCGCCCGGCGGGTGCGGGGGAGCCCGGCCGCCGCCGCTCCCTCGGCCCAGGGAGGCGGGGAGTGACCGGTGCCGGGGGCAGTGGCAGAGGGGGTGCAGAGAGGGGGCAGGGCTTAGCGGCTCCTCCCCTGCTTACCTTTAAATTAAAAAAAAACAAAACAACAACAACAAAAAAAAAAAACAAAAACAAAAAAAATACCCAGAAAGAAAGGAAAAAACCCATTTCTGTGCTGTGCAAAAGACACTTTGTACAATTCAAACAGAACAAACTCCATGCACATGAATGGGGCTACAGAACACCTCCAGCCAGGACCCGGCTCCCCGGCACCACCTGGCAAAATCCCAACAAAAACAGGGCTGGAAATAATACTGATGCGCAAAGTCCCCTTTAATAGGCGGGCAGGGAGGATTGTCGCTGAGCCCAGCCACGGCACATGCAGGATGAGCTTCCAAGCACTGCAGCTGGGGTCTTGCTGATGCCCTACAGTGATGGACAGAAACAGAGGGGTCACAGGCAACAAAGCCACACTGGCCGCCCGGGAGCCGAGGGCTGCTAAGATGACACCGTCACTGCCGTCAGGGCTCCGTTCCGGGTGTAGTAGAACTTGCTGAATGCCTCTTCAAGTAAACAGGTAAGTCTGCTCTGGTCAGCCTGGGAAGAACAAGGCACGATGAGGGTGGGCCGAGCCAAGAGCTTGGCTGAAGCTGGCCAGGGCACAGGGCCAGGGACACCTCTTATTTCTCCTAGCTCCCCCGCTAGGAAAGGAGTGAGCTGGCAGAAACCACTTCAGTCTGAGAAAGGAATGCAGACCTATACCCCTACCCGAGCCCCATGCCTGCTCACCTCACTGATGAATCCAAGCTGGACCAGTTCAGCTGCCAGCTCCTGGATGTTGTCATCTGCAACACAGGGATGGGTGTGAGTCGCAGGTCTGAGTGCGCTGCTGGCCCCAGTGCACCAGAGCATGGGAGGAACGGTACTTACTGGGCTGCAGGTCACAGCTCAAGTGTCGATTCAACTTGTCTTCCAGTTTCAGCAGCAGCGTTAACTGCAGGGTAGAGAAGTTCTCATGAGGGACTGCGTGGTGGCCACAGCCAGCCGGGAGCGTCCCCAGAAATCCCCATCAGGACAGGAACCACCCTCCCCCAGAGCCCCACAGGACTCCAACAGAACCACCACATCCAGCTCCGTTCCACACCACAGCCAGCAGCACCGTCCCGTGGAGGAAGCATGAGCCTGGGGGTGGGCCGAAAACGTTTGCTAGGTGCCAGGACAGCCACGGGCCTGGATCTGGCTTTGGGCCCCCAAGATGTGGCAGCAGAGGGTGACACCAGGCACCAGCAGCACGCCAGCATGCTGGAGCCGTGCGCTCTGCACGCTACCCGGGTACCCCCCCCCGCATGCTCAGCCAGGAGATGGGAACATACATGGTGCTTCACTCCCTCCTCTACAGACTCAATGTTGCACTGCATCAGCACCACCTGCAAAAGGAGCAGAGACACCCCGTGACTGACTGCCGCCGCAAAGCACGGCGGCCCGGGGAGGGGAGCAACGCGGCTCCCAGCTCTCACCTTGCGGGTCTCCACCTCGGCAGGCTCTGGAGTCGGGGTTTTCACCGACGGTGGAGCAATGGGAGATTTCACCACCACCTGCTGGGGCTGCTGGGGTCGCGGCATCCCAAAAGCTGTGAGTGGGTAGATACCGTTCCTACGAGAAAGGAGCAGAGTCTGAGGTTACGCCTCTCCGAAATTCTTCCAGTGTCACACTGGAAGTTAGGGTTGCCCTTTAAAAAACCCTCTTACCTTACATCCTCCAGGAACTTGTCCAGCTCCAACGCTGGAGATTGTGAGAAGCTAGGGGGGAAAAAAAAGAAAAAGTACCGAGGTGAGAAGTCATCTAACAGAGCCACCCACTCAAGTCTCTTTGCACGCAATTCCAAATCCCCGTGTCCTAGCCTGCAGCTGTGTCAGCGGGCAGGACGCGTACCCACAGAGGCAGCCAAAGGTGAGACAGACGCCAGCCGTCCTGCACAGGGAGCAACTATTGACAGAAGCTAAAGATGAGGCAACATTTTAATTACGGAAGAACAGGTATCACCTCCCTGTAGAGAGTTGTCCAGTGCAGACAATTATCTGGAAGCTAGCTTCTGGCAAGGCTTTTCAAAGACATCTGTTGTACCAGACCCATGAAGCCCGTGTCCCACCTCCAGAAGAGCAAAGGCACCCAGCACTGCAAAGGCAAGAACCTCTGCAGCAGCCGACGGCACAGCATGACCAACCACATCACTCCAGACCAGAAATGAGGAACTACACCTCAGGGTTTAATGCCCTGCCCAAATATTTCTCACTGGAGTTCAGGATGTTCAGGAGTTCTCGGTAATTTCTTTCCCAGATTGGTCGTTCAGCCTGGTGGCTTCTCAGTGCAGAGTCTCAGAGGAAGTCTTCCTACCAATTCGTTTTTCATTCCCCAGCCTCCAATCCCATTGAATATTTTCCTTGCTGGTGGCTGAGGAAGGGTAATAATCAACCGACAACCTTCCCCTCTGTGCCATAACTTGTACGCCTACTGCTCTTCCTCTTTCTCACCCCCAAGAACATACAGTTCCTCCATGTGGTGCAACGATTTCCAGCGCCTTGGGGAAGTCAGCTCTCTGGTCTGCTCCAGGACTGTTCACAGAGGTGGCCACTTCGTACACGTACATTGTGGAAGGAACGTCTTTAGACACTTCACTCTACTATCGTATCCGTCTCCCCCGTTATTTGGCACTCTGATACCGTATTTGCTCTCATCTGCAGCTGCACAGCACAGCGTTTTCAACAAGCTGGAAATGGTCTTTTCCCGTGGTGTTACTGCACAGCCTTCTCAGACAGAAATACGGTTCTTTTTTCTCTAAAGCAAGCTATTATTGTCTTGTGCACGGCACAAGGAGTCAGCAACACCAGAAAAGCCCACAGCAAGTACCTCATTTCTTTCTGGTTCTAGCAAGGAGAGACAGATTCTCCTGCTTTACTAATTCCGCAGTAAAACACTCTCCTCATCGCCTCGGTCAATTCAGGTTTTCAGTGTCCACGTGACCACAGCTTCTTTTGGACCGGTTGCAACAAAAACTTTGAACGGCCAGTCTTCCCTGTACCACGGTCTTAAGACTGCTTTGAAGAATTTCGGATTAGCAAGAGAACGCGAGCTGCTCGAACCCTGCCACGATCCTCCCCAAGTGCTTTGCTGTTCCATCAGATGTGGTGCAGGCTGCACCTCTGCCTCCATTCCCCAGACCGCTCTCCAGCCCTTTCCAACGCACTTTCCCAGCCTCTCGTACAGAAGCAGTTTTCAGCAAAAGTTTATAGTTTTTTCTAGCAGCTCAGTTTGCACGGCCCTCCGATGAATCATCTGGAAGCTACGCTCTCTGGCATTTCAAGTCATTACTACGCCCTCTTCTTCCAGCACCTCTGCGGTACTGCTCTACCAAAAAGCAAGGCCCAGGCTGGCATACGCCAGACAGCCAAACCCCTGCCGACCGAAGTCCAACGGGTGTAAAGAATCTCTCTGGCACAGCTTTGGCTAGTCACTCTGCATCCTCCACTTTGAACCCTCAATTCACAAAAAGCATTCCACAGGGAATGCGATACCATTATTCACTGGTGCTATGAAGATCGGAATGCCGGTTTTCAGAAAGGTCTAAATGGCTCAAAGAGCTTCTCAAACGAACAGTGCTCTTTTTCCCTTGTCATCTTGATTACTTTTGTTCAGCAGCCGGAGCACCCCAGAATGCTGGGCTATCCAAAAAGCACCCTGGCCTTCTCTGAAAATACAAGGTCCACATCTTAGTCCTTTCAGCTAGCCCCCCATACTTTGGGAGCCACTTCTCTAGTTTAAGCGGCTGCTGCGTGTTACTGACAGCTGCCCAAAACAGCCTCTCCCTTTGTGTATTGTAGAATCAGCCGCTCCGTTAAGGAAACACTGAGAAACCATTTCTCCAACACGCTGGACTCCATTTGACAAGCCCGTGATTGCTCCAAGTCACTTCCCCGACTGTTCAGCCAGGTTTTGCTACGGCCTGTTCCAACTGCGGGGCGTTCACTTCCCGCTCCCCATATGGGGAACAATTCACACCTCAGCTGCCTGGAACCTGTTCGCAAAGTCGTCTTCCACCCGGCAGTTACCCTCCACATAATTTTTTGCACCCAGAGTGCCTGCTCCTTCACCAACAGCACCATCAGGTCCCTTCTGTCTCCCAGTTAGCGGTGAAACACCAACACGAACTGTGGGAAGAGTCCCAGGCAGATCCGAGCACCTGCTCCGCGTGCACCTCCAAGCACACCATGGGGTACTCACATCATCTTGACTCCTTCCCTGTCCACATGATTGATCTCTGCCAACACCGCACTCATGTCAAGGTTTTTGGTCATCTCTTCTAAAGCATTTTCAGGAATCATATCTATTAAAAAAAAGAAAAAAAAAAAGTAAAGTTAGACCTGAACAACCACAATTCCTTTCCAGCTTAAGAAAAGCAGTGAAAACCCAGAGCCTTTAGGCTGCTAAACTCCGGTGCCACTCAGAGCAGGCAGGGCACCATACCCCTCCAGGCTCTGTTTCACGAGGCCCTGGTCCCTGCTCGTTAAGGACAGCACGAAGGGCCTGGTTCCCAGGACGCCAGCAGTACTGACACTTTAGCAAAGGCTTGCAGAACACGAGCCGCGGCACCCAGGGACCCCATACTCACGCTGATGCCCAACGATACAGTGAGCAGCCAGTAGCTTTAGTGATGGCACCTCAAACAACGCCTGGTGGAAAAGGAGCTCCCGGGCAGTAGGGCGCTTGCCAGGATCCTGTTCTAGACACTTCTGAATGAACTCCTGAACGACAAAAATTGCGTGAGACCACATGCAATGCCACAAGTCTGCAGGGGCCCTGAGCCCTCCTCACCCACCCTTTGCAAGGGGTCCTCCAGCAGCTGGATGGCACTGTTAATGGCCTCCTGGGGCACGTAAGACGACTCTCCGTTACCTTGTATTTCCAGCACCGCCATCTGCAAACACAAAGCAGCGCATCAGACTTCACTGAGAATGACTGACTACACTGAGCAGAGCTCCAGGAGACCACTGCCAAGCGTGAGATCACCATGTCTGGTGCTATTTGAGGTCACATTTTGTGGAGACAGAGAGAATGACTGCCTCGTTACGCTAGCTTGTTTCTAGCGCCCTAACAGATTGCCAGGGAGACCTGAGAACGATGCCAGCAAGGCCTTAGACAGTAAGTATCTCCATTTTGATTCTTACAATCCACTGGCCTGTACTGCTGCTTGATAACTCCAGTCCTCTAACGAAGCAGTAACTGTTCTCTGCCAGAACCTGACAGCGTCCCTCCTGGCTGTGTGAACAGCTCTGCACTACAGGCAGAAAAGCAAGCAGACAACACCGCCCAGAACTGGCTCCAGCCAACACATACACCCATTCCCAGCTGGGAAAGGCTGGCAAAAGATCCCAGAGAACGTCTTAAGATGCAGCTCAAGTTTTGCCTCCTAAAAAGTTGTATGTTTCCACAGTTCTCTTCCTGCTTCACTTACAGGATGTGCAGCAGGTTAACAGTTCTTTGTGTTGGCTCTTTCTGACAATTCTTCCCAGAAAATACTCCTACCCACAACTCCCATTTCCTACATTTGGGCCTACTGGTTGCAAGGACAGAGGAATCACTAAGCTGCTCAGATCAGGTACGTCAGACTCACACCCGTATCAGGTGGGGACAGGCTGGCCCAGAGAAGTTACGGACTACCTCTGTGCTCTGCTCCAGACACCGCAGGAAGAACCGCTGCTCCCCAGAAGGGCAGTTCTATTCTCCACGTATATTAAGTACAGTTTGTAGCAGCGACTGTTCCCACCAGCCAGCGGGTCAGACTTCAGAACTGGCCAAGATCCAGAGCAATGAATTACCATTAGGAATTTCAGAAAGAACTACATATTACAGAGCTATTTACTTCTTAGTAAGGCATCTGGGGAGCCTCGACAGCGATCCCTCCAAGGCAAAGAGCACTTGGCTCAGAGAACAAAATGCACTGGTTACCAAGCTCACCCGCCCATGGCCACAGCATCTCCAGAGCCATCTCCTTCCCTCGAGTGCATTCTCTGTCCCACAGCCACACTCACCTCCAGTGCACACATCCCAAAGGAGTAAATGTCCACAGCGGTGGTGACGTTGGCAACTTCTGTAAGACAGAAATAACGCTCTGTTACCAGGCCATCCCCGCACTCAGCAGTACCAGCAGAACCACCTCTGTATCACGCTATGATAATCCTGCGGCTTCTCTCCCTCCCCTGCTAGCAAAAGACAGAGGAGTTAGAGCGCTTAAGCAGCAAATAACTCAAAACTGTTAATGTGATATCTCTCACGAGCCTGTAGCTGAAAACGAGACGCGGAACAGCTTGGAAGCATTAGTAAGGCCAACAAAACCAGGCTTGCAGCTGTACCCATGCTGTACCTCCATATTCCGGGGCAAAGAAGTGCAGGTTCTTCTGCTCCTCGCGACAGGTCTTCACATGGTTGTTAATTGTGTCCGGTGCCACTAGAAGAAAGTCATGAATGGTTAGGATACAGGAAACCATAGCCCATCCCCAACCAGATCCTAGGGAACACGTGCAGCTCCAGGGCCCTGGTGCCCAGCGGGGCAGCACCGCGGACTTCAGTTAGCCCCTCGTCAGTCCCTCCTCTCAGGCCACCTGCCCTGATGTACTTCTCCGTTGTTTCCTCAACTGCAGATGAACTAAGGCAGCTTAGTTAGCAAACCTGGAGGCCACAGCTTCTCCTGAACGGGAAGACAAGCTGGAAGGACTCCATGTTGAAGTGCAAGTCCTGACAGCACCTAACTTAAATCAGATCTATAGCGTTTGTCACAAGCAACTCACCTATACAGGAACCCTAGGTACAGCCAGAGATGCCAAGATCACTGCCATCAGTCACCACCTCGGGGCTCTAGGAGAAGGACAGACCTACAAGGCAACTCTTCCACATATCAGGGGGGCACTGGTGCCAAAGTGCCTCAAGACAAAATTCAAGCAAAGCATCCGAATGCGAGATGACCGCCCTGACAGCACAGGCCTCCCAGCAGCCAGCACCTCCACAGCAACAACCACAAACTCGGAGCTACGGGGAGGGAACAACTCCCAGCCACCAGAACAACCAGCAGAACACGAGCATGGCTCTCCCCTAAAAGACAAGCCCTTGGGACCACCACCTCCAAAAAGACTGCAAACAGCTCTCCAAAACCAAGCAGCCGGCTCCACCAGGGAGGAACACTGAGAGGGGCAGGGAGCACAGAGCCACCAGCCCATCTGAAGCTCTGCTTCCACCCTTGAACGTGCCCAGTCACGCAGCCTCAGGGCCACCTCCCACTTTGCCAGCCTCCTGGACGATTGCAGCTGGTCCCAGTATCTACTGCCACAATGTGGACTTCATGGGATGTGCCAAACCACTTATATTTTACCAAGTGTTCCTGGATTAGACACTCCAAAGAAGATTCCCAGTTGAATGAGACTGGGTTCCCAGCCTCACAGGAGAGATGTTCTTTGGGCTTTAGTCAGACAAGGACCTTCCCTGATAACACAGCTCAGCCTTGCTGCGTGGCACGTACCAACCCGTGTTGTCGTCCAACCACGGGAACAGAGCTTGCTCCATGGCCAGCATCTGCTTTCCCAGCCAACCGCTCACGAGCAGTTTACTGCTTTTTGTTCTCTAGCTCTTTTCTTCTAAGATTCTTGTAGGAATGCAGTAGGATTACTTCCTTCTAGTGCTCATCTATTTACAGATTGCACTGCTTTTGGCTGGGATAGAGTTATCTTTTTCCATAGTAGCTAATATAGGGCTACGTTTTGGATCTGTGCTGAAAACAGCGTTGGTAACACGGGGATGGTTTAGTTACTGCTGAGCAGTGCTCACAGAGTCAGGGCCTTCTCTGCTCCTCACCCCACCCCTCCAGTGACTGGGCTGCAGGTACACAAGGAGCTGGGAGGGGACACAGCCGGGACAGCTGACTGCAGCTGACCAGAGGGATTTCCCAGACCATATGACATCGTGCTCAGCAATAAACCTGGGGGATGAAGAAGGAAGTGGGGGACGTTTGGAGTTAAGCATTTTGTCTTCCCAAGTAACGATGACGTGTGACAGAGCCCTGCTTTCCTAGAGATGGCTGAACACCTGCCCGCCAACGAGGAAGAGTGAAAAAATCCCTTGTTGTGCTTTGCTTGCCTGCACGGCTTGTGCTTTACCTATTAAACTGTCTTTATCTCAACACAGGAGTTTTCTCACTTCTACCCTCCTGATTCTCTCCCCCACCCACTGAAGGGAGGAGTGAGCGAGTGGCTGTGTGGTGCCTAGTTGTCAACTGGGGTTAAACCACAACACAGGCACCACCAGCTCCTCTCAGCTACACCGCACGCAGCAAGGTACGGCAGATTTTTTGTCTTCCTCTGAAGACCTGCTCTGCGCTTTCCCAGTGACGCTGCCTGCGTTAGGTGAGCTCTGGCCAGCACCGTGCACGACCACAGCAATTCTCCCTGCTGGGGACCCTCTCAATGGGTCCTGACACAGGCCATGAGGCAAGGGGGTCAAATTCCTCCCTGAGCAGCTAGGAGATGCCAGGTCCTCCTCAGTTCCCACATGAAGAGCTCTGCACTGCTGTGCAGGTTTGTATTTTGCACTCGGAGTTATTTACAACTGAATCTGCCCAGTCCTTTAATGCCTTCCTGTGCTGCTGGAGGATATCCTGACCTGCCTCAGCACCACACCCCCCCCACATTTCTATTAACGGCCTCAGGGGAGGGAACCCAAACCCCTCTGGTGCGGCAGCCCTTCTTCAGCTTCTGCCCTGTCACCGTGCCCGCAGCCAGCGCCCGACTGCGTACAGGGCAAGTCACCCAACGTCTGTCCGGCGCAACAGGCTCTCATACAGGGCCTGCTCAGGAGGTTCCCAGTCGTCCATAACGGAAGAGCCTTGTTACCTGGCTTTCGTCTACAGGCAGTACCTGCCTTAGGTAGCCCACTGTGTATGTCTGGTCTACAGGTGGCTACTAAGAGAGGAGGGGCTATGCCTGGTGTTCTCCAGCAGCTGGATTTCCTCATCGTTACTGATCTCTCCTATTTTCTTTCTGAAGATGTTTTGGCCAAGGAATCAAAATCAAGTTTAACAGTACTGCCTCCCTCCCCCCCAGTAATTGATTCGTTTCCACTCAAAAGAACAATTCACCACTGTAAAACAAACAATTTAATACTGTGAAATTAGGTTTTTGCCTTAAAAAAAGAAAGAAAAACCAAACCCACATAAAAAAAAAACCAACAAAAAACCCAAACAAACAAACAAACAAAAAAAAAACAAAAACCCCTCCCACACACTGACACTCACAACTTTCAGAACTTAGAATTATAGAACAGTTAGAGTTGGAAGGGACCTTCAAAGGTCATCCAGTCCAACCCCCCGGCCAGGAGCAGGGACATCTCCAACCAGATCAGGTTGCTCAGAGCCTCATCCAGCCTGGCCTGGAATGTTTCCAGAGATGGGGCTTCCACCACCTCTCTGGGCAACCTGTTCCAGTGTTCTACAACTTGCATTGTAAAAATTTTTTACCTAATATCCAATCTAAATCTACCCCCCTCTGTTTTAAAGCCATGACCCCTCGTCCTGTCGCAGCAGGCCCTGCTGAAGAGTCTCTCCCCACCTTTCCTGCAGCCCACTTTGGGCACTGGGAGGCCACTCTCAGGTCTCCCCAGAGCCTCCTCTTCTCCAGGCTGAACAGCCCCAGCTCTCCCAGCCTGGCCTCACAGCAGAGCTGCTCCAGCCCTCCCATCATCTGTGTGGCCTCCTCCGGACCCTCTCCAACAGCTCCACGTCCTTCTGATGTTGGGGGCTCCAGAGCTGGATGCAGCGCTGCAGGGGGGTCTCACCAGAGCGGAGCAGAGGGGCAGAATCCCCTCCCTTGACCTGCTGGGTCCTCTTGATGCAGCCCAGGATGCGGTTGGCCTTCTGGGACGCAAGAGCACATTGCCAGCTCATGTTGAGCTTCTCGTCCACCAGCACCCCCAAGTCCTTCTCCTCAGGGCTGCTCTCGATCCATTCTCCGCCCAGCCTGTGTTTGTGCCTGGGATTGCCCTGACCCAGGTGCAGGACCTTGCACTTGGCCTGGAGACCTGCAGGAACTAAACCAAATTTCTCCTGAATCTGCAGTGTGCCACTGGTGGGTGTGCGGGGTGGAGACGGGGCAGCTACAGCCCTGTGAAGGAGCAGAGGCTGATTGGTTCCAGAAACGCAATCCTGCTGCGGAGGCACAGCCACCTGAACACTGCGACGTCTGTGATGAAGAACAAACTTTTACTCGGTGCCCAGTCCCATTAAGATTCCGGCGTTCCCCCGAGGGCTGGGCCGTAACACAGTCACAGGATCTCGCTGATCTCAAACCTATCTGTTCCCTGTCTGAAGAACTGCTACGTAACAGGGTATTTAAGACTTCAGAAACTTCTGAACTTCTGCTCTGAAGTCTGATCTTTAACGTTTTTCACAGGATGTCTTTGTGCAGCATGCAACATACACGCACCATAAACTGGAGTTTTGGTGAACTCTGCCAAACCTAACATCTATCGCGTGCACAACAGCTTCTGACTGCCAGGAACCAGCTAGGCAATCTGGGGATATAAAATAACATTTTATAAGTCTTCTATTCGTTCTGCCTTTCTTTTCAGCACAATGGACTGTTAGACCAAACAGGAATCCAAAACTCATCTTCAGCTTCATAGTTCTGTACAGCCAGAGCTCTGGCAGCCACCAGCAAGCTCCTGCGTGTAGCTGAGCTGCTGCCAGGGCAGCACCAGTGTCCAGCCAGGGCCAAACCTGGGGAAGGGCAAAGGCACCAAGGCCTGCCCCAGGAAAGGGCCACTGTGTCAACAGCGACAGCACTGCAGAAATTCAGCGCGTGCCATCAGATGCTGGACCAATGCCCTGAGGCAGGAACGCTGGCGCAGTAGCACCCAGGCTGCAATGGCTGCCTGTGCCCCAGTAAGGAGCTGATGATAAGCTTCTCCGCATCCAGGCCCTGTGGACATCCTGCAGTGGCACCAGCGCTGCTGGGAAGAGCTGGGCCTGCACTGTCTGTGGGAACTCCCAACTCAGATACACAGAAAAGCAGTGCTGAATTCGGAGGTGTAGGTCATCCAGGGACCTGTCCTCTCTGATATTCTGGTCCCTGTGCCTCTGAACTTGCAGAGCCCCGCTGGAGCTCCTCGATGTGTTTTTCTGTCACTGTTGCAGAGACTGGCTCTGCAGCTGGGTTTGATCAGCCACACTTGGCAAGCCTTTTTCCTAGTCTAGCAGCCTATATCACAGCTCACGCGCAGCCTGGCTGGCCGTCACGCGCATCACCGTGCTCTGTTACTGCAGAGCTGAAGCAATGAACGGTACCGCAGTGGCGTAAGACTACCGGCTTCTTCGCTGCAGGCCTCAGAGCCAGCCACACACTGTTCCACTCATCGCTGTGACAGCAACAACCTGCTACTGAAGCCAGCTCTGAAAAACCCACCGCAGACACGTTAAACAAGGCAGACAAAAGTGCTGTTCCACATCGTGACACTACTTTAGAAGTTCTGGGTTTGGTCTGGCCTAATCACCATCGTAGCTCCATCGCCTTAGTGTGCAAGCCACTCAGCACAGATAGAGGCTTGAGAGGAGCTTCACCTGAGCACACATCTTAAAACAAACTCTCAACTGCACAAGGTAAGAACACACACTTTGAGGTACCTCTGACACAGCTCTCTGACTGATTCGCACACGGTTGCTACCTGCCATCCACTACGGTATCTAGTGACGACCTAATTCTGTGAACGAGCAGATGTGTGAAGGCTAAGGACAGTTACGCTAAGCAAGACAAAATTAAGGTCAAAAAGGAAAGCCAGATCACCAACAGGAACAACGAACACACCTTTCTCAGCCATAGAGAAGACAACAGTATGTGGCAGACCACATGACTGGTCGGCCTGGTAGGGAATTAGCAAAGCAAAGCTCAATTTCAGAACAGGATTCAGTCAAATACGGTGTCCGTGCAGGGCAGAGGATAGGAAGAGATGTGACGTACAGCAGAAGGTAGGACAAGCAACTTGCCCTTGGCAAGCTGAGCTCAATCTGGCAATAAAAGCATAAAGAGGAATAATCAGCACCACTACAGGAACACACAGAGCTTGCTAGACTTCTCCAACTCTCCAGGACGTGCTGGAGCACAGAGCTCACTAAGGTCCACAGCTCAGGGCACCCAGCAGCCATTAGGGCATCAGCCAAGAACACGCTCAGCGGTATTGCTTCCCAGCTGTCACCAGTGGCAGGTTTTAGCAGAGATGCCCAGTCACAGAGACTTGCCCTCTTAAACACTACGTGCTGCAAGAAGACATTTCCCTCTTGTCCTGTGTCCGATTCACACCCACCTTTGTTCTGCACTCAACACTTCCTCCTGGCAAGAGGGAAGGACAGTCTGCCCTCCAGTCCTTCGTTTCCTCCTGAAGTAGCCCTGAACCACTGCGTCTCTTGCAAACGCCCAAGCGTTCTCCAAAGCAAGAGCGTGCCCAAGTGCCCCGCGCTCCAGATTTCAGGCTTAGAAAGCAAGGGAAAACAAGACGACAGAAGGATCAACGACTAACCTTTAAGATCAGTCCCAGGATTGCTATGCAGTCCAGCAGAGGACAATTAACCACCTCACCTATGCTGCACCGTGCCAGCACCACAGCGACCCCAAAACGATCAACGGAATTCAAGACCATCTCTGCAACTATGAAGGGACAGCCAGAGGGCCCGGGGAGGGATGAGGCCACGTCATCATCCCCTGCACTCACAGCTCAAGACATTTTCACTACTGCTAAAGGGGTCAAGACTGCACAAAACCCAGACTTTCCACACTTCATCTGCACACTAAGATGACAACTGCATCTCATTAAGGAGGGCAAAGCCTAGAAAACGAGCAATCAGGAAGCTATTAGAAACAAAAAGCAGCACACAGCCATGAAGCACCGAGTCAAACAGGAAAAGCAGTGGCAGGTTTACGTTGATCACAGAATGCAAACACCCTATAGCCCTACAGATCTATCTCCGAGATTGTAAACAGCGTTGGCAAAGTTATTTGCAACACTGAGTCACTGAAGCAAGAGGGTTTCATTTTTAAGAGTTGAATATCTAATGAGGTAAGGGGCAAGAGGTTCAGTGTATGAGAAGTTCACTATTACTAGTGCCAGACAACAGCCCCCCAGCTGCTTACATCTGTGCTCATTCTCGCCACATCCACTGATGTTGCTTCCGAGCAGCAGAACTGATCTCTGCCTCAAGCGTTGCCCACTGCTTCAGAGAACGGTTAAAGCAGAACCAGCGGTACTTGCAACAGATCTGATATCATACAAAAATTCGTGTACTTGGAGATGTATCCTTCTCCACAGAAATTAATACAGAAACATGAAGCCATGGGATTGTTCAGGTTGGAAGGGATCTCTGGAGGTCACCTTGTCCAACCCCCTGCTCCAGCAGGGACACCCAGAGCTGGCTGCCCAGGACCACGTCCAGACGGCTTCTGAACAGCTCCAAGGACGGACGCTCCATCACCTCCCCGGGCAGCCTGTGCCACTGCTTGGTCACCCTCACACTCAAAAATGTTTCCTGATGTCCAGAGCGACCCTCCCGGGGCCCAGTTTGTGCCCATTGCCCCTGGTCCTGGCACTGGGCACCGCTGGCAGAGCCCTGCCCCATCCCCTCGGCCCCCTCCCTGCAGGTGTTCGTGGACACGGATTCAATCCCCGGAGCCTGCCCTGCTCCCGGCTGGGCATCCCAGCCCCCCCGCCTCTCCTCAGGGCCCCCCAGCCCCCCCGCCTCTCCTCAGGGCATCCCAGCCCCCCCGCCTCTCCTCAGGGCAGAGATGCTCCAGGCCCTCCACCACCTTGGTGGCCCCTCGCTGGGCTCTCTCCAGTCTGTCCGTGTCCCTCTTGCACTGGGGAGCCCAGCGCGGCAGCACTCCCAGTGTGGCCTCAGCAGCGCTGAGCAGAAGCGAAGGATCATCCCCTCCCTCAAACGGCAACGCTTTCCTAACGCAGCCCAGGACACCACTCGCCGCCTTTGCAGCAAGGGCACGTTGTTGGCTCACGTAAATATGAAGGCATACAACTGCATGATGGGAAGGAAAATGATCATGCTGTGTCAGATTTCTTGTGAAACAGTGGATGATACTTTTATGTTTAAGTAAAAAAGCATTCGGAATTTTAACTGACACGTTTGACCACATCCATTACACGGAAGCAGAAAGTGGGAGTAGGCAGAGCAGGAAATGCAAGGCTGTAGACACAAGAACAGATACAGAGTGCCTGTACGGTAAGCGCTTGTCAACCCTCGCTGCGTGCAGGCTCCTAAACATGGACTGAGGAGCTTATGAGCACTTTATGTGGAGGAGTTCATGATATAAACAACTTCATTCCGAACAAAGTGCGCAGGGAGATTTGAAACCTGCACACAAACCCAAGTTCTAAGTTCCAGACTAGAGGAATGAAGGTCTCGCAGAACAGGCAAACCCTGCTTGGGTTGTATCCTCTGACTGCAATACAGTATCTATATCAAAATGTAAACCGCTTCTTTCACAACCGAAATGGCAAGGCACTAATTACTTGCAGCAGCCTCACGTCACAGTGCAGGAATTGCATGCAATCAGAAAAACACAAGACGTTCACTGAGATGCTAGGGACTAAGCTACTCTGGGGGAATATTTCACTTCCAGAAGACACACAATGAAAAACAAAGTCCTCAAACATGACTATGAAAATTATTTTACGTTTTAAGCAGCTCTGCTTATTTGTAATTTGGGTTGAACCAGTATAAATGCATATTCAATTAAAACACAATTAGAGTCCACAAGTTTGAGTATTTAGAGTTTAACTTCCCTGAATTTCACATCCACGATTACCGTTGTTTCACAACATCCTGAAGTGAAGCTGCGCAAACGACCTGGGAAGACTCGATAAACAGAAAAGCTCACCCCGGAAAGCAGAAGCTAGAGTGAAAACACCACTCAGTCCCCATGCCTCAAGGCCTAAATCACAGACCTGTCCAGGCTGGGAGGGACCTCTCCGGAATACAGCTCAGCCCCCTGCTCAAGCAGGGTTAGCTACAACAGGTCACCCCGGACCACGTGTGCTTCAGTTCTGAGCATCTCCAGGCAGGAAGACTCCGCAACTTCTCTGGGCAGCCTGTTCCAGGGCTTGACTGCCCCGGCAGTACAAAAGGGTATTCTTGTGTCTCTGCTTAATTCTCCAGCTGCCAGGTCCCTGTGAATGGCAGCACAGTCTGGTGTACCACCGCTCCTCCCAGTTTTGTATCACCTGTGAACTTGCTGAGGGTACACACTGTCCCATCATCCAGATCATTAATGAAGACGTTAGACAGTACCTGCCCCAGTATTCACCCTGCGTACGCCACTAGTGACGTGCCTCCAACTAGACTCTGTGCTGCTGACCACAGCCCTCCAGACCAGGACGTTCAGCTGCTGTTTGCTTATTTAGCCCACACTCTGTCCACGCATCTATGAAACAACATGGGTAACAATACCCGCTGCTGTCCTCCTGTCTACCCAGCCAGCCTTCTGCAATGAGGTGACTCTCAGGTTTGTTAAGAACAATTTTCCCTTCATAAATCTGCTCTGACTACTCCTGATCACAGTCTTGCCTGTCTTGTGGTTGGAAATAGTTTCCAGGACTAGTTGCTCCATCAGCTTCTCAGGGACTGAGGTGAGGCTGACCACCCTGTGGCTTCCCAGATCTTCCTTCTGGCCCGTCTTAAAGATAGGAATGACATTTGCTCTCTTTCAGCCTTCAGGAACATCTCTCATTCTTCATGATACTTCAAAGGACAACCAACAGCGGCCTTAGAGCAGCATGAGCCAGCTCCCTCAGCACCCGTGTCTGCATCCCGTCAGGCCCCAAGGGCTTAGGTGTGTCCAATCTTTTCTGAAGTGTTTCCCAACCTGATCCTCCTCCACCGAGGGTAAGCCTTCATTGCTGCGGACTTTGTCTCCGGTCTCAGGGGCCCAGGATTCCTGAAGGTCGGCCTTAGCAGTAAAGGCTGAGGCAAAGAAGGCAGTAAACACCCTGGCCTTTTTTGTGTCCTTTGTCACCAAGGCCTCCACTCCAATGAACGGAGGGCCAATGCTTTCCTTAGCTTTCCTACTGCTCTCTACTTCTGGAATCCTTGCTGGTTGCCCTTCACATCCCTTGCCAGATTCAATCCCAGATGGGCTTTCCTAATCCAACCTCACATGACTGCACAGCATCTCTACATACCTCCTGCGTCAACTGCCTCTGCTTCTGCAGAAAATTTTTCACATAAAATTCCAAATAAAACTCTTCAGCAATTAGAGAGGATGCTAAGCACTTCATCCTGTAGATGTAAAATGCTTGCTAAGTTCGTATTCCAGTGAGCTTCCAAGGACTGGCATGAGGAAGCCTTCTGAAATGCTCATGTTCCACACGCTTTCAGTTAAAGGACCCCAAAAGACGTGGATCTATGCAAGTATGGTACTAATACTAAAACGGGTAAAAGGCCTGGATGACCGTAAGACATGCTCCCTGACACATCCTGGAAATCCACACAAAGGCAGAGAAAAAACACGATCCAGCAAAGCTGAAGCAGCAGGCATCTTCAATGCAAAAAGAATAAATTTGACCACAGAAAAGACAAGTTCTTATAAGCTGGAGCACTAAACTGGGAAACGGAAACCTTTTTAGAAGATCCTATTTAATTGAAAATTACAAACAGTCTAGAAGATAGGTGTTTTCTGGTGTCTTCATGAACGAGATGACTCACAGCAGCACAAAGGAGGTATACTGAACAATGAAGGCAAGCATACGAAGCAAAAGCCAGCTTTAAAAACTTCTGCAAAATGAAAATGAGAGTTTATTACCACCACGGCCCAGGAGGAGGCAAATCTGTTACGTACAGACTCCACCTGGTGACTTTGCAACAAGGCCAAAGACACCAATCCTTACCACTAAATCTGACTTTAATTAAAAAAAAAAGCCAACAGCATCCCCCTAAACGCACACACTAAATCATAACACACACACACACTTTCAGTGAGGCATTAGTTGCAGTTTCAAAAGCCAGCCCCAGCAGTTAGAAGCCCAGCTAAACGACATAAATCCATGTTAAATCAGGAAAAGTGAATGCCAACACGGGTGAAAAAGTTTGCCGTTTTAATGATAGATGTTTTTATGTCTGCTGATTTCAACTATCCATTATTTTTTCTCTAAACCACACTTGCCTTAGTTAAAAAAAAAGCCAGATCCAAGATATCCTAGTAACACCTATTTTTTTTCCACATCACCTACTAGCCCTCTCAGGTGTCTGTTAAGGGTGTGAAAAACGGCGTAACAAGTTTTTAAACATCAGGTAACAAAATCCTGCAGCGCGAAGTAATGACTAAGACAAGGTTAGTTAGGAAAGCACGTCACTCACAACCTTATTAGCTCAGTGCTCAAGGGAAACAGGAGCCTCATACCCTGTATTTAGTGTTTTCAAACGCTGACCACTCTTCAAGATCTAAGGGTCAAACAATTTCCAGCTCTCATAGGAGCAGTACATAGCAACACGACAGTACTGTTGCAATGAGCTTTCAAGAAACTAGCCAAGAAAGCTCGGTATTTCAAGGCCATCCGATGTTGTTTCTGCACCTTCTGCAGCCTGAAGATGACTGGCTGAGGCCCCTTCTGGCCTTGCTAGAACAAGGGCCTTTTGTTCTGCTCGCAGGGGTGACTTGATTTCTGAGAAACGGCCTGCCAGCCACAAGCCTTGCTGCCATCAGCGGGACTGGACCCACGCTGAAGCCCAGGCTCGGTCACGTTCCTGCTCCGAGGCCTTGTTCCAGGTCAGTCACTCTGCTGCTGGCGTGCCCCCTCGCCCCTTCCGTCCCACAAAGGCGGCCTGCTGCACGTGACGCTCACAGCCCGACCTGCCCAGCTCGCAGCACTCTGCTAAGCAAACAGGCCGTCCCCAAGGAACTCTGCCCTCCTAATGCTGCAAGCAAGCCCTGACTACATCTCCTTCCCCTCAGCTCCCTGAGGTCCCAGGTTCAGCTTTTGGAGAGCCTCGCTCCGCCGGGGACGCAGAGCGGCACGCCACATCCTCCTCCTGCAAACGTTCCGGCGGCACAGAGCCCATTTGGACGGGCCCTTCCCTTTCCACCACTTCCAGCTGACAGCTGGTAGGTTCCCAAGTCAGTAGAAACAAACTCTAACCATCCAGAACAACTCCAATGGCAAAAAATACAGTAAATAATTATTTTAAATGTAAATGTGGCATTCTATTTAATACTGCTACAAATTGCAGCACTCAAATCCTTCTCTAGCCCCCACGAGCCCAAATCCCTCATAGGCACAAGTCTCACCAAAACCAGAGCTTTATCTGGGCAAACATAGATAGTAATCACAATGAGGGACTGATTTAGGTGGGATGTCTCTCTGACCATCAGGAGCGAGACACATTCACCGAAACATTCATCTCAAAAACAGAACATCTAAGGAGCCAAAACTACAAGCAAGCAATTGGATAGCCAAGCACAAAGCAAAGGCTAGTCCAGGTCTGGTGCCCAGCCAAGTCTAGCAGAGCAGGAGCAGGAAAGAGCCTAACGTACATGGAAAGTTCAGCTGGGAAGAGCTCAGAACAACAGACCCGCTCGGCTTGACATGCGGGAGCCGGCATGCGCTGGGGCCATGGACTAGCACGCTCTAGAACAAGGGAGGAAGAGAACTAACAGCCAGGAGACTTCACAAAGGGCAGCACTCCCTCTCTGCAAGGCTTTGGCTGAGAGCACGAGGACAGTTTGCATCCCAGCACGGAATACAAGGTCTCAAAGTAGGATGCACTCGGGCCAAACAATTTTCCATAGCAGCCTCACAGCAAGGGAACGCTGTACAAATAAATCAGAGAGCGTGTGTATGTTCGTGTGTGTTACAAGTATAGACACACACACATATATATAAATATATATATACACACACAGAGAAAATATGTACGTTACAGATACAGTGGTAGTCACGTCACAGGAGCGGAGAAGTTTGCTCACCATTAGCAAATATCCTATGAAAGACTGTGGCAACAGAGCAGCCCGTAAGCGGGAAGTAAAACAAGATAGAAGTCAATGAGTTGATGAAACAGCAAGCACTCAACATCGGTAGAGACAGCTAGGTCAGGATCACGGCAAAACACGGGCAGGACTGAGAACCCGGCCCTGCCTCCAGCTGTCTTTTTAAAATAAATGTACATAAGGGACATCAGTGTTTCTAACTGAGAACCAGACTAGGCAAGGGAGACAGGACATCTCTGACCAGGTAGAAGATTACGGCTGACTCTGAGGCCAAGCAGCTGGAAATCGTTCCTTCTGCGAGTGCTCTATAGTCCCTTAGCACCCCCTCCAGCAAACAGCTACTGTTCTGTACATCCCAGCAGCTCCTCCTGGGCACGGGTCTTGGCAGCAGAACCCACATGTACATACCTGGCCACAAAATTTAATAACAGAGTTAATGCCCAGTGAGATTCAGTCTCCTGGCACCACGGCCTGCCACTCAGAAGAGGCTCTGCACAGACTGCAATTAAATATGTAATGAATCCTAGAGGATGGGCTGGAGACGGGGAAGCATACGCACCAGCCGAGGGCCTGGAGGCACGGTCTGGACATACACTGGCACAACACTAAGCTTCCCCCTCTGCTCTGCTGAAGTCTCCCTTGGCACATGCTAACACACGGCCATGGCTCGGGGGCACCAGGAGACATTACAAGATGCTCCAGTTTGAGGTCTCTGTTCTGTTGGGGCACTCAAGAGCTTCCAAAAAGGATTTTTAATTCAAATCCATCACCTCTTTCCACCTGTGACTGGTTCTTACGCTCCCAGTAAGAATCTCTCACACTGCCTAACACAAGCCAGCAGCAGCAGCGCACACCCTGTCTGAACGCACTTTTCTCCTTCGCGCTCAGAGCGCCTGTGACCTGTCACAGTATGCGTCTCACAACGCGCTCCCTTCACAGCTCCACTTGTGACAATACGGATATGCACAGATGCAACATAGTGTTCCACGTGGATCCTGTGGACAAGTACGCAGCAAACAACCTGGACCCCTCACCAGGCCTGTTTTCATCTGACCACAACTGGAACGTTCCAGTTTCTGGGAACACCACTGGCAAGTTTAAGAACTGTAGGTGTCTTTCCTATCCTCACCACAAGTTCTCCAAAGCTCCCCACTCATTTGACATTTTCCTCCTGAAATCTATTAACCCTGCCTTTTATGGCACTAAAAAAAAAAAAAAAATAAAGTGAGAAGACTTATGGATTATGGATGGCTTTTGCATGTCAGCAGTATGAGAAATCCTCCCTCCTCCCCAGTCCCTTTTCCTTCCACAGATGACCCCTGGCATACAAAGATTTCATCCCTCTTCCCAAAACTCAACGCAACATCCTCCTACTAAATTAATCTCTTTTCTTCCTGCAGTGCACCGGTGGTTCTAGAAAAGCAGCCTGATCCAGAATTACATGCGGAACAAGAACAACAGTGGTCAGTCCTGCTAGTGCACGTGCTCCTGCAATCTGCAGCAGCAGCAGGGAGGGACAGGCAGAAGGGCTGCTCCACACCTGGACAGGTGTCACAGGAACAAGTACCAGCCATTTCCAATGCGACACAAGCCACAGGCACTGCTCTTCCAGCACTCCCTCAACCAGCAGACAGAAGGATGTTTTGCAGAACTCACTAGCAGCTTCCTTTCCCCATATTTTTGCAAGTATTCTCTTTTGCTTAAAGTAAAGAGAAGAGGAGCTTTCAGGAGCGTAGCCTAGAAGGGCGCTGAGCACAGAGACAGTATCAAAGAACATTAACGCACTGAATCATTGATCCCCTTAAATCCATGAGAATTACTGTCCCACTTCTTTTCAGTAAACAAAGGGAAGTTTTCAGCTACCAGCCAGCTGTAAGACACAGCTACACAAAGCAACAAACACGTGCCTGACATTGCCAGCAACCCCAAAGCCACTGTCGCTCTAGAGCCTGACCACGATATAGCCCGTCTGGCAACTGCACAGCCAGCGGCACTGGAGAATCTCTAGCTCAAACACACCTAGCAGTTCTGATGACGTCGTTTTGACTCTCCTCCATTCTGTGACATTGGTAACTTCAATTCCAGCCCGCACCGGAGCCACAGCTTTCACATCTGGAGGATTCCTCTTCTCACCACAAGTCTGCTCACACTCATTTCCTTTTTTATTTAAGAAAGGACCAGAATCTCCCAGATCAATCACTCCACTTGTGAACACAACGTGAGCAAGGCAGCCTACAACTGTGGAGCAGAAAAAACTTTGCTCAGGAGGAACTGCAATTAAGCACTGCTCCTGCACAGTCACACTCCCGGCACGTGTCCTCTTCGGGATTTCCAGGGCATCTTGCTGAGGATACAGTCGCAGCACACAGACACCTGCCACTCTTGGGAATAGCACAGCAGTCTGTCGCTGTCCCTCCTGCCCTGCCTAACAGAAGCCAAGCTCTATGGAACTGACAGAGCAGGCAAGGCTGTAACTCTCCTGAGGCAACTCTTTGTGACCCACACTCAGAGACACCTTTCTTCTAGACAGCCTCCGAACGGCACCGCTGGGAGTCTGCACGCTCTCGAGAACCTCACATCTGCCGACCTGCAGAACCTCCCTCTGGTAAAACGCCACGGCTCTCAACACCAACTTCAAGTGGTTTTTTTTTTTTTACAGACAAAGTGTTGCCTACCCATCAGAAAGACTGCAGCTGTGTAATACTTCTAAACAAAACTAGGAAGAGAAGGATCTCTTAGGTACTCAAGTCTACCACAGACTTCCCGTGGGTCGCCTGAACTGAGGGAGCCAGCTGTGTTTGCCAGCAGACAGGTACCAGATGTACACAACTCCTGGAAACTCCTCCCACCTGGGCAAAGTCAGGGAAAGACAATAAAGTGAACCCCGTGATGTCACCAGCCTGTTGAGGAGCAAAACATCACCAAGTTTACAGGCAGATAGAGAACTGAGCGTTCCCTCTGCCGTGACCCAGCCTCCCTGGGTACACGCATGTGTCAGAGGTTTGTTACCGAGACCAGAAACACCAGTGCTGGAACGAAGAGATAATGCAAGAGTTGTCTGGTGGAAAGAAAAGCCACAGAGGTCTGCAGTTTATGGAGAGAGGCTATTTTTAGGTGACAGGCAAAGCAGAGCACTCTTTCCGGTACACTAACAGCATCAGCCAAGAACTCACGCAGGACGGCAAGTGCACACTCCTCAGGGCTGAGACTACTCGCAGAAGTGGGACGACAGACAGAAAGCTGTCACTCGCAAGGGTGTGTCAGGGTACAACAGAACACATGCCAACTGCAGGCAGATTGCCAGCAAAGGGGAAAAAACAGAGTACGTAAGGATGCACTGCACTGCCAGAAAAATCACTTCTTTCTTACAAAATAAAACATTTTAACACAGGTGGCTGCCTGAACAGAGCATGTCTCTGCCAAACAGGCCCAAGGCAAGCGGCATCCTGAACTGCAGACCAAAGTGAGCGATGCTGGATGAGGATGCCAAAACAAGCAGCTTGCTGCAGCCAGAGTCTGCAGCCTTGATTATAAACGTTGGCTGCTACAAGAAGCACACATGGCCTCTGTGGACACAGCTCTCAAAGCTTCACAAGACTGGGAAAAGAACTCTGAGTGTATTAATACAAAAAAGACTGCAGAGCAGATGAATCCAAGGATAATGCGCATACAAAACTTGAAAGTTTCAGCACCATTGCTCAGGTCGGTCCCTCGAGAATCTCAAAAACTGAGGAAGGGGCTAACAAGAGAAGCAGTATCCAGTATTAGTCCCTCCTGCGCCTGAACGTGATCCAACCAAGAGTGAATTCACTACCAACTCCTGGCCCGACTGACGTGGAGGTGGAGGAACATGTGCACAAGCATGACTATCATGCCAGATAACCCTGAAAGGATGGGATGCCTTTTTCTGTCCGAGTAGTTTGTCTCATAGGCAAAGGTCACCTCCACAAGCCTTACCTGAGCCAATTTTGATCAGTCCGTTGTGCTGAATGAAGATGGTGTCGCAGGTCAGGTTACCGTGGATGATCGGGGGATCACAGGAGTGGAGGTAGCTGGAGATTGAGAACAGAGTGCTGGTCAGGAGACTGCTGAGGCCAGGAATCCCTGCCTGCACCCCTTCCCTGCCTCAAGCAATGCCAGAAGAGAACAGGAGGGCAAAAGGCGCAGGGACTTACAATGGCAGGGAGGTACAATTAAGTGACTGTACATCAGCCTCCAGGCTGAGAAAAATCACGAAAATTAAGCAATTGTCTCTCACTAACAACCGCCAGAACGTGGAGGGGAAAACAAGGCTTTCCCTGATCAGTTCCTGAGAAACCCAGGGTACCAGGGGTAAAGAAACATTTTTCGTGAAACCATTTCATCCATCCCAATACTGCTAGGTGGGTGCTGAAAGGGTTCCAACTTGATACTAAAAATATGAGAGCCTTATTCTGGCCCTGCTCACAGGGCCTCAGAAAGGCACTCAGTGCTGTACAAACACGATCGGCCGTGTTTTCCAGCAGGCACAAAAAGCTGTTCAGCACTGGGGTCCAAGGAACACTTCAGGCTACCTGGTTTTGTGCCTCACTGTGCTTGGTTTTACGTCAGCAGCCAGCACAACCAGGGACTGCCAGCTCCCAAAAGCTTATCAGAACCCCAGCTACTCATCAACAGCTCTATCTGGCCAAAGGGCAATAGAGCTTTTCCTATGGACTGGGACTCTTGCTCTGACATCTGGGCTGCTGTTTTTCCAAGGCTGTTATTAGCTACATACCAACGCTGGCTCAGGTAGAGAAGAGTCTTTAAAACCAAAACCACTCCCACATTCTATTCAACTGGGTTACGCTAAGATGGCTGCAGAAAATCCGCATCATCCAAAAAATCTGTAGATACACACACACTTCTAACAATATCACACACCACATTAATTACTAATCCACTGCACACTACAGGAGCGCAGTCTGCCAAGACACAGAAGATTTTCCTCACTTCTCTTACATGGAATTTGATTGCTTTGAGACTCATCCTCTCGGCCACGGTTAGATCCACAGAATAAAGCTGGATACTCTGGAGAGCTCCCTGATGCTCAGCTCTCACACGCACTGTTGTATCAGTTACCACTGTTGGGATCCAAAACCTACATTGCACCCGTTTCTCTATTTTAGAGGCTTCACTGCTGTCTAACTGAAGACTCTGGCATTGTTATACGAAGCGCAGTTAACACTCTGCAGTCCGTGACTGGAATAAGAACCAGGCTGGGCAACTGAAAATGCTCTGCAGGCTCCATTCCACAAACCTTGCTAATGTTGGGCAGCATGTATGCTTACAGCTTTTAATAGTCTAGCATAAGAGAGGCCACACTTAAACTGGCAGCTAGACCATGAGATCAGTAACTGACATACCTGAGAGCAGAGAGGATCTGGGTACACCATCGCTTCCAGGCCTACAGACACAGGAGCAGAAAGGATAAAAACCATCATTCAAGGAAGCGGAACGAACCCGTAGTTCTGTGATTGTGTGCCCGTTCACGTGAAGAGATACACGCTCCATCCCGTGGCTTTTACCCAGTGCAGTCGTGTAGGAAGTGAGAACTTAGAGGATCAGTACTTCCAGGCTCAGTTTAGTTTCTGCATACTCATACGGGTCAAGAAACACCCTCCCCTCCTAACTCCTCTCATGCACGGATGTCCTCCCCCTTCCCTGCACGCACACACGGGAAGGGACGTGCCTGCCACACCGTACATATGAAGCTGCAGAACTGCTGGAAACAAGGCAGACAGCACGGAACAGCTGGCCAAGAGAACCTGCAATCAAACTAGCTTACAGCAACAAAAAGGAATTGCAGCCACATTATCACCAGGTTGCCTTCCCATCAGGACCCTCTGCCTGAAAGAGCTTTACAAAGGCTGATGGCACTGAGTGAAAACAGGCATATATGAAAAAAGAGTTACCTTTTCATTCATAGTTTTGTGGTTTTTCTTTGTCTTCTTCAGGAACTGCTTCAAGCTCCCTGAAGACATATATTCAGTGATGAAGATCACCTGTAGGGGCAGTATGAATCATTACCCCCTGCTTCACTAATTACCTAGAGGAGATACAGTGAGAAAACCCAACGGAGTGTTCACTTTACTTACCCTGGCCTTATTCTCCTTCACATCAGCCCAGTATTTGTGAAACTTCACAATGTTCAGATGTTCCAGCTGAATTAAGTTGTCAAACACCGCTTTAACTTTTTCCTTAGCATCAGAAAGACAAAAGACATGTTACATTAGAGACCACATCAGCCCACAGCCTACTTTCTTCTTGGGGTTTGGTCCCCTTAAACAACACTGTACACTTCACGCTCCTACGCTAAGAACAAACAGCATCTGGTTTCATCCTGCACCGCATCTCAGCTGAGCACGGTTTGATCACCAAGACTAGATCAACACAAGTGCCCGTGGAAATAGCACAACAACAGTTCTCCGTCACATCTGGTGACGGTCTGGTGGGAGACGTGAAGGTTGGGCACTGTCTTGGGCAGAGCGACCATGAAATTGTAGAATTCTCTATTCTTGGAGATGTCAGAAGGATCACTAGCAGAACGGCTATCCTGAACTTCAAGAGGGCGGACTTTGACTTGTTCAGGACGCTTGTTGCGAGGGTCCCTTGGGAGTCGCTCCTTAAGGGTAAAGGGGTCCAAGAAGCCTGGACGCTCCTCAAGATGGAGATCTTAAAGGCACAAGAACAGGCTGTTCCTGAATGCTGTAAGGCGAGCCGTAGGGGAAGAAGACCGGTGTGGATGAACCGGGAACTATTGTTGAGGCTCCGGAAGAAAAAGAGAGTCTATGTCCTCTGGAAGAAGAGACAGGCTACTTGGGGAGATTACAAAGAAGTTTCTAAGGTATGCAGGGAGGAAGTCAGGAAGGCAAAAGCTCAGCATGAACTCAGATTGGCCACTGCAGTAAAAGAGAACAAGAAATCCTTTTACAAATATATCAGTGGTAAGAGAAGAAATAAGGAGCATTTACACCCTTTACTTGATGCAGCGGGGAATGTGATCACTGAGGATAAGGAGAAGGCTGAGGTCCTCAACGCCTTCTTTACTTCTGCCTTTAATAGGCAGATCAGTTATCCTCAGGGCACTTTATGCCCTAATCTGGAAGTCTGGGATGCCAGGCCGAGTACACCCCCTGTGGTACAGGTGGAGACAGTTAGAGAGCTCCTTCTCCATCTGGACTGCCACAAGTCCATGGGACCGGACGGGCTCCATCCTAGGGTGCTAAGGGAGTTGGTGGGGGTGATTGCCGAGCCGCTCTCGGCCATCTACCAGCGGTCCTGGTTATCTGGGGAGGTCCCGGAGGACTGGAGGCTTGCCGATGTGACTCCCATCTACAAGAAGGGCCGTAAGGAGGATCCGGGGAACTACAGGCCTGTCAGCCTGACCTCAGTACCTGGGAAAGTTATGGAGCAAATCATCTTGGGTGAGATCACTCGGCATATGAGTGGCATCCAGGGGATCAGGCCCAGCCAGCACGGGTTCACGAAAGGCAGGTCATGCTTGACCAACCTCATTTCCTTTTACGACTGGGTGACCAGACTGGTGGATGAAGGAAAGGCTGTTGATGTGGTCTACCTGGACTTCAGCAAGGCCTTTGACACGGTCTCTCACAGTATTCTCCTAGGGAAACTGGCTGCCTGTGGACTGGGTAGGTATACCCTTCTTTGGATAAAGAATTGGCTAGGGGGCCGTGCCCAGCGGGTGGTGGTTAATGGAGTCAAGTCCAGCTGGCAGCCTGTTACAAGTGGTGTCCCCCAGGGGTCGGTACTTGGGCCCATCTTGTTCAATATCTTTATTGATGACCTAGACGAGGGGATTGAGTGTACCCTCAGTAAGTTTGCAGATGACACCAAGTTGGGTGGCGGTGTTGATCTGCCTGAGGGTAGGGAGGCCCTTCAGAGGGATCTGGATAGGCTGGATCGCTGGGCTGAGCTGAATGGCATGAGGTTCAACAAGGCCAAGTGTCGGGTCCTGCACTTTGGCCACAATAACCCCATGCAGCGCTATAGGCTCGGAGCTGAGTGGCTGGAGGACTGTGAAGAGGAAAGGGACCTGGGGGTGTTGGTTGATGCTCAGCTGAACATGAGCCGACAGTGTGCCCAGGTGGCCAAGAGGGCCAACGGCGTCCTGGCCTGCATTAGAAATAGTGTGGCCAGCAGGAGCAGGGAGGTAATCATCCCCCTGTATTCGGCGCTGGTGAGGCCGCACCTTGAGTATTGTGTTCAGTTTTGGGCCCCTCACTACAAGAAAGACATTGAAGCCCTGGAACGTGTCCAGAGAAGGGCAACAAAGCTGGTGAGGGGTCTGGAGCACAAGTCTTATGAGGAGCGGCTGAGAGAGTTGGGATTGTTTAGTCTGGAGAAGAGGAGGCTCAGGGGAGACCTCATTGCACTCTATAGCTTCCTGAAGGCAGGTTGTGATGAACAGGGGTTTGGCCTCTTCTTCCAGGCAACAAGCAGGACCCGAGGAAATGGCCACAAGTTGTACCAGAGGAGGTTTAGATTGGACTTGAGGAAAAACTTTTTCTCTCAAAGAGTGGTAAGGCACTGGAACGGCCTGCCCAGGGAGGTGGTGGAGTCTCCGTCCCTGGCAGTGTTCAAGAGGCGGCTTGATGAGAAGCTACAGGACATGGTTTAGTAGCTGTGGCAGCAATGGTAGTGGGAAGACGGTTGGACTAGATGATCTTATAGGTCCCATCCAACCATGTGATTCTATGATTCTATGATCTTCTGCAGAGGCCAGGCTTAAGATTAATTTGCTACATTTGAGCAGCACAGCAATCCAAATCCAGCCCATAACCCTCATGAAAGATCACCAGTATCTACAATTCCACCCGCATCTTGTTGGGGAACACATCAACTTACTTCCTGAAGCTTAAAGTTCTTCCGCTCAGAAAACTGAACCTCATTCCAAACAACTTCCACGCCTTCCTCTGTGTCCATGGCCAGGTAGGCACTGTCGATCCCTGGGACGTTGCGCTGATTCACCTGCGTGGGAAGGATGGAGACAGGCGTCAGTTCTAAGCCAGTGACATCAGATCGCTACCATGCATCCTTCATTTGAGTATTATGAACTTTGCTCATTAACCTTTAATTAAATGAGCATTCCAGGACAGGAGTGCGCACATACATTTCAGGAATGGGATGTACCTAAATGCGAGTACATTGCAGGCCACAGAAGCAGCAAGCCTGGGCATATTTGAGGGAAAACTTCTTTTACACAAAGGCTGTTTTGTAGTAAAAGCTGCCTTCTGGCACCAATACATTAGATTTTTTTATGTTTTATAATACCTGTAGTTCAATTAACCACCAAAAAACCTCCAATCATACAAAAAGGTTATTTAAAAAAAGTCTCAAGAACTCAAGACGCAACTTTCGGGAGGAATTTTCTGAAAGGTGATGAGACACCAAATTGAAGAGAGAGGAAACTTATCCAAGCAGACAGAAACAAAGGGAAAGCTGCAAGTTGGGAACAAACTTGGGAATGGATTATACAATTGAAATTGCTACGATAATTTATCTAGTTAATAAATACAGATGTTAACCCAGCAGAGGTACATCCACACCCAATATTAAGGACATAGATGAACACTAGGAAAGCAACAAGGCAAGGCGAGAGGACCTGACAAAGCAGGAGTTTAAAGCCTAGCACGAGAACGGCCAGGGCTGCGGAAGGACTCAATGCTGGAAGACCGGCACAGACCCAGAACGAACAACACTCCCAGCAGCAGAGTTTACCAGTGGTCAGTGGCCAGCTCTCTCTCTTTCGCCTACTGCTCAGGACTGTTCCAGGATCGCTTTTCAGTTTTGTTTCTGCGATCGCTGCTCAGGATGGGCTCTATCGGTCACTGGGTGGTGGTAAGTCGTGCACTGTTCGTTTTGTATATCTTACTATCTCTAAATTTTGTTATTATTATCTTCTTCCTTTGCTATCCTAGTAATCTGTCTTCATCTCAACCCACAAGTTTCCTTTCTTCCCAATTCTCCCCCCTATCCTGCTGGGGAGGCTGAGCGAGAGGCTCCATGGTACTTGATTGCTGACTGGGGTTAAACCACGACATCTCACCAGGGACCCCTTCAGCATCCCATCTGCCGGAAGCTTCTCACCATGTACAAGGCCTTCCTTAAAAATCCCTTCCCCCTTGGCGGCCACTTTTAACACAATCACGTTTACTCCATCTCAGCTGCAGTGTTATGCTAACGAGAACTGACAGACTGTTCTGCCACCCCCAAAACTTAAACGAACTAAACACCATGCTACAGGAAATAGCTACTGATAACACAATACTAACTAACAAAACTGAGAGAAAGAAACCGGTTTCCAATGGACAGTGCTTTCAGCTCTGGTGGGCTAGCCTCGTGTTTATAAAGAAACTGCCGGAGGAGGTGGGTGCCACACAGAACTTGCAGGTCACGCTAGCGATCAGCTAACCTTGAGCCCCTGACACACTGTATAACAACAAGGACTAACACAGCAACGGGACGTACACATAAGAACAGAAGTCAACCGAGGCAGTAAGTTTACTGTCGTACAATATCAGCTTTTAAAGTTTGCATTACAAACATCTGTTCACCAGTCACCAAACCGGGAGGTGCTGCTGACTCTCTTGGGGAAAAGAGCCCTTCAGAGGGATCTGTCCAGACTGGAGCATTGGGCAATCATCAACGGGACAAAGTTTACAAATCAAAATGCCAAATTCTGCACCTGGGATGGAGTAACACCAGTCACAAGTCCAGACTGGGAAAGGAGTGGTGGGAGAGCAGCCCCACGGAGAGGGACCGGGGGGGCTGGAGAGCAGCCCCGCAGAGAGGGACCGGGGGGGCTGGCGGGCAGCCGACTCCACAGGAGCCAGCAGCGAGCCCTGGCACCAAGAGGGCAAACCGCGTCCCGGGGCGCATCACACACCACACGGCCAGGAGAGGGGACTGTCCTGCTGCACTCAGCGGTGCTGCGGCCTCTCCGGCAGGACTTTGTGCAGTGCTGGGCCCACCGTTTGAGAAGGTTCTCAAACGCATTCCGAGGAGGGCAGCCCAGCTGGTGACGTGGCAGGCAGGCACGTCCTCTGGGGAGCGGCTGAGGACTCCGGGTTTGTCCAGTCCCGAGAAAAGGAGGCTGAGGGGCGACCTCCCTGCTCTCTGCAGCTTCCTGAGGAGGGGGCCTGGAGAGGGGGATGCTCCCCTTTTCTGCCTGGGATCCAGGGCTGGGACTCCTGGGAATGGCCCAAAGCTGCGCCAAGGGCGGCCCAAGAGGGGTCACACCCTGCAGCCGGCTTCCCGGAGCGGCGGCCGACACCCCGAGCCTGTCGGGGTTGCAGAGGCGCCCAGACGAGGCCCCGATCCCACGCCTCAACTTTTGGTCAGCGCTGCGGCGCTCGGGCAGCCGGTCCGGGAGATCCGTGTAGGGCCCCTCCAGCTGAACTGTTCTACTCTGTTCTACCCCATCAGTACCTGGACAACTCGGGCTGACAGCCAGTCAAACAGGTGGGATTCTTTGCTATGATCTTCCAAGGGGATCCTAACAGGCCCAAGGACATTCGATATGCTGACATTGCAGACGACACACCGGAGTGATAAACAACAGTAAACCACAGTGATACAGGTCGCTCAGTAAGCGGAGCGGTACAGTGGTGTGACACAGGCAGAGCACTGGCACCACACCAGCAGGAATAAAGGATACAGGCCGTAATTGCACAGACAGGCTGGTGTACAGAAAACAACCACAAGAGACAAGAGCTTAGCATGAACAACCCCACTCCCTTCCCAGCCCTCAGCTCCTGCGTGACCAAGGGGTGGAAGGTCTGAGATTCGATTTACAGAGATATTCATCATATTTATCCTAGCAATGTAATTTTCTCCCTCTCCCTTTTTTTTATATATATGTACACACACACTCTGATACCGACGTATGTATATATCAGGCCAGGTCTGTCAGGTTTCATCATTAAAGAAAGGTGAAAGAATTAAGATAATTAGGGACAGAACATTGATTCAGTAAAATTTTAGTCTAAGAAATATATTACTGACCGTTCTGTAGAAAAGCAGTGACTTTTTTATCATACCACCGCCACACAGACCATACCCCGTGGCCAATCCAGCCTTGCGAAAGCATTTTGATAGTTCTGGTTAAACAGCAGACTGGGGGACAGGCTTCACTGAAAATTCACGTCAGGTTACTCTCCAGACAGTAGATCAGCAACTTTAACAAAAAAAAAAAAAAAAAAAAGGGCAAAAAACTCCACCAAACCAGAAGTATGAAAAGAGTCAAGCTGCTCTGAACGGAAATAGCACTGCTTTCGATGTCCCACAGGGAGACAGGCATCATTCCTGTTCATTTAACGGCTAACACACACAGACGCTGCCTGCCAAGAGCCCAAAGGGACAAGTGCTTGGTTTCACCTGGTGCTTCACAACACTGAGCCCTCCAACGGAGGCAAAGAGTTGGATCTTACTGAACTGCAGGATGGAAGTAGGAAGATGCAGTGAATTCTCCACCCCTAACTCCCAAGGGTCACAGTCACATGCAAAATAAATAAGGGAGTTGTAAAAAAAAAAAATAAATAAAACAAAAAACAAAAACAAAGCAAACCAATGCCCTATAAATAAAACCCATTCGACAGAAGTCCCTCAGGAAGGTCACAGTAACCCACCAGCACCTGTGCCTACTGTACTATTACCACAGCCGCACCGTTATCAAAACCCTCCCGCACGTACGACACCAAGGATGCCGCACAGACATCGCTGACTGCCGCCAGGGACAGGAGCTGTAACCGGCTGGGAGGTTCAGGAAGTCCTCAGTACTGAACCCAGGCAGGAACACAGAACACCACAGAGGGGAAAATTCAGAGAGGATAAACTCCAAGTTAGGCACTTTCACCCTGTACTAGCCCGTCCTGTCATTCTGTGACACTTTCCTCGGTAGAGAGATCTTCAAATCACTGCAGACAACTCTGAAAAACATCATTTAGTCTCAGTAGGTGTTAGAAGACCAATCTCAGTAATTACGAGGAAAAGACCAGAAAATATCATAAAAATTGGTACACTCCTGTAAGCACAAATTTTGAATAGGCTTGTAAAAATCACTCACGGCACACAGAATATAAATAGAAAGTAATTATTTCACATTTCTCATAATACAAGAGCAAAAAGGCAGCCAATGAAGTGATCAAACATCGCATTTTAAAGAGGAAGCACTTGATCCTGACAGTACAGATGTACATAAAAATTAAACTGCAAATCCGACTGCCTTGGGATGTGTATCAGAAGTAAAAAGGCTGCAAGTGGAAACTAAACTAGCCATCTGAAACGTGTGCATCTGCAACTATCACATGCAGCAGCTCCCACATACCACCTGGCTCGGATTCCTCAACACCTGACTATTGTGAGAACGCGCCACAGCAAAACATCTCAGCCTTTTTTCCGTTCTCCTCCTGTGCACTCTCTTCTTTGGTGGTTAAAAGCAGAAGCTCTGCCGTGCCACCTAAACACGAAAAAGCTAGAGCAGAATTCCATATATTCACGAGATACTGATTTTCTATCTGGGAGTACTGTAACGACACATTTTCTCTTTATTCTTGCTGCTGCTGTAATCACAATTTTTAAAGTTGTATTCTTCTGCATCATAACAGTTGTTGGCTCAACTTCAGACAGAGCCGCAGCAGTCTCCCTGAAGTAACAGCCCAAAAAAGTTCCATCAAACTGCTGCAGAAAGGTGTCTGGCAAGGGCTCTTCAAAGCAGAGGCAAGAACGGCATCAGCGATCAGAGCCACGATCAGAGCTGCGACAGGGCGGGGAACCCAGGCAGCCTCCTCCACGAGGGGCGAAACACTGAGCCGGGGCCGCAGGGCCCAGAGGCGAGCAGTCAAGTCATTGTCTCTGTTGGAAACCCACCCAGGCAACTCAACAGGAGAAATCCCCGCAGCAATATTACGCCAGCCAAGCGGAGATGTCGTGTAAAGGAATACAGGACTTACAATAGGATGCTGGCAATTCTGGGATGAAACAAGAGGACTCGGGTACAACATTCGCGGGCTGTTTGAGGGAAGGGCTAGAAGTGCGGAAACAGAAGGATCAAGATGAATCGCTAGCCAAGCGCTGTGCCTCATCACCCCCACCTGAACCGTCTTTTTATCACACTGTTTTTTCAACTGCTTTCTGTGCAAGTGTGCTCCTTACTCTCTATGTATGTGCACAGATCTGCTAGCGAACCGCAAGCCTGAAAGTCAGGACGAGAGGTCTTGGGGCCAGATTTTGCAGAGACAGAGGGGCTGGGAGACAGGTACTAGAGAACCCGTGAAATGGGATTTTCCCTGCGCACCGATCCTTAGAAACAGGACACAGCTATTCGTGTTACCTGGGTTAACACGGGACGCTTGGAGCAGCGCTGTGCTGCCATTTGTGCTGAGCTATTTGTGGCTGGCCGTGCCTTCGCCGTGCCCCAGGACTTGCCGTGCAGCCCCGCTGGTGTCGGGGACGGCGAGCAGGCGCTCGCTTCCGCTGGCCCCGCAGAGCGTTCCTTCCCAGGTGCGAGCAGCCGACCGCCAAACAGCATCCACCGCCGCACTGGGATCGCCCCCGGGCCTCCCAGTGCCGGTCTAGAGACAGCGCTCTGACACGGGGAGGCTTTGGTGCTGCCAGTAAGCTACACAGACCCCGTTATTTTTAGAACAGCTCTGTAAAGAATGCAGCGCAAACCCTACCCCTCGGTGACAGGCAGCCAGCGCAGCTAGCACCTCCCATCACCCAGGAGAGCTGGAAAGGCAGCAGACAGCTGCTCTGGCTGCGCCCGCTCCCCCGCCGAGGCGGCGTAAAGGCTGAGAGGTGATGCTGGCCGGGGCAGCACCAAGTGAGCTGCCAGCTGTCCCTTACAGCCGGTAAGCGAGAACATAACGGGTCTGCAGACAGCAGCCCCAAGACAAAGGCTCCGTTCCCTCCACACCCTGCAGTGCCCCCGTCTCATTCCAGCTCATCTCAAGGGCTGGTTCCTTCCAGGAAGCCTCCAGATGAGCCAATGAAAACGTTAAAAGGCTGCATGTACTCCCTCTTCAGAGCATCTTCCTAAGGGCCAAGCAAAATCATAAACACTACGGCACAGCATTAGTTTTCTCCACCAGCTGGAAAAACACAGCTCCATTGCCAAAACCTGCCAAAAAGCCAGCAGCCCTCCTAACACTGCTTTGCTTTGAGAAACTCCGCAACCCGTTCCCCCTCCAGCAGCTGGACCCAACGCTCAGAGCATCTCAAATGCCACCCTCCCAAGGAACAATGTCTCGCTTTCTTTTCCTGTCACACATCCGAGTTTCTGTATGTGGGAAAGGCTGATGCTTATCTTGTACTACCTCAGCAAGTTTCCTGCCGGTCACAACAGCGGCTAACGAATCAGATTCAAGCATCACAAATCCAAACACTCCGTCTATTGGCATTTTCTCTCCAAGAATCCTGCACTCTGCCTCCTTGAGGAAATGTAAAACAGAGGTGCAAAAGTCATCAACCAGCTCCAGATGAAAAATGATTCAAGAAACAAAGACTTCCCCCAGGAGTGAAAAGACAACAAGGAGATAAAATAAAGAAAAAGTTAGTAATATATCAAGCACAGGACAACAATCAGAAAACCACAGGGTCATTTCTTTCTCAAGGGAGGTTGCTGATGCTAGCGAGAGCTCAAACATCACCTTTCAGCCACCTCAGAAATCACTCCCAAGATTTCAGAATCTGTATGAAAGAAGTACAGCTACGTCCGCCATCCGCACAGGATGGCCGAGTTAACACTTGGGCAAGTTTCCAGGCAAGGGACTGAATGCAAGTAGGACTGCAAGAATGGTACAAGGCTGTCCTGCTAATCTTGAGCAGCCCGAAATATCCTCAGGAAAGGGTAAAGGTATTTAAGCAGAGACCCGTTCCCTTTCTCCCATTATCTCTCTTTTCTCCTGTAAGTGCTGGGCTTCACATCCTTGCAAAGTCTTCTGCGCCAGGGAACAAAGCAGCACTGGCAAGAGCGGTGCCACAACTGACCACACCTTACCAGGCACCCGCAGCGAGCAAGCCTGGCACACCCGAGCCTGCTCAGCCCCCGTCTCGCTCTGAGCTGTGACAGACATGCTCGTGCACATACCTAAAAGGGACTGCTCGCTCCCACGTCCACACGGTACAGATTCACCCACCAGCACTAAGCACGTTACAAAGATGTCAAAGTCTTTACACTAAGGTCTTGGCTCACGCAAGCGCACAGGGTTTTCCTACCCAGAAAAGGCATAGAAAGAACCCTGGCCAACAGACAGCTACTAAACACCTGACAGACTGTAGGATCATCTACATCTGTGAACGGTAAAGTCCCTCCCAGTAACATGAGCTTGCCAAGCCCAACAAAGTAATAAAGATTCTGCTGCAGCAGAGCACAGGTTCTCCTACAGTCATGTTTGGGCCCCTTTCCTGTTTGATCTGCGTAGCTCTCAGGGACAGCAGGCACTGAGTAAAAGCTCTTGGTTGCCAGTTTCATACCAGCCAGTGGCTGGAGTCTAAAAGGGAACAGCAAGCGTGTCACTGCAATCCATCTCTATTAAGAAGATAGCAGATAATTCTGAAGATACTTGGACAACCCAAGAAAAACAAATTATGTATGGATGCTGACTGAAAGAAGAAAATGGAGTGTCACATGGGGACAACAAAAACCTTTTTTTTTTTTGTCAGGGAGAAAAGCCAAAAGGGACCAAGGCAAGCACAAGCTTGGCGAGCCTGTCAGCCTCAGTCTCTCCTTCCTGCAGCTCCCCTAACCTCAGGCTGCCGGTCCTTTCTCTACGCCTCTCTGTCATGAGACAAGATTCCTCCCTCAAAAGTTTCTCTTTGGCTCCTTGCAGGGGCTAAAGCCTCGCCTTTGTATACGTCAGGAGAGGCCGCAGCACCGCTGAGTGCAGCAGGACAGTCCCCTCTCCTGGCCGTGCCGTGTGTGATGCCCGCCAGCCCCCCTCAGTCCCTCTCCCCCGGGGCTGCTCTCCAGCCCCCCCGGTCCCTCTCCCCCGGGGCTGCTCTCCAGCCCCCCCGGTCCCTCTCCCCCGGGGCTGCTCTCCAGCCCCCCCGGTCCCTCTCCCCCGGGGCTGCTCTCCCGCCGCTCCCCTGCCCTCGTGCACCAACGCGCTCTCAGTCCCGTTAGCCCGTGCGGTTATACCGAGGCTGCTGTGGCTAAAACGTGGCCAAGCAATTCACAGCCCCGCTAGCCGCACCGCGGGAACCACTGCAGCTTTCTCCCTCCCCTTCCCTCGCCCCCAGGCAGCCCCTGCTGCCTTCCTCCGGCCCCCGGCCGCGCACGCCAGGCCCGTGCGGCACGAAGGCCCCGCGGACCGGAGAACCCCGGCACCGGTCAGGGCTGCTGAGGGAACAGAGCCGGAGCGAGCCACGGGGGGCGCGGGCAGAGGCCCCGCACGGACCCCGCAGCGCTCCAGCAGCGCCCACTCCAGCGCTCGGCCAGAGCAGGCCCCGCCCCGGGCCGGGAGCCCCGCACCGGCGGGAGGGCGTGGCGGCGAGCAGCCTATGGGAGATGGCGCAGGTGATGTAACGCTTCCCGCCGCCCCCCGCCATTGGCTGGAGCAGCCGTCCTTCGGCGAGCCGCCCCGCCCCGGCCGGCGCCCCTCCCGCCGCCTGCCCCCGCCGCCCAGGCGGAGAGGCGGGAGCAGCGGGCCTGGCACGGGCACCGCAGGCCGCCCGGCCGCCCCACGAGCAGTCTGTGCCCGGAACGCGCCGCGGAGGCAGCTGCTGACAGAGTCGGCAGCCACCGAAAACCTGCGCGGTTACTGCGTTCCCGAACGTGCACGCGCGGACGCGGCGGGAAGCAAGCGGTGAGGCGCCGAACACCGGGAACAGCGGGCCGCGCTCGCTCCGCCGCGGCCACCGCTCCTGCTACCGCTCCGCGCTGCGGCCACGGCGGCTGCCGGATTCGGCGTCCGCGGAAGATACTGCCCCGATAAAGAGCCGGGACTGCACCGCCGCGCCGGGGGCGGCACGGTCCTTTTCCATGCTGCGCCGGCCGGAACAGCCAGCGCCCACCGCGCCCGCGCTAACAGCCCTCTCCACGGACACGGCTGGCACACGAGCATGCCAGGATGCCCAGAAAGTAAAGCTGATGTTCCAAAATAAATTTAGTGCTGGAACATCTGCAGCAGGAGAGTTTACTCTAGGGAACGGGCCAGTCCAAAAGCTGAAGACAGCAAAAAGAACATGATGTCATACGGTCCAAGCGAATTAATTTCCACAATCAAGTCACAAATTTACACGCAAAATTAAGAGACAAAACAGAACTCAATGGCACGGTCAGTAGGAGCCCGTGTTTCTCACGCACACGCGAGGCAAGGCCCCTGTGCAGGCAGCTGCAGCAGGCACCAGCACCCAGCCAGCTCTCCCTGCGGGGAGGCGCTGCAGCCTGGGCAGACGAAGGCTGGAGAACCAGACACCCCGAGCTGACCCCGGGCCGGTCAGCAATGCGTTCCGTGGCCTCCAACAGTCACTGCTCCGTCTGAAGGTGGAACAAAGCCCATACATCTAAAGTACAGAGGCGGCTTGCCTTCAAACCAAGCAGCACTCCCGTTCTCAAGCCAGAGGACAGTAAGTTAGCTGTGCCAAAATTTTAAGGAACTTCTTGTGTTTGGGCCTTAATTTGTCTGCAGACAGGAAAACTGAAATCTAAATAAAATACTAGGGCCTACCAAATCTTACTTTTTAATGTAGGAGAGTAGAGAACGGCCTGGAAGGAGATTTATCTTTCTGTGTCAAAATTCTCTGTATTAAACAAAACACACTGAACAGAAAACCAAAACAAACTCCAACTGAACATCAGCTTTGTTCTGCAATGTGTGCCAATTCAGCACAGATCATAGGAAAAAGCCCTTCAGATTATCGTAAGGAACACATTGTGGAGGTCCGAATCCAAGCTTCACACAGATACCCTCCCCATTGCAAACCAAACCAGGAAAGGCACGCTCTTACCACATCGTGCCAGGGTTCGGCTTATGTTAACAGAACCAAGACAGGTTTCAAGGAAGCAAAGGTAAGGACTGTGGGCAATCCTTGACCTTACTTTGACCTCCAAATTTACATCAGAATAAATAACTCTTCCACTGCTACCAGAGTTTGAACTACCCTGTGTCTACCAAAATGGATAAAGCGGACAAACCTCTATGCTCAGCCCTGACTTGGCTGAGAAAAGCTACGTCAGCACTTGTGCCGCCGCACTGGAGTTAACATTTGCTGTCTTTCAGCAGCTACCACAGCTATAGAGCTTGCCCGGCCAGAGCAGGTTTCGCTGAGCCAATACAAAGCAGAAACCAGTTTGTGGAGACAGCCCCCAATAAGATAAAACAGAGCCCAGCAAAGGGTGGAAAAAGGGAGAGGCCCCAAACAGTAAGATCTAATCTGCCTGTATCCTTATACAGGAGAATTCTGATCTATGCGCTGAGAAGTGGACGCGAGTTGGACAAGCCAAGAAACAAGTCTGCACTAACTGGCTACGCTTTATCTTAATTAAAGACTTCAAAGCAAACCAAAAGCAAGGCACAAATCAGAAGCAAGCGAGAACGGGTAACTGGCCGCCTCCGCAGCAGGTACTGTTCACTTCACGCTCCCCGGCAAACACCAAGGACTATCCAGTCATTGCTCTTCACGATCACCCGAGCAAGAGATCTGTGAAACGCGACGCGCACAGGAAGGAGTGCTGAGACGCTCCCTGCTGAACACAGCAGCAACAGCTGGCCCCGGCACCATCTGTACAGAAGAGCCTGCAACACAGCGAACGCGCAGGGAGAAAAGCGGGCTGCGCTCCCACCTCGACGTTCCCGAGCCCGCGGAACGACGGCTCCGCAGCGCACAAAGGGCCGCCCATCTCCCTGCCGCCCCGCACGCCTGACGGGCCCGGGCTGACCCGGGGACAGGTGGGAGGAGGACAGCCGGCGGGGCAGGACGGAGGCCGCCCGGGTCCCGCGCCCCGCCCTGCCCGGTCAGGGCTCCCCCGCACACCCCGGCGGCCCAGCCCCGCGAAGCGGCCCCCGGCACTGACCTCCTCACGCCGCTTTTGCCAGCGGCCGCACGGCGACTCCTCCAGGATCTCGGACTCGTCCTCGCTCTCCTCCTCCTCCTCCTCCTCCGGGGGCGCCGCGGAAGTCACGGGCGCAGACACGGAGGTCATTCCTCCCGGGCCGGACGACGCGGACTCCGGCTTCGAGTCGGAGCCGCCGCTCGGCACCTGCTTGGACTCGCCCTCCGACATGCTGCGGTCGCACAACCTAGGGGCCGGACGTGCTGCCCGTGAGGCGAGGCGGCTGCGAGGCCAGGCCAGGCCCAATGGGCCGGACCGGGCCGCGCCCGCCGGGCCTGTCAGCCGGGGCCGCGCCTCGGGCCTGCTGGCGGCGCCCGGCCGAGCCGGTTCCGGCCGAAGGCAGAGAGCAGCGCAGGGATGGGGCGGGAGCGGGGTGGAAAGCGGAGCGGGGGCCGCACACTTACCGGGCTCGCCCGGCACCTCCCGGTCCCTAAGCGCGTCCCTGCCCCGCCGACGGGCCGCCGCCAACCGCCGCGCTGCGTAACGCGCCGTCCGGGGCGGGGCCTCCCGCACGACGCCCAATCAGAGCCCGGGAGCGTGCCGTCAGCCTCCGCGAATTGGCCGGTGGGCGGAGCTCCGGGTATATCCTGTGACAGGGGGCGCCCGCGCGGTCACTGCGCGAAGGGCCGTGAAGCGGGGAGGGCGGGGCAGCTTGGCACCGTGCGATAGCCAATGAGAGCCCGAGGGGGGGCATCAGCCTCCGCTGATTGGTCGGTGGGCGGGACCGAGTTTATATAAGGTTCTGGAGATGCGCCTGGCCCCTCACTGGCGGGGGGGGTGTCCCCCTCGGGTCAGGGGGGTGCGGGCGCCCGCTGAGGGTGCGTGGGCTGGGCCGGGAGGGTGGGCGCGGGGCCGCTCCGCGCCACAGGAAGGCGGCGGCGGCGCTGGTGGTACTGCCGGTCCCGCGTCCCCCGTTCCCCCTCCCCGCCGTACGATGAGCTCGAGCCGTGCTCGGGGCGCGGCTGCCTGGGGCTCCGTCTCCCCGGTGGCCCCCGAAGTGCCGCCGCAACCCCCGGCGTGCGGCTGGGCCGGCCCGCGGGAACCGGCGGCAGCGGGAGGAGGGAGCTGCACTGCTGCCGGGCTGGGGCGGCGGGGGCGAAGTGGCGGCCCACCCCCGCGGGCTCGCGGCCGCCGAGCGGAGCGCGCTCCCGGCCGCGGCGCCGCGCTAGGCGCCGCGCGTCTCTATGGTAGGCGCTTCCGGCCGCCGCGCCGCGGCCGCGCGGGCTGAGCGCCGTCCCCCCGCGGCGCCTCCAGAGCCCGCGCTTCCGGCCGCGCGACTTCCGCTCGGCGGCTCGCGCTCGGCGGCTGGCTGGGGGAGGCTCCGCCGCGCGCGCTGCCTCGCCGCCCGCGTGGGCCGCTCGCGCCGCCCGCTGCCGCCCGGTCCGGTCCGGTCGCGCGCGGCCCGGCTACCGCCGCCGCCCCTCCGCCCCTCCGCGCAGGGCCGCCGCGCCGGGGGCCGGGTCCGCCGGCGGAGGCCGCCGCGGCGCCATGGGCGCCTACCTGTCGCAGCCCAACACGGTGAAGAGCTCGGGGGACGGCGCCGGGCTCGGGCCGCGCCCGCTCCACTTCGGCTTCAGCGCCATGCAGGGCTGGCGCGTCTCCATGGAGGTGAGCGGGGCGGCTTCCTTCTCCCCGGGCCTGTCGGTGCCCGCGCCCTCGGAGCGGGAGGCGCCGGCGCGGCCGTGGCCTTGCCGGAGGCTGTCGCTTGTCCCGGCGCCGCGGGGCCCCGCGCGGTTCCTCGTCGGGGGCTCCTGGCGCGGCCAGGCCGAGAGATCCCGGCAGGGAACGAGAGGCGCGGGTTAAAGAGCGGAGGAGGGACAGGGCAGTGTTCTGAATGAAAGGTCCGCAGGCGAAACCGCTGCTTTTCTCTCCGGGCAGAAGCGAAGTGTCAGCCTCTATTCTCTCCCTCGCTTTGTTTTTTTCCTAGGCAGATTTATTGGAGGAATGCTCCTTGCTGCTCTCAGGCTCCCGTAGCCAGTCCTGGCTTTACTATCCCACCAGCTAGGCTCGTTATGGGGCAAATTTTCGCAAGATAACTATCCGGCTGCGGGAGCCGGGTGTTTGCCCGCGCTCCTCGCGCCGGGGGAGTCTGCTGGAGCTGCTTTGTGAAGCCGCTTGTGTAAGGGCAGTATCGAGCTGCTGGGACGGCTCTGCCTTGCCAGCAGTTACTCTAGCACCCTCCGTGAGTACCATTAATGTGCTGGTTTACTTTCTCTCCAGGCAGCCAGCAAACAAGCTAGATTAGATAAGGATTAATATTAGTCCTGCGGCCCGCCCGGGGTGCGTTTTCCCTGAACATGGCAAAGCAGCCTTCATGTTTCTGGCCTGTTGGCTGGCCTGGAGAAGGTGTCCCGTTCAGACTGTCAGCGATTGATTTTTTGCAGATATGGTTTCGTGAGCCACGCTGTCAGATGCTTTACTGCTGCTGGGGGGTGACAGCAGTCTTACTGGTGACAAAACAGCAGCCAGGTGTTTCCTCCTTTCTGTGTCCATCGGAGCTTTGTGAAACCACGGGCTCTGGTTTCCAGGGTAGACGAGGCAGGAGAACTGGCACTCGTGCTCTTAAGAGACGCTCAGAGTGTGTGTGTGCTTGGCTGGCTGTGACTGACAGCGTCTCAGCTCGTCCGTCCTGGTGACCTCTGGAGGGGTGAAATGGTGGCACAGAGACATTACTGGAACGCTGAAGTGATGTGCAGTGCGATCTTTGCGAGGCCGTTGGCTCATGTGTAAGAGGCTGGATGCAGGCAGCATTCTGGCATCCTCGGTGCACAGAGGCTGGGAGTGTTTTAAGGAGATGGGCTTGGATGAGGGAGAGCAAAACATTACCCCTATTTACAGTGCTGGTGGGCTAACGTAGCCCTCCCACAGCTGAGGCACTGGCTCATAATTTCACTTATTTGAGGTCAGTTCTTAGTGCTGTTGACCTTTACAGAAATTGGATGAGGCCCAGGACTTGCAGCTATGTTTCCTGCACTAGCCAACATCTTTGGCTTAGGTCCCTGTTGGCGGAAGCAATGCTGAGGGCATTGATGTAGAGGTGGTTTAGCTGTGTTATCACAAAAAATGAGAAGATGGCAGGAGCGCTTGTGTTACACGCTGAACCTGCTGCAAGTTGCTTCTAAGCCTGTGATGGAAGAGAACCGCGTATTGTTTCACATACACCTGAGCAGAAGTTCTGTTGCGTTTTCTTGCAGTCCAGTTGCTAAGTGTTCTTCTCTGTGTCTTGACTTGCTTTGTGTTTTTTCCTTTGTGTTCAATTGTACTTTTGCTCTTCTTTAAGGTCTGGAGGAGGTTCTGAGCAAATGTGAAGCCAGTCAGAGTGTGTACAAGTGGTAGGACACAGATTGGGTAGCAGAAATTTATGTAGAGGAGTTTTCTGTTGCCTTTAAGTTAGGTTTTAGGAGCCGCCAAGTGAAGTAGGTGTACAGGGCTCTGAAGGAATACTTTAAAAAAAAATCTGTTCTTAGTCCAGAGAGGTTGCTTTGTGAATAAGGAGATGTTTTGGGCAGATGAGAGACCCAAAGGAAAGGACACCAGAAAAATAGCGTTAGGTACTATGGGCAAATAAGAACAGGGCAAAAGCTGAAGATGGCTTTGTGGCACAGATTGCTCTGGGATGCAGTGAAAGCTGCAGGAGGCACTTTGGGCCGCTCCGAGCTCCTTGGTGCCATCCTGACTGTGTCCAACATGAGACACCAGCAACCCCTGCGTACGGCTTCTTTTCGCTCCTGAGTTCAGAAGAAAAGCCCTTGCTTCAGAAAATGCAAGAATTTGGTTGAAAAGATGGAGATTTGTCAAATTAACTCTCGGTTTTAACTTGTTTGCTAATTTCAACTGAATTTGATGTTTGACATTTCAAACGTGTCTTTCGGTACTGCTGCAGTGACCCCTGGGGTAGCTGGGGAGACCCAGCGTCGTGTCACTGCTGAGGAGAAGGCCAGAGAGCAGAAAGCTGGCCCCCAGGCTCTGTGAGCTCCTGCTTGGTCTGAAGAGCGTGAGATCAGAGGTGCTTGGAGGGCGGTCGCTGCAGACGGCTTTCCCGGTCTGGAAGCAGCAGTGGACGGAGGCTCGTAACTGATGGCGCAAGGTGGTCTCAGTGGTCTCGGGTGCGCTCTGAATTGCTCCTAGTGCTGAACACGCCAGGACCCGGCGTGCAGCCCCGCGGGCGAAGCCACCAGCGCTCCTGCTCAGGGCAGCGTAGAGCAAGCGCTGTGGGCAGCGCGGGAGCTGAACCGGCTCCTGCCAACGCGTGCTGGCCGTGTCTGTCTGCCCTCCTGGACTGCAGCGCCCTGCTCCGGGGTCAGGACGGGTTCCGGTGAGCGCTCTACAAGTGAAGTCAAGAGGCCGTTTTTGCTGCCAGTACTGGGTTTCCTGCCCAGCAGCATTTGCATTACTTGCTCTAATTAAACTGCTGTTTAGTCACCTGGGACTTATCCCAGTTACTTTGTTGTGGTTTTGCTGTCTTGCTAGCTTCTGTAAACACTCTGAAAAGTGAGCATAAAAATGCTGTTCTTTGCCTATTCTTACTTCCATTCGCTGTCTCTAGTGAACTCTGCTTAAATTGCCTGCGTTATAAGTCAGTGATTTTTTCCATTTTGAACTGAGATTGTAATTTGCCTGTTGAGGTGTTGTTTTCATCACTGTGGCAGGAGTTCCATTGCACCAAGTGCTGCGTAAACCCAGAGCTCCTCTTTTTGCGTTGATTGTGGGACTCCGGAGGGTGAAGGGCTGAGCAGTTGCTTGGCCGTGCAGCAAACGTAGCTCTGTGTGTGTATAGCAGTTGTGGGTTATGGCTGGCAGTAGGGACGCATCCAAACTTCTGAGCCAGCTGTCTTGGAGAAAGCACGGTGGCTTGGAGCAGCTGTAGCACGTTTAAGGAGATGAACTGGAACCACAGCAAAGAGACTAGATCACGTTATTTAAAATATCACATGCTTGTTCTTGAACAAAGCGTGTGGGGTGCGGTCAGACTGTAAGTTGATAGATTAGGGCTTGAACTTTAAGGAATGTTAGGAAATTAGTTAGGCAGGGGGAGAGTTTAAGAGAAAGATTCAGTCCATCCTTCAGTTCTGGGCTTCGCATTGGAATAGCCAAGTTTGCTTACCGATCGAGTGAAAGAGGGCAGCACTTGGCTCTAAAATCTGCTGGTGCTTTCTTCAAAGTTTGGTGTTCCTGTGAGACCTTGTGGAGAGAAAGGTTGCTCGGTGTATATAGCGTGTATGTTGCTGGTCTTTGTAGTCGGGGAGCGTGCACAAGGAGCGGCTGGATGCCATTTGGGCACCTAAGCCCAAAGTGCCCCTGGGATGCTCCTTCCCTCCGGTTTGCCCCCGGAGAGTCCTAGTTTTTGTGGACGGTTGCCAGAATCAAGGCGTATGCCTTGCCTTAGGAAGTGATTCCTGGGTTTGTGCTTTGGTTTTTGCGCTGTTAGGTGACCGGTCACTTGTCCTTTGCTTCGCTGCTTCAAAGACACTTGAGAGAAGCCAGGCTCTTTGCCTTGCTTGCCTGGTAGCTGTGCCTGAGGCCGGCAGTGCCTTCCTGAAGCATCACATGTGGCGAGAAGAGCATGAGGGAGCTTTTGTCCCGAGAGAGGTTTTCCAGCCCAGTTGTTTGTTCTCGCTGGGTGCTATGATCCTGTGTCCTGCAAGGCTGCCTTTCGTCAGGCTGTTCGGATAAACAACTGGTGCCGTCCGTAACCAGGACAAGCAAAGGCAAAGCTACAGTTGGTTGAAGGCATGAGGTCGGGAAGCTCTGTGTTTGACCTGGCTTCGCCAGTGCATCGGAGTGGCTTTCCAGCTTGCATGGCTCTTGGTTGGCAAGAACAGGGGAAGAGAGCGTCGGTGGGAACAGCCAGGCGCTGTGGGTGACCCGGAGCCAGTTGCATTTGTGTGGGGGAAGCTGCCAGTGTACTGGGATAACATGTATTTCTGTAGTTACACTCAGCTAGACGGCCCTCAGCCTAGGTACCGGTTTGTACAATGGAGCATGGCTTGCTGCCTCCTGTTTTTTAAGGACCATGAGCTGCTACAATAGCACAGGCCTTACAGGTACCCTGAGCAGAGGCGTCTGGTTCTGGCGCGAGCTCAGCCGTACCCAGAGTTACTGTGCTGAGGATCTGAAGGGCTTCCAGTAAGTCCTGTGGTGACAAGGCTGGGGTACTGCTCTAACACAGAGAGCACCGTAACGTTGAAGATGACGCTCGCCAGGTAAACTTTTGAGAATGGGAGGAGGCTTTCTTACTGTTCTTGCTTTCCATCCAGATTTGAGAATCCCTGTGTCAGCACTCAAAGCCTCCCTGCTCCTTTCTCCCACTTCTCTGCGGGGGTCTGGTACAGTCCGTGTCATTCCGGATTTTGCTCTCTCTTTCAGGATGCGCACAACTGCATTCCCGAGCTGGACAGCGAAACAGCCATGTTCTCAGTCTACGATGGACACGGAGGTAACTGCACCCGCTGTTCTCCCCAGACTCCTTCCGTATGGCTCTCCTGGGCGGCTCCGTGGCTGCTTGGGCAAGCACCTGTCTGTCGTTAGAAATCTTACTCCTTGGGGAGCGTTTTCTTTGATAGATATCATTGAGTAAGGCCCTGAAAGGGTTTCTAGAAGGAAGGTCATGGTTGATACAAAATTGAAATGAGATTTGCATTCCCTCTTCTAAAACTTTTAAGAACGGCTGTTTTCTTGGTGGATAAGCTAGTCAGGATAGCCACAGAAGAGTGGCGGTGAGAAAAGCGACATGAGATCAGACCAGAGGTCTGACCTGTCAGTATGTGCTGCTGGTTGCCAGAACTGGTTGCCCAAGGGAGGAGTGGAAAACTAGAACAGGCGGATCCGTTCCCTGACATACCTTCCCCGCTTCCGTTTCCCAGTTAAGGGCTCCCTCAGCGAGAGGTTGCAGCAGTCTTACAGACACACTTGAGTCTTCTTGATGAGCTAACTCTGCATGAATTTGTCTAATTGCGTTTTAAACCAGGCTTATGTGTTTGGTAATTATTTGCATAGGATGTGTTGTATAGAACTTTATTAATTGAAAAAAAGACTTCAATCTAAATCTGCTGCCTGATAATTTCACTTCAATGTCCCCAACACTTACGAGAAATGAGTGAATAATCACTGCATTAGCACTTTTCACTTCTGTAATTTTGGACTTCGTGTCCTTCCCTCCAGTCAGAAGAGTCCTAGACTTGTCTCTAGTCGTACAGCTGACCCTGTGTTGTAAATAACAGCAGCACCCATTCTCCACCCCGAGGTCCGTTGGCACAGCCTGCCCACGCTGACGCCATTAGACTGTCGTGGCATTTAACGTAGTGTGCCTGCGTCCAGGCTGACTGCCGGTCCCAGGTTCCTACTGGATCCTGAACGGTGTCCAGAGATTATGCGAGTGCTGACTAGCTTCTGCCAAAATTGCACCGTGGATCATTCTTCTAATTTTTAGCATAGGTGATGAAATGCCTGGGCCACGGAACTTGTGAGGCTGCTGGTGTGGGATATAGCTGTGGATTCCAGGCGTTATGTTATACCACAGCTCTGATTATATTTCTCCTTTTTTGGGGGGGGGGGGGGGGGGATGTACTCTAGCTCTGCAGCACGCGTTAGGCTGACTGGAACTGCCTCTAGCTTTAAGTTACAGATACACCCTGATTTTGTTGTGACATGAGTGTTTTCTGCTTTGTTCTTGGTTCCTTCCCTAACAATTCCTAATGATGTTAAATAAACTGTAAGCTGACATTTTAGAATGCTGTCCCCAGTTTCTTCCAGATCTTTCCTAACTGGTAACAGGTAGCTCTGAGTCCATCCGACGTGCGTATGGAGGTTGGTCATTTCTTTTTTTCATGTTCTTGTCTTTGCCAGTGAGGAATTTCATCTGTCAGTATTATGCAAAAGCACAAGATCCTGCTGTAAAATTGTGCAGATTATTGTAGTTTTGATCACTGAGTGAACCATCACCTCTTTTCCAGATTATTTTTGTAGATGTTGAACAACTTAAGTCTTCAAGCAATGCTGCCAGTAGCCATTCTCCATTTTGAAAAGTGTCTGCTTCTATCAAACCTTACTTCTTTTCCCATGGCAGCTTACTATGTAGAGTATTTGATCATTTATTTGAAACTTTTTGAAAGTCTGTATGGAGTAGATCAGCTAAATCATTTCCTCCTGTTCATCGACTCTTTGAGAAAACATTGACCCATTTCTGGTACTCTGCTGTGTTGAACCCTGCCTGTTCACCACAGGTACCCCTGTATGTGCTGGTTAGCAGGTGCTGTTTCTGAGCAGTCTCTGTTGCTATCTACACGTGCTGTATCCTTTTAGCTGCTTCTTTTCTTGTCCTTTTGGTAAGTGTCTTCATTTACACCTAGCTCCCCCTTTTTGGAGGTCAACATCAGCATAGTGAGGTTTTCTTTTTGCTCCTGGCAGGGTGTTTTGTTTGAACACAGCAAGCCCTGTTGTAATTTTTTCCAGTTTGTTTGCAGAGTGATGGATCTCTCTTGCCCTGTTCTTGGTCATCTTGCTCCTGATCTATCAGCGTTCTGCCTCCCTGTCGTTGTCTTGGGGTGGGAGTTGAGTTAATACTCTGGTCTGAAATTTTTTCTTTTCCTATTCTGACATAGTATTCCAATCCATAGAGATTCTGTGATACTTGTTATTAGCTAGTTTATTTGTCATTTGACTCTAAGCTTTATTTTATATGCAGATGGTGTGTATGTGTCTAAATACAGATCAAATCTTGGAGTGGGATCTACTTTCAGCCTTGTGAAGATGAGATAGATGGGTTTGTGCATGTGCGTGCACTGGAAAAGATTTTATCTAGGAACCTGTATCTCTGGAGGCCTTTTTCTTGCCTTGGTTTCTGCCCTGAGGCTCCTGCCTGTTCTTGTCCTCACACGTCCTGTCCAAACCTGTGCTCCTGGAGACAGATACTGCGGTGAGATTCCAGCAGGGCCTTGGGACTTTGGGGCCAGCCCTGTGTGAAATGCCAAGATGAACTGACTTGGTTCCGTATTTCATCTGAATGTGACTCCTGCTCCTAAAACTGGATCAGATGTGGGTTCTGGCAGTGGCATCTGGCCGTGCAGAAGTACGCTTTGAGACCTGAACTTTCCCATGTATGCTTTCACCTTTCTGTGAGATCTTTCAGGCATCCTAACAACGCCACGTGTTCTGTTGCAAACAAAAGCATTCTCTTTTTATAATTCTATAGGAACATAAAAGGACGTGCTCTGGAGTATCCTCCAGATATTTCCTTTGTCACGGAATTCAGCGTGACACGTTATATATTTTGCTTTAGCCTCCTGAAGACCTTCCTGCTGCTGCATCTATGTCACGTTAAGCCTGACATGCAGCTGAGGCATTGGCACCTCTGCGCCTGGCAAGGTCATGGAGCAGATTCTCCTGGACACCACACTAAGGCAGATGGAGAGCAAGGAGGTGGTTGGTGACAGCCAACACAGCTTCACCAAGGGCAGATCGTCCCTGACCAGTTTGGTGGGCTTCTACAACAGGGTTACAGTGTCGGTGGACAGGGGGCGAGCAGCGGATGTCACCTGCTTGGACTTGTGCAAGGCATTTGGCACTGTCCTGCACAACATCCTTCTCTCTGAACTGCAGAGACATGGGTTTGACGGAGGGACCGCTCGGTGGATAAGGAGTTGGCTGGATGGCCGCACTCAGAGAGTGGTGGTCAACGGCTCGATGTCCAAGTGGAGACCGGTCACGAGTGGCGTCCCTCAGGGGTCACTTCTGGGACTGGTTCTGTTTAACATCTTTGGCGGCGACATGAACAGGGGGATAGAGTGCACCCTCAGCAAGTTTGCTGACAGAGTCTTTTGCTCAGAGAGCTTTGTGGTCTGTCACAGCAGTCACTGTTACCCGGTTGCAGCTGGTGTCTCTTTGACAGCTGTTCTCCTCCCTGATTCCCTGCCACAGGCTGGGGGTATCATGGGGCTGAATCCTTTGGTCCCGAGTGGAGCTGGACCTTGATGAAGGGCACTGGGCAGGACTGAGGTGTCTAAACGGGCTTTCGTAATTAGCTGACTCTGCAGCTCTGCTGCTGATGCCCTTGTCCCCACCCTGGACCCAAGTTTTCAGAGGAAGGGTGCTTGATATTTAATGAAGACAAGACCTTGCTAAAATGTCGTGGTAGGCTGGTTTTGGCTTAAGTGTAACCAAATCCCCGGGTTTGTTAAATGATAAAGTGAAAGGAGCCGTTCGTGTCCACCAGGTAACGACGCTGGCTGCACCCAGGCTAACCTGCGGAAAGGCTACCTCGCCGCAGCTGGCCCGGGAACTCGGTGTGCAGGTCAGGACCGGGAGGGAAGTTGAGTTTCCCTGTTGCGCTCTCACAAAGACTTTGTCAGTGAGAAAAACCTGGTGGGTTTCTTCCTGCGACAGGTCCAGAAGGGCTGAGACAGAATGTTTCAGTATGTCTGTCTGCATGTAGAAGATTAATTCCTTGAGCCGGTTCGTTTCTCTGGCCGCTGTGGCAGCAATGTGCTGAGTTACTGACTCAGCTTCTAGAAGCCGTTAGATCTCACTGGGACTGCTGTGCAGGCAGCTGGACTTGAGGTCTGCGTGCTGGGCCAGTAGCTGCCTCCTGTGCACCTGTCAGATCTGAGGACTCGTTTTGATGGATCATCTTCTGCAGCCATAAGGCTCCGGAGGAGAATCTTGTTATTCCAGAAGTTTTGGTTAAAACGCTGTAGGTGAGCTCCTTTGTCTCCTCTGAGCACGGGAGACGGGGTACCGCCACGACCAGCTCTGCTCGCAGAGGATGGCCGGTTTGAGGGCGAGCAGCAGCCAGTGAAGAGAAAAATCTGGGAGACTGGCAAAGGGTCCTGTGTGAAGCCTTGTCAGGTTGCAGCAGCAGTGTCTTTTGTGACATCTGTGCAGGAGATGCATGGGAGACAGCAAAGGTTTCTTGTCCTCTGTGGCACCTACAAATTGTGTACAGCCAGTGCTTTTCATACTGGGGCTGGCTTCCTGCTTCTGTGGTGACAGAGCAAGGTATGGCATTGCGTCACGCGGTGCTGCCCAGCCTGTGGAAGCGCCTTCGGGCAGGCCGTGCTCCCGCCCTGTGCCCTGCCCGCTTCAGGGAACGTACGGGGGCCAAGGCTGCAAAGCGTCGGTCGCTCTCAGATCAAGCTGCTGGTGCTGTGAAGAAAATCCTGTGGCAGAATTGTGCAGCGTTGGGTCATCTTTTCCATCTGGTGGGTCATCAGGTGTCCACGCTGGTGTTGTCTGTCAGCCGCTTCCAGAAGCACAGACCGCGCAGAGCTGCTGCCTCATCTGCAGCCCTGCTGCTTGCAGGACCATCCCACAGCGTGTTCGGATGTCTGGGTGGTTTTCTGCCGTGGTCCAAGACTGCAGACGTCTTCTCGGTGTCCGTACCTCTCTGAGCAGCCCCTACTCACTACCCCCAGTTCATCCAGTTATCTGGAAGACTTGTCACTGTCGTTATTCTCATCTACAATTTTCTCATAGAAAATCTGTTTTATTTTGGCTCTTTGATAAAAATGTTGCAGTATCCTCTGGAGCCCGTCCTTCAAGACTGTGTATAACCACATCTTTCCGTGTGATTTGTTCGATTTCATCTCGTGACGGGTAGTTGGCAGTTCCTTAACCGATTCTGCAGTTCCTTAACCGATTTAACTTTCACGCAAAGTCCTGTCCTATACACGTACATATGTAAGTTATAGATATAAGTGATATACCTTACCTAAATCCGTTAGGTCAGTGTGATTAGTTTTATCAGCCAAAATCAGAGTATCTTTAAGAGCAGATGTTGAGTTGGATCGGCAAGATCTGCGTCCGTAAGCGCATGTCAATGGGAGTTAGTTGTCCATCGTTTCATGTGAGATCCTGTCAGGTCCAGCCAGTCGTCTTGTTTTTGTGCCAGGTCTGTGGCTGTCAGGTCACCTCGGTGCTCTCTTTTGTAAGTGCTCATTAACGTGCCAGGGTAACTCCTATTTCTCCCGTAGGTCACTTATTTTTCTGTGATCTTCCTCTTTTGTTTCTCCTGCCCTCTCTTCCCACTCTGCATTTTTGGGAGCACGGTCAGACAGAGCTGTCTCTTTGTTGTCTGGACCGGAGCACTGAACTTGTTGCGGTGCTATTTTAGCAGCAGCCGTTTTGCAAGGTTCGTGTTCTTTGTCAATGGCCGCTTGATCCCTTTTCTGCAGCGCGTTTGGAAAGTCCTTTGTCTGCTGTTTCTTTCTCTCGGATCTCACCACCTCTTTGCTTCCACTGTGTTCCCTCTGCCTCTCCCTTCACTAAGCTGGTGGCTAGCTGCTTCCCACCCTTCTCGTTCTTTCACCTCGATTCCCCTGCTTTCACCTCAATTTCCTTGGCAGCGCTTTGCTCCCGTGTGCGTTGCTTCTCGTCGTGTCCAGCTCCTGCACCGCCTCTGTCTGGCTGGAAGAACGAGAGGGGAGCTGGGATGTGCTAGCAGAGAGATCCAGAGCTGAGTGGCTGTTTCAGCCCTGCTGTACAAACCGTCCTTCTGTAGCCGGGAGGGAAGGCGCACACGTGGCTCTCGCGCCTACAGCCGCAGGAAAGCCAGCAGCGAGCAGGGAGGCTCCTGCGCGCTGTGCTCAGCCCACTCGTGCTGCTCCTTCCTTGCCCCGTGGCAGAGCGGCCCGTCCAGCACCCGGCCAGGTCTTAGGCACACAGCTGGACCCCTCCATGGCTGGTGGTCTGCCCTGCTCCCCTCTGCCACCCTTCTGTGCATGACATTTACTTTGTTTCTCAGTTTCTAGCTCTAATTTTTCTTTCTTGTGACCTGTGAGCCAGGTTCCCGTCCTACATCGTTCTTTGCCTCTCGTATAAAAACCTAAATTACTAGACTGATCTCTTACATTGCACTGCTCTTTCTGGTCCCCCTTGCTGAGCTGAACTACGGAAATTCACGATCCCGCGCTCTGTTTAATCTTCTTCCTCTCTTAATAACACCTTTGTTATTAAGGAGACATCACAAGATGTCTCCTGCGCTCTGCTGCATACTCGACAGTGTTAATTACTGACCTGCTGGAGTGTTTCCAGCTTCTAAACATCTTTCAGCTGCTCCAGCAGCGGGTGCTTGGTTTGAGTTGTTGACCATCAATCCAAGTTATGCTCCGTGCTCTCGGCAGCCTGGTGTTCTGGCCGCCGTTCGTTCATGCCGTGCACACACACACGCCTTCCTGTACTGAGGTGACTGCTGTGCCGATCAGGACCCCCATCTTCCTGAAAGGCTTATCTGAAGGCTGTGGCATCGTATTTTCCTTGGTCTAGAATGCACGCTAGAATACATAACGCTTTTTGTGCTGCTTGGCATGTTGATGATGCTGTGAGAGAGCACTTGCATTGACCCAGAACTTCCCTTTTCCTCTGCTTGTTGTTTATCCCTGTGCTTACATGTGAAAATAGAGCTTTCTAGGTAGGATGAGACTAAGCAGTTGGCCTAAGTGCCAAAATGGGTCTAAGCTCCCTTTCAAGGAGCTTACAGCATTGGCCAGACCTGCAGGGTAAGCGCGCACTGCAGTCTGCCAGGGGTCGTTCTCAAACCCGGCTGTTCTGGAGGTGCAGCGTGCTGGGAGGCGTCAGATCCGCAGCCGTCTGTTGCTGCGTGACTGTCCGTGCCTGGGCCTGTTCTGGTTTGTGTCCCAAGGTTTGCCTCAGGAATCGAGTTGCTCAAGAGTGCGTTTTGCTTCTGGAAACACCAGCCTCCTTAAAGGATTTCTGCTCTCTTTCAGGAGAAGAAGTTGCCCTGTACTGTGCCAAGTACCTTCCCGAGATCATCAAAGACCAGAAGGCCTATAAGGAAGGCAAATTGCAGAAGGTAGGAGTTTAGCTCTGCCCTGAAACACGTAAGCACAGAGGAAAGCCCTTGCTTAGGTACCTGGTACTTGTGTGCAGGGCCCTGTCCCTTCAAGGTCTGCCTCCCATGTCTTCTGTTTCAAATTCCCTTCCTTGTTTCTAGGAGCGTACACCAGGTTGTTGATTGTGTTTTCAAAGAAAAACCACCTTCTATTTTCCAGCTTGCTGTTTTGTGTGTGTGTTTTGGGGAGCAGAGGCAGCTTTTGTCAGAGGTGGGAGGTTAGTTCATGTCTTGCTTCCACCAAACAATCCTTCTGTTGTAATCCCCCTCGTAGTACTAATGCCTCGTCTGACGTGGGGTGTCCTCCGGTAGGTACTGGGATCTGCAGCAGTGTGGGTGAGGGGAAGACAGTCCCTCCAGAGCTTCCATTTACATCTAGTCTGAGGATAGCCTACAAAGCAAACTTGAAGCAGTTTGTGGCTCTTGCTCTAGGCTGAAACACCCAAGTATCCAGAAATGGGCTAGGGAACCTCCTGAAGTTCAGCACGGGGAAGCGCAAAGTCCTGGCCCCAGGCACCAGTACGGGCTGGAGGCCACCAGCTGGAAAGCGGCGCAGCAGAAAAGGCCCCGGGGGTACTGGTGGACACCAACTTGACCATGAATCAGCAACGTGCCCTTGCTGCAAAGGTGGCGAGTGGCGTCCTGGGCTGCGTTAGGAAAGCGTTGCTGGTTGAGGGAGGTGATGATCCTTCCCCTCTGCTCAGTGCTGGTGAGGCCACACTGGGAGTGCTGGGCCCAGCGCTGGGCTCCCCAGTGCAAGAGGGACACGGACAGACTGGAGAGAGCCCAGCGAGGGGCCACCAAGGTGGAGGGCCTGGAGCATCTCTGCCCTGAGGAGAGGCGGGGGGGCTGGGATGCCCTGAGGAGAGGCGGGGGGGCTGGGGGGCCCTGAGGAGAGGCGGGGGGGCTGGGGGGCCCTGAGGAGAGGCGGGGGGGGCTGGGATGCCCAGCCGGGAGCAGGGCAGGCTCCGGGGATTGAATCCGTGTCCACGAACACCTGCAGGGAGGGGGCCGAGGGGATGGGGCTGGGCTCTGCCAGCGGTGCCCAGTGCCAGGACCAGGGGCAATGGGCACAAACTGGGCCCTGGGAGGGTCGCTTTGGACATCAGGAAACATTTTTGAGTGTGAGGGTGACCAAGCAGTGGCACAGGCTGCCTGGGGAGGTGATGGAGAGTCCGTCCTTGGAGCTATTCAGAAGCCGTCTGGACGTGGTCCTGGGCAGCCAGCTCTGGGTGTCCCTGCTGGAGCACGGTGTTGGATCCGGTGGACTCCAGAGGTCCCTGCCAACCTCAGCCACTCTGTGATTGTGTGGTGTAGGTCTGGAAGAGACTTGGTTGCACAGCATGACACGCAGGCATCCTGTAAGGAAGACGAAACGGTGCACACTTTCATGTCTGTGTTCGTACGTAGGCGCTGGAGGATGCTTTCTTAGCCATAGATGCCAAGCTCACCACTGAGGAGGTGATTAAAGAGCTCTCCCAGATGGCTGGGCGACCCCAAGATGATGAAGATGAGAAGGAGAAAGTTGCTGATGAAGACGATGGTAAGTCACGTGCTGCGGAGTAGACAAGAGTGCAGCTCCAGGACAGGGACTGAGAGCGGCTGGGCCAGGTCTCCGTTAGCAGGGGGCTTTCTGTACAAATTTCTCAGTTAAATCTCAGCTGAAGTTGAACCGCCACCCCTCAGCACTGGTTATTGCTTTGGGCTGGTGCTGCGGGAATTCTGATCCGTTTGGTAGCTTAACCCTGTGAATAACAAACCGGTCTGTCGGTTTTCCGCAGGGCTTGCTCCGTGGGGTGTAGAGCTCTAGGATGCGTCAGAAGCCTCAGAGCCGGGACGTTGGCTGAGTTCTCAAAGTGAAACGATATGTCCAGAGCTCAGCTCTCCCGAGCTGGCGGCAGACACCAGCTGCAGAGCGGGCTGAAGCAGATTCTGGTCTCTTCAGCAATCCCTTTGCTCACAAAGCAGCAGGTGTGCTTTTCCACCAGCGAGTAGTTGCCAGGGTAGAACCCTGTGCTGCTCTGGCTGAATGTCTTATGATGAGTCTTGAGGCAGATACACTCACCTTGAACACTGTGTGTTGGGCTGAAAATGCTGACTTTGCCAGCCCTCCTCCTCCATCTGACAGGGACAAAGTGGGTGGGTTGGTTGGTTGGCTTTTCCCCTGTATTTTCAGGAGTACTGGGGATATGGGTGTTTCTTTTCCTTTTGGGATTAACTATCAAAGAAAATTATAACCAGGGGGATGTCAGTGTGGAAGTGGTGGTCATGGGCTCATAGTTCAGGGAAAGTCGTCGAATTTTCTGTCACGTTCTGCTTGGGAGATGCTGCGTGCGCTGCCTAAAGCTGTCCTGTCACCTGTTTGTAAGGTCCAGAGTGCAGCTGGCTGGGACCCCTGGGGTGCTCATGGCCCATGGAGCAACTGCTGTAACAAAACCTTCTTCTTCCCAGCCACAGTATTAGCGAACAAATCCACACTGAACGCGGTCCATCTGCTTCCCCCGCGGCTTCAGAGGAGCCTGCAATCGAGAAACATGAGGCTCTGCCCTCCAATCTTACATCCAGTTTAAATCTCTGTGCTGCCTCCGGGTCAGCCAGCCTCAGGGGCGGAGGCAGCCGGGTCAGTTGCAGACTGCGCGCATCGCTCCCTGGAGCCATTCCCCTGCCGTTTGCGTACTGTTCCTCTGCAGCACCTGGAAGCTGTGGAGTGGTGCAGGCCCGGCTGTGTGTGTGCTTGCCAGTGACCAGCCTGTTGAGCGTTGCTGACACCTGCCTGCGATAGCAGCCTCTGCTCGGGGCGGCTCGCTGCGGGACCCGGCGTGTGCTGCGCAGCTGCTGCTGTGGTGATATGTCCTGCTTTCTGACCCGCTTTGTCCTCACCCCCTCCCCCTTTCCCTTTTTAGTGGATAATGAGGAAGCTGCTCTTCTGCATGAAGAAGCCACAATGACCATTGAGGAGCTTCTCACACGTTATGGACAAAACTGCACCAAGAACCTCAAAAACAAGTCTTTATCTCCAGATGGGGAGAACGCTGCAGAGGGGACAGGCAAGCAGCATGATGGGGAGTCAAATATGAATGGAGAGGCTGACCCGGGGGAGCTTACCGACCACAAGGAGAGGAAGAATGGGAAGCCAGACGAAGAAATCACGGGTATTTCCTCCACCTCAGACAAAGCCAGCGCTGGAGGCAACAGCCCTGCTCTGCAGAAGCCTGAACTAGGCAAAGGTGACGAGGCCGTCACCTCTTCTACTGGGGAGGCCGGGCCCTCCTGCTCCTCTACGGGAAAGCCCCAGCGCACAACCAAATCCAAATTTTTTGAGGACAGTGAGGATGAGTCAGATGAGGTTGAGGAAGAGGAGGAAGACAGTGAGGTAGGAAACAGCACTGGGACAGAGTGGCCTTCTGGCTGGGCAGAATGCGTTGCTTACTGTGGTACTTGAGCTATGAGCCCCTGGCTCATCCTAGGTCTGTCCTAGGAGCAGATTTTTCAGGCTGATACTTTTGAGCCCATGGCTCATCCTAGGTCTGTCCTAGGAGCAGATTTTTCAGGCTGATACTTTTGAGCCCATCTCATGGGAGTACCGGGGGTTGTTTAGATAACCCCGAAGGGAACACACCCCCATCCATGCAGCGGCCCTAATGGATAGCCCTTGGTCGGGCTGCATGCACCATCCCGCCATTCACTGTGTGAGTTGAAACAGCTGCTGGGATTATAGACATCAGGTGTGGGGGGAACCTGCCAGGTCGTCTCGCTCTTCTGGGATGACCTTAGCTTCCGTCCCCTGGACGGAGGGACCAGCTGTCTGGGGAGGGCACTGAGAGCGTCCGGTGTGACTCCTGGTGGTGTCTCCCGTTTCTTGTAGGAATGCAGCGAGGATGAGGATGGTTACAGCAGTGAAGAGGCAGAGAATGAAGATGATGAAGATGACACTGAAGAAGCAGAGGAGGACGAGGATGAAGAGGAGGAAATGTTGTTACCAGGCATGGAGGGGAAAGAGGAGGTGCACACCCTGTTTTTGTGTTCTGCAGCATAGTTTGGAGCCGAGGGCACTGGGGGGGACTCAGCGAGGAGCAGTTTCCATTCCGATGGAGGTAGAACATCCCTTTTGTTCTCCCGAGGCTGAACACAGCTGCTGACAACCTGACTGCAGGCCAAAAGCTGAGGGATAGGAGGTGGATCTGGGCAGCGGGTTGAGACGGGAAGAGGCTGACTCCACGGCTGGGTTTGCTGTGCTTAGACAGCGTAGTGGGGGCTGGCGTGGAAGGAGAGCGCAGGGCAGCGGCAGGACTGTTCTGCTGGCACTGCTGCTCCTGGGCAGAGCATTGCTCTTTGCCAGGCCAAGGCTGTGGCTCCTCAGCCCATGGCAGCGCTGGCAGATGGGCCCGGGACCCAGAGTGTCAGGAAGAGGGGACTGCAGCTTCCGGGGTGCCAACCTTCTCTCTCTGGAGAGATGTCCTGGCTTGCAGTGAGGCTTCTGCTTGAGCTGGGCTGGGACTGGAATCAGCACGTTAGAGCTGAGAGTATAGCGGGAGAGTCCCGAACCGCTGGTGCGTTGTGAGGCTGCAACGAGGTGTCGCTTGGCCCTGCCTCTCAGTGAACGCTCTCCTGCTGTGCTTCACGCTTCCCTCGGGCTGTCCTCCATTGTTCTGTGCGTGCTTACGGGAAGAAGGGGAAAGACGCGGCACCTCAGGGTTTGGGACACTGCTGGGCCCGCGGTGGCTAGCGCTGGTTCCCGTACTGACTGGATATGGAGCCAGAGAAAGGAGTCTCAGTAAAACCATTTGTTTCTTGCAGCCTGGCTCCGACAGCGGGACAACTGCTGTCGTGGCGCTTATCCGGGGCAAGCAGCTGATTGTGGCTAATGCTGGAGACTCTCGCTGCGTGGTGTCGGAAGGTGGCAAAGCTGTCGACATGTCGTATGACCATAAACCAGAGGATGAGGTGGAGCTGGCCAGGATAAAAAACGCCGGCGGCAAGGTCACCATGGATGGGAGAGTGAACGGCGGTCTCAACCTCTCCAGGGCAATCGGTGAGCAGCACGGGGGGGAGCGCTGGCACGTCTGGGCTCAGAGCCGTGCTCCGGACATCCGTGCTCCCAGCACTTGCCAGCCAGTACCTTTAAGGAATAGTTTTTAACTGGGTGATGAGCAGAGCCTGTTCAGTATTTGACGTGGTGAGATTTCCGTCCGATTAGAGATTGCCCAGCAGACGTCAGGAGGAGGCACCACCGAGCACCTGCCAGGCCCCAGCGCAGGACTGTGCGTGAAGCCTCTACGGCTGTTTGGCCAACAGCTGGGTTGTCAGAAACCACCCCGCATAAACTGCCCCTGAAACAAACTGTTGACTTGAACAGGATTTCTTCCTGCCAGGAGGCCGTTGAAGGACCTTGGTGTGTTGCTTTCTGGGGATGTAACTTTATACCAGTTTGAGCTTTACACCAGTTTGTTGCCTTTTAATGGCACAAACCGCATCCCCCTTGCTGCAGCGCTTTAGGCAGCACCTGGCTGGTGTTTGTACTCATCTCGTGGTCTCCTACGAGCAGTGTTGGAGTAATTGATGGCTCAGGAGGCTGGGCGTGTCCGTTGGCAGCCAAACAAGGTCTTGGCCCAGTCAGCGGCTACAGTCTGAGCAGGTGAGATGCTGGGAGGCGTTACGGAAAGGGTCGTGAGTAACGCTGAGAATATACTGGGAAACAGACCGAGGAGGGAAGGGAGTGTCAGCTGCTAAGGGTGTGAGTGGAGAGTACTTGTGCAGAAGGACCAAAACCATTGACGTTATCCTAGGGAAAAGAGAGAAAAACACATTTAGGATGGAAACTAGGGGTCTGTTTATCTAGGAAGACAATGATATTTCCTCCTGCTATTTCCCAGTGGCCCTGGAAGTCCCTTCCTAGGATGCAATTCCAGATAAGTCTGCTAGTCAGGGCTGAGGATCAGTTTTCTTAAGTCAGCTTTGGCTGCTGAGGGTTTGGGAAGGACTGAATCCAGCAGCGTGCTGCGGGCATTGCATGGAGATACCTGGCCCTGGACAGCCTGGGCTTCAGGAAAGGTAGCATCTAGCGTTACCATGGCAAAGCCAAGCTCGTGCTGCAGCAAGCTGCAAATCCTGCTCCCAGGCGGGGGATCGCTCATCTCGTGAGCACTGCTGCAGGCTCTCAGAGGCCGTGTGCTCTTGGCCTGCTGTTCCCCCAGGAGCTGGGGAAGTGGCACTTGGTTTGGGTTTGGCAAAGGCGCCTCTTTCTCGGCGTTTGGTAACAGCACGTTGAACTCGCCAAAGCTTGGACAGTGTGGCAGATTTCTGTCGGATGCGCCCACAGCCTGCTCTGCTCTGCTTGTGGGAGCACTGGCTCTGGTTCTGCTGGGGCTGCCCCTTGGCAAGGCGGTGTTTCTCACTGGGCGGGGGGGCGGCATTGCCAGGGTCCAGCCACAGCAAAAACTGATCCTCCTCTCCACTGCAGGGGATCACTTCTACAAGCGGAACAAGAATCTGCCTCCAGAAGAGCAGATGATCTCTGCCTTGCCTGACATCAAAGTGCTGACGATAAATGACGACCATGACTTCATGGTCATTGCCTGTGATGGAATCTGGTGAGTGGTGAGGGAGCAGGTGTGCCTCTGGGGCGTCACTGTCTGGCCTTTCTCTGGAGCTAGGTTTCAGGAAGGGCCAAGGGCACTGGGTGCTAGTCAGCCCTTCTCTCCCCACGGCCTCAGAGAGTTAAGTTGTGCCCTGAGGAGCTCTTCTCAGCTGGAGGGACATCACAGTGTGCTGAGCTCTGAACCCTCCTGTTCCTCAGTGCACACAACCTTGTTCCCTCAGCTCCCTGCCACAGTGAGATGCTCTCTCAGGACACTGTGCCATGGCTGCTCCCTTTGCTGGCCCTTCTGACCTCTCCACTCTCTGCAGGAATGTGATGAGCAGCCAGGAAGTGGTGGATTTCATCCAGTCCAAGATCACCCAAAAGGATGAGAATGGAGTCCTGAGGCCGCTCTCCTCCATTGTAGAAGAGGTAAGGCTCCGAGCTTCACCATCCCGTCAGCACGCAGCATGTCTGCCGTCCCTCTCCATCAGACCAGTTCGCTCAGCACTTGGGGCATCTGGCAGCACATGGGCTGCAGCGCTGGCTGGAACAGGAGCAGAGACACCTCTGAACTGGGACCCAGTTCCTTTGCCACCCTGACCAGTGTTCCTGACCTCTAGGTCGCTGTCAAGCCGCCGGAGTTTCTGTCCACTTCCAGAAAACCAGGGCTGCTGCGATGTTTGTCACTTCCCTGGTTGTGAACAGCATTTGAGTCTCGCCTGCACTGTTCTGGCTTGGCAGCCCCTGAACCGCTGTCGGGTGCTAGAGTGGGCCCAGTGACTCAGTTACAGAATCATTTAGGTCGGAAAAGACCTCTAAGATCATAGAGTCCAACCATTGGCCTAGCGCTGCCAAGGCCACCGCTAAACCTCATCCCCAAGTGCCACGTCTGCACGTCTTTTAAACACTCCACCGCCTCCCCGGCAGCCTGTTCCAGCGCTTGACAAGTGCTGTGTCTGTGCTCTCTAACCTGTGCTGTCCTGTTCCTCTCCAGCTGCTGGATCAGTGCTTGGCTCCAGACACCTCCGGGGACGGCACCGGCTGCGATAACATGACCTGCATCATTATCAGTTTCAAACCCCGTAATACACACCCACCTGGAGAAAGTGGGAAGCGGAAACTGGAGGACGTGGCAACACCAGCAGAAGAGAATGGCGGTGACAACAACAAGAAGGCCAAGCTGGAATAGCCGGCCTCGCACAGGGACTTTGCTGTGCGCTCACCAGACTCTCATTTCTTAAACATGCTGAACTCAAGACTCCAAAGTCTTGTCCTTTTTTTAGCCTTAGCAGAGGCCTTTGTCCATGTCCTGGTTGGGGGGTGGGAGGTGGGTCTGGTTAGCAAGGGCGTGTCGCACTGTTCATCCGTAACCATTCCAAAGAGGGAGCCGAGGGCAGGGCTGCGCGCGGGAGCAGCCAGCGGCCTGCTGCGGCTGGCAGCCTGCGAGCACAGAGCCCTGTGGTGAGGAGGAGGGTGTCCCCCCCATTGTCTCCCTGTGGTTGTTGCCATTTCTGTGCCGTGAATTTCTGTTCGGAGGGAAGAACTTTTTCACTGTTGAGGTTTTTTTTAATCTGCACCCGATTATTTAAGGCCCTTTCTGTTTTTTTTGTGAAACAATCTGTCCGTGGTGCTGCTGCCACACCTCGTTCTGTTGTACACTTTCAATCAATACTTTTTTGAAACTAAAAGGCCAGAAAACTTAGCTGTACTTTTGGTCCTTGGTTCTTTCCTGGAGGTGGGGGGTGAGGAAGGTGGGATGGGAAGGAGAATATCTGTCCCTGGTGTCTCAGGGCACTGCGGGATGCTTCTGCCATGCGGTTGCAGAGCGCCAGCCCCTGCCGCAGTGTTGGAGCCTGCTGCCTCTCCGTTACCCCGAGGTGGCTCAGCCGAGGCCAGCCTGTGCACGCGGAGCAGGGGTGAGCCTCTGGAGCCAGTCTGTCTGCGGAAGAGAGGTGGGTACCCGTCACCCTCCTTGCGCGGGGTTGGGAATTCAGAGCCGCAGACCCCCGCAGGCACTGCTGTTGGACTTGCTGCTGAGACCGTTTCTGCGCTCAGAAGCTCTGGGTGAGCTGACGTGTTCCCCTACAACGGTGCTACATGAGTAAAGACCCAAGGAGAGGATTTTTTCCTTTGCGAAAGTGTGTTTCTTCTCAGGGCATCTTTCATTCGGTGCCAAATGGGTTTGTCTCGGGGTCACTCTAAGGGGCAACTCGGCACCTGATGCTTCCTCCTGCTGGGAATGTGCTGGCCAAGTTGCCCTGAATTTTGAGTAAACAGACTGAATTGTCACAGGAAGGAGCAGAATTATTTTCTGCAGTCCTAAAAGTATTTGTTGTTTCTGCAGTCCCTCTAGTTTCCACACATCTTTTTTGGAACAGGGACAGTAGCGGAGCTGCAGAGCTTTGTGCAGAAGGGTGAATCCCGGTCGTGGATGGAGTGTCTGGAGCTGCAGGGCTCTGGGAGGCCGCGCTGAGAGGCGGTTCTGCTCGGCGCAGTTGAAAACACTGTCTGTCTGAATTGTCACGGGCCCGCTGTCTCAGTCCTGCTGTGAGCCATCAGTCTCCAGAGGGTTTGGTTTTAAACTTTCTCCCTGGTCATTAAAGAATGGTTTTGATCTAGAAGTTAGCACCGGTCTCTGTGGAGTCCTCTGACATGACCGTGGGTGGTGGTGGTCTCATGTTGGGAATTTGTATTGCGATGTAACTGGGTTCAGGCCATCGACCTGTGCTCTGTTGATGTTTTGCTGTGCCGGTTTTTAATCGGGATGGTTTGTGGTATGTCGTGAGCCGTATCAAAGGCCTTTATAGCTGCAGTTATTTTCATTAACCTCGTGAAGCTGTTAAAAAAATAGACTCCAGTTTTGCAGAAGGAACCCAGGCCGCCAGGTGACGTGGAAATCCAGGACACAGAGGTACGAGGGGGTGGGGGGTGGCAAATCACAGCCCTCGCCTGGGCTCCTCGGGCTGTCCCAGAACCATCAGTGCCGCGGTCCCAGTGTGAAACTCACCACCACGCCGCACCGGGAGCTCCCTGGATCACCTTGTGAGCGCAGAAGCGGCTGCATGGGGTGCAGGACACATTATGGGATGCAGGGAAAGAGCATTTGGCGATAGCACAGGATTTATTATGGGATGTTTAGGGGCAAAGCCAAAGGTGTGAAAAGGGAGGGATTCAGATTTGGGGAGGAAAAAGTGTTGGAAATGGAGGGAGAAGGGAGTACAAGGGTCTGTTTGCATGTAAGCAGGGACGAGGCAGCACACGAGTCTGGCCACGAGGATCCCGCTGGCCTGAGCCTGCACAGCCTGTCCGGCTCAGGGCCACCCACAGCCCGTGCAATGACCACGCCGTCCCTCCCCGCTGGGCTGCTGGCAGGATGGCTCACTGGTGGGGATCAGGACCCACAGCCTCGAGCTGCTGGGACCCACGCGTTGTGCACCGGGGCCCGGCTGGGGCAGGGCTCGGCCTGACCGGAGCTGCTGGGTTTGCCAGTGCTGGCAGGTTCTGCAGCAACACCCCACCCTCCCGCTGCCAGCCGTGCTGCGCTGGTGCTGCTGCTGCAGCGCTGTTTGCCAGGGTGCTTGCACAAGGAACTATCCCCCCCCTTCCCCCACTCCCTGGCCCTACTGCCCCCCGCCTGCTCCCCCGGCTGCACCTGTGTGGGGCAGGGCCCATGCTGCCCCCGCCGCTTGCCTTCCTGCAGCCAGGGAATGCACCGCAGGCCAGAGCCTGCCCCCCTGTGAGGGGGCTGCGCTGTCGGGGCGGGGGCTGCACTGCAGGAGACAAGACATCCTCAGAGAGCAGTTTTATTTCCCAGCGGTCCCAACGCTCAAGACTGCCTCTGGCGAAGGGGTGGCTGGGGCTGGGCACAGGGCGCATGGACGGAGCCCGGCCCGGGGGTGGCCAGCACTCCGTCCATGGGGCTGACGGCGCCCCGCAGAGGGTGGGCAGCTCTGCCATGGGACGGCACGGGATCTCAGTGTCAGCGGCAGGTGGGAGCCCAGGGTCTCTCCACTTCGTGCTGCCCAGTCCCCCTCAGTCTGCAGGGACACCCACGGCGCTGCCCCTGCCACTGGGGCCTCCCAGGGAGTCCCCCAGAGAGGCTCTGCCCCAACAGCGCGCTGCACGGGCTCAGCTCCAGCGCAGGATGCGGCACTGCTTCGATCGACACCTCCACCTCGATGCTGACGCTTTCCCTGCAGACAAACACGGGGCCTGAGGGCAGCAGCCCAAGGGGGGTGTCGCTACATCCCTGCCCAGCACAGCGGGAGGGGGGAAGGCCGTTAGGAAGGGGACGAGCCTGTCCCCACTGTCCCGGCCTCGGCCCAGCAGCCCCAGCTCACCTGTAGGGCTTGTCCTGGCCCTCGCTCAGCACCGTGCTGGCTGAGCGGCTGTCCTGCTCCTCGCACACCGACCCACGGCACGGGCTACGGCTGCTGCGGGGGAAGGAGGTGGTGGTGTCCGGGACTCCGTCCTCACCCACCCTGGGGCTGGGCAGCACCGACCACAGCTCGGTCACTGGGGGAGGCAGAGATGGCGCTGAGCGCCCTGCTCGCAAGGACTGCTCCTGTCAGAGCAGGGAGCAGAACAGCCCACCAGGCTCTTGGCAGCGGGTGCAAACAAGCGGGTCCCAGGCTTCTGTGAGCCGCGCCCACCTCCCTCAGACACGGCCTGCAGCATCCCTGCGGGGACAGAGCCATGCGCGGTGCCGCCCGGGCCAACACGGGTCTGCAGGGAGACCCTGCTCGCGAGAGGCCACGGCCACAGAGCCGCGAGGCAGCACTGGGGCTCCTGGGCCCACGGCAGGGCACAGGCCGGCAGACGGACGGCAGCGCAGGACTCACGCTTGGTCGGGTTCTCCAGCTCCACCACAGCGAGATCCCCAGGCGGGCCGCGGCCGCCCCCGCGGCTCCGACACAGCGACAGCACCACCACGCCGTAGACGTAGGTGAGAACCAGGGGCACGCCGACTCCTGCGGGCAGACAGGCAGCTACGGCCCAGCCTGCCCGCAGCCCCCGCAGGCCTGCCCCTCCGCGCAAAGCCCCGCACCCCGGGTCTCAACCGTCCCTCCCGGAGACCCTCCGCTGCAGTGGCCCCCCGGCCCCAGCCCCACTCCCTCCAGCGCGCGGGCAGTGCCCCAGCCGACTCACCCACGGCAACAGCCGTTACGATGGGGGACACAAAGAGAGAGAGCAGCACGCTGCTGGTGACAGAGAGGCACTGCTGGCACCCCGAGAGGCTGCTCCTCCGGCTCCGGCCCAGCACCTCGAGGACGAGCAAGGTGAAGGGCTCCGCAGGGACCGCGGCCTGCGGCCCCCAGGGACGGGGCCTCTTCCCAGCCCCGGCAGAGCTCCAGCCGCAGCTGCCGGGACACCGCTTCCATCCCCTCGCGGACAGGCAGCCACGACAGTGCCACCAGCACAGCTCAGGCGGCCCTGGAAAACAGCCCTGGAGCCCCAGACCCCCTCCTCCTTGCACCCACCCCAACGCCCACCTCTCCAGGCCGAGGACCCTCACTGGCAGGGGGTGCTGGGGTGGGCAGCAGAGAGGGTCCCCGCGTGGAGGGGCCGTGGGGAGCCAGGGCGGCATGGGGACACGCTGTGGGCAGTGGTGAGCTGCCAGGCTCCGCGCGGAGCGGGACCACGGGGACTGCAGGGCCCCCGCCAGTACCCCCTCTGTGCGCCCCCCAAAAGCCGCGCCCAGGCTGGACGGCTCCCGGCGCTGGCAGCGGGCGGCGCAGGCCTGGCGCTGTCACCGCGCCCACCCGGGTGTCCCCGCACCGCTGCTCCCCGGCCCGCCCGCCCCGCGGGACCGGGACCGGGACCGGGACCACCCAGCCCCCCGGGCCGCACACCCTCCGCCCGCCCCCGCCTCGCTCCTTCGGCCCCGGGCTCAGCGGGGCCGGGCTCCCGCTCTGCCCCGCCGCCGCCGCTCCCCGCAAACCGCCCCCCCCCTCGGCCCGGGCAGGGCAGGGCCGCTCCGGGGCGGCCGGGGCTGCGGGCGGCGGGACGCGACTCACCGAGCTCGGCCGGGGGCCCGGCGGAGACCCGCAGCCCCGCGCCGCCCTGCCCCGCTCCCGGGAAGGGGCCGGGCCCCGCCGGACAGGCGGCCGCGGGGCCGGGGGGGAAGCGAGGGGGCGCGCCGGGCCCCGCGCGCGCGCTTCCGGCTGCCCGGTGCGCTTCCGGCGCCGGCCCCGCCCCGCAGCGGCCGGAAGCGGAAGTGCCCGGTCGAGGCGGGGCGGCGGCGGCCGCCCCGGGCTGGCGGGGGCGGCTGGCGGGCCGCGGGCGGGAGGGCGGCGGGGCCGGGCCGGGGCCGGCCACGATGCCCCGGCGGAAGCAGAGCCACCCGCAGCCGGTGAAGGGTGAGTGCGCAGCGGGGCCGGGGGGCGGCGGCCCGGCGGCGCTGGGTGCGTGGCGGCGGACGCCGCGGGCGGCCCTGGGGAGGCGGCGGGAGCGGCGCCGGTGCTCCCCCGCTCCGGGAGCGCCGCCGGGCGAGGACGCGGCCCGGCCCTGCCGGTACCGGTGCTCGGCCCCATCCGGCGGCCGCCCTCCCCGGGAGCGGCCCCGCCCGGGGGCTGCTCCGTCCCCGGAGCGATTCCCCTCCCGCGGGGCGCGGCCCCGTGCCCCGGCGGGGACCCGGCCGCTGATCGCTGCCTGCCCGGCACCGGTTCCGGGCACTGAGCCGCCCGCCGGTTGAGGCCCCCCCAGGCCCGTCGTGCCCCCGCCGTTGATCCGGGGCCGGCAGGCTGCCCCTGGGCTCGTCCCCGGAGCCGCCCGCACCGCTCTGCCCGAGCCCCCGGTTCCCGAGCCCCCGCGGCAGGGCCGTGCTGCCCGCCCGGGAGCTGGGCCGCGGCCCCGCGGGGTCCTGCCCGCTGCCGCCCCTGGGCCTTGCGTGGGGAGCCGGGCCGAGGGCACCCTGCTGCTCGCCCGCTGCTCGCCCCCCGGCCCCTTTCCGTGGCCACCGGGCCCCGGTCAGCCTGTGGTGCGGGGCACCCAGAGCAGCCCCGCTCCATTCCGGTGCCTCGCAGGCACCCGCAGGAGCATCACCCGCTGCCCTCGGCAGCAAAAGGAGCGGGCGTGGATCATAGAATGGCTTGGGCTGGAGGGGCCCTTGAAGATCGGCGTCTTCCAGCTCCCCTGCCCTGGGCAGGGACACCTCCCACCAGCCCAGGTCACGCAGCCCCGGCCGACCTGGCCTTGGGCACCGCCGGGGACGGGGCATCCACGGCTTCTCTGGGCAGCCTGCGCCCCTGCCGCACTGCGCTCGCTGTGAAGAATTTCCTCCTTGCGTCCCGTCTAACCTGCCCTCTTTCGGGATCGCCCAACCCCTGTGGCCCCGTCTGTCCCCTCGCTGTCCACAGGGGCCGCGCTCCGGTCTGCGTGCTCGGCAGCAGCGTTGGGCCGCGCCAGCACCGCTCGTTCTCATGCCGAGGCGTGGTCCCCCCGGCCTGGCAGGTGGGGTTCTGCTCTGAGGGTCCGGCCTGCGCGCAGAGCCCAGCGCCAGGACAAAGCCTGCTCAGCGGCTTGGAGCCGGCCGCTGCAGGGGCCGAGAGCCACGCTCTGCGGCAGACCTGCTGTCGGAAACACCTTCCTTCCCGCTGGGCCGCCAGCCCCGGTGGCGGGGCAGGAGCAGGCACCTCAGGGCCCGCTGAGGATGTCAGGAGAGCCATCACCAGGCACGTCCTGGTCCTCACCCCGTGCGCCACGCTGCCCCATCTGGGGAGCACTGATGCAGCGGCGCTCAGGGGACAGTGCTCTGGGGATGCTGTGGCACTGCGGGCCTGAGCTGAGGAGGCAGGGGAGGCCCTCGGTGTGGGGCTTGAGGCGGGGTCGAGGGTCCCCCCAGCAATGGCCCGGTCTGTCCTCTGCACTTCAGGCAGCGCTTGTGAAAAGGGACGGGAGCGGCCGTCCCGTCCCGCAGCACGGGAGCAGCCTCACCCCTGCGCCTGCCTGGGGCTCCGGGAGCTGGCCGCAGCCGGGCGGGCAGCGCTGGAGGGGTCGGCCCGGGCGGCTCACTGGGCTGGTGGGCAGCTACTGGGCCTCGCCGGCTCCACGTCCAGCACAGCACGGTGACAGCCCGCAGCTGGGAGCCGAAAGCCTTCAGCTACGTGTTGCTGCCCTTCCGGGCCCGAGCACCAGCCTGGGGCACGGTGCAGGCCGGTGCGGCTGCGGGGCAGCGGCTCTGCTCTGTCAGCCCCCCCTGGGGCGCAGGGGCTGGCCCAGGGCTGCAGGAGGACGGGTCTGTGCCCAGCTGGGAAGCAGAAATGCGCTCCGAGAGCCTGGCACAGGCTTCCCCTCGCTGCCGCGGGGCAGCAGCACTGCGTGGGGCCGGGGAAGGTCCGCTTCCTTGCGTGATGGAGGGGGGCCGGTGTTGGAACCCCACGGTGTCGGCCGTGGGAGCAGGACCAGCCGCTGTCCCTGGGGCAGCGGCACCGCCAAGGGGGGGCCGGGGCCCCCAGCGCTCCTGCCGGGGCCAGGCTGCGCTCAGCACCTTCCCCCGCCACTGCTGCTCCCTACAGCCGGGCCTGGCAGTGCCGGTGGGCGCCCACCCCCGTGCCCCTCGCCGCCCACCCTCCCTGGTGCCGCGGGTCTGGCTGCAGGGTGACACCTGGCTCGGCCAGCCCCGAGCGGAGGTGACGGCTTTCCAAGGCGCCCAGGACAGGCCCTGGGGCAGGGTGCCGGGGCAGGTTGTGGCTGCGAGGCCCCTCACCCTGCTGCACACAGCCCGGGGGGCTGCTGCCCGGCCCCTCCTTGAGATGGGCCCTGCTGGGACGGGTGGCGCAAGCAGAGGGGCTGCGCCTGGCCCGTCGGGCTGACACTGTCCCATCCCCGCGCTCTTCTCAGCAGACACCCTGGCAGCGTACGCGCTGAGCGACGACGACTGCTCCTCTGGGTACCAGCAGCTGAGCGTGGAGAGCGACCCCGAGGAGGGCGGGGAGCCCGGCCCCGCAGCACTGCCCTGCCGCCAGTGCGGGCTGCAGCTGGCTGCCAGCCTGGGGCAGAGCTGCCTGCAGTGCGCCGGCAGCGAGGGCGGCCGCAGCCAGCGCATCGTCTACTCCTGCCAGCTCTGCCCCTTCGCCTCCCACTACTCCAGCCACCTCAAGCGCCACATGAAGACTCACAACGGGGAGAAGCCCTTCGCCTGCCCGCAGTGTGCCTACGCCTCTGCCCAGCTGGTGAACCTGACCCGGCACCTGCGCACGCACACCGGGGAGAAGCCGTACCACTGCACGTGCTGCAGCTTCGCCTGCAGCAGCCTGGGCAACCTCAAGCGCCACGAACGGGTCCACAGCCAGGACAAGCCCTTCCAGTGTGCCGCCTGCGACTATCGCTGCAACCAGAGCCGCAACCTGAAGCGGCACATGCTCAGCCACCGCCTGCCCGAAGGCGAGGGGCCACACCGGCGGGACAAGGAGCCAGGTAAAAGGGAGCGGGGCGCAGGGGAGAGCTGCTGTGGGTGACCCCACAGCACAGCCGCGGGGCTGGGGAAGGGGCAAGGCGCGTGTCCCGCCCTCGGCCTGCGCCGGGCCTGGTGCCGTGTGCCACCAGCCGGGGCTCCTCAGAGCGCTGAGCTGTGCCGGCGCTGCGCTGCCCTGCTCACAGCCCTGCCTGTTTCTGTCCCGCAGAGCCGCTGCTGCCGGAGCTGAGCCTGCACGTGGGCAACGGCAGCGGCCCCTTCCTGCCCAGCTGCGCGCGGCTGCGGGGCGAGGAGGCGGCCGCGCTGCCCGAGCTGCTCTTCCCTTTCACGTGCCGCATGTGCGGGCTGGTGCTGGACGACGGGTTCGCGCAGGACGAGGGCCTTGCTGAGCAGGTCTGCGGGCGCTGCAGCCTCGCGGTGCTGGGCACCGAGCCGGGCGCCAGCCCCCACAAGGGCACCGGGGACAAAGGCTTTTCCTGCAGCCTCTGCCCCTTCGTCACCCACTACCCCAACCACTTGGCGAGGCACATGAAGACGCACAGCGGGGAGAAGCCGTTCGCCTGCCCGCTCTGCCCCTACGCCTCTGCCCACCTCGACAACCTGAAGCGGCACCAGCGAGTGCACACAGGCGAGAAGCCCTACAAGTGCCAGCTCTGCGACTACGCCTGCGGCAACCTGGCCAACCTCAAGCGCCACGGGCGCATCCACTCGGGTGACAAGCCCTTCCAGTGCAGCCTCTGCAACTACAGCTGCAACCAGAGCATGAACCTGAAGCGGCACATGCTGCGGCACACGAACGAGAAGCCCTTCCATTGCCAGGACTGCCCCTACACCACTGGCCACTGGGACAACTACAAGCGCCACCAGAAGATCCACGGCCACGCGGCTGAGAGCTGGGTGAACTCGCGGAACGCCAAAGCCCTCCTGGCCCCTCCAGCCACGGGCACGGCCCTGCCCTGAGACAGCACTTAGCCCGGCCGCAGGGGCCAGGGTGCCTCAGCCGCCGGCCCGCCGTGGCCCCTGCCCTCCCTGGGGGAGGGACAGGCAGCGAGCTCCAGAGGGGCGCGGGGCTGCCGCGCGCGGGGCCTGCCGGAATCTCTAGCAGCGCCATGCTGCCTGGGCAGGGCAAAGCCGCGACGGCGGCTCAGGCGCCAGGCTCTGTGCCTGCCCCAGGGTCAGTGGTGCTGTGCCCTCGGGCAGCCCGGGGCGGTTCCTGCCTGTCGGAGCCTTCCTCTGCCAGATTCTGGGGAAAAGGGGGGAGGGGGGAGCAGGACTGGCTCCATGGCTGTTGCCATGCCGGTCAGTGTAATTTATATTGTGTATAAAAGCATTAAACGGTCCGTTTTGTTATCTGCCACTCTCCCTGGCAGCCTTGCTCTGCTTCGGGAGAGGCCAGCGCGGGGCTGGCAAGGTCTGCAGGGTGGGGAGGGACGGCGGCCGCCCCCAACAGACAGCCCGGTACCAATCGGGATCCATTTTAATCATCGTTGCGCTGTGTAAACATCGGCTACTGTCCGTTAACGCTCCGGTGGGTCTGAGCAGCAGGAGAGGTGGTTACAAGCCTAGATTACGCTGGAGTCTATGAGCGGGTTAGAGAGGGGGCTCCGCGCAGAGCCCCCGCAGACAGCTTACCGCAGCCTGTCTGAGCAGAAACCTAAACGCTAATTTGGCGTCGCGGAGCCTGACGGGGGCCGCTCGTGCCACCAGGCTGCTGCTGCCAAGCCGCTGCCCCAGCCACCCCAGCAGCCGGGCGCCTGGGCCAGGCCCTCCCCGCGGGGAAGGGGCAGCTCTGCCCCTGCGCTGGGCCAGGCTCCGCGACGCCGCCCCGGGGCTCGCTGGGCTGGGGCTGCCCTGGGAACGAGCCCTCTCCCAGCTGGAGCCAGCAGCAGGAGGGGTTCAGCTGCCCCCGCCCCGACGGCAGCGGTGGGCTGGGGGTGAGCCCCCAGCCCCGGGAGCAGGGAGGTGATGGAGCAGGTGAGAGGCACGTTGATTGCAACCTGTCTGCAGGTCGTACATTCCTCAGCAAAGGCCCTGGGCCGCGCCTGTCCTAGGAGGGGGGCCCTACAGATCTTCGTCACCAATGCCCTCGAAGGCGTAATTGCCGTGGAAGTCGTTAGCGCCCACGTCGTTAGCAGAGCTGGAGTGGCTGATCCCTCGCAGGCTGACGGAGGTGAGCTTGCTCTGCGGAGAGGGGAGATGCGAGGGGGAGATGAGCTCACTCCCCCCAGCTCGGTCCAGGGGTGACGGCCTCGGTGCGCCCGCGCACAACTCACCGAGAGTTTGGCCATCGGCTCCCGGGAGGCATCGGGCGAGTCCTGCGGGGACAGCACAGTGCTGAGGCGGCGGGACGTGCCAGCCACCCCTCTCCCTGCCCTCGGCCACCGCTTGTCCTCCCCAACGAGGCCAGGCCACCATCCCTTCCCTCCCCCAGGGAGTCCGGCCCGCAGGGACCCCAGGGCTACAGGAGTGGGGCCCCACAGCCCTGCCATCCTGAGGGCTGCCAGCACTGCCAAGGGGCAGCGGCACCTCGGGGGCGGCGGGCTCTGGTACCCCACGCAGCACAGCCGAGAGCGGCCGCTGTCTCCCCTGCCAGCGCGGCAGGGTCGCACTCACCAGCAGCGGGGGCGACTTCACAGCCTGCTGGCTGTCCGAGCGCCGCAGGGCCCCGTTCGCTCGCCGGCGAAACATCTGCAGAGGAAGAGCTCGGCTCAGCAGCAGGGTCCCCACGGGCAGCCCCAGAGGTTAAGAAGGCCCCTGGGGGTCCTTCGGCTGCCCCGTCCCGCGGAGAGCACGCCGGGCCCAGCCCCGACCCCAGAGAGTCACAGGGGCAGGATGGGATCCCACCCCCGAGACAACATCCGGCCCCGGCCCTCACCTTGCGGATGCTGCCTCCAGACTTCTTCACCATCAGCTCGTCCACCATGGACTGCAGGCAGATGCTCAGCATGATGGCCTGCAAAGGAGAGGCGTCACGAGGCTGCACGCACCCCACCACCTTCCTGGACCCCAGACCGGCCCTCTTCCCCACAGCCGCCCCCTCGCCCCCAGCCTCCGCTGGCCCGGCCCGCTGCAGCCCTACCTGTGGACTGGTGATGGTGACCCACTGCAGCCGGTCCTTGCTCATCAGATACTCAAAAGCCAGCTCCAGCTTCACCTCGGACTTCCCCGGGCTGCTCCCCGAGGGCCCGTTGCTCATCGGCACCTGCGAGGGCAGACACCGGGGCTGGGAGCCTCCAGAGGGAAAGCACCCACCTTCCCGGGCCCCTGTGCTGACAGAGGGCAGCCCCCAGCCCCCTGGACACCCTGCCCAGCTCCCACTGCCCTCCACCACCATCGAGCTTCCCTCGCAGGAGTGGCCCCTCGCACCAGCGAGCCCCTCAGCCCCGAAGCAGAACTCGGACCCCACAGAGCCCTCCCCGCTCCCAGCGCCCCACAAACGGCACTCACCGAGGACGTGACCCGCCAGCACCGCATGCGCGTGACCTTGAAGCTGCCCTCCTTGATCTGCTCGCTCGGCAGCCGCACCTGGAAGTTGAGCTCGTTGTTGCCGGCACTGACGACGACGTGGCAACCCTTCTCGGGGAAGTCGGTGACGCAGGGGTCGAACTTGAGATAACCGTAGTACTTGAGGGTCTGCGCCAGGCGGATGAACTGCAGGCAGAACCAGGGAAGCTCAGCACGGACGCCGCCCTCCGGGGCCAGGAACAGGCAACGAACTCAGCACCGCGCGTTCACACGGAGGCGGCGCCGGTCCGGCGCTGGGACTGCTCCAGTCACAGCACCACGCGCTCCCCTACCTCCTTCTTGGAGACTTTTTCCTGCAGGGACTTCAGCTGCCGGTGCTGCTCCTTGTTGACGACGATCCATCCATGCTCGATGTCCGACACCGTCTACCACAAGGCAGAGGCTGGTGAGCAGCCGGGCCCGGAGCCACCCGAGACCCCACGCAGCCATGGCTGAGGGGCACAGTGCCCCTCCTCACCCGGCTGGGCTGCGCCGACCCTCACCTGCGCGTACAGCAGGTTCAGCCCCACGCGATGCTCCATTACATCGTCATCGTAGGAGGAGTCCCAGTAGCTAGAAGGGAACCACATGGGTCAACCTGTTCCCCAGCTCCTGACAGAGACGGGGAGAACACCCCCAGACTGGGAAGAGGCGCTGGGCTGTCGCTCTGGCCAGCTCCCCGGGAGCTGTCAGCTCCCCCGCCGCACTCCTCCTCCCATGCAGCTGCCAGCAGCGGGAACAGCCGTGTGTGGGAAAGCGGAAACGGGGGCCAAGCCCGCCAGGGCGGCCCAGTCCCTGGTGTCACAGCCAGGGACGCCCAGGTGTGTTCCTGGGGGCCAAAGCACCCCGGGGTGGGGATGGCAGGAGGGCAGGGGTCCCTCTGCAGAGCAGGGAGCCCCAGACAGCACCCCGCTGCTCCAGCAGTCACCGCCCCTCCGTCCCTGCCGCTCACCTCTTGCGCAGGATGATCCTGAACTCGGAGTTGTGCAGGCTGGTGACGGACACGTACGGCAGCTCAAACTCCTGCAGCTTCCGCACAACTGCGGGGAAACAGCAGCTCAGCAGCGGCTGAGGGCAGCGGCAGCCGCTGGACCCCCGGCAGCCAGGGCAGGGCCAGCTCTCGCTCCGGGGCAAGGCACCGCCCAGGGCAGACGTCCAACCGCAGCCCCGCAGGGCTGCCCCAGCGTGCTGTACTCACAGGAAAAAGCCCCTCCGTCCTTGGCCTCTCTCACGAGGAAGAGGCTGAAGTAGCCGACCAGGTCATCTGGCAGATCCAGCTTGGAGGCCACAGCCTGGGAGCGAGAGCAGGAGGTCACCACTTCCCGCGCAGAGGCAACGCTTCTACATCCTCACCCCGTGGCAGGACCCAGCCTGGGCGCGTTCTGGGGCCTCCCGACAGTGGGAAGGCAGCACCTCTGCGGCGCTGGGGGCCGGGGAGCGAGTGGACAAGTGGGGCCGGGGGGGATCACTGCCACCATGAAACATCATTCTGGGCCCGGAGAGGGGCCCGAGCGCGTCGGCACACCCTTTCCAGCTCCACTGCTCTTCAGCCCCCCAAAACACCCCTGCTCTGGGGTCAGGACGTGGCAGGGAGGGCCGGGGGCTCCCAGGCTGAAGGAACTCCTGAACGGGTGGGAAACGACAGAACTCAGCAGGAGGAGCTGGTCCTGCCCAGCACAAAAGCTTTGTCACCTCAAGGACGTCCTCTGTCTGGTCTGAGGTGAGGATGGTGACCTTGACCTTCTGGCCGTTGGAGAGCAGCACTTCCAGCACCACCTCCTCGGTGGGTATCTGCTGCGTCTCCTGAGGAGAGAAACCGGATTGGGGCCCAGCCCCTCCACCGCCACGCACCCTCACGCCGCTCAGACCGCCCCGCAGTCCGAGAGCCCCGCACGCGCCGCCGGGCCCCGGCGGCCGGCACTCACCCCCGTGCAGGCTGCCCACCACATCCTGCTCCTGCCCCCTCACCTGCTGGGCCTTGCGCAGGAAGCTGTTGAAGGTCTCGCTGCCCCCCAGCATCGGGTCCTGCCGCACTGGGGTGGGAGAGGAGCGAGGAGTCAGCCGTGACGTGGGAAGGGGCAGGGACCCACGCCAGCACCCGTCCACTCTGCGGCCCCTCAGTCTGCGCCCAGACCAAGCGCACGGCACGCACACGGGCAGCACCAAGGCGGGCCACAGCAAACGGAGCGGTGCGGGGAGGAAGCTCCGGGCGGTACCGCCGTGCCCTGAGCGACCGAGCCAGGGGAAGCTGGCCCTGAGCCGCAGCACGGGGCAGCCCCAGCTTACCAGCCTGCATGTATTTCTCCAGCTGTTCCCGTCGTTGCTCTACCTCTGCCGGAGTGAGCGTGAAGATCTTCTTCGGGGGAAAGGCTGGGACCACGTTAGTGCCATACTCTTTCCTTAACTGGGAAGAGGGTAGAGCGCTGCAAGAGCCCCCAGAGGGAGGGCGGCTGCTCTGACCCCCCCACCCAGCTGATTTCCAAGGGGAGCGGAGAGCTCGCCACTCTTCCCCATCCAAACGGGCAGCCAGCGGCTTGCGAGAACCAAGCCAGGGCGCCACAGAGCAGGAGAGGAGGCCTGCGCCCAATGCCGAGGAACAGACACCACCACCCTGGCCGGCCCCGGGGGCAGCGCACGCCCGCCCGCAGCCAGCGCAGCACCCGGCGCTCCGGCTCTGCAGCAGCGCGTGGTGCCTTCCTGCAGCACCCAATGACAGCCCGCAGGCCCCGCACCCGGCCCGTCAGGAGCGCAGTGCGGCAGGGGACGGCTCCCTACCTGCTCGTGCAGCCCCAGGAGCTGGCTGTAGCGCACTCGGCAGTGCAACACCCCGTTGACGTGGATGTTGTAGGCCTGCGGGGAGAGGCGGCAGTCAGAGCCCAGCGCCTGCCGAACGGAGCGACCCCGGGGCCAGCCCGGCGCGGGGCACGCAGGCCACCGCAGAGGCGTCCCCGCAGGGTCCAGGGCGCTGGGCGGTTTCTGCGTGCTGCTCCTCCGAAGACCTGTCAGTGTCAGACCTCCAGCCCGGTGGATATGGCCCAAACGGCTCAGGAAGTGCAAGCACATCCCAGGGCGGTGTCCGATAGACAACAGGAAGGCGTAACCCTGCAGCTTCCCAGCCACAGGGAGCCACGCTGCAGCCCGGGGACACAGGCAGAGCCACCCCTCCCCACTCCCCGCAGCAAGGAGAGGCTGCAGCCGGCGGCTGCTCTCCATTCTGCAGGCCCCACTGCACATTCAGGGGAGCGAGCACGGCAGCACAGCAGCCAGCACTACGACCCAGGCTGCGTGCAGGCCAGTGCAGCGGGAGCCTGGCGCCCAGCCGCAGAGAGCTGCACGGCCGGGCCGTCCCCACCACCAAAGGCTGCAGGCCTGCACGCCTCCGGGGGTGCATGGCCACGGCCAGCCCTCGCCACGGGGCAGGGGACTCCTTCCCCGTGCACCGCCTGCCCGCCCGGGGCCACCACAACACCCCCCAGCACTGGCTGCTCGAAAGCAGAGACCCCAGCAGGACCTGCCCTCGCCCCGTGCTGAGGCTGGAACCCCTCTGGGACAGCTCTGCCCCAGCAGGCACCATCTGGGGCTCGCCCACCCCACAGCTCGTGCCAGCGCAGGTCCTGTCCCCAGAAGGGTGTTCGGGAGGGCGGGAGGACTGCCCCGCACGGGCTGGAGACGTGGCAGCCCAGGCAGGTACCTCCCGCGGCTGTTTTTCACTGGAAGCCCCCAGTGTCCTCCTGCCCCCAAAAGCTGGGGCTGCCTGGGGTCAGCAGAGGCACCCGTCCGAGCCGCACTGGCCCCTCACAGCACCTTCCACCCCGAAGGGAACAGCCCTGCGGCTCAGGGTCCCGGCGGAGAGCGCAGACCGGCACCCGCCTGGGCTGGCGGGGCCCTCCCGGGGCCACCGGCCCCTGCCCCGGCCCGGGCCGGACACCCGCTCTCCTCTGACGCCGGGGACGAGGTCTCCCCCCGCCCAAGGAGCCATCGCGGCACCCGGGGGCAAAGTGCGGGGGCAGGCAGAGGGCCCAGCACGCCCCCCCGGCCCTTGTGCACCGCAGCCGCCCGTGGGCCGCCGGGTCCCTCCCGCCGCCCGCGCCCCCAACGGGAGAGGCCCCGGGGAGCGACCTCGGGCACGGGGGAGGCGGCGGGGCTGCGGAGCCCAGAGCCGCCCGCGCCCAGCCCCGCACCCGGCCCCCGCGCCCCCCGCCCGCCGCGGGACCGGCCCTGCGCGCAGCGCTGCGCGCCCCGCCGGGCCCGGGGCCCTGCTCCCGGAGCAGCCGCCAGGCCCCGGGGCGTTCACGGCGCGCCGAGCAAAACAGGAAGCCGGGACGGCCGGGCTGGCGGCCGGGGTGCGCCGGGCCCCGCGGACGGGACGGGGACCGCCCGCAGCGCAGCGGGACAGCCGCCCCCCGGCGCAGGGCGGGGGCCGGGGACCCCCGAGCCGCACCCCGGGGACCCCACCGGGGGCCGGCCTGGGCCGCGGGGCCCGGCCCCGTCCCTCCCAGCCCTGGGGCGCAGCGGCGGCGCGGCCCGGCCCGGGAGCGAGGCGCCGGCTGGGGACGGCGAGCGGCGGGCGGGGGGGCTCCCCGCATCGCCCGGCCCCGGCCCGCACAGGCCGCCCGCGACCGCCGCCGGGGCTGCGGGCCCGCACGGCCGCACCGGCCGGGGCGGGGACAGCGCCCGCCCCGGGTCGCCGGACCCGTCCCGGACCCGGACCAGGCCCCGCCGGAACCGGGCCCCCGCTCCGCCCCGCGGGACAGCTCCGCTCCGGCCCCGCTCACCACGTAGGCGGCACCGCCGTCGCCGGCGCGGGTCTCGGTCTCGGGGATGGAGAAGTGCATGGCGGGGCCGGGACGGCACCGGGACGGGTCGCGCGCCCCCGCTACCTGCCGCGCGCCGCCATGTCGGGCCCGGCGCTCCCCGGCGCCGCCCCGCGGGGCCCCCGCGATGGCGCGGCCGGCGGAACCGCCCCGCCCCGTCCCGCTCCGCCCCGCCGCCCGCGGGCCCGGCGGCGGTGACCCCTCGCCCCGGGACCCCACCGCAGCCCCAAGGCCGCCCCCTGCCCAGTGCGGGGCCCCGCCGGGGCGCCCGGCAACGGCCCAGCGACACCCAGCCGGGCCGGAGCCCTGCCCCGCCCCCTGCCCGGTGCTGAGCGCGGGGACGGGGACGAGGACGGGGACAGGGACGGGGACGGGCCCCGGCCGCGGAGAGCCCGGGGGGAGCAGGGCACGGGGCTCCCGGCCGCACGAGACGGAACGGCCCCCATCCGGCCGCGGAGTGGCGTCACCGCGCGTCATGCGGGGGGCGCTGACGTCACGCAGGGCCCGCGGGCGGCAGCGCCCTCCGGCCGGCAGGGGGCGCTGCGGGCGGGCGGGCAGGCGCCATGGCGGAGCGGGCCGCGGCGCGCGGTGAGTGCGGGGCCGCGCCGGGACCGGACCCCGGCTCCGGGCGGGAGTGCGGGCCCCTGCCCCGCCGCACCGGCTGGGGCCCTGCTCCCGCCCCGCCGCTCGGCACCCGGGCGGCCCCTCCCCGTCCCCCGCGGCCGGTTCCGGCCGGGCCCGTCCCCGCTCACGTTTCCCCTCGTTCCAGGTGCGGGCCCCGAGGCTGCCGCGCCGCTGCCGGCGGGACCGCAGGTGAGCAGGGCCGGGGCGCGGCGCGGGGCCGGGGAGCGGGCCGGGCCCGGGGCGCGGACAGGGGCTGCCCGCCGGTCTGTGCCCGCAGGCCGCGGAGCTCTCCCGGGAGGAGAAGCTGCAGCTGCGGAAGGAGAAGAAGCAGCAGAAGAAGAAGAAGAGGAGCGAGAAGGGGCCGGTGGCCGAACCCGCGGAGCCGGGGACACCCTCCGACGCAGGGCAGCCCCGGGGTGAGGACCTGCATCCCCCGGCCCGGGAGCCCCGCGGCAGGCCTCCCCAGCACGGCAGCCCGTGGGCAGGCCCCCGGAGCCAGGAGCACCCTCCGGTTAGGGGAGAGCGCGGCGGGACCTCTGCGGCGTCCCAGCCCTGCGCCTGCGGCCTGGCACCGCCAGTGCCCGCGTCTGAGACACAGGGCCAGCCCCCTGCCCTCCGGAATACGGGGCTGGCCCGGTGGTCCCCGTGTCAGCTGCGTGGGGGTGGCGAGGTGCTGGAGAGTGCGGGGCCGAGTTCCCCCTGCCATGGACTGCCCCGCGTACTGGGCTACATCTGGTGATGGAGGCTGGGCACAGACGTCCCCCTTCCATCTCCTGCAGTAGCTGCTCACCCCACGTCCCCCCCAGCCTTGGCCGATGGCCCCAACAACAGCGAGAAGCCCGGGGGGGGCAAGAGCAAAGCTGAGCTGCGAGCAGAGCGCCGGGCCAAGCAGGAGGCGGAGCGGGCCCAGAAGCAGGCCAAGAAAGCAGAGCTGAGCCAGGCAGCCGCACCGGCCAAGCCCAGGCTGACACCCACCGAGCCTCAGTCCGGTAAAGCCGTGGTGGAGGGTGCGTGGGTGGGCGAGCAGGGAGGGAGGAGGCTGGGGCCGGCACGTGCGGGGGCTGCCTGTCCGATCCTTCCGTCGTGCCCTGCGCACGGCACTACCCTGCTGTGCGTTTCCTGAGTCTGGGGGCAGCATAGCTGGGCCTGGGGCTGCACCAGGGCAGCACCGCCTCACACCGCCCTTCCCGCTGTCCTCGCAGTGGTAAAGCGGCTGCCGGAGCACGTGCAGGTGGACGACCCCACTGCCCAGAGGAAACTGGCCAAGAAGCTGGAGCGGCAGCAGGTAGGAGGGCTGGGTGACGGGCTGCATGCTACGGAGTAGCCGTGCTGCGGTGTGCGTGGTGGGGGTCAGGTGGTGTGCGTGGGGGGACAAGGGCCTGCTCTCTGCTGGGCAGAGGGGACCTCTGGCGTGCCACGAGTGAGCGCTGGCTGTGAGTAGTGGTGCTGGGGCGAGCACACCTGTTCGGCAGCCTTGGAGTAGCTGTCGTCAACGCTGTTTGGCTGCAGGTACCTCTGAGGCAGGACTATGGCACCAAGGTCAACCTGTTCTCCCACTTGCACCAGTACAGCCGGAAAAAGCCACTGACGCAGCAGATGAGGTACGTGGCCTCCCCAGCCCAGCCCTGGTAATCATTTAGCTCTGCTTCGGCGGGCCTGGATGCACAACAGCGCTAGTGAAGGGGTCTGCTGGTCCTGCGTGTGGGATAGGCTTGACGGGGTGGAGGGGGACCCCGCCGCTCGCTTTGAGAAGCGGCAGTGGGGGCAGCCAGATGGGGTGCGGAGAGCGGCCCTCAGGCAGCGCAGGGTCACAGGAGAAGGGGCTGCGGGGTTATCCTGACCCCTCGGGTCACAGCGAGCAGGGGCCGGACTGACGGCCGCCTCCGTGGGCGTCCCTCGGTTGTTTGGCTGGGGGCCTGGCAGCGGGGGGGTTGTTCCTGGGCTGCAGAGGGCCAGTGCTGGCAGCTCTCCTGTTTGTTCCTGCAGCATCCCCTCCACGGTAATTCACCCGGCTGTGGTGCGCCTCGGCCTCCAGTACTCCCAAGGCATCATCAATGGCTCCAATGCCCGTTGCATCGCCCTGCTGGAGGTCTTCAAGCAGGTATGTGAGCTACGCACACGCACCAGGCCGCAGGGCCCTGGCACCAGGCGCAGGTGTCCCGTCCTGTTCCCTGGCTACTGGGGCTGGGTTTGTGCTCAGCCCTCTTCAGCCCCTTCCTTCTGGCTGGGCCCGGGGCTGGGCCCTGCTGGGACCCTGTTCTGGTGCTGCGGCTGCAGGTCTGAGTTCCTGGAGCAGCCCTCTGCCTCCCATGAAAGCGTGTCAGCCTGTGCACGCACGCACACTCGTGCCTGGTCTGCAGCTTCTGGGGCGAGGGTGCTCGTGAGCAGGGCCTGTGGGGAGGGGCAGGTGCCCTGAGTGGGTGCCCTGAGCTCTCTTCCTCCTTGAATCAGCTGATCCGGGATTACTCCACTCCCCCCAACGAGGAGCTGTCGCGGGACCTGGTGGCAAAGCTGAAGCCGCACATCAGGTGAGGGCTCCTCCCTGGAGCAGAGGGACCGAAGCTCCACCGAGTGTGGTCCATCAGTTGCCTCTCTGAGTTAGCGTTTGCCCAAACTCGGGCTGGCTTTCCTGGGCTCTGGGCGCTGCCTCCCTGCCCACCATCCCAAGCCCAGCTGCCCCCTCCCTGTTCCTGTCCCTGTCCTCCGGGCTGCTCTGGAGCTAAGCCCGTTTCCTCTCCGCAGCTTCCTGAACCAGTGCCGGCCCCTCTCGGCCAGCATGGGCAATGCCATCAAGTTCCTCAAGAAGGAGATTTCATCCCTTCCCGACACGCTGAGAGAGGAGGAGGTGAGTGGCCTCACCGAGCGGCAGGCTCCGCTCCGGCTGCAGGGTGCAGGGACAGCCCTGGCACAGGCTCAGCGGGGAAGGGTGGCGGGACGCAGACTGGGAGCAGTGCTGCGGGGAAGCTAGAAGACTGCTGGCCACCAGTGTTCCCAGCCACAGCCTGACTGGGACTGCAGCCAGACCCGCTCCCCCTCTGCCGGCACCCGGAGGGACCGGAGCGTGCCGCGGCAGATGCTGGGCCGTTAGCGTCACCGGGCTGGAAGGACTGGAGCTCCTCAGGAGCAGGGACGGAAAGCGAGAGAAGCTGCGGCAGGAGCACGTGCTCTCAGTGAATGCAGCGCTGCACCACGGGCCTGGCCGGCCACCAGCACTGCACCTGCGTGGAGAAGGGACTCGAGTGGCAGGAGGACGCACAGGCTGGTCCCGCTGCTGCTGTGGGCTGCAGGAGGCCACAAAGGCCTTGCCTGCCAGCACTGCCTGTGAGCGTTGTTAGGCGGCACCAGTAAAGTCGGGGGTGAGGAAGAATGTGTTTTGTGAGTGCTCAGCTACATCCCACGCAAAAAAAGCTCCATAGGAGCCTGCTGGCTGTGGAGCAAGGGGCAGAGCGGTGGCATACGTCAGGAGCTGGCCATGAGGGCCCTGCGGCAGCGTGGCTACAGGGCTGAGAGGGTCGGGCTGGAGAGTCTGAGCAGGACAATGTCCGTGGGATGACCAGAGCGAGTGGCACAGGAGGGGCGGGGGAGATAACGGGCAGAGCTGGGCAGGGCCTGAGGGCAGCTGGGGCGCGTGGTGAGGCACCATGGTCCGCTGGGACAGGACTGGCCCTGTGTGTCCTGCCGAGCCCCGGTCCCAGCGGGAGACGCCATTCAGCAGAGTGGTTGGCAGCAGGGCAGGGCTCTCCGCTTGCAGGCAGCGCTGAGCCCGCAGTCCTGCTGGGCTGCGAGGGACAGCAGTGTCCGCGGCGTGGCACGGCCGTGCTGTACGTGGTGGCTCTGTCCCCCCAGGCGAAGGAGAAGCTGCAGGACACTATCGACAAATATCTGCGGGAGAAGATTCTTTTGGCAGCTGAAGCCATTTCGAGGTCGGCCTTTGAGAAGATAAATGACAACGATGTGATCCTGGTGTATGGATGGTAAGAGGAGAGCCAGGGCAGCGGGCAGAAAAAGGAAAGGGAGCAGCTGAGTGAGCACGGGAAGCTCCTGCAAAAGCCGATTTTTGAGGTTGGGAAAGTCGGCGCTGCCCAAGGGGGAGGGGTTGTGGCTCTGGGTCCAGCGGCTAGACATAAAACAAGCGGGGACGGGCAGTCAAGGGGTGCCAGCCAGAACCTGGCTGTGGTGGGGAGCTGGTGAGGCGCAGGGGAGGAGGACAGGACAGTGGATGTGTGAGGGCGTCAGGACACGGCAGAGCACGGCCCTGGGATCAGCGCTTGCTAACCAGCCGTGGGAGCGCTTTAGAAACAGCAGAGAACTCATCGGGACTCGCGTCCCGCCCTGGGAGACAGGCAGGCTGAGTCACGAGGGGGTGACAGAGCACTTTCTGCCTGGCAGCTGCTGAGGGCCGTGCTGAACCGTCTCAAGCGCAGCGGGTGGTGTTGGCAGGCCTGGCTGCGCGCAGGTGTCGCGGGAGGGCCCCGCTGGGAGGGCTGCATCCTGCTGATGATGATTCCGAATTCTCGGCGTGCTGGGGCAGGCTAGGCGCTGGAAGCACTGGAGCGGGCTCAGAGGAGCGAACAGGAGGGTCTGACCACGCGGCCTTACGCCAGGCTGTGCTGGTTGACGTAGATGGGTTAGCGCCCCACGCTCAGCCTGGGGCGGCACTGCCTGCGGTCGCAGCTAGCCCGGGCTGCCAGACCCGCCGGCCTGTAGCGTGACGGCAACGGAGTGAAACACAGAATTTCACTAGCCGACACCTGGACTGGGCTGGGACGTGCCTGAGAGAGGCCTAACGCCGTTGCTGTCGGCGAAGCCTATACTGAGGGCCTGTCCGTGGGGCACCACTGCTCCTGCGCAGGGCTCAGCGCTGGCCTCTCTTCGCGTGTGTCCAGGGTTCAGTGTTTCACGAAACACGCGTTCACCGCTTCTTCAATACAGAGCGCTTACGGGGCAGCCACGGCTGCTCACGGGCGTTTTAAACAAACTGCGGCAAAGTCAAACGTCAGGAAGGGAAAAGCAGCTCGTTCTTCCTTCGAGGGGCTGTGTCCCAGCAAGCAGATGTGGGAAAAGGAGCCAGAGACCACTGTGGCAAAGCAGCGCGCAGGCGTGATGTGCCTCCTGCGTGACAGGCGGAGGAAGGAGCGAGGACAGGAGGCCAGCGTGGGCCTGGAGTGTTTATGAGAGAGAAGCTTGGAGAGGGAGTCCCTCGCTGTGGTCGTGGACAGGTGGAGGTCAGCGCTGCTGCCAGAGAGGGCCGAGGTCGCTTTTTACCCGGGGCTGATTCTCTGTGCCAAGACAGGGAGAGGGCTCTGGAAGCGAGCATAGCGGGGTGTCTGGAAGGGGCAGCACTTGTCGCGGTGAGGGAGGACAGCAGCTCTGCCCAGACTCATCTCTGGGCAGCGCTAGGCCATCAGGGTTTCCATGGGAGCCCACCTCTGGCCCTGGGTAAGAGACATCGCGCTTTTGGGCTGGATTTGCCCAAGGACCTGCCTTGGCAGCCAGCCCCTGCCGTTGGGTGCCTGTCGGGGCTGTCCCCTGGGCCAGACCCCACGCTGACGCTCAGGAAACCTCCAGCCTGGCCAGCACCTGACAAGTCCTGCACTGGAGCCAGCGCCAAGGAAAGTCTCCTGGCGCTGGGCCGTGTTTCTGGGCGATGCTGGCAGTGCGCAGCGTCAGCACGGGGCAGCCGCGCGGGCTGGGTGGGAGCCTGGCCTGGCGGGGCCGCGCAGCCTCTTAACTGGTGTCCGTCAGCTCTTCCCTCGTGAACCGCACGCTGTGCGACGCCCACGTGAAGAAGGGCCGGGCCTTCCGTGTAATCGTGGTGGACAGCCGGCCGCGGCTGGAAGGCCGGGAGACGCTGCGCCGGCTGGTGCGCAAGGGCATTCACTGCACCTACGTGATGATTAACGCCATTTCCTACGTGCTGCCGGAGGTGAGCAGCGGGGCTGGGCCGCGGGCGGTGGCAGGCACGGGGGAGGCTGCAGCGTGATGAAGGGTGCTGACAGATCCCTGCGCTTCCCTGACAGGTGTCCAAAGTGCTGCTGGGAGCACACGCACTCCTGGCCAACGGCTCTGTCATGTCCCGGGTGGGGACGTCCCAGATAGCGCTGGTTTCCAAGGCCTACAACGTGCCCGTCCTGGTGTGCTGCGAGACCTACAAGTTCTGCGAGCGAGTGCAGACAGACTCTTTTGTCTCCAACGAGCTGGGTACGGCTTCTGTCCCCTTCCTCCCACCTGGGACTTTCCCTCTCTTCCCGCTCCTGGCCAGGACGGGCTAATCTGCCCTCCCGTTCCCCTTCCTGGCCGAGGGGCTGCCACTCACAGCAAGGGAGGCCTGGCAGGCAGTGGTGGTGCGTGCTCCCCGGGGGGGGGTAGAGAGGTGCTGTCCCTCCCCCTGATCCCGCCGCCCACTTCTCTCTCCACAGATGATCCCGATGACCTGATCGTGCTCCGGAAGGGCCAGGCCCAGCTGGGTGGCTGGGCAGAGAACAAATCCTTGCGCCTCCTCAACCTTGTCTATGACGTGACGCCTCCTGACCTGGTCGATCTGGTCATCACGGACTTGGGCATGATCCCCTGCACCTCGGTGCCTGTCGTCCTGCGTGTCAAGAACGTGGATCAGTAGTAGGGGCGGCTGCACGGACACCAATAAACCAGGCCCCACAATACGCCCTGTGTGCCTTGTGTGGTGCGGCAGGATCCCTGGCACCCGGTGCCACTCAGCTCTGCGCTTTCCTTGGGCATGCTGGCAGTTCTGCCCAGCTCTCCTGGCCCCGCGCCTCCCGCTCCGTGCTGCAGCAGGGAAGGACCGTCCCTGGCCCTGAACCCCTCCTCTGGGACCTGGGGGAAATGGTGACACCGTGGTGCCAGCCCCTGGCCCGTGTCCCCTCCGGCTGCAGTTCTGGTGAACTGTGGGGCTGGGCCTGCGGGGGAGAGCCCGGCAGCTCCGACCCTGCGGCACCCCGGGGTGCCAGGGCTGCTCCCAGTGCGAGCTGCTCCCGGTTGGGCGCGGCCTGAGCGGAGCCTGCGGGGCTCGGGAGGGGGAACGGGAAGGAGCCGAGCGGCGCGGGGCGCAGGGACCCAGCGGAGCCGGGCGCGGGGGCGGGGCCATGCAGATCGCGCCGTGGCTGGCAGGGGCGCTCGGGGCTGCCTCGAGGGGCGGGGTCTAGCGGGGAGGGGGCGGGGCCATGCAGATCGAGCACCGCGGGGCATGACGGGACACACCCCCACGCACCGAGAAGCCGCCGGCCGCGGCGTGAACAAACGCCGCGTGGGGGCTGCGCGGCGGGGCACAGCGTGGGGCTGGGACGGGCCGTGGGAGCGGGGCTCGGGCGGTCGGCGCGGGGTGTCGGCGTGTGGTGGGTGTGCGTGCGGCGGGGTGTCCCGGGCGGCGGGGGGGGTTGGGAGCATACTTACCTGGCAGGGGAGACACCATGATCAGGCAGGTGGTTTTCCCAGGGCGAGGCTCATCCCTTGCACTCCGGGTGTGCTGACCCCTGCGATTTCCCCAAATGCGGGAAACTCGACTGCATAATTTGTGGTAGTGGGGGACTGCGTTCGCGCTCTCCCCTGGCACGGCGGTGACAAGAGCAGATCTGAAAGTGCGCGAGGGAGGAGCGGTGCCGGTGCTGGCTCCCGGGAGCTCGGCCGGGGCAGGTTCCTCCGAGTGCCGGCGCTGAGCTGGGGGCTGCGGCCTCCTCGTTCCCGCGGTGTCAAGCGGGATCCCGGGCCCGTCCCGCTGCCCCCGGCTGCCACGCCCCGCGATCTCGCCGGTGGCCGGAGCCGGGCAGGGAGCGGGGCCGGGCGCGGCGCGCTCGGTGCCCGCAGGACTCGGGTGTTTTTCCCCGCGTTTTCCCGAGCGACGGGAACGGCGCGGTGACGGGCAGAGCAGCGAGGTTCCCTGGCTGGGGACGGCTCGTCCGCTGCGGCTCGTGACGCGGCGGCTGCGGCGCTCGCCGGCCCTGCCCGGCCCGGGGTGTCCCCGCGGGCACTGTCCCCGCACGGGCGGCGGGGCCCGGAGATGGGCGCAGTGCGCGCAACAGCCCAGCCCCGCCGCTGATGGCACCGCACCCAGCCCCGCACTGGGACCCCAAGCCCCCAGGGTGCAGCAGCCCCTGGGCAGCGCTCCGTCATCCCGTTCTGCTCTTGACACCGCCGTGCCAGGGGAGAGCGCGAACGCAGTCCCCCACTACCACAAATTATGCAGTCGAGTTTCCCGCATTTGGGGAAATCGCAGGGGTCAGCACACCCGGAGTGCAAGGGATGAGCCTCGCCCTGGGAAAACCACCTGCCTGATCATGGTGTCTCCCCTGCCAGGTAAGTATGCTCCCAACACCCCCCGCCGCCCGGGACACCCCGCCGCACGCACACCCACCACACGCCGACACCCCGCGCCGACCGCCCGAGCCCCGCTCCCACGGCCCGTCCCAGCCCCACGCTGTGCCTCGCCGCGCAGCCCCCACGCGGCGTTTGTTCACGCCGCGGCCGGCGGCTTCTCGGTGCGTGGGGGTGTGTCCCGTCATGCCCCGCGGTGCTCGATCTGCATGACCCCGCCCCTTCCGAGAGACCCCCGCCCCTGTCTCGTCGTAGCGGCCCTGCTTCAGCCGCGTCATCTGCATAGCCCCGCCCCATCCCGGCTAGACCCCGCCCCTCGAAGCGGCCTTGCCGCAGCTCCTTCTATCTGCAAGGCCCCGCCCCTCCCGCAGGCCCCGCCCCTCCCGCAGAGCAGCGCCGCCGGGCGCCGTTACGGGGGCCGCAGCGCCGGGAGCCGCGCGGGGAGTCCCCGCCGAGGCCCGGGCACCGCCGGCGGCGGGCGGGGGGTGCGGCCGGGACGGGGGAGCAGCGGGCGCAGACGCAGCGCAGCCCCGGAGCCCCGGGCGCCGGGAAGCCCCGCGGGAGCTGCGCGGCCGGCGGCTGCCACGGCGCCGCGCCCCGGGGCTGCGGGACCGGTCACCGGTCGGTTCCCGCCGGGGCCGCCCCCGAGCCGGCAAGGAGCGCGGGGCGGGGCCGGCCGGGAGGCGGCGTGGCCGGTGCCACGGGAACCGTCACGGGCACGGTAACGCCGGGTGCGCTCCTTCGCCGCCGCTCGGGGCTGGGCCGCCGCCGGGAGGGACAAAATCCGGGCCAGGCGCGGGCTCACGCGCCGTCTCGGTGTGACCGCGCCGGGCCTGGCCGTCCGCAGGAGCTCCCCCCGGCCGTGCCGGTCCCCAGCGCCCATGGGCGGAGGGCCGCAGAGCTCACGTCCCGGCACAAAACCTTCTCCCGCCCGGCTCCCGCCGCGCTCCGGAGCCGCTCCCCTCGGGGCTCCGCGTCCCGGGCCTTTCTCTGTGACGGCCTGCGGCCCGCGCCACCCAACCGCGCTTCCCCGAGCGTGGGTGAACGGAGCGATGTCCCGTTCGCTAGCGCCGCCCGCCCCCGTGGAGATCAATTGATCAGCCGCCGCCGGGCTGTCCGTCCACCGGGGAGCTGCGGCCGGTCCCGCCACGGCCCCGGCGGGGGCCGCGCAGGGACTCAGCTCAGAGCCCGCGGCCCGCGCGCCGCGAGCAGCCAGCGGCGATGGCTGTGACCGCCGCCAGGCGGCGCCGCCGCGGCAGGGCCGCTTCGAGGGGCGGGGTCCGGCAGGAGGGGCGGGGCCATGCAGATCGAGCACCGCGGAGCATGACGGGACACACCCCCACGCACCGAGAAGCCGCCGGCCGCGGCGTGAACAAACGCCGCGTGGGGGCTGCGCGGCGGGGCACAGCGTGGGGCTGGGACGGGCCGTGGGAGCGGGGCTCGGGCGGTCGGCGCGGGGTGTCGGCGTGTGGTGGGTGTGCGTGCGGCGGGGTGTCCCGGGCGGCGGGGGGTGTTGGGAGCATACTTACCTGGCAGGGGAGACACCATGATCAGGCAGGTGGTTTTCCCAGGGCGAGGCTCATCCCTTGCACTCCGGGTGTGCTGACCCCTGCGATTTCCCCAAATGCGGGAAACTCGACTGCATAATTTGTGGTAGTGGGGGACTGCGTTCGCGCTCTCCCCTGGCACGGCGGTGACAAGAGCAGAACGGGATGACGGAGCGCTGCCCAGGGGCTGCTGCACCCTGGGGGCTTGGGGTCCCAGTGCGGGGCTGGGTGCGGTGCCATCAGCGGCGGGGCTGGGCTGTTGCGCGCACTGCGCCCATCTCCGGGCCCCGCCGCCCGTGCGGGGACAGTGCCCGCGGGGACACCCCGGGCCGGGCAGGGCCGGCGAGCGCCGCAGCCGCCGCGTCACGAGCCGCAGCGGACGAGCCGTCCCCAGCCAGGGAACCTCGCTGCTCTGCCCGTCACCGCGCCGTTCCCGTCGCTCGGGAAAACGCGGGGAAAAACACCCGAGTCCTGCGGGCACCGAGCGCGCCGCGCCCGGCCCCGCTCCCTGCCCGGCTCCGGCCACCGGCGAGATCGCGGGGCGTGGCAGCCGGGGGCAGCGGGACGGGCCCGGGATCCCGCTTGACACCGCGGGGACGAGGAGGCCGCAGCCCCCAGCTCAGCGCCGGCACTCGGAGGAACCTGCCCCGGCCGAGCTCCCGGGAGCCAGCACCGGCACCGCTCCTCCCTCGCGCACTTTCAGATCTGCTCTTGTCACCGCCGTGCCAGGGGAGAGCGCGAACGCAGTCCCCCACTACCACAAATTATGCAGTCGAGTTTCCCGCATTTGGGGAAATCGCAGGGGTCAGCACACCCGGAGTGCAAGGGATGAGCCTCGCCCTGGGAAAACCACCTGCCTGATCATGGTGTCTCCCCTGCCAGGTAAGTATGCTCCCCACGCCCCCCGCCGCCCGGGACACCCCGCCGCACGCACACCCACCACACGCCGACACCCCGCGCCGACCGCCCGAGCCCCGCTCCCACGGCCCGTCCCAGCCCCACGCTGTGCCCCGCCGCGCAGCCCCCACGCGGCGTTTGTTCACGCCGCGGCCGGCGGCTTCTCGGTGAGGTGGGGGTGTGTCCCGTCATGCTCCGCGGTGCTCGATCTGCATGACCCCGCCCCCTCCCCGCGTATAGGCCCTACCGGCAGCGGCGTTCTTTGCATGACCCCGCCCCTCCACTCGGCCCCGCCTCCTAGCGCCTCGGCCGGCAGAGCCGCTATTCGCATGGCCCCGCCCATTCCTGCCGGCCCCGCCCTCCCCCTCATACCGCCCTGTCTCTGGGTCGCGCCGTGCTCGGGCCCTGCCGTGAACGCGGGGCGGGGCGGTGCCGTTTCAGCGGCGGCGGTGGCCGCGGGCGGGCCGTGCCGTGTCCCGGGACAGCGCCTCAGGAGGCACCGGCGCTGTCCGGGCGGGGCGGAGCGGGCCGGGGAGGCGTGGTCTCGCGACGGGGCGTGGTTCTGTGCGGAGCACATTGGCCCCGCCCCCGTCAGGGCGGGACCGCGTGTGTCCGGTCACGTGGCGGGGCGGGGCCGGGACGTGGCAGCAGCCGCGCGGGGCGCGTGTGCGCGGCTGCAGCCAATCGGCGCGGGCGGTGAGCGCGTGCGCTCCGCCCCGCCCGGCGCCGCCGCCGCTCTCCCGTTCCCCGGCGCTCGGCGGCGATGGCGGCGGCGGGCCGGGGCCCGGCCTCGGCGGGCGGCGGCGGCCGCTGGGAGGTGGTGCGCAAGGGCCGGCGGCCCGCGGGCGGCCCCGGCAGCCGCCGCGCCCTGGGCGAGGCCAACGCGGGGCGGGCGCTGCCTGCGGCCGGTGAGTGCGGCGGGGAAGGGCCCCCCCGGGCTGGGAGGCCTCGGCCCGGGGCTCCGGGAGGGGCTGTTGGTTGGCGGGCCGCGGCCGGCCGGGCCCCGGGGTTGCTGGGCCCCTGCCCCGCGCTGCCCGCCCCGGGCGTGCAGCCGGGCCGTGGGTCCCGCAGAGCCCCGGGCCGGCGGCAGCAGGGTGGGCTCGTCTCGCTCCCCCCGCGCCGGGGCTCGGGCCCGGTCTGCCCCTGGGCACCCTCCCGACCACCCTCTGCTCTTCCCCGTTGCAGCTCCCATCGCTGTCTCCGACACCATCTTCGAGCTGGGCTTCGAGCGGGCGCTGCGGAAGCAGAACAAGGAGCAGGTCCCTCCCGCGCCGGTGCCCGAGCAGCCGCACCGCAAGCAGCACGCGGGGAAGAGCGCGAAGAAGCCGTCGGCGAACGACGCCAGCGTCAAGCCGGGCAAATGCCGCTCGCTGGAGGAAGCCCTGAAAGCCGTGAGTGGGCCCGGCCGGGCTGTGCCCCCGTGGGTGCCCTGCCTGCGCGTGTCCGCGGGCCGTTCGTCCCCAGCCCGGTCCCTTCCTGCAGCCCTGAGGCGCGCGGGTCGCTCCCCACCCGCGGTAGCGTGGCAGAGCCGGCGCCCCAGGTGCCGTTGTTCCCCAGCCCTTGCTGCGGCCAGCTGCCATTCCAGCAGCTTGTGCTCTCCGCCGCTTCGGGAGTGGGAGCCTGGGCTCAGAGCGCTGCTGTTAAATCTGGTTGAAGGGAGCTGCACAAAGAGCGCGGTGCCCTGTTTTGGCTCAGGAGGAGGAGGCCGCCTCCTGCACCCCAGCCCCTCTGTCCCAGGAGAGCCCCGGGCTCGTTAACACGCAGGGCCGGGGGCTCCTGCCTGCCGCCGCTCGCCTCGGCCGTGGGAGCGGAACAGGTGGAGCTCGGTGCTTTGATGCGGCGCTGGCTGGGGAGATCTCGCTGCCTCGTGCTGGAAGTTGTACTTTTGTTGTAGGCGGGAATCGCAACGGCAGGAGGTGGCTGGAAGGGAATTTCTGGTTTCTGTCTTCACCCCCTCCCTGTCTGCTGTCTGGGAGCAATCCCGAGAAAGCCTCCCCGGCGAAACCTCCCTGTCTAACCGGCTGGGGCCCTGGGGAGCCGTTTCTGGAGCTCACGCTCCCTGGACTCTGCAGAACCCGTTTGTCTCCGTCCCACCCGTTCCGGTGCTGTCTGGGCGCAGCGGGCATTAGGAGCCGCGGATTGACTCCCGTGGGGTAGCGCATCTGCTGGGAAAGCGGCTGCCCGCTGGGGCTCTCCCGCAGTGGTCACCCGTCCGGCTCCTTGCCCTCACCCGGCTGCCGCGTGTGCCCACAGTGCCTCTGATCCCCGCTGCCGCAGCGGTGGGGGTTCCTCTGCTGTGCTGGGCACAGCCGATCTCCACGCCCAGCGGTCGCAGGGGCAGCGACCCCGTGTTATTTCTGCACGTGTCAGGGCAGACGTTCCCCACGGAGAGCGGCCCGGGGCTGAAGCATGGTCTCCCTGCAACTGCTGCACGCAAATGCCGCTCTGCCACTGTTGCTTTGCTGACGGTGCCAGTCGGTTTCTTGACGTAGCCGCAGCTATTTTTTTTCTTATTCCTCTTTTCAGCATGGCTGCTGAAATAAACACGCAGCAGAAGGGACGCAGCTCAGATTTAGTAAGGTGCTGCAGCTGAAATCTGCTGCCTATGGACGCGTTGGGCTCTGCTAAACTTTGAGCAGCCGTCTGAGCCTCGCTGCCCCCCCTGACCTCCCCGCGGTGAAGACAGGCTGTGTGTCCCCGCAAGCTTGCGGATGGTCTGTGGTTAAAAGCAGCCGATAAGCGTGTTTGTGACACGGCACAGGAGAAGGAGGGCGAGGGGCGTGAGCTGCTGTCCGTGCTCACGGTTTGCCCATTGCGGGCTGTCACTCGGGTGGGTCGGGATGGTCTCCGTTGTTTTCTCCGTCGAGGGCTCTGGGCGCAGAGTGCCTGGCACTGCTGACACAAACCGGCCTCAGCTGGGAGGACACTGGGCTGGTCCTCGCCGAGCTGCAGCCTCGAGCTGTCCCCAGCGCACCGCGAGCCTTTGACAGCGCTGCCGTGCTCCCCGGCGGTGTGCTGATCCCGGGCGACGCGCGCCGTGGGCCACGTGGCAGAGCCCCGGCCGGCGCAAGGAGAGCCGCAGTGTGCCCGAGGGCAGCTCCGAGGAAGAGGAGGGCTGGTCTCCGCGGCTGTAGCGGCGCAGCCCGTCCTTCTGACGTCTCTGGGGCTTTCTGCAGCCCCTGCGGTGCCGGGCGCCTGCGGCTCCCTGTGTGGGGTTTGTCCTTCCCCTGCAGCAGAATCTGCTAATCTGAAGAAAATATGTTCCCAGTATAAAATTGAGCGCTGTTTCCAGACGAGTGCTGTCGTTTGCGTGAGGAGGTGGTGGCTGGGGGGCGCAGGCACTTGGCAGCGGGGGTTTTCCGTGCCGGGGGTGGAGCGGGGAGTGTGTCCCTCTGTGCCCAGCAGCCCCTTAGCAGCTGTCGTTATCTTTTCTTCTGGCCGTGCTTTTTGTGACCGGTTCTGCGCGTCCCGGGCTGAGTTTCTCTGTCTGTCCCCCCAGCTGGACTTGGTGGCGCTGCAGAAGGAGCTGGACAAGAGCCAGAGCGTGTTCCCCGAGAACCCCTCCGTCTGGGTGAAGGACCTGGCCAGCTACCTCAACTACAAGCTGCAGGCGCCCAGGAGCGACCCCCTGCTCAGCCAGCACCCCCACGGTCAGTGGCCGTTCACCGGCGCGGGGGTTTCCGCCCCGCGGCTTTGTGCTCCGCGGAGGCGCTCGGCGTGGTCCCTAAAGCCCTGCGGAGCCGCGCAGTGGGGCGGCCGGCGTGATGTGGGGCGCGGGACGGCGCCCGGGAAGAAGCTCCCGTCCGGAGCAGCCTTACAGAACGTTAGTGTTGGCAAAGAGCCTTGAGGTCGCCCAGCGCAGCCGTGCGGGAACGGCTCGGAGGGGGCCAGTGCGGTATAAAGCACTCTGGCTGCGACTTTGCCAGGTTTATTTTGTGCAGGTTTCCTAGGAGCGCAGGGTAAGGCCGGCTCGCTAAAGAGCCAGTTTTCCAAACGTTGGAGCAGGCAGGAGGAAGGCAGTCGCAGATGTGAAACGAAAAAATCTCCTGTTTTCACCTGAGACAGATCTGGTCGAGCCTGCCCCGCGCTCTGGGCTTGTCCTGTGCAAACAGAGACGTTGCCGGTTGGTTTGTTTGTTTCTATCCCCCATCCATCTTTTCCTGCGCCAGAACTGCCTTTGGCAGATGCGTGGGTGGCAGGGTGATAGAAAGGCACAGCTCTGTTCTTCACCCAGCAAACGTGGGGGTCGTTTGCTTGATTGTGCGGTAGCGCTGCGATTCGACTTCGCGCTGGCCGCAAGCACAATGCAATTGTCCGTGCACTTGGCAAGTCAGAGCCTTTCCCGGTCGCCCCCTCTCTGTGGGGCGGCACCCGTGGCCGCTGTCGTGGAGCGGGGCAGTCGCAGGTTCCACGCTCGTGTTAAAGGAGGGATTCCGGCGGGACCTCCCTGGCGCGCGATCTCTTGGGCTGCGCTCGCTCTGCGTGCTCGGGGAGGCGGGGAGGGGCAGAGGATCTCAAAACCCCCGTGTCCCGCAGGATCGGGTCTGACAGTGATCTTCTGTCGCTGAACTAGCTGTGTGTCGTACAGAGTCACTGAGAAAGCGCGGTCAGGAGCTGGCTCCCGTGCGAGGACGAGGTGTGTCTGCCACCGCCTCGCGCCGGGCCAGCTTCCCCGTGCAGCTAGCGTCTCGCCGGCCGGCGCTGGCTGAGCTGTGCCTGTCTCCTGTTGGCCCCAGACTATCCGTACTGCCTCGTGAGCAAGGAGCTGCGGAGCATCATCAGGTCGCTGCTGGGGCGCTCGGCCGGCGTGCTGGAGCTCTTCTTCGACCACTGCATCTACACCATGCTGCAGGAGCTGGACAAAAGCACGGGTAGGGCGCGGCTGGTGCGGGGCCGGGGCAGCGACACGCGGGTCGCGCTCCCTTAGCGCGGCGCTTCCTCTGCAAGGCGGGCTGGTGCCGAGGCTTCCTGGCCGCGGGGACGCTGCTGCTCCTGCGGGTGAGCTCCCCGCGCAGGGAGCGGGCGGCTGTCTCTGCGCGTGTGAAGGCCTTAGGGACGGCGACGGCCTCTTTCTTGGAGCAAAACAAACCCCAGACCCCCACTTCTGTACCAGCCCTGCCACGCCAGCAGCTGCCGGTAGCTTTAGCAGCAGCACCCGGGTGCCGCCTGTCCCCGGCCCTCGGCTCCGCCGTCTCCTGCGCTGAACGGCCGTGGCCTCGCGCGCGGTTCGTTTCCATCGCAACACCTGCCTGACGATCTGAAGCGGGCCACCATAGCACGGAGCAGTTGTTAGCAGATGCCGAGGAGCTGCTTTGCGTTGGGAGTTGTGTTGTTTGGGAAGAGGCGTGGCTGTCAACGCAGCTGCCGTGGGGTCGGTCTGCGACAGGGGGACCGAGGGGCTCTGCCGGGTGCCGCTGCCGCCGCCCTCGTGTCAGCCCGACCGCAGCGTGCCACGGCCACACCGCCCGTCCCGGGGGCCGGCAGAGCTGGAGGGGGTCGCTGGCCGGCGCCTGGGAACCCCGGGGACCCCGAGCCCTTGTTCCCTTTTGAACGTGAGCAAGGGGGACCGGGGACGCGAGCCCTCGGAAGCCCCCAGCCTGGGGGCCGTGACGCTGCCCGCTGCCGCTTTGGCGGGCGGAGCTGGGCGGGGGGGTTGGAAGCTCTGGCGGGTTTTCGGGGGTCTGTGGGGTGCGTCCTGCTGCTGCGGGCTGGAGCCCTACGTGAGGGTCCCGGGCAGTGAGCAGGGCCCACGGCGCTGCTGCGGGGCTCACGCGTGTTCGTTAGCGGGGGAGCAGGCAGCTCTGCCGCGGGGGTGGTCACCCCCGGCCTTCTCGGGGTGCCCCGGGGCGGGGTGGCGTTGGAGGGGGCCCGCGGCTGAGGCGGCCCCCGCTCGCTCTGTTCCAGGGGAGTCTCTGCACGGGTACAGGATCTGCATCCAGGCCGTGCTGCTGGACAGGCCCAGGGTCGCCACGGCCCACCTGGGCAAGGTGAGCGCGGTCCCGGGGCCCACGGGCACGTGCGCTGAACCCGGCCGTGCCGCTGCTCCCGCTGGGCAGTGAGCACCTGCCGCGCTCCTTTGCGGTGGGGATGGTGACAGGCTGAGGCTCTTCCCGTCTCTTGTCTCCGCCCCAGTACTTGGAGGTGCTGCGCTCCCACCAGAACCGGCCCGCAAAATGCCTCACCGTCCTCTGGGCGCTGGCGCAGGCCGGATTCGCCGACCTCCACGAGGGCCTGAAAGGTGAGAGCTGGAGCGGCAGCCTGGGCCTGCGTCCCCGCCGAGGGGGCTCCCCCTGCCCGGGGAGCGGGGTGAAAGCCGGGGCAGCCCCGGTACTGCCCACGCGGCGCGGCTGCGCTGGAGCGCTTCCCAAGGGATCTGCCTGTCCGGTTGCCTGCCGGGCGTTTTGGGTGGGGAGACAGGGTTTGGGTTTGAGCTGGGTTTAAACAGGGTTTGGGTTTGAGCTGGGTTTAAGTACGGCTGCGGTCACGGCTCCTGAGCGTTCCTCTGCTTTTCAGTTGCCGCTCACGGACCCAAGGACAGCTCGTGCTGCTGGAAGGAGCCCGCAGCGCGGCCGGGGAGCGCTCGGTGTCGCCCGGGGCGCGGGGCCCGGCGGGAGCCCCCCTGCTCCCCGCGCTGACCCCTGCCTCTCTCCCGCAGTGTGGCTGGGCATCATGCTCCCGGTGCTCGGGATCAAGGCTCTCTCCCCGTACGCCGTTGCCTACCTGGACCGGCTGCTGATGTGAGTTTCACCTCGTTTCCGCTACCGTGGCCGCGTCGGCGTCGTGCTGGTGGAAAAACCTGAGCGTGCGCGTGGGAGGGTGCGAGCGAGGGGGTGCGCGTGCCCTGCGCGCCCCGCTGGGAGCATGGGGGGGCTGCCAGGCTGCTGCGGCCCGGGGAGGGGGCGGCTGTCCCCTCGCGGTCGCCTGAGGCCGCCTGCCTTGTCCCGGGGGTGCGGAGGGGCGGCTGCTGCCGGGCCGGGACGCGGGCCCTGTGGCGGCTCACGGGCGTCGTTTCCACTGCGCAGGGTGCACCCCAACCTGACCAAAGGCTTCGGCATGATCGGGCCCAAGGATTTCTTTCCTCTCCTGGACTTTGCCTTCATGCCCAACAACTCGCTGCCGCCCAGGTACGCCGGTGCGCCCCCCAGCGCCCCCCGGCGCGGGCTGCGCCCTGGGGCAAACGCCCCGGTGGCCTCGCCGGCCGCTCCCCGCAGCCCCGCTGCCGTCTGCCCTCAGCCTGCAGGAGCAGCTGCGGCGCCTCTACCCTCGCCTGAAGGTGCTGGCGTTCGGCGCGAAGCCGGAGACCACGCTGCACACCTACTTCCCCTCCTTCCTCTCCCGAGCTACGCCCAGCTGCCCTCCCGCGATGAAAAAAGAGGTGAGCACGAGCCGGGGCTGCGCGGGCGCCGGCACCACGGGCGCCCCACGTCAGCGTGACAACCCGCTGCGCTCCCCTCCCCAGCTCCTCACCTCCATGAGCCAGTGCCTGAGCCTGGACCCCCTGAGCTTCAGCGTCTGGCGGCAGCTCTACACCAAGCACCTCTCCCAGTCCAGGTGGGTTGGTGCCAGCCGCCGGCGCGCTGCTCTGGCGTTCCAGAGCGCGCCGAATCGCTTCTCACAGCCCCTGACCAACCCCCTGTTCTCTCCCCTGCTGTAGTTTGCTCCTGAACCACCTGCTGAAGTCCTGGGACAGCAGCAGCAAGAAGGTAGGAACGCGCTGGGGACGGGGGGAGTCACGAGGGGCAGGGAAACCGCGTCCCCTGCGTGGGCCAGGGCGATCCCAGCACAAATCCAGGCTGGCGGGGAAGGGATGGGGAGCAGCCCTGAGGAGAAGGACTTGGGGGTGCTGGTGGGCGAGAAGCTCAACGTGAGCCGGCAACGTGCGCTCACAGCCCAGAAACCAACGGCACCCTGGGCTGCACCCCCAGCAGCGTGGGCAGCAGGGCGAGGGAGGGGATTCTGCCCCTCTGCTCCACGCTGGTGAGACCCCCCTGCAGCGCCGCATCCCGGTTGGAGATGTCCCTGCTCTGCGCAGCGGGATTGGACTGGGTGGGCTTTAACGCTCCCGTCCCGCCCAAACCCCTCTGATTCTGTGATGTGCACGCGCTGCTGCGGGCGGTCCCTGTAGGACCGGTGTTCCCGTGGGACCTCCGCGTGCCCACCCACTGCCGCTCCAGCGCGCTGGCGGCTCCGCCGGGCCGGCTGGCGGGGTTTGGGAGCCAGCCCTCTGTCCTGGGAGCGGGCGACGCGCTGCTGCGGGCCGGGCTCGCTGGCGGGGAGGAGAGCCCCGTTCCCTCTCCACGCTGCGTCAGGACGTGGATATTCCAGCGTCGCCCCGCTAGGCTTTGCTTTTCCGGTGCTGCGATGGCTCGGGCTGCACTGGCCACAGCCCGGCGTCCCTGGAGCAGCGGCACAGCTCCCGCAGCGACGGCCCCAGCGCTCAGCGCGGTGCGGGGGCTCGGAGGGGTCCTCGCAGCCTGACCCGCCCTGCGGCTCCTCGGTGCCTCTGCCTCTCTGTCCCCGCTCGCTCTGCAGCGCTGGGTTGCATGGGCGCACGGTGCCGCCGGCTCGGGGCGCGCGGGGCCGTGACGCAGCCCCGGCTTCTCCCGCAGGTGCGTCAGTCGCTGCAGGAGACGGTCCGCTCCTTCAAAGTGACGAACGAGGAGCTGGCGGGCAGGGGGCCCAGCGGCAGCCAGGACGTGGCCGCCTGCGACGCCGCCTGCAAGGTGAGCCCCCGCGCAGGGCCGCTGGCCGGCGTCCGGCTCCCTGCTGGGCCTGCCGTCGGACTCTCCCGCCGCCGGCACGCGCCGGGCCGGGAGCCCCGCAGCGGCACATCTGCTGGCCGGGCCGGGGACAGATGGGGCTGGCCCCGCTCCATCCTCCCAGCTGCTCGGCAGATGACACTGGTTTGCACTGGGAAGGCGGGGGCGGGCAGTGTGAGCGAGCGCGGTGGCGTCTCCCCGGCCTGGCAGCCGCGCGGTGACGGGCCCTGTCGTCCCGCCCGCCCAGGAGCTGCTGCGCAGGATGCGGGGCCGCGGCTTCCCCTGGTCACGGCTGCTGCTCGTCCTCCTGCTCGTCGCCGCTGGCCTCCTCCTGCACGACGTCCGCGCGCACGGCTCCTTCCAGGGTAAGGCTGCGCGCCGCCCGCGCCTCTGCAGCCCGGGGAGCTGCCCTGCGGAACGCGCGCTCCGCCGTGCCGGGCCCCTCCGCGCCCCTGCCTCGCCCTGGGCCCGGCCCTCCCTGCAGCGACGGGGCGTGCTCGGGGGGCTCCGGGCTGCGTGGAGGATTCTCCCCGGGCCCACCTGGACCGAGGGTGTTCTCCGCTCGGGAGTTTCTGCCCCGTCTCGGAGCCTTTTCCGGGATGTTTTTGGAGCAGCTCAGGCTGCGCCCCCGCAGCGAGGGGCTTCGGGGACAGGCGGAGCGCGCAGCCCCCGCGGCCGGGGCTGAGGTTCGCTGAGGGAACGGCTCTGCGCTCGTCTCTTCCAGCCTCCTCCTGCGCCCGCCTGCTCCGCTCCTCCGGCGTCCTGCCGGCCGCGCAGCACGCCTGCCAGAAGGTCTCCCGCGGCTGCCTGGCGGCGTACAGGTGGGTGGCGGCGCGCGCGGCGGGGGCTGCGGAGCATGGGGCGGCGCGGCGATCGCTGCGCGAGCCCTCGGTGTGGGGAGGGGCCCGAGCCCCCTCCCCCGGCGGCAGCTCCGCGTGCCGCCGGCGCTGCCCTCACGCGCTGCTCGCTCTCTCGCAGGTGGCTGGAGCACAACCTGCCCGTCTACGGCGCGCGGGCGGCCGCCGTGCTGCAGCCGCCGCTGGAGCTGCTGTGGGCGAAGAGCGGCGAGGCGGCGCAGCACGCGGCCCAGCACGCCTCGGTGCTGCTCTCCTGGCTGGGCGCCGGCCTGCCCGGCGTCGCACACTGGGTAAGAGCCGCCCGGGGCACCGGCGCGGGGACCCCGAGAGCCGCCGGCGCGCAGCTCGGGCTCCCAAACCCGCTGCGCGTGCTGAACCCGCGCTCCGCGCCCCTCACAGCTCCAGTCCCGCGTCCCGGAGCCGGTGCTGCACGTGGCCGAGTGCGCGCGGGAGCTGCTGCTCTTCCTGGTGCGGAGCTGCCTGCTGCCGCCGCTGGAGCGCGCGGCCGCCGCGCTGCAGCGGGGCTGGGAGCGCTGGCTGGACTCCTGCGGGTGAGCGTCCCTCGCGCCGCGCAGCCGGCCTCGCGTCCCTGGCGGCGGGGTGGGCGGCGGGCGGGTCGCGGCCGGGTCGGGGGGGCCGGGCGCGCGGCGGGGTCCGTAACCGCTTCCCCTCGTTCTTGCAGCGACGCGGCGGCGTGGGGCTGCGCGCGGGAGCAGCTGGCCGGCCTCGCCCGCGCCTCCTGGCGCTACCTGCAGAATGCCACGCTGGGCCTGGCCGACCGCGCCCTGGCCGCCATCTCGGGGCGCTGAACCGCCCGCGCCGCCCCGGCAGCCTCGTGCGGGACGGGGGGGCATGGGCGCTTTGGGGGGGGGGGTTGGTTTTGTTTTTTTTCTTTTGGGGAAAAACACGCCCAGGTTTCCGCACCCTGTGCCTCCACGCGGACTTTGCCTGTCTCGCCACACGTGTGTGTGCACAGACACGTGCTGTTACGTACATGTGTGTGCGTGTGTGTGTATGGACATGTACACGTGTGAGTGTGTGCGTGAACATGTGTGCAGACATGTACGTCTACATGTGTTATGTGCTGGTGCACATATGTGGTGCCTGTAAGCGTGTATAGGTGTGTGCACGTGTGTGTGTGCAGTACTGCGCAAGCATGTCTGCATAGACGTGTTGTGCATGTGTGTGCATACACACGTGTGTACGTATGGGTGCACAGACGTGCACGCGTCTGCATGTGCCTGTGCCTGTGTTCTTGTGCACATGCATGTATGTACATGCTATTATGTGCGTGCATGTGTGGCTGTATGTGTCTACATGTTTGTGTGCGTGTGTTATGTACAAGTGTGCATATACATGCATGTGCATACTGCGCTTTGTGCATGCACATGTATGTGCACGTACCTGTGCGCATGCACACGTGAGTATGTGTGTGCGTACATGTGTGTATATGCATGTGTTCTTAGGCACAGGTGTACATGAGTGCGCACAGGTATGTGTAGGTGTGTGCGCGTGTCTGTATAGCGTGTGCATACATCTGTGTACAGGTGTTACGTACATGTGCAGATAACACATGTGTGTATGTAGATGTGTGTGCATGTCTTCATCTGCGCATGTGTGTTTAGAGGTGTGTACAGGGTTGCACATACATGTGCTTTTATGTACATGTGTGCATGTACAGATGTGTATGTACGTGTGTGTTACGTATATGCACGCGTGTGGCAGGTGTATGTGTGCTGGTATGTACAGCGTGCGTACATGTGTGTACCCGTGTGTCCCTGTGTCCAGGTGTACGTGTGTGTACACGTGTGTAGTGAGCGCATACACAGCTGTGTGTGCGTGTGTACGAATGCGTGCATGTAGACACGTGTGTGTGCGTGTGTTCCCGTGTACATGCGTGTACCCGTGTGTGTGCGTGTGTTCCCGTGTACATGCGTGTAGACACGTGTGTGTGCGTGTGTTCCCGTGTACATGCGTGTACCCGTGTGTGTGCGTGTGTTCCCGTGTACATGCGTGTAGACACGTGTGTGTGCGTGTGTTCCCGTGTACATGCGTGTACCCGTGTGTGTGCGTGTGTTCCCGTGTACATGCGTGTAGACACGTGTGTGTGCGTGTGTTCCCGTGTACATGCGTGTACCCGTGCGTGTGCGCGTGCGTTCCGGGGTGCGTGCACACGTGTGTGCCTGCTTGCGTGTACGCGTGTTACGTACCTACGTGTGTACGTGCGCGCCCTTCCGCACGCGGCCGCGCCCGCCCGCGTCTCCCTGTGCACGTGCGCAGTACGCGCGCGCCGGCCGTTCCGCGCGCGGGGGGTGTGTCCGACAGGTGTGGGCGTGGCCGCGCGCCGGGCGGGGCATGCGCGGCGCCGCCGCCGGTTGCCGAGGCGCCGTCCAACGGGCGGGTCCGTTGCTAGGGGGCGGCGGGCCAATGGGCGGGCGCGTTGCTGTTGCCCGGCGGCGGGCCGGGCCGGGCCGCGGTGCGGAGCGGAGCGGAGCGGGGCGATGCGCGGGCGGCGGCCCCGCAGCCATGGAGATCCGCTGCGGGGGGCTGCTCTTCAGCTCCCGCTTCGACTCGGGCAACCTGGCGCGCGTGGAGCAGGTGGAGCCGGCCCAGGCGGGGGGGGGCCCCGGGGGCGCCGCCCTCCCCGCCGCCGACTACGAGTTCAAGGTGTGGACCCGGCCCGACTGCGCGCACACCGAGTATGAGAACGGCAACAGGTACCGCTGCGGCGGGGGGGCCCCGGGGAAAGGGGATGGCGGGGTCCCGCGGGCGGCCGGTGGGGTCAGGGGGCTGCGGAGAAGGGCTGGGGGCGCCATGCGGCGGGGAGACCCCCAGGAGGGGCACGGGCACGGGGGAGGGGGCATGGGGGCGTCTGGGGGGGGTGGGGGGTCTGCGGAGAGGGGCTGAATGAGCCTGAGGGGCGGAGGGACCCCCGAGAGGGGCACGGGCACGGAGAGGGGCGGCTGGTGGAGTTTGGGGGGCAGTGGAGAGGGGCGCGGGCACAGAGGAGAGGGCCAGAGGGCAGCTGGGGGGGGTGGGGGGGACTGTGGAGTTGGGCTGGGGAGACCCCTGGGACGGGGCGGGGGATCGGGGGCCGTGGAGGTGGCTAGCAGCGTCAGGGATGCCCTGGAGTGGGGGTGGTGGGGGCCCGGCTGGGCGCAGGGGCCGCAGGGTAGGGGCCGCGTCACCCCTGCTGTGCCCCCCGCCCCCCAGGTCCTGGTTCTACTTCAGCGTGCGGGGGGGCGCTCCGGGGAAGCTGATCAAGCTGCACATCCTGAACATGAACAAGCAGAGCCGGCTGTACTCTCAGGGCATGTCCCCCTTCGTGCGGACCCTGCCCGTGCGGCCCCGCTGGGAGCGCATCCGCGAGCGGCCCAGCTTCGAGGTACAGGCGCAGCGCGGGGGCGGCTCTGGGGACACGGGCACCCCGCGCTGGCTGGGCCGGTGGGTCTCCGGCCTCCGTGGCTGGGTGGGACGGGGCGAGCGAGTGGCTGGCGGGAAAGGGCCAGGGGTTAACGACGCAGCCCCTTCCCAGGGCCGAGCACAGGGAGAGGAGGACCCGGCCGCTCGGGTGGGGCGCGGGCTCTCGCTGGGTGACAAGGGAGCCGTGGAAGCACTCTCACAGAGTATCCGGGGCTTCCCTTCCCACTTAGCAGTTGCCAGAGCGGCCAGTAAACGGCTCTTTGCAGCCAGCCGTGGGGTGTCAGAGCGCCCCGCGAGGGGAGCGGCGTGGGGCGGGAGCCCTGGCCGCCGAAGCCGGCAGGACCAGTTGACCGTGCGGCTCTGTGAAAGTCAGTCGGGCCTGGAGCAGGAGTTTGCCGGTCCTGGCGTTTCCTGGCTCCGATCTGGCAGGCGCTGCCTGGGGGAGAGTCACTTGCGGGCGCTCTGGGCCGTCCCTGCTCCGTGCACGCTGCTGCGGGGAGCCCGCGGACAGGGCCCGCAGCGAACCTCCTGTCCCAGGCTCAGGACAGGACCGCGCTCGGTTTGGCCGTGCCAGCGCCGGGGCGCGTCGCAGCCTACAGCCGAGCTCTGCGGCGCTCGTTAACTCCGCGAAGCGCGCCGAGGTAGCGGCAAAGCGTGCAAAGCCTCCGCTTTCCATCCATCGCAGGTGGTGGAGACGCAGTTTGTGCTGTCCTTCGTGCACCGCTTCCTGGAGCACCGCGGAGCCACCACCTACTTTGCTTTCTGCTACCCCTTCTCCTACACGGAGTGCCAGGAGATGCTGGCGCGGCTGGACGGCCGCTTCCAGGAGTGCCGGCACATGTCTCCCAGCAGGTGCGCGCCCGCCGCCCCCGGCCCGGCCCTCGCCCGCTCGGCTTTGCCCCCGGGGAAGCGCGGTTGTCAGGGGGAGATGCGGCCGCCAGCAGCCAGCCCGAGCAGCGGGCTCTCTGCGGGTCGTGCTGGGAAGCTGCTCTGACCTCAGGAATTTGCTCTCGGAAGCTGGAGGAGAACTCGATGCCCGGCTGGGGGGCGGAGGACACAGTCTGCGTCGCTGCGGGTGGCCCTGTCCTGGGGGCTTTGGGGGGCTGGGGCCAGAAACGCCTTTTCTTAGACGCAGGGCGGGGAAGGGTCTGTGGGAAGGGCTCTGTCCTGAAGTTGTCACGCGGTAGAGAACCGCGAGGATTTCAGAGCCCCTGGTCAGTCAGTGGGGCTCTGGGGGCCCCCCAGCCCCTTGGGATTGCGGCAGTGCTTGGCCGGTCCCGACCGAGGGGCCCCGGGGGCCTGGCTGGGCTCCCTGCGCTGCGCTGCTGGGTCAGCTCCCCCCTCTGCGCGCTCGTTGCCTCAGAGCCCCGAGTCAGAGGCTGGGGGCCACTCCGGCAGCAGCGCCCGGGCTGTCGGTGCCTCGCTGCCGCGGGGCGCTGCCTTGGCCACCACGGGCTCCCCGGGGACGGGGCAGCCGCCCCAGCCGAGCCGCTCTCTGCCCTGCCACGCCGGCTGCGCGGGGCAGGCTGGCTGAGCGCGGCTCCCCGCCCCGCAGCCCCCTCGACTCCGTCTACTACCACCGGGAGCTGCTCTGCCACTCGCTGGACAAGCTGCGGGTGGACCTGCTCACCGTCACCTCGTGCCACGGCATGCTGGAGAAGCGCGAGCCACGCCTCGACAAGCTCTTCCCGGACACCGCCACTCCGCGGCCGCGCCGCTTCGCAGGGAAGAGGGTGAGCCGCCGCGCCGGCTGCAGGGCCGTGTGCTGGAGGGCTGGGGCGTTAGGCTGGGGGGGGGTCTGTGAGATCGCACGGCGGGGCCTGGGAACCGGTAGCCTGCTGGGAGCCCCGGTGCGTCCACATCACCTCAGCACCACGAGGCGTCCTGATAGCGCCACACGTGTGTTCCTTGAGAGGGAAAGCAGCGTCTCTGCCGCACGCGCTCCGGTTTCTCTTGGTAGCGGGCTGCGGGATTCCTGTCTCTTTGGTCTCACGCAGGGACAACCAGCCTCGAGCCAAGCAGGACCTAGGAGAGGCGCTGAGCGGAGAAGCTCCGAAAACGGTTGCATCACGGCAGCCAGTACCTCCCTGTGCGCTCCACGTGGAGGCCCTGGCTCCGTCTCGGGCGCCGCGGTGCCTGGCTGCGGTGCAGGGGGCAGCCCAGGCGAGCCCCTGCCCATCGCCCCTCTCCGTTTGCCCCAGGTGTTCTTCCTGAGCAGCAGAGTCCACCCCGGAGAAACGCCCTCCAGCTTCGTCTTCAACGGCTTCCTGGACTTCATCCTGCGGGAGGAGGACCCCCGCGCCCAGATGCTGCGGCGGATGTTCGTCTTCAAGCTGATCCCCATGCTGAACCCCGACGGCGTGGTGCGAGGCCACTACCGGTGAGCGAGCACGGGCTGCGGCCTCCCCGGGGCCTAAGCTGGGCCGCTCTCTCCTGGTTCGGGGCCTGCCCCGCGTTTCGCGGTGCCGGGGAAGGACAGCCCCAGGGTCCTGCGGCAGAGCAGGGCTTTCTAGCTGTGCCGGCAAGGCTGCCCTGCGCCTTTGAGGGCTCGGAGGCTGCCTTGTGCCTGCTCTCCCGGTGTGTTGGAGGGAGATCGGCGCTGTGCGGAGGCCCTCACCTCTCCTCTGCTCCCTCCGCAGCACCGACTCGCGCGGGGTGAACCTGAACCGCCAGTACCTCAACCCCGACGCCGAGCTGCACCCCGCGGTGTACGGGGCCAAAGCCGTCCTGCTCTACCACCACGTGCACAGCCGCGTCCTGCCGGGGTCTCCCGACTGGAGGACATACGTCTCCCCGCTCGGCACCAGCTCGCTGAGCACAAAACCTCCCAACCATTCCGTCCGCGGCAGCGCCCCGTCCCCGCAGGCAGCGCTGTCGGAGCTGGAGAAGGCCAACAACCTCCGCAACTCGCCAGGCGGCTGGCGCGCCGGCACGAACTGCAGCCCTCCTCAGGAGCCCCGGCTGGCGGCAGCGCCCGCCGCCGAGCGCGGCAGCAAGGACCGCGCCGCGCACATCCTCCCCTCGAGCTGCGCCACGGACTGCGAGGGGGAAGCCGGGCGGCCTCCGCCAGTGCCTCTCCCCGAAACCATCCTGCCCCAGGACAGTGGGCTGGCCTACTACGTCGATCTCCACGGGCACGCCTCCAAGCGCGGCTGCTTCATGTACGGCAACAGCTTCAGCGACGAGAACGACCAGGTGAGGGCAGGGGCGCTGCTGGAGCGGGCTGGGACCCTCTGCCCCCTCGCCAGGGTCCTGCGCGCTGCGGGGAGAGGGGCTGGGGGTCCCTGTGGGGCAGGGCTGGTGCCCGAGGGGAGGGCGCGGGGCCGGGCGCCCTCCCTCTCTCTGGAGCTCAGCGCGGAGAGCCGTGCTGTCGGGGCGAGCGCGCTGTCAGAGAGCGCGGGGGCGGGCGGCGTCCTCCGGCAGGGCTGGAGCTCGCGTGACGCTGGAGTTGGGCAGAGCGGGCCCGGCCTCGGTGCGTCCCAGAGCTTGGCACTGGGGGTGCTGGAGCAGGGCACCCCCAGTCACGCGCGTTCCTCTGCGTCGCAGGTGGAGAACATGCTGTTCCCCAAACTCATCTCCTTGAACTCGCCTCACTTCGACTTCACGGGCTGTAACTTCTCGGAGAAGAACATGTACGCCAGAGACAAGCGGGACGGGCAGTCGAAGGAGGGCAGCGGACGCGTGGCCGTCTACAAAGCCCTGGGCATCATCCACAGGTAGGCAAACCTCCGCTGGCCGTCGAGCGGCCGTGCCAGCCCTGCCCGTCCCGGAAGGGGGCTCTGGCTGGCCGCAGGACGCCGGGGAAGGCTGGCACCCCTTGTGAGGGGCAGCGGGCGGAGGCCGGGACCCGGCTGTGCCAGGTGCTGCCGCGTCCCTGGTGCCTCCTCTTCCTCTTGTGCCTCCTGTGCCCCATGTCCCTGCTGCGGCCGCTCTGCCTTCCTGTCCTGGCTGCTTGCACACGGCTTCCCAGCAGGAATTCTCTCTCTCCCAGATGTTTATAATTGCGTTGGGCTGTAATTAAAACCTCTCCAGTGGTGCTGGGCTCAGCCTCTCCGTGGCGGGAGGGGCACCGACCCCTCCGTTCTGTGGCTGTGAGCCGGCACGCGGGGCTGCGCGCAGCATTGCAGCCCCGGCCAATCCCTGATGCCTGAGGGGGGCCGTTCGCGTCACCCGTGGCTGCCGCGTGCCCCTCTCCGACGGCGGCTGGGATATTTTTGGCCTGTTTCTGCTGTGGAAACATAAACATGGCTGGACTGGTCGGACCGACGGCCTGGCGAACCCGCTCTGTCCCCGCGGTGGCCGTCGCAGACGCCGAGGGGGGGGCGGGAGAGGCGTGTAGTGCTGCGTTCCCCGGGAGTCCGGGGTCTGGGGAAACGTGGAAGCAGCGCCGGGCCGCCTGCCTGCCCTGGGCTCCCCCAGAAACCCTGCGCCCTTGTCCCGCAGCGAGCAGCCCTCCGAGGGCGCGGTTCCTTGGCTGGCCGAGGCTGGTGTGGGAGCAGGCTGCCCGCAGAGACCGTGGCTCTCTCGGCTCCTTTTCCCCCGTTTCCTCAGCTGGGCGCTCGCTGCTGCTCTGTGCTGGCCGCAGCGTGGGTCAGGGTGCGCGCTGAGCCAGGTGAAGCCAGCCCTGCGGCGGGAAACGCGCAGTTTTTAGGCTCAGGTTGCTCCGAGATGACAGAGAGCCTTGCGGAGACCTCGCAGCCCCTCGGGGCCCGCGGGCGCACACGGGCTGTGTTTCCCAGGAGACCCCCGACCTGGTGATCCCCCATCTCTGCCAAAATCCGCTCTTCAGGGCGCGGGGTCTGTGCCCTGCCGCTCTCCTCCCCGCGGGATCGCGAGCGTCGGGGTTTCGTGGTCCCTGCGGACAAGGCTGCCGTTCGTTGCCACATCCCCAGCTAACGAGTTCCTCCCTGTCTGTGATCCAGCCGTGCCTGGCTGAGCACCCGGACACCCGGATCAGGAAGTTGTTGCCAGAGGTCATCCAGCAGTCTGGAGGGCTGCAGGACTTTCCGGGGCCAGAAGCAGTATTTAGGGGATGATTTGGTTTTTCCTGTCACGGCCAAGCGCAGGCGCGTTGTACGGTGCGGCAGACGTGCACAGGGCAGCCAGGTGCCGCGCGCGGGCGTTGGTCTTGGATCTCGGGAGCCATTCGGTTTCTTTTCCCCACCTTGAGAACGCTGAGGGCAGAGAAAGGTGAAAACTGGGAACAAAGAACAGTGAGCCAGCAAATGGGGACGCTGGAAACAGCGAGACCCCGCTTGGCGTCCCCGGGGCCGGTTCGCGGGACGCGGTGCACGCTGCGGCCCCCGTCGGTCTCTGCGAGCCGCTCGCCCCGGGCTGCGTGGCTGCGGGGTTCTGGCTCCCCGGCGGGGCTTTGCCCTCCCTGTCCCCTGGCTCTCCGGGGTTTTCTCCATCACCCTCCCGCAGTCGAGCTGGGGCTGGCTGGCCCCCGGCTCCGAGGACGGCGGTGACGCCTGCTTTCTCCCGTCCTCCTGTCCGGCCTCGCGCAGCAGGGCCTCTCCGAGGTCACGGCAGCAGCCTCGCCTGGACGTCAGCCGGCTCCCTCTGCGCCCACGAGGGCGTCCTGCCAGGTCCCGGAGCGCTGCGCTGCTGCCCCTCTCCCACGGGGACGTTCCCCCCGCTCCAGGTTTCCTCTGGAGAGACTGCATCCGTGTCCCTCCCCCGTCACCTGTGCCGTCTTTCACCTCTTGCCTGCTTCCTTTTTAGTCTGCGATCAGCAGCTCCGTGTCCATCCGTGCGGGTCTCCCGCTGCCGTGGCTTCCCGCCTGCCTGGAGCCGGAGGGGGTGAGCCCCCGAAACGGGTGGGCTCCCCTGGGCCCGGCAGTTCTCTGCCAGCTGGCAGCGCGAGCCCCGTTAATTTGTCGTCATCTGTCCTGACGAAGGCCAACTGCCCGCCCGGACCCAGGGCTGGCAGGTTTGAAGAAAATTGGTCGTCGTTATCGTTAGCGGGCAAGGCTGCCATCACCCCGGCATCGTGGCCGCAGGGTGCCAATCTTGCGCCGTTTCGGTTTAACTGGGCTCAGCCCTGCTCCAGGCCCCGGTGCCATGCCAGCGCGGAGCCGCTGGGGCCTGGAGCGGGCAGCGCGGCGTCACAGCGAGCGACGGGGCTGCGCCGGGCTACGGGACCCTCTGTCTGGGGCCGGGAGAGCCGGGGCCCCTCTGCAGCCCCTCGCAGCGGGGGGCACACGGGGAACTGGGGTGGCCTGGGAACCACGGCTGGAGTCGGGGGCTCCCCTCTGGAGCACACTGGGCTGTGCTCGGGCGGGCTGGTGCTGCGCGCGGGGTGCCGCTGCGGTGCTGTCTGTCTGCAAGCTGCTGGGCCACGCGCGTTCTCGCAAACGCCTTGGTTCCGCGCCTCGAGCCCTCGCCTCCTGCGCTCCAGCGCTGCTCTCCTGCTGCGCGCTCCCCGCTCTGCCGGCACCACGCCGAGCTCCTCCGCGCCCGGCTCACCGCTGCAGCCCCTCGCTGTCGCGCCCGCCGCTCCATCCCGGCGACTTCCCGCTGGGTTTTCCCCGGAAGCAGGGGGACAAGGTGGCTCTGTGGCTCCTCTGCCCTCTCCCTGACGCCCTGCAGTCAGTGCTGCCTCGGGGTCTCGTTGCCAGAAAGTCGGTGCAGCGCCAGGCGTTGCTCATGGGAACGACGTGCCCTCCGTTCTCCCGTGCCCTGCATGGCTCCCGCCCTGTCCTGAGCGCGACCTCGCCAGCGGTGTCGGCAGACCCTTTCGGGACAGCCAGAGCACGTCCTCTGCTAGCCGCTGCGCCCCGCGGAGCAGCTGGGCTGTCCCGGCAGCCGCGGGGCCTTGGCTGCTGGTCTGGGAGAAGAGGTGGTGCCTGGGGTACCCCAGCTCCCCCACGGCCCGCCCGTTCTTCGGCGTTGAATGCCCCGGGGCTGGGGGGACACCGGCCAGGGTCTGCTGCGCCAGGGAGGGCGTGGATCCGGCGCTAACCCCGTCTCCCCTTCGCAGCTACACGCTGGAGTGCAACTACAACACGGGGCGCGCGGTGAACAGCATCCCGGTGGCCTGCCACGACAACGGGCGGGCCAGCCCGCCGCCCGCCCCCGCCTTCCCCTCCAAGTACACCGTGGAGCTCTTCGAGCAGGTGAGGGGCGCGCCGGCGGCTGGCTGGGCGCCGCACGCAGCGCTTTCCGCGCCCGGGAAGGAACTCCCGCGTTCTCTCCCGCTTCTGCGCTGGCGTGTCCCCGTGCAAGCTCATGCCCCAGCCCGTGGTGCGGGTTGGGAGAGCTGCGCGGGTGACGGGGCGCTCTCGGTGCCGTAACCTGCCAGCGCGTCCCAGCCCGCTTCCCGGGGCCGGCTGCGGCTGCCCCCACTGCCCGCCCCAGCCCCAAACCGCTCTGCCCTCCGCCCCGGGGCAGCGCTGCAGCCGCGCGGGGTCCCTGGTCCCTCGAGTGGGACCCGAGTGCCCCCGAGTCCTGTGGGCTCGCCCCTGCCCTGCCCCTGTGCCGCGCACCACGAGCCCTCCTCCCGCCGGGGAGCTCGGCCGGAGCCCGTACTGGAGGTGGAACGAGCTCGGGGCTGTCTGGGATCTGGGGGTGGGTTTTCCCTGTTTGTTTTCCTGCCCCAAGCGCCCGAGAGCGGCCGCTCTTCCCGCAGGCCGGTCCCAGCGGGTGCTGTGCCCCAGCAGGTCGGGAGAGCCCTGGCCGTGGCGGCGCTGGACATGGCGGAGTGCAATCCCTGGTCACGCATCGTCCTCTCGGAGCACAGCTGCCTCAGCAACCTGCGCGCCTGGATGCTGAAGCACGTGCGCAGCACGAAGGGCGCGGGCGGGGGCCCGCGCAGGAGAGGAGGTGCCAGGACCCCCCCCCGGAGCTCCACGTAAGGGCCTGCCGCGTTGAGCGTTCAGGAGCTGCAGGATAACGCCAGTTAGAGATGATAAATGTGCTCCAAGTGAGTCACCTGCAGCTGACGAGCCCAAGTCCTTTGCTTGCTTTCCCACCTGGTCGGGCCCACGCTTGTCCCTGCGGAGCTTGCTTTGTGAACGGCCGCGTGCCACGGCTCCCAGTGGTCGGCAGGCGAGGGGGGCATGCAGCCGCGCAGGGTGAGGCCGGTGGGGATTCATCCCCCCCAGAAACTGGGAAGCGATCGTCCGCCCGCGGAGCGAGCCACCGCCCCGTCGGCTCCCCCCCCTCTCCCCAGTCTGGTCCGGCGCTGGCCTGGGGTGGGTTTGGGACTGAGGGCGAGGGCTGGGAACCCTGAAACCGTGCTGCTGCCCCAAGCCGCCGGGCTGTGCGGCGTGGGGGGCTGGGGTCTGCGGCGGCTTGGGGACAGCCCCTTGTGACGCTCGTGTCCCCAGCCGCCGGGGAAAAGGCCGGGGGCCCGACGGAGACGGTGCCTGCCGCAGGCGCCCGAGGCACGGTGCCGGAGAGGGCGAAGCCGCTCGGCAGGAGCGGGGCCGAGCCGGCTGGGGAGGACGGGGGGGGGGCGCGCAGGGGGGAGCCCCTCCCCGCAGAGCCTGGCTGAGCCCCCTGCTTCTCACCCCCTTCCAGCGGGCTCCCCGCCGCGGCCTCCGATAGCGCCCTGTCCCGCTCGAGGAGCTTCAGCCACGGCCCCGGCGGGAGCGGCAGCTGCCAGCAGGACTCGCCGCGGCCCGGAGCCTCCCCCGGCCTCCCCTTCGGCTGCAGCAGCGCCGCGGGCCTGGCTGCCGCCAGCCAGGGTCCCCCGAGAGGCAGCGCGGCAGCCCCCGCGCCGGGCAGAGGTAAGCTGGGCTGGGGGCCCCTGGCGCGCTCCTTGCGGTACCTGTCGAGCTGCTGCGCCCGGCCGCGGCCCTGAGGAGCCGTGCCGGCGTGACCCCGCGCTTTGGCGAGGTGAACGTGGCTTTGCCTGGAAGAGGAGCGCGTGACCCGCTGCCCCGGCCCCGGGAAGGGGCCTGGGTGCCGTGCTCGGCTCTGCGCTCGTCCCCGGCGGAGCAGCCCCGGCTGCCTCGGGACAGACGCCGCGCAGCGAGATCTGTGGCTTCCGCAGCCCGGCTTCTGCAGGGGGGCGCGGGGCCCAGCTGAGCTCCCACCAGCGGCTCTGCCGCAGCGACATCGGAGAGACTGCCCGCCGCGGGCTGCCGCGGGGCTCCTGGAGAAGCCAGCCCGGAAAACCTCCACCCGACTTCCCTCATCCGCAGCCGCTCCCAAAGCATTCCCGTGGGAATAACACCAAAGTGCCTTCTTCCTTCCCAGGCACCTGCGGAGCAGCGGTGGGTCGCGGCGTGCGGCTCGGTCGCGGCAGGCGGGCAGGGCTGTGGTCAGTGACGGGGGCTCCGCCGCACCACGGGCTGGCTGGCGGCACGCTGGGAGAGGGGCTGCAGCTTTCCGCCCGCCGCCAGCGCCCAGCGAGCCCCGCGCCCGCTCTGCGCTCCGCTGGGGCCTGCCAAAATGAGGCAGGGCGCTCGCTGTGCCCCCGGGCAGGGGCTCTGTGCCGCTGCTCCCCATGGCCGCGCTGCTCCGGGCCCTGCGGGAGCTCAGCCTGTGGCGGGGGGAGCGGCGGTGCCCCGTGCCGTTCCACGGGCTGGTCCCGTGGGCTCCCAGCTACGGAAACGGGGCTGCACTGGGAGTCCCAGTCTGCGGCGGGGCTCTGAAGCGTCCCGGCGCCCGAAGAGCGGGAGGCCCAGCTCAGGGTGCAGGGGCTGCCTGTGTGACTCCGCGTGACGCTGTCGCTGCTGTGGGGAGGGGTCGCGGCGTGTCCCACCCTCGGCTTGCTCCTCGCACCCCGCCCGCGGCTCTCGCCTTGCGCCGTGCCCGTGTTTGCTTCCGGCACTTTGCAGTGAGCGTTTCTCGTCTGCCGTGAGAACGCGGTGGGGAGGAAATAAAAGGTTTGTGTTCTGGTGGGCACGGCGTAGCGCCTGGTCCTTCTGCCGCGCAGGCTGGGACCCCCGGCGCCGGCGGGAGCACCCCAGGCCGTCGCTGTGGGTCAGGCACAGCAAGAGCAGACCCGATGCAGGGACGCTGGCCCGGTCTCTTCCTGCGCCAGGCCCCGGGAAGGAAACGGGAATGCTGCGGCCCAGCCGGGCGTGACGGGATGGCGCGGGACCAAGGCGCTGCGCCCCAGTTGTGGCCCGTCCTCCCGTGCCGCCCGGATCGGTGCCCGCGTGGGACGGGCTGGAGCGTGTCCCCGCGGGCAGATGTCGGGGTGAGGAGCGGAGGGACAGCTGTGTGCTGGCCCATCACACGGAGAACGTCCTGGGCCGGGACCCGGCCGCTGTCCCTTGCAGCTGCCTCCTCTGCCCCCGGCGGGGCGGGAGCCGCGGGGGCGCAGGTCTCGCCTCACGCCTGCGGCGCCTGGAGAGGGGACGGGCAGGCCTGTGCCCGCGCAGTGCTGCTGCGGGAACCACGTCTGGGGGGCTGCCCCGTCGGGCTCTCCCCAGCCGGGTCTGTCTGCGGGGGCGTCCCCACGCCTCACGGGCTGCTCGGGCCGTTACGCGTTGTCCATACACTGTCCCAGCATGGCCGTGCCTGCCCGTGCCCGTCTCCCGAGCGCCAGCGCGGGCGCCAAGCCCGCTCCTCGGCCGCAGCCCTGTCCTGTGGCGCTGGAGCCGCGTGCCTGGCGCTGCTGCATCCGGCTGCAGCTCTGCTTCCACCAGCGGCCCCGGCCCCACGCTGAGCTGCCGAGTGCCTGTCACGGGCTCCCCGCGGGCGCTGCCGCAGCTGCCGGGGTGGCTCCTCTTGCTCCTCGGCGCTGGGGCTGCGCCTCACGCCTGCGCCGCAGCAGGGGCCCTGGCGAGGCCGGCGCACGGCTCCGTTCCAGCTCTCCTGGCTGAAGGGAAACGCGTCCCTGGGGACGGGGGATCGGTGCGTGGCCGCTGCAGCCGCAGGGAACGGTGCCGGCATGGGCGCCGTGCTGGCCCCCTGGCTCCCAGCACCGGAGCGGGGCTGCTGCCCCTGAGCACGCGCCGGCCTGCGCGCCATGCGGGTGCGAGGAGGTGTCGGGGCTGCGATGGTGCTGCACACGTGTGGCTGCCGAGGCCCCGGCTGCTCGCTGCTGCCAGCACCACCGCTGGGCCGTCCGTGTGTCCGCTCTGGGTTGCGCTGCGCCGGGCCCTGGTTCCCCAGCCGCAGCACAACTGTGCCGGCGCCTCTCACCGCAGCAGCGCAGGGCAGGCAGCCGGTGCCCCCCCGCGCGGCTCACGGCCGCGGCGCAGGCTGAGCTCCGTCTCGTTTGTCACGCAGGGACCGTGCCGGCGGGTGCCCGCGCAGCGCCCAGCAGCAGCCGCAGACCGCGGGAGGCCCAGTGCGGCGCGGGAGAGCCGGCGGCTGCCCACGGCACAGCACCGCTGCAGGTACTGCTGCGCAGGGGGGCCGGCCGCGCTCCGTGGGGGTGGGGGGGCTGCCCCACGGCTCTGCCAGCCGGGCCGTGGGGCTGGGGAACACCTGGGCACCACAGGGCTCGGAGACCCTCCCACCTGTGGGGCCGAGACCCCCAGCTGCGGGGCTCTGGCTGGAGTTTCCGCCCCACGTGCGTTTTCCCTGCGCCACACAGATGCTGCGCGAGGCCGGGGTCCGCCTCCGCCTCCCCTGACCCCTGGCAGCCATCGGGCGGGGCTCCCGAAAGACTGGGGGCAAACGCCCCTCGCCCCCTCCCCGCGGGCGCTCCCGAAGAGGCCGGACGCCAGGCGAGCCATGCGGCGCCCCGGGTGGGTGCTGGCGTCAGCCACGCCGGGGGGCCGTCCCGCAGCGGCGGGACCCCGAGCAAAGCCCCCTTGGCAGCGCCTCCTGGTTCTCTGCAGGACGGGGGCCCGCGCCGCGCCCCCCAGCAGGATCCCAGTGCTCAAGAGGGGGGCAGCGACCGGGCAGAGCCCGCCGGGGCGCGGCACCGACAGCACCGCAGCCCGCACGGCTGCCCGCCGCGGGCCCCCCCTCGCTCGGCTCCTACCGGCGGCTGCTCTTTCTGCGCCGAGGCCTGGCCGCGCACCAGCACCAGCCCGCGCCGCGCTCCGCACCCACGCAGACCGCAGCGGGGCCAGGGACCCAGGCCTCTGCCGCCCGCCCCTCTGCAGCCGCCGGCTCGCCCAGCGCCGTGGCCGTGGCCGTTCGAGGTGCCGCGGCTGGCTGACGTGGCTCACCGCGGCTCCCCAAACCGCAGCAGAGCCCGCGCCGCCCCGGGACGGCCCCACTGCTCCCTGCGGGGCCGGCAGAGGGGCGCAGCGCGGGCGGGAGATATTTGTACACGACACGGTTTCGTCTCCTGTTCTCATGTTTCCGTTACAGTTTGTTTGGAGGAAGCGTGGTCTGTGGCGGGCGCAGCTGTGCCGGGCCCTGCTCCGCCATGGCCGCCGCGGTGCGGCGCGGATCGGCTCGGCTCGGCCCTGCGGGACAGAGAGGGGCGACCGCTGCGGCAGCCGTGGCGTGGCGGCAGCGGGGCCGTGCCGCACCGCACCCCAGCGCACCGCACCCCACTGCACTGCCCCGCAGCGCGCCCCACCACCCCTCACCGCACCGCACCGCCCCTCACCGCACCGCCCCTCACCACACCGCACCGCCCCTCACCGCACCGCACCGCCCGTCACCCCACCGCACCTCACCCCACCGCACCTCACCCCACCCCACCGCACCTCACCCCACCGCACCGCACCTCACCCCACCGCACCTCACCACACCACACCTCACCCCACCGCACCGCACCTCACCGCACCTCACCCCACCGCACCGCACCTCACCCCACCGCACCGCCCCTCACCGCACCTCACCCCACCTCACCGCACCTCACCACACCTCACCCCACCGCACCTCACCCCACCACACCTCACCCCACCGCACCGCACCTCACCGCACCTCACCCCACCGCACCGCCCCTCACCGCACCTCACCCCACCGCACCGCCCCTCACCGCACCGCACCCCACCGCACCTCACCCCACCTCACCGCACCTCACCACACCTCACCCCACCGCACCCCACCGCACCGCCCCCCCCACCGCACCGCCCCGCCCCGCCCCGCGCCGCGCCGCCCCTCACCCGCCTCAGTCCTGCTTCCTGGGGTTGTTGACGGCCACGTAGTGGTAGAGCACGACCAGCAGGAAGAGCGAGACGCCCAGCATGTTGGCGAAGATGGCGAGCTGCACGTCCGTGATCATCCTGCGGGGCGGGCCGCGCTCACCGCCCGCCGCGACCCCCGCCGCCCCCCGGACCCCCCCACAGACCGCAGGGCCCCGGCCCGGCCCCCCCCCACCCGGGGCGGGGCGGGACCCGCCCCCCAGGGCTCCCCGAGCCCGCCCGCCCCCCACCCCTGGGGTTGGGGTCCCGTTACACCGCCCCCCCCCCCGCCGCCCCGGTGCTCACGCGCCGCCGGCCCGCGCTGCCCCCGCCTCTCCCTGCGCCACGCGCGCCACTTCCGGCCCCGCGCGGGGCACGGCGGGAGGGGGCGGGGCCTCTCGGGCGTTCGGCGGACTGGCCCCGCCCCTCTCCGTCTCCGTCACCATGCAAGGGGCGGGGCCAAGTCGGGGGCGGGGCTGCCGGGGGGGGCCGGGCTGGGGGCGCGGGGGGGGGCACCGGGGTTGGGACAGGGCGGCTCCCAGCCCCCCCCCGGGCCCTGCCCCGCGGCCCCCCATGTCCTGCATCCCCCCCCCATCCCCCCACCCCCCATCTCCAGCCCCCCCGCGGCCCCCCGGCCCCACAGCCCTCCATGTCCTGCATCCCCCCCCCCACATTCCCCCCCCATCCCCCCATCCCCCCAACTCCAGGCCCCCCTGGCCCCACAGCCCCCCATGTCCTGCATCCCTGCCCACCCCCCACATCCCCCACCCCACATTCCCCCCCACCCCCCATCTCCAGCCCCCCCGCACCCCCTCCCCCAGCCCGCATCTGGGTGCGGGCCAGGCACGGCCCCTCCCCCCGCGGCAGCCGGTTGTGTTTAACCCACTTTCGGGGCCCGCAGCGCTTCCCGCGCCGCCGCGCCAGGCTGTGACGTCATCCCCGGGACCGCGGCCAGGGCGTGACGTCACCAGGAGGCCATGACGTCACGGCCGGGGCTGGGGACGCTGCGGCGTCACCGCGGGCCCTGGGGGTGCAGGGCCGCACCGGCGCCCGGCGCGGCGCGGGGGCCACGGGCACGAGGAGCGGGGGCCGTGCAAGGCGAGGGCCGCCGCGCGAGCCCGTGCGAGGAACGAGGTGCCGTGCGAGGCTGCGCCTGTGCAGAGAGCAGGGCCCGTGCGAGGCCGCGTCCACGCCAGGCGTGGGCAGCCGCGCGAGGCTGCGTCCGTGCAAGGACTGAGGTGCCGCGGCCGTGCGAGGCACGGGGAGCCGCGTGTGCGGTGGTGGTGCGAGGACCGGGGGCCGTGCGAGGCCACATCCGTGCAAAGAGCAGGGGGCTGTGCGAGGCCGTGCAAGGCATGGGCAGCCGTGCAAGCCCACGTCTGTGCAAGAAGCGAGGTGCCGTGCGAGACCGTGGCCGTGCAAGGAACAGGGAGCCGTGCCAGGCCACGGCGGTGCAAAGAGCGGGGCACCGTGCGAGGCCGTGTCCGTGCCAGCCGTGCAGCGAGGACCTGTGGCGGCGCAGCCCCGTCCCGCAGCCCTGGCCCCCTGCCCGGCCCCTCCGGCCTCCCCCGTCCCCTCCTCCGCGGACCCGGCCTAACCAGGAGCAGATGTGCGCGGCGCGGGCGGGGGCCGCGGTGCCCGGCAGAGGCCGGGGTGCGCCGGGGGCCGCGCGGGCCGGGGAGGGGGCCGCGGCGGGCAGGAAGCGGGGGGCCCCGGGGACCCCTTCGGCGGGCAGCGGCGGCGGGGCGGCTCTGGCGGCGAGGGGCTGGCCGAGGCGCGGCCGAGGGGAGGGCAGAGCCGGCGTGCGGAGCTGAGCCGTGCCGAGTCGCGCAGAGCCAGCAGCGACCGAGCCGCCGCGGGACGCGCCGTGTGCTCCTGAGCCGGGCCGTGCCCCCCGAGCCGTGCCACGCCGTGCCGTACCGTGCTGCGCCGTGCCACGCCGCGCCGCTCGCCCAGCATGGCCCCCTGGCTCTGGCCGTGCCTGCTGGCCGCCCAGGCCCTGGCCGCCAACTTCCCCCCCAGGTACAGCCTCTACACCGGGGGGGCCGCCCCGCTCAGCCCCGGCCAGGCCACGGCCCCGCAGGGCCCCACCGCGACCCACAGCGGCGCCCGGGCCGCCAGCCGGCACAGGTAGGAGCCGCGAGCGCCGGGACGGGACACGGGCGGCCGGGTGGCACCGCCGGCCTCGCTGCCGCAGGGGGAGCGGGGCGCAGCCGCCGCCTCGACGCCGCGGGGACCCCGGGACCGGCCGGGCACCGGCACGTGCCGCAACCCGACCCCACGGGTGCCCGGGCCCTCGCCCCCCGCCGGCCCCAGCGCGGGTGCACGGTGGGCGCGGGCGTGGGCGCACGTGGAGGGCGGGGGCCGGGCCCAGGGCTGCGGAGCCGCACGTGGGGCAGGGGGGCAGGAGGGGCGCGGGCGCGGGGCGAGACCCCGATGCGGGGCGCGGGACGGGCAGGCGGGGGCCCCGGGCTCGTGCATGCCGGGCGCTGCGGTGCCGGGGGTCCCGGGGCTGCTCCCGCACAGTGGGTCCGGCGCGGGGTCTGTGCAGCGGGGAGGGGGCGAGGGGCTCCCACCCACCCTGTCCCCGTCCCCATCCACCCCATGCCAGGCTGGGCAGCGCGGGGCCGTGGGGCCGGCGTGGGGCAGCTTGCGCCCGTGGATCGGGGAGCTGGGGGGGCACGGGGCTGGGGGCAGCCCCACGGCGCGTTGGGGGTCAGGCTCTCACCGCGGCCACATCAGCGCCGCGGCAGCGTGGCCGCGTGGGGTGGGGCTGCACCGGCACCGCCGCAGCCGCCGCCGTCCCTGCCCCACGGCCGCCCCACGGCCGCCCAACGCAGGGTGGCAGGACCTGGCTGCAGGCATGGGGCTGCCTGGACGGGGAGGACGTGGGCCGGGCACCCCGCAGCCCCACAGCGCCGTGGGGGGCACGGACGGGGCTCAGCTTTACCTGCGACTTTGGGGGCGCAGCGGGGGGTCTCACCACGGCTTGGGGGGGGCGCAGGGACCCAGCCCCACGGCTTGGGGGGGGCGCAGGGGGCCGCCCCGTGGCCTGCCTTCCCAGGAGGGCTCTGTCCCGTCCTGTCCCGTCCCGTCCCGTATCCCGTATCCCGTATCCCGTCCCGTCCCGTCCTGGCGCTGGGACCCCCCGGGCAGCCCATGGGGGTCGCAGGCTCCCGCGGGCACGAGGCCGGGGGGCGCGGGGGGCAGGGAAGGGGCCGGGAGGGGACGGGAAGGCGGGCGGCGGGGGGGCTGCGGGTCGGCGCAGGAATTCCCGGCGGCCCCCGGGGAGGGAGCTGGAATCCGGCCGGGGCCTGAGGGGAACCAGCCGGGGCCTGATGGGAACCGGCCGTGGGCCCCCGCCGCAGCGCAGCCCCGCTCTCCCTGCGCGGGCGGGGGCGCGGGGGGCCGCTCGCTGTGGGGCCGGGGTGCTGGGCGCGGGGCTGGGCTGGGCTGCGGGCTCTGGGCTCGGGCCATATAAGGCTGCGCCGGGGGCCCTGCTGCCCGCGGGGCCGCCCTGGGGTCCTGCGCCGTGGGGCTGCGGTCCCGCGCCGTGGGGCTGGGGTCCCTTCACTGTGGGCCACCGCGGAGTCCTGCACTGTGGGGCTGGGGTCCCACAATATGGGGCTGGGGTCCCTGCAGCCCCTGGGGCTGGGGTCCTGCACCGTGGGGCCGCCCCGGGGTCCTGCGCTGTGGGGCTGGGGTCCATCCCCCGTGTGCTGGGGTGGGGGAGCAGACCCCTCCCCGGGACGCCGCCCCCACCCCCCCGCCCCCCATCCATCTGGCTCGGGGTGGGGTGACCCCCATGTGCAGACTCCTGGGTGGGGGGGCAGAGGGGGGCCACGGCCGTGGGGTGGCTGAGCCCGCGCAGTGGGTGGCTGCCCCTGCCCCACGGAGCAGAGGGGACCGGGGACGCGTGGGATGTGGGGCAGGATGTGGGGCAGCCGCCCCAGGGCAGGCAGCACAGGCCCCACGGCACGGCGTGATGGGGGCCTGGCACCCCAAACGCTGCCCGCCCGCCCTGAGCCCCCGGCTCCACGGGGCTGCCCCATGGCCGGGGCTCGGCAAAGCGCCGCGGCACCCTGGGCTGCACTCCGGCACGGGGCAGGATGCGGCCCGTTCCCCCCACGGCACTGGGCCATGGCGGCTGCTGCCGGTGGGGCCGGCGAGGCGGGCGCGGGGCTGTGCTGGGGGGCCGGGGGTCCCGCGTGCGTTGGGGGGGTTCTGGGCGCATTGGGGGGTGCCGGGACAGCACGCGGCGCGTGCTGGTGGGCACCCTGACCCCTTCCCGCAGGAACTGGTGCGCCTATGTGGTGACGCGCAGCGTGAGCTGCGTGGTGGAGGACGGCGTGGAGACCTTCGTGAAGCCGGACTACCAGCCCTGCGGCTGGGGGCAGCTGCAGTGCCCCCGCGTGCTGGCGTGAGTGGGGCCGGGGGGGCCGGGGGGCGCAGCCGGGTCCGACCGCGGCCCCGCCGCTGTTTATCCGTCCCGGCGCCGTGTTTACTTTTTCACAAGAGCCGGCGGCCTCGCGCGCTGCCGCGTGGGTGAGCGGCGCCCGGCCGGCGGCAGCCTCCCACCAGGCGCAGGCCGGGACCCCCAGCGCACCCCGGGCGGGGTCGGCGGAGCGGGGCGACGCCAGCGGTGGGGCGCAGGGGCCGGGCAGGGGCAGCCCCCAGCCGCCGGCGGTTGAGCGAGAGCCGCGCTGCGCGGCCAGGCCGCGGCCGGCGCTTGGTTCTGCGCCCGGCTGCCTGGCACTGGCCGCGTCCCCGCGCCGCTGCAGCGGGGTCCGCTCTGCCCGCAGGTACCGCAGCTTCCTGCGGCCCCGCTACAAGCTGTCGCAGCGCACGGTATCAGAGCTGGCCTGGCGCTGCTGCCAGGGCTACTCGGGCGAGGACTGCGCCGAGGGCCCCGCGCCAGCATCCCCCCAGCCCACCGGCCGCCCCCGGCCCCGGCCCGGCCGCCCCACACTCTCCGGCTTTGGCAACCCCCTCAGCGGCCTGGGGGGCGAAGGTAGCGCCGGCGGGCAGGCGGAGGGGGCGGACGTGTGCCAGCGGGGTGGCCCCGGCGCGGCCGCCATCCTGACGGTGGGGTGCGGGGACAGGCGGCGGGGACACGGAGAAGATGCGGCGGCTGGAGGAGCAGGTGCAGCGGCTGAGCGAGCAGCTGGAGGAGCTGCGGGCCGGGCAGGAGCCGTCGCCCGAGCACCCGCGCCAGACAGCGGGCGGCGGCGCCGAGGGCGAGCAGCCGGCCGACGCGGCCGCCCCCGCCGAGGTGCGGGAGGCGCTGAGCCAGGTGCAGCGGCGGCTGGAGGAGCTGGAGAGCCGCCTGCGTCGTCAGGAGAGCGGCCGGGAGGGGCCGGTGACAGCGACGGGGACGGCGCTGCGCGAGCTGGAGCGACGGCTGCAGGAGACCTGTGCCGCCTGCACGGCCGGCACCGAAGGGCTGCGGCGGCAGGCGGCAGAGGACCGGGAGCGCATGCGGGCGCTGGAGAAGCTGGTGGGCTCGGTGGACCAGCGCAACCGGGAGGCGGTGGAGTCGGTGCAGCGGCACATCAGCAGCCTGAGCAGCCGCCTGGCCCCCGCCGCACCGCCACCCGCGCAGGACGAGCTGCACCGGCGCCTGGCTGAGCTGGAGCGGCGCCTGGAGGGGCTGCCCGCAGCGGCAGCGGGGCCCAGCGGGCAGGCCCCGGTGCTGGCCCGGCGGCTGACGGAGCTGGAGGGGTGGCTGAACGCCTCGCGGGCCGGCCCCTGGCCCCTCGAGCCCGAGGCGCGGGCAAGCGGGCTGCCGGCGCACCTGGCCAACCTCAGCCGGGCGGTGGAGGGGCTGGCGGCGAGCGGGGCGCAGCGCGGCGCCCGCCTGGACGAACTGGAGGGGCTGCTGGCCCGCTGCGGCCAGCCCTGCCCCGCGCCCCCGCAGCCAACGGCGGGTGCCCGGGACGGGGGGGACGAGCAGCCGGGCCCCCTCCTCCGGCAGCTGGAGCGGCGGCTGCAGGACGTGGAGGGGCAGCTGCGGGCGCTGGGGGCCGGCGGGGCCGGGCTGCGGGCCGAGGGCGCGGAGCTGCGGGAGCTGGTGGCGGCGCAGGGCGAGGCGCTGGGGCGGCTGGCGGGGCAGCTGGAGGCGGGGGCGGCCCTGGCAGAGGAACTGGCGCAGCTCCGCAACCGGACGGGGCGGCTGGAGGCCAAGCTGGGGGACAGCGGCGCCTGCCCCCGCGCCTGCGCCCCGTCGCCGGAGCTGGAGCGGCTGTGGGCCAAGGTGGACGCCTGCGCGGCCGCCTGCCGCCCGCCCCCGCCCGAGCCCACCGCGCCGGGGCCTGAGCCGGAGCTGGGGCCGGCGCTGGAGCCACCGCTGGAGGGGTTCGGCATCTTCGGGGGCGCGTTGCCCTTGGATCTGCAGGCGCTGCGGGGCGAGCTGGCCTGGGCGCTGCTCTCCTTCGGCGGGCTCAACGCCACGGTGCAGGGGCTGCAGGATGCCCTGGAGCAGCAGGACGCCCGGCAGCGCCAGCTGGGTGCCGTGGCTGACCGCATCGTGGCCGAGCTGGACCAGGCGGCGGGCGGCGGCGGCGGAGCGGCAGGCCGAGAGCGAGGAGCGGCTGGAGGCGCTGGCGCGGGAGCTGGCGCGGGCCGGGGGCTGCCCGGCCGGCCTGGAGCCGCGCGTGGCCAAGCTGGAGGGCGTCTGCGAGCAGCTGGAGGCCGTGGCAGGCGGGCTGCGCGGCTGTGCGCGAGGGCCTGGGCCGGCACGTGGCCGGGCTGTGGGGCGCGGTGCGCGAGCTGAACGGCACGGCCCGCGCCCACGCCGCGCTGCTGGAGAAGGCGCTGCAGGCCCAGCTCCCGCGCCGGCTCGGCGCCCTCAACGCCAGCCTGCAGCACCTGCACGGAGAGATGCTGCGCCTCGGCCAGGGCCAGCGCGAGGGTGCGCGGGGACGGGGCGGGATGGGGCGCAGGGATGGGACGGGGCGCGGGGACGGGGCGGGACGGGGCGCAGGGATGGGACGGGGCATGGGGCTGGGATGGGATGGGGACACCAAGCACCATCAGGGGGCTGGGGGCGGTGCTTGGGGGGTGATGGCAGAGGCACGGGGACGTGGGGGCACGGGAGCCTTGCAGGAATGGGGACGTGGGGTCGCCAGAGCGAGGTGGGGGGTGAGGGGACGTGGGGCTCGGCTGCGGGGGCTGGGGGCGCCGGGATGTGGGACGCAGGACCAGGCTGTGGGACCATGTGGGGCAGCTCTGACCCCCCCCGCCCCACAGGCCCCCCAGGCCCCCCAGGACCCGCCGGCCCCCCGGGTGAGATGGGCCCCCCCGGCCCCGGCTGGGCCCCCCGGCAAGGACGGCGACCAAGGCCCCGTGGGCCCCCCTGGTAAGGAGCAGCCCCCCTGCCCCCTCCCCTGCAGCGGGGCGGTGCTGGCGGCCGGACCCTGTGCCCGGGGGTCCTGCCCCGTGCCGGCCCTGCAGCCCCCTCCTCGCCTTCCCCCAGGGCTGCCCGGAGAGAGAGGTAGGGCTGGGGCTCGGGGCTGGGAGGGGCTGGGTGTGAGGGGCATGGGCTGGGGGGCTGAGATGGGGGGCTTGGAAGGGGGCTGGGGGCTTGGGGGGGGGCTTGGCATGGGGGCATGGGGGACTGGGGCTTGGGGCCAAGGGGCTGAGGGGCTCGCAGGGAGCTGGGGGGGCTTGGGAGGCCGGGGGCTGCAATGATGGTTGGGGAGCTGGGCTGGAACGGGGGAGGGGACACGATCGGGGGGGGTGGCATGGGCACAGTGGAGGGACAGGGGCGGGGGGCCGGGGGTGTGGGGCTGGGTCCCATCCTGACGTGGTGCCCAGGCGAGGTGGGGCAGCCCGGCTCCGTGCCCCGCGTCGCCTTCTCGGCTGCCCTGAGCACCCAGCGCGCGGAGCCGGGCACCGTCCCCTTCGACCAGGTCCTGCTCAACGACGGCGGCGCCTACGACCCCGAGACCGGTGGGTGCCCGCGCCGCGGCCACGCGTGGGGCGGGGGGCTGCGGGGAGGATGGGGGCTATAGGGCAGAGGGGGGCCGTGGGGTGGGATGGGGGGCCGTGTGGCGGGGGGCGAAGCCGACCCTGGGGTGCGATGCAGGGCACAGGGCCCTCGCGGGTGCCGTGCCCGTCCGGGGCTGCGCCAACGGCCGTGGGGCGCGGTGGGGGACAGCCCAGGGGGGCGCAGTGGGGCCGGGGTCTGGGGGTGGCGGGGCTCCGTGGGCGCGGGGCGGCCGCCCCCGCTTGACGCCCTCACACGCTGCAGGCACCTTCACGGCGCCGGTGAGCGGGCGCTACCTGGTGAGCGCGGTGCTGACGGGGCACCGGGGGAAGCGAGCAGCTGGAGGCCGTGCTGTCCCGTGCCAGCCAGGGCGTCGCGCGCCTGGACTCGGCCGGGTTCCAGCCCGAGGGGCTGGAGAAGGAGCCGGTGGCCGCGCTGCAGCCCAGCCCCCGGCGCGCTCGGCGTCTTCAGCCTCCTGCTGCCGCTGGCGGCCGGCGAGACCCTCTGCGTCGACCTGGTGTCGGGGCGCCTGGCCCACGCGCCCGACGAGCCCCTCACCCTCTTCAGCGGGGCCCTGCTCTACGACGGCGAGGGGCCCTAGGGCGGCCAGACCCCCCACCCCCCCCATGCCCTGGGGGGGGGACGATGCAGCCGGGCCGGGGGGTCCTCGTGGCCCCCCACAGCGGACCCCCCCCTCCACTCACCCGTTCAGCACCCTCCGCCCACACTCAGCACCCTCCGCCCCCACCCACCAACCCCACGCGCCCCCACCCCACACCGCCCGCCCGGCCCCCCCACACCACCCCCCCGGCCCCCCCATTGCCCCCCACGGAATAAAAGACGCGGCACCGGGTTTTGTACGCGCGGCTCCGGCTCCTTCCTGCCCCCGGCCGCAGCCCCACCGTTTATTGCCCTGGGGCAGCCCCCAGCTCAGAGGGCGCGAGGCCCGGGGTGCAGAGGGGAGGGGTCCCGAGGGTCCCGCTGCCATCAGAATCCTCGGCCTGGCCCGAGAACTCGTCCTCCACCGGCGTCCAGCCGACCAAGAAACGCTTGACATTGGGGAGGGGGGGTCCGCAGCACTGGAGACCCCCAGTCCCTGCCAGTGGGGACCCTGCGGCACCCACACTGGGGGCTGCTGGCCCCCCGCCCTGCCTGGGCCAGGACCCCCCCCCCCACTGCTCCCCAGGGACGGCACCAGGGACCTCGCTGCCCTTGGACTGGGCCATGGGGACCCTGCGGCACCCGGAGAGACCCCAGGGACCCGGCAGCGCCAGCGGGAACACGGGGACCCCAGCACCCCCTGCCCCCTGCCCCCCCCGCTGCCCCCCCATGTACACACCACGAGGCCAGGGAGCCCGGTCACGGGGAACGGTGATACCATCCCATCCCGTCCCCATCCCATCCCATCCCCATCCCGTCCCCATCCCATCCCATCCCATCCCATCCCATCCCGTCCCATCCCATCCTGTCCCATCCCATCCCCATCCCCATCCCGTCCCCATCCCATCCCATCCCATCCCGTCCCATCCCATCCCCATCCCATCCCATCCCGTCCCATCCCATCCCATCCCCATCCCGTCCCCATCCCATCCCATCCCCATCCCGTCCCCATCCCATCCCCATCCCATCCCATCCCATCCCGTCCCATCCCATCCTGTCCCATCCCATCCCCATCCCCATCCCGTCCCCATCCCATCCCATCCCATCCCGTCCATCCCATCCCGTCCCATCCCATCCCGTCCCCATCCCATCCCATCCCCATCCCGTCCCCATCCCATCCCATCCCATCCCGTCCCATCCCATCCCATCCCCATCCCATCCCCATCCCCATCCCGTCCCCATCCCATCCCATCCCATCCCGTCCCATCCCGTCCCCATCCCATCCCATCCCATCCCGTCCCATCTCCATCCCCATCCCATCCCATCCCATCCCGTCCCATCCCATCCTGTCCCATCCCATCCCCATCCCCATCCCGTCCCCATCCCATCCCATCCCATCCTGTCCATCCCATCCCGTCCGCATCCCATCCCATCCCCATCCCATCCCATCCCATCCCGTCCCATCCCATCCTGTCCCATCCCATCCCCATCCCCATCCCGTCCCCATCCCGTCCCCATCCCCATCCCATCCCATCCCATCCCTATCCCATCCTGTCCCGTCCCATCCCATCCCCACACGCGTGACCCCGCACACACCCGTGCAGCGCTCGGCCCCACGCTGTCCGTGGTGGTGCCCCACGTGGGGCCGTGGGTGCGGGTGGGGCCCCCAGCACCCGTGGGTGCCCCAGGCGTTGTCCAGCCCAGGCCCACGGCAGCCTGGTCCCAGCCCCACGCGGGGCCCTGCTCCTGAGGGGCTGCAGCCGTGGGCACGGCGGGGGGGGTGCGGGGGGTCTGTGCGTGTGGGTGCGTGTGTCCGGGAAGCGCGTGCAGCCCCGCACGCCGGGGCACTTGGCGATTGTGCGCGTGCGCAAAGCGGCCCGAGAGGGCGCGGTCCGGGGAGGCGGGTCCTGCGTGGACCACGCCCATTCCCACGCCCCGCCCGCGGAGGGGAGGGCGGGCCCTGACTGGCGGGGCGGGGCGCGGGGCGGGGCGCGGGGCGGGGCCCGGCTGCCGGTGCCGGTGCGGGTGCCGGTGGCGGCGCCGAGCGGAGCGGCGGGGCCCAGCATGGCAGCGGCCGGCGCGGGGGAGAGGCGGATCCTGTGCGTGGGGCTGGTCTGCCTGGACATCATCAGCGTGGTGGAGGCCTACCCGCGCGAGGACACGGACACCAGGTACGGGGGCGCTGCCGCCCCCCGTCCGGCCCCGCGCCCACGGCCCCGCGCCCACGGCCCACGGCCCGGCCCCGCAGGTGCGTGTCGCAGCGGTGGCAGCGCGGCGGGAACGCCTCCAACTCTTGCACGGTGCTGGCGCTGCTGGGAGCCCCCCTGCGCATTCATGGGCTCGCTGGCCCCCGGCCCGGCCGCCGAGTGAGTGGGGAACGGGGGGCGGGGGGCTCCGCCGTGGGGCTCCGCCACGCCCGCCTCGCCCCTCACCCCGTTCTCGTACCCCCAGCTTCATCACGGCCGATTTCCAGCGCCGTGGGGTGGACGTGACACACGTGGCCTGGCAGCCCCGCGGGGACGTGCCCTGCGCCTGCTGCCTGGTCAACGCCGCCAGCGGCTCCCGCACCATCGTGCTGCACGACACGTAAGGATGCGGCCACCCGCTGCGTGCACCCCGGCCCGGCCCCTCGCGGTCCCGCCGGCGTGGCCGAGGGATTCCCCGTGACCCCACGCACACAATCGCCGCGATCGCTCTGGCACGCGGGGCGGCCGGCACGGCCCGCATGGGGATGCTCAGCACCACGCACGGCGCGCGGCCCAGCGCTGCCTCGGCCGTGGCGGTGCTGGCAGGGCAGCTGCAGCACGCGCCGCCATGGGGGAAGCTGCAGGCGGGCACCACCAGCCGGCCGCCGCCGTGCTGCCCTTTGAGTCCGGCCCAGGGTCGCGCTGCGCCACCGTTAATGAATCACCCGGGCACCGCCACCCCCATGGGGACCTCTGCCCCCGCGCCGCCCTTCGCCCCCGGGGCCGCCCCGCGCTGCAGCGGGGGCTCCCCCCGCGCTGCCTGACCCCCGCCCCGCAGGAACCTGCCTGACGTGACGGCCCGCGACTTCGAGCGCGTCGACCTCGCCCAGTACAAGTGGATCCACTGGGAGGTGAGCGCGGGCGGGGGGCGGGGGGTGCGGCGCGGGGCCCGGGGGCGCGTGCCAGGCTCTGCGCCCGCAGGCGCGGAACGCGGCGGAGCAGGCGGCGATGATACAGCGGGTGGAGCGGCACAACCGGGCCCGGCCGGCGGCCGAGCGCATCCGCATCTCGGTGGAGGTGGAGAAGCCGCGGGACGAGCTGCTGCCGCTGATGGCGCTGGGCCACGTGGTGCGCGCGGCGAGGGCGGGGCCTGGGCCGCGGCGGGGGCGGGGCTATGGGCGGAGTCACGACTCCGGAGGCGAGGCTGTGGATCTGGGGGGCGGGGCTTATAGCTCCACTGCCGGTGGCGGTGATGGGCGGGGTCAGAGGCGTGGAGGGGGCGGGGTTAGGCCCAAATCGTGTGGGCGGAGCCAGGGTCGAAGATGGGGCGGGGCTTGTGGCTGGGCGGGGCCGCTTGTACGGGTGATGGGCGGAATCAGAGCTACGGAGGGGGCGGGGCTAGTTTGGGGGCGGGGCTAGCGCCACAGAGAGGTGTGGCTAAAATGGGGGGGAGGGCTGCAGAGGGGGCGGGGCTACCAGCCATGAGCAGGGTTGGAGGGGGGCGTTGGGGGGCAGCGGGCGGGTCCAGATGTGGGACGGTTGGGTCCTCAGGTGGGGGTGCAGAGAGCGGGGGTCAAGGTACGAGGGGAGAATTGAGGGGTGCGGAGATTGGGAGGGGTATGGGGGCACAGGAAGATGTGGGTGGGGGCTGGGGGCACAGCAGGTGTGGGTGGGGGTGCAGCGGGGGGGTGCGCCCCGTCCCACCCCTCCCGCAGGTGTTCATCAGCAAGGACCTGGCCCAGCACTTTGGGTACCAGTCAGCCCCCGAGGCGCTGCAGGGGCTGCGCGGCCGCGTCCAGCCGGGGTAGGAGGGGGGTGGGACAGGGGTCACAGTGGGGGGCATGGCCGCGCCCCACGCCCACCCTCCTGCACCCCCAGGGCCACGCTGATCTGCGCCTGGGCCGAGGAGGGGGCCGACGCCGTGGGGCCAGGCGGGGAGCTGGTGCACGCGGATGCCTTCCCTCCGGAGACGCTTGTGGACACGCTGGGGGCCGGCGACACCTTCAACGCCGCCGTCATCTTCGCGCTCTCGGCAGGTGGGCGCGGCTGGGCGCGGCACGGCCACGGCTCGGCACGGCCCGGCCCGTTCCGGCTCGTTCTGGTGGGGCTGACGGCCCCGTTCCGCAGGGAGGAGCCTGCAGGACGCCCTCACCTTTGGCTGCCGGATCGCGGGCAGGAAATGCGGGATCCAGGGATTCGATGGCATCGTCTGAGCCGGCCGCGCTGCACCAGGGACCCCCGCACCCTCCGCGCCCCAGTGCCAATAAAGCCCCCGTGCTGCTCCAGCACCGCTTCCCGCGGCCGGGCCGCACCGACCAGGGCTCAGGCGCTCGCCGGCGGCAGCCCCTCTATTTCTGCATCCCGCCACGTTACAGCGTGACCGCGCAGGACGGGGGCACGGGGACCCCCCGAAACACCGTGTGCCCTGAGCAGGGCAGGGAGCAGGCGGGGCACCGCACCCCACAGCCACTGTGGGGCTGGTACGGCCCTGCCCACCGCCCCCCACCGCCTACCCTTCCCCCGCGTCCCCCTGAACCGGGGCTGCCACCCCCTCGGGGGCTTCAGCCTCGATGGCTTCGTCCCTGGGGGCTTCCTCTGCCTCCACAGCTTCAGCGCCGGGGGCTTCGGCCTCGGGGGCTTCCTCCGCATCCGGGGGTCCCGCACCGGGGGCTTCCGCTGCCTTGATGGGTCCCGTGCTGGGGGCCCCCTCTCTCTCCGCAGTCTCAGCCCGGGGATCCGCCTGCCCCTCCGCCAGGCTGCCGCCCCCCGCCTGTCCCCCGCGGGGCTGTCCCGGGGGTCCCCGGCGCGGGGGCAGCAGCAGCTCGGGGGGCTCGAGCAGCCCGTCCCCGCTCAGGTCCCGCCGCTCCAGGGCTCGGTCCACCAGCGCGGCCACCTGCGGGGACGGGGACGGGGTCAGGGCGCGGGGCGGGGGCTCGGCGGGGAGCGAGGGGCCGTGCGGGGCACCCACCGCCTCGGGGCGCGGCCGCCCCCCGTCCCGCCGCGCCAGCACGGCTCCCAGCAGCTGCAGCAGCTCCAGCCCGTCCAGCCGCCCGCCGCCGTCGTGGTCGTGCAGCGCGAAGAGGTACAGCAGCGCTGCGGGGCGCGGCCGCCGTGGGGCATGGGCGCCGTGGGGCTGCGGCTGCGCCCCTGCCGCCCGCGGGACCCCCGGCCCCCCCGCCGCCGCGCGGTCTTACCCTGCTCCCGCGTCATGGCCTCCGCGTCCCGCTCCGGCGGCCCCAGGCCCCGCACCGCGCTCCGCAGCAGCCTGGGGGCAGCGGGGCTGGGTGTGCGCCGCCCTGCCCCGCGGCTGCCCCCGGGCCCACCCCGCCCCACAGCCCCCGGGCACTGCCCGTGCCCCCCCTCCACCCCCCCCCGGGTGACTCCCCGACGCGCAGCCCCCGGGCCGGGGGTGCGGGGCCGGTGCCGCGGGGCGCGGACTCACGGCAGCGGGAGCAGCTCCGGGCTGAACGGGTCGGGATCCGGATCCGGCCCCGTGGCCGCGGGCACCTCGGGCCTGGCCGGGGCGAGGGGCCGGGGTTACCGGTGCCCCCGGGCCCAGCCCCGGGTCCTCGCCCGGACCCCGCGCCCCCCACCCGCACCCAGGCGCGCCCGTACCCCTGCCCCGCGGCCCTGGGGGCGGCCCGCGCCGCCGGGCCCAGCAGCAGCAGCAGCAGCAGCAGCACCCGCGGGCTCCTCATCCCGCACTCCGCGCACAAACACCCCGCTGCCGCCCGCCCCGGGCCACGTCCCCGCCACGTCCCGCCCCGCCCGGCCGGCAGCGCGGGGGTTAACCCGCACCCCTGCCCGCACCCAAGATGGCGGCCGGCCCCACGCGCGCCCGCTCTGGGGCGGGGCCACCGCGGGGGCGGGGCCGCGCCGGACCCCCCAGCACAGACGGGAGCGCGCGACCTTCGCCTCCAGTTTTAATGGCAGCAGCGGGGCGGGGGGGCTGGCGGGACCTCCTCCTCCCCGGGGCGGGCACTGCCCCACCCACGCGGGGCCACCCCCGCGCCCCCCGAGCGCCAGCGCCGGGGCCGCTCCCTCCTCTGCCCCACAGTCTGCACGGGACGGGCCGGGGCAGCCTGGGGGGTCCCGCCCGGCGCGGGGGGGTCCTGTCCTGCGCGGGCACGGGGGGGTCCCGTCCTGGCACAAGGGGGTCCTGTCCCGCGCAGGCACAGGGGGGCCCGTCCCGGCACAAGGGGGTCCTGTCCCGGCGCGGGGGGGTCCTGTCCTGCGCGGGCACGGGGGGGTCCCGTCCTGGCACAAGGGGGTCCCGTCCTGGCACAAGGGGGTCCTGCCCGGCACGGGCACGGGGGGGTCCCGTCCTGGCACAAGGGGGTCCCGTCCGGCGCGGGCACGGGGGGGTCCCGTCCTGGCACAAGGGGGTCCCGTCCTGGCACGGGCACAGGGGGGTCCCGTCCCGGCGCGGGGGCCTAGACGAAGCCCGGGAAGGCGAGCTGCAGCAGCAGGATGGCGGCCACGATGAGGCCGGCGCAGAGCAGGAGCAGCAGCCAGACAGGGAGGGAGCCTGCAGGGCAGAGCGCGGTGAGGGGGGCACCGCGGCCGTGGCCCCGACCCCCCCGCAGCCCCCCGGCACCCACGGCGGCGGGGCAGCAGGTGCAGCTTGCAGCGGCTGTCGACGGCCACGCTGAGCAGGGCGGCCTCGTTCCCCGCCAGCAGCTCGCGCCCGCCCCGGCTCTCGGGGACGAAGGCCACGTCCGTCACAACGATGCCGTGCGCCTCCTTCACGTAGTACAGCCTCTGCGGGGCACAGCGGGGGGGTGGCCGTGGCCGTCTGGCCCCCTGGGGGGGGCCGGGGCCACCCCCGCGTCCCACCCCGCCACTCACCTGCAGCGAGAAGGCGATGTGGATGGCGACGGAGCCAGTGACCGTGCCCAGCCCCAGGAAGGTGCCCGAGTCGCTGCGGGGGGGAGGGCAGTGAGCGCGGGCCGGCACAGCCCCCCGCCCCGCGGCCACCCGGCCCCCCGGTACCTGACGGAGAGGCAGGAGATGACCTCGCCGCCGCAGGGCCGCGTCAGCAGCGGCAGGAAGCTCCTCCCGTCCCACTTGGTCAGGTAGCAGGGCGGGGGGCGGCGCTCCCGCTTGTGGGGCACCTGCACCGTGTAGAGCCGCAGCGCCCCGGCGTCGTCCTCCACCGCCCCGAACCTGCCCCAGCACAGCGCGGGCTGCGGCGCTCCCCACCGCCGGCACGCCGCCCCCTGCACCCGGGGCCGCGACGGGGCCCGGCGCCCAGCATCCTCCCCTCTCCCCTCTCCAAACCAGCCCCCAGACCCCCAGAGCGTACGGCACAGCCACCCCCCGCCCCACTGTGGGGAGGCTCCGCGCACCCCAGACCACGCTGGGTCTGCGGGGCGGCCCGTCCCACCCCCCAGCCTCACCGGCAAGCCTGGTAGCGGTAAGCCCTGTCGGGGATGCCGGGCAGGTTCTCGTTCCAGCGCAGCCCCGTCACCAGCTGGTCCCGCTGCCACACGCAGCACTGGAAGTCCCGTCCCGCCGTCACCACCTGCGCAGAGACCGCGGGCGTCCGAGGGCGGCTCTCCCCGCGGAGCCGGGGAGCCTCCCGCCGCTCACCTTGTTGTCGGGGCCCAGCGCAATGTCCTCGATCTCCCCGTCGTGCGCTTTGAACTCCAGCGTCTTCTTCATGCTGGGGAACTGCAAGGGCAGGGCGGGCGTCAGAGCTGCGCCCCGCGGCAGCCCCCGGCGCAGCAGCTGGCGTCGCTCGGGGAAGGCGCCGGGAAGACGCCGTGCCACAGAACCGCACGTGCTGCCAGTCAGGCACCGCCACGTCCCAGCCTCCCCTGCGGACACACGCTGCCGCTGGCACGGCGATGCCTGGCCGCGGCTCCCGCCGCGCGCACCTCCCACAGGCGCAGGAAGCCGTCAGCGCCGCCAGTGACGAGCAGGGAGCCGTCGGCGTTGAAGCGGACGGCCTTCTGCAGGGCGTCAGGGCTCCGTCACCTCGCTCGTCTGGCTCTGCGTGTCGCTCTGCGCCGCCGGGCCGGGGCCCTTCCGCCTCCGCGGCCCCTTCTCCGCGCTGCCTGCGGCGGGGCGGAGCACATGGAGCCCTGACACGGCTGCCCGCCATGCCGCGCCCCACGGCACCCTCGCGGCGGGGAGAGCGGGGCCTCACCGTCGCGGCCGGCGCAGCCGCCGCCGGGCTGCGGCGCGCGCAGGCTGAAGCGCAGGATGTGGCAGCTGGCGTCCTGCCCCGCCGCGATGATGTCGCCGGCCAGCGCCATGCTCATGGTGGCGCGGGTCTCGGTGTCGTGGGAGTGCAGCAGGGAGGCGCTGAGCCGGCCCCCGATCTGCTCCAGCTGCAGGAAGTGCTGCGGCGGGGGGGGGTCGGCCTCAGCCCCCCCGCCCCGCTCCGCCCTGCGGCCGCCCGCCGCCCCACATCCCCCCCGGGGCCGCCCCCGCATCCTCACCCGGGGCCGCCCCGCACGCCCCCCGCCCGGGGCCGCCCCCGCATCCTCACCTGGGACCGCCCCGCACACCCCCCGTCCGCGGCCGCCCCCGCATCCTCACCTGGGGCCGTCCCGCACGCCCCCCCGCCCGGGGCCGCCCCCGCATCCTCACCCGGGGCCGTTCCGCACGCCCCCCGCCCGGGGCCGCCCCCGCATCCTCACCTGGGGCCGTCCCGCACGCCCCCCGCCCGGGGCCGCCCCCGCATCCTCACCTGGGACCGCCCCGCACACCCCCCGTCCGCGGCCGCCCCCGCATCCTCACCTGGGGCCGTCCCGCACACCCCCCGTCCGCGGCCGCCCCCGCATCCTCACCTGGGGCCGCCCCGCACGCCCCCCGCCCGGGGCCGCCCCCACATCCTCCCCTGGGGCCGTCCCGCACCCCCCGACCGCCGCTGCCACCCCTGCCCCACACCGGGCCGGGGCTCCCCCCGCCCTCCCGGGCCCCTGGCCCCACGCAGCCCGCCCGGCCCTGCAGCCCCCGCGGCCCCGTCACGCCCCCCCAGCGCCCCCCGTACCACGCCGTTGCGGATGCCGGTCTTGGCGGCGCCGCCGCCGCCGGCCGTGATGGCGAGCGGGCGCCGCGGGTGCAGCCGGACGGTGTAGAGCGGGAACGGCGCCCGGTACAGCTCGGCCGGCCGCCGCGGCGCCATGGCTGCGCCGCACACGTCAGCGCGTCACCGCGCCGCCGCCACGTCCGCACCGCCCCGCGACACGCCCCCGCCCAGCCCCGCCTCCTGTCATCGACAGCCCCGCCCACCGCCGCACCAGCCACACCCCTCTTCCCTCGGAGCCACGACCCCCGTCACCCCAGCCCCGCCCCCATGCGGCGCGGTCGCGCGTGTCCGTGGGTGCCGCCCGCGGCTCCCCCCGCCCCGAGCGCCCCCCGTGCTCCCCGCCTCCCGCCCGGGGCCGGCTGGGCTCGCCCCACCCCACCCCACGCCCCCAGCCCGTCACTCGTGGGCCCCTCACGCGGCCCCACGCCCGCGGGAGAGCCGCTCTGCAGCCCCACGGCGGGGCCCCGCACAGCCCCGGCCCCAAGGCCCCCAGCCCCAGAGCCGCCCGGGACGGCGCAGGGTGGGGGGGGGCTCCCCCGCCGCCGGCCCCTCGGGGTCCTCACCGCCGCCCAGCAGCGATGCGGGGGCCGGGGCGCGGGCCGGGGCGCGGGGCTCTCGCCTGCCCACCCGTGTAGCCCCCCGGCAGCGGGACGGGCGGGGAGCCGGCTGAGCGCGGGAGCGGGGCCCCCGCACCTCTGGGGACGCGCCTGCACCCCTCGGCCCGGGCCGGGGCGTGGGCAGGGGGGCAGGGGCCGCCCCACGGCCCGCGGGTGGGTGGGAGGCGGACAGAGGGGACGAGCGGCGCGGCGGGGGATGGGTGCCGTTCCCGGGCGCGTGCCCCCGCCCCGCTCCCGCCGCAGGGCCCCCCCGGAACGCGGGGATCAGGCGCAGTGGCCGGGACGAGGGGGGCTGGTGCCGATGGGATCCGTGCCCCCGTCCTGTGCGGGGGTCCACGAGCTCGGCGGGCACGGGACCCCGGGGAGGGCAGGGATGGGGGCACACGCCCCACACTGCCCACGGGGACCCCCAGCAATGAACCCGCAGCGAGCACCCCACACCGGCCTCCAGCCGGTGGGACGGGACCCCCGGACCCTCAGCCCGGGGCAGACACCCCCGGCCAGGGAGCAGCTGCCCCCCGCGCCGTGGGAGAGGGGCCGGGGCAAGGCCACTGCCATGAACCCCCCCGGCTGCCAGGCTCCTGCGCCACTCTGGGGGCTGGGGGGTCCCGCGGGCAGGGGGCTGGGGGGGGGCTCCTGCAACACCTGCGCTCCAGAATCATTTATTGGGGGGACAACGAACACAGAGGGGGGTGACAGGGGGCCGACGGGGGCACGGGGCAGCCCCCGGCCCAGGAGCGGTGCGGTAAGGCACGCGGCCGGGCCGGGGGGCAGGGGGCACCGCTCCCACCCGCCGCCCCCCCACCCGTGGTCCCAGGACCCGTGGCCCGGATAGGGGGTGCAGCCCAGCCAGCCCCCCCGGCAGGGACCCAGCCCCTCCCGGTGCCACCCTGCACGAGGTCCATGCCCCCCAGCCGGAGGGGGGCTGTGGCAGGGTGCGGGGGGCGGCCGGAACCCCCGCGCCGGGGGGCTCAGAAGGAGGTCTCCTGCAGGGCGTAGGCCGGGGCTCCAGCGGCGCGGATGTAGCCCTGTCCCTCCTCCTCCTCCCGCCGCCCGGGGCCGGGGGGGGCCAGGCCGTTGGGCACCCCATTGCTTTTGACGGCAGCGGCGGCGCGGTCGGCGTCCTGGGGGGACAGAGCGGGGGGCAGCAGGAGCGCGGGCGGGGGGCAGCAGGAGCGCGGGCGGGGGTGCTGGGCCCGGGCCCCTCACCTGGGCGGGGAAGCCCACCCCGCAGCAGAGCCGCTGGCGGTAGCGCCGGGGCAGGCAGCACAGCAGGCGCGGCAGCACGGGGTAGATGGTGCGGGGGTCCAGGGCGGCGGCGGGCGTGGGGCCTGGGGGGCACAGCGCGGGGTGAGCGGGGGCCGCCCCGCCGCTGCCGCCGCCCTTGCGCCCGCCGCGGCGCACTCACCGGTGAGCAGGCTGACCAGGAGCCCCACCAGGATGACGGTGGTGGAGTTGTGGGCGCTGTACCACATGTAGGACAGGCTGTAAAACCGCTGCAGCCCCGAGGGGCTGGGGTGGGCGCGCGTCAGCGGGGCGGCGGGCGGCACCTCCAGCCCCCGCACGCAGCCGCAGCCCCCCCCCGTCCCGCTCACCTCTGGGGGGCCGGCGTGGGGGGCAGGAGCGTGGCGGCGAGGGCGGCGGTGAGGTTGCTGGCGTCGGGGAGCGCGGTGCCGTTGGGCGGGGGGGCCGCCCCCGGGCCGTGCAGGAGGCCGCCGATGCCCACCCAGAAGGCCATGGCCAGGCCGGCCAGCAGCCCCACGACGGCACCCTGCGCCGGGGGGAGGGAGGGCGCTGAGCCCCCGGCCAGGCACGGGGCCCCCGGCACTGCGCCCCACACAAGGGGGTCGGACCCCCGGCCGGGCAGGGGTCACTCACCGTGGCGTTGGCGCAGGGGAAGAACATGCCCAGGCAGAAGAGCCCCAGGAGCGGCCCCCCCACCATGCCGAAGATGCTGATGGCCGCCTGCGGGGACACGGCCCTCAGCGCCAGCCCCTCACCCCGGCCACCCGCCCGCTGGGTGCTGCAGCTGGGGGTCCCGCACCCCCCGCACCCCTACCTGCAGCACGGGGCCCAGCATGGAGGAGACGTAGGCCATTCCCAGGCAGAGCAACCCATAGCCGAGAGCTGGGGAGAGGAGCAGGGGTCAGGGTGGCGCTGGGGACCCCTCACTGCCAGACCCTCACCCTGCGCAGCCCCCCGCTCACCCAGCAGCTTGGAGAGCAGCGTGGCGCGCGACTCCGACAGCCCGGGGCAGTGTGGCCGGACCAGGTCCTCCATGGTCACCGTGGCCAGCGAGTTGAAGGCGGAGGAGATGGTGCTGGGGAGGAGAGGGAGCGGGAGGGGGCTCGGCCCGGACCCCCGCAGCCCTGCCGGCCCCGGGGCCGCCCACTCACCTGAGGGACCCGCTGAAGAGGCAAGCGACGAAGAGGCCGGGCAGCCCCGGCAGGTCCTGCAGCACGTCCATCACGAAGTACAGCACCAGCTGCAGCAGGGGGGTCAGTGCCTGCGGGGCTGGGGGCTGCGGGGTCCGGCCCCGCGGGCTGCAGTGGGGGGGGGCCCGGCTGCCCACCTGGTCGGAGGAGCTGGGGCGCTGGGCGGGCGCCAGCGGGTGCTCCCGGTCGTAGACGAACATGACGAGGCCGGTGAGGCAGCTGAGGCAGAGGACGATCTGCTGGCAGGGGAAGACGGCGTAGCAAGAGCTGCGGGCGCCGGGCAGGCGTCAGGCGGGGGGCTCTGGGGGGTGGTGGAGGGGCCCGTCCCCGCCCCGGGACCCCCAGCCCCGGCCCCACTCACAGCTTGGCCTCCCGCTCGCTGCGGGCGCTGAGGTAGCGCTGCACCTGCGCCTGGTTCACCCCGTACAGCGACAGCATCATGAAGACGCCCCCCACGGCCAGGGTCCAGAAGGTGTGCCGCTCGAAGGGGTCGGGGTCCAGGCTGCGGAGAGCCGCCGCAGGGGGGGTCATGGCGCCCGCTCCCCGCCAGCACGGGGAAGGGGCGGCAGGAACGCGCCCTCCGCCATCCCCCGCATCCCCGCGGTGAGGCGGGGTGCCCGGCCCCGGGTGGGCGAGGGCGCCTCGGCACGGGGCACGGCGGGAGGCACGGCCACTCACTCGATGCCGGCGATCTTGCCCTCCTGCTCCGCCAGGCGCCAGACGCGGGCCATGCCGCCCACGCGCCGGGCGCCCACCACGATGACGGCCAGCTGCCCCGCGAACATCACCAGCGTCTGGAAGACGTCGGTCCAGATGACGGCCTTCAGCCCGCCCTGCGGAGGCACGGCGCCCGTCACCGCGGCCTGGCTCGGCGTGGGGCGCCCCGCGGCCAGCCCCGCTGCGGCGCGGCGCGCGGGCACTCACCAGCGTGGTGTAGAGCGTGCAGACCAGCCCCATGGTGAGCACCGCGCTCCAGAGGTCAAAGCCCGTCACTGGAAGCGGCAGAGGCCGTTAACGTGCCGGGGCGGGGGGGACGGCAGCCCGCCAAGGCGGGATGGGGCCCCCCAGCACCGCCCCTCTGTTCCTGCGCCCCCTTACCTGCGTTGAGGGCCAGCACGGGCGCGTAGAGCACCACCCCCATGTAGATGACCTGTGGGGAGCGCAGCGCTGCAGCCGAGCACAGCGCCCCGCGCCCCCCGGCCCCCCGGCCACTCACCATCTGGAAGATGAAGGTGACGGTGCCGAAGATCCGCACTGTCTTGTTGAAGCGCAGCTCCAGGTACTGCGGGGCAGAGGGGGCAGGGAGACGCGGGGTCCCGAGTCGGGGGGATGTCCCCCCCCGTCCCCACATCCCCCGTGGTGCAGAGCGGGGCAGGCAGCCCCGTGCCGGCACCTTGGCTCCCGCTGCCGCAGAGACGACGGGGCCGGGACGGGCGGGAGCACAGCAGGCTGGGCGCCGCGACGGGGGCACAGCGCAGCAAGGGATCAGGAGCCAAAACACCCGCCGGGCGCCATCAGCTCGTCCCCCGAGGCCACGCGCCTGCCTGCGCGCCCCCCCCGTCCCCGTCCCCGCTCACCTCATAGGTGCTGGTGATGCGCAGGCGGTAGAAGACGGGGATGAAGACGTGGGCCGGGATGAGCAGCCCCAGCAGGTAGGAGCAGCCGAGGAACCAGTACTCGGTGCCGAAGCGGTAGATCTCGGCCGGCACGCCCAGGATGGCCACGGCCGACTGGAAGGTGGCCAGCAGGGAGAGGGCCACGGGCAGGAAGCCCATGTTGCGGTTGGCCAGGAGGAACTCCTGCACCGTGCGCTGCCGGTCCCCGCTCAGCGCGTAGAAGAGCCCGATGGCGGACGACAGCACCAGCAGCAGCGCGAAGATGCTGTAGTCGATCACCGTGAACTCCATGGCGAGCCGCTCCCGGTGCCGCTGCCCCGCCGCAGCCGCCGCTGCCCCCGCTGCGCCCCGCCGCCCTCATGGGCGCACCCAGCGCCGGCAGCCGCCCCGGCAGCGCGTCCCGGCTGGCATCTCCCCGGCACTCGGAGCTGCAAGAGGAGGGACGGGAGTCAGCGCCGAGCGCCGCAGCAGACGCCACAGGGACCTTCGCTCGCTCCTCTGTCCCGGCCTCAAGGACCCGGCCGGACCAGGAACGGCCCCTTAAGCCCTCTCCTCCCTCTGGGCCGGGCACCGCGGCGCCCACCCCCGGCCTGCCCCCGCCAAGGGAAACGCGCGCCTCTCCCAAAGAGCGCCGAGGCCACGGCTGCAAAAACAGACCCACCCAGGACCCCGGCAGCACCGGCCCTGCCAGCCCCGCGCGGCCCCGGCAAGCCCGGCAGAACCGGCCCCACGCCGCCAAGCCCAACACAGCCGCCCCCGGCGCAAGGCAGCCCCGCCAAGCCCGGCAGCACCGGTGCTGCCCCAGCCAAACACAACGCGACCCGACCGCCCCGGCACCGCGCAGCCCCGCCAGGCCCCGCAGGGCCGCCCCCGGCTGAGACCCCAGCCAAGCCCAACACATCCACCCCGGCCCTGGCGCCAGCCGGCCGCCCCGGTGTCAGCACAGCCCGGCCAGCGCCGCAGCAGCCGCCCCTACGGCGGCCCCCCCTGCCGCGCCGGCAGCCCCCGGCCCCGCAGGACCCACGGACGCGCAGCGGAGCCCAGGCTGTGCCGGCAAGGAGGCGCAGGAGCCCCGGCACCCTCGCCCAGCTGAGCAGGGGCTGGGCAGGGGGTGACCCCCACGACGTGTGCCCCACACAGCCGGGGACGGACGGAGAGGGACCGCCAGCCTCGGAGGCTCCGGCAGCAGCCAGACGGAGCAGGTGTCCGAGCCACCGGTGGCCCTGGCACCCCCTGCCCTGCTCAGGGCCCCCGCCCCGGCCCCAGCCCCTGCAGAGGGGGCGGCCAGGCAGCACCAGGAGCGGGCACGAGCAGAGACCCCCCCTCCGCCCATGAGTGCAGGGGGAGCAGCAGGCCCCGGTGGGACAGGGGGCGCAGGATGGGGGGGACCCTACGCTGCCCCACCGGTGGGGCAGTGTTAGGGGCTGCCGCGGGGCACACAGAGGCCGAATCCAGGCTGCCCGTGGCGGGGGCCGGCGCTGCGCCCGCCGTGATCCCCGGAGGAATGTCTGCGCGGGGCACGTGTGGGGGGATTAGGCCGGGCCCCGCCTGGCACCCCTGCGCCTGGCACGGCTTGCCCGGGCCTGCCCGCCGCGGGGGCCTGGGGCGGCCGTGCGGCACGGGGCCGCGTCGGCCGGGCAGGAAGAGGGTGAGAGGGCAGCGCCTCCCCGCCGCCGTCCCTGTCCCAAATACCACCCCGCGTGGCGCGGCTCCCGGGCAGGGTCCAAGGTCACCCCGCCACATTCCACCGCGCAGACCAAACACGGGGCGGGCGGCCCTGACGGCGGCCATGCCGGCACCGCCAGCCAAGGCTCCCCGTGCCCGGGGGCCCCGGGGCGGCCCCGGCCCAAGGCCCCGCTCCCGTCCCGCCGTGACCCTGCCTGAGGCCCCGCTGCCCCCTCCCCTGAGGTCTCCGTGTCCCCAGCCCACGTCCCCGCCCCCTCAAAACTCAGCGTCCCAGCCCCCGGCCCCGGGGTTCCCCGTGTCCCCGCTGACCCCGCCCGAGGCCCTGCACGCCCGTTCCCGGTGCCCCCTCCCCGCCACTACCGTGTCCTCGCTGACCCCGCTGCCCAGCCCCGCCCCCTCCAGCCCACGGCCCCTCTCCCTTCCCCGGGATGCCGGTGCCCCCAGCCCCCCCGGGCCCGCAGTGTCGCGGTGCCCCCAGCCCTCCGGTCCCTCAGGGCCCCCGGTGCCCCCAGCCCCGGCTCTGCCCGCCCCCGGTCCCCCAGTGTCCCGGTGCCCCCAGCCCTCCGGTCCCTCAGGGCCCCCGGTCCCGCAGTGTTGCAGTGTCCCCGCCCCTCCGGTCCCTCAGGGTCTCCGGTGCCCCCGGCCCCGGCTCTGCCCGCCCCCGGTCCCGCAGTGTCGCAGTGTCCCCGCCCCTCCGGTCCCTCAGGGTCTCCGGTGCCCCCGGCCCCGGCTCTGCCCGCCCCCGGTCCCGCAGTGTCGCAGTGTCCCCGCCCCGCCGGTCCCTCCGGGTCTCCGGTGCTCCCAGCGCCGGTCCCTCCGGGCCCCGGCCCCCCTCGCCCCCGCCGTCCCCCGTGACCCCGGCTCCCCCGGTGCCGGCCGAGGGCTTTGGGGGCCGCGGGAGGAGCCCGGCCCCGGCTGCGGGGCCCGGGGCGGGCGGTGACCTTGCGGGGCGCGGCGGCCCCGCTGTAACGACACTCACCGGTCACCGGCCACCGGCACGGCCCGGCACGGCCCACGTGCGCCCGGGCAGCCGCCAGCGCGCCCTGATGACGCACGAGGGGGGGCAGAGCCGCCTTCCCGCCACTGCGCTCGCCCCGCCGGGGCGCGCCGTGATGGCGTCATGGGCCCACACCACCGGGGGGGGGCGGGGGGGCCGCCCCGGCCGCGCTCCGCTGCCCCGCGCAGGTCACCGCGCCCCCGCCCCGCCGCGGGGGGCCCGCGGGGTCCAGAGGGCGCGCGGCCGGGGGGGGAGGGGCAGAGGGGGTGAGGGCCCCGCCCCGCTCACCGGGCCCCGCCGCTCCCCGCCGGGCCCGCCAGGGGGCGCCCTCGCGCCGGGCGGTACCGGAAGAGCCCCGGTGCGCGGGGGTGGCGGCGGCGGCGGCCATGGGCGGGTTCGTGCTGCTGCTGCTGCTGCTGCTGCTGCCCTGGGCCGCCGCCGGCGCGGGGGTGAGCGGGGGCCGGGCCGGCGGTTGGAGGCGGGACGGGGCGGGGCGGGGCAGCCGGGGTCGAGGGGGCCAGGGGTTCGGGGGGGTCCCGGTGGCCGAGGTGTGCCCGGGTCGGGGGGTGCCCGGGCTCGAGGGGCGCCCGTGGTCTTGGGGCACCGGGGTCGGAGGTGCCCAGGTTGGGGGGCTCCAGGGGGTCGGGGAGTCGGGGGGTGCCCGGATCAGGGGGGTCCTGGAGGATCCTGAGGGTCGGGGGGGTCCTGCGGGTCGAGGGGTCCCAGGGGCCGGGGTGTCCCAGAGGCTGGGGGGTCCTGGGGGCCAGGGGTCCCCGTGTCAGAGGTGCCCGGATCAGGGGAGTCCCAGGGCTCGGGGTTCCCGGTGTCGGGGGGGTCCTGGGGGTCGAGGGGTGCCCAGATCGGGGGGGGGCCGGGGGTCCCGATGTCAGAGGTGCCCGGGCCAGAGGGGTCCCGGGGGCCGGGGTCCCGGTGTCAGACCCCTGTCCCCCTGAACGCCCCCGCCGCAGGTGTGCGCGCAGTGCCCGGGGCCGGTGCGGAACGGCTCGGTGGTGGCCCAGTACTGTGCGTCCCAGGCCGGCGCTGGGAGCGAGGGGCGCTGCTGCTGGGAACGGGGCGTCCGCCCGGAGCGCCTGCTGGGGTACAGGGGCTGCAGAGGGCGGGCGGAGGGGTTTGGGGGCCATGTGGGTGGGGGGTGCTCGGGGTGGATGCGGGAGGGTGGCTGGCGTAGGGGGGTCACCCAGTGGGTGTTGGGGGGCGTGGGGTGTGCAGGGGGGCGGGTAGGGGGATTTGGGGGGTGCCAGGCATGCTGGCATCCCTCCTCCAGCTGCTGCCCCCTCCCAGGCTGGACCTGAGCAACTGCTCCCTGCGCAGCCTCCCCCCGGCGCTGGCCGAGGCCGCGGCCGCCGTCGTGCTGTGAGTGCTCGGGCCCCGTCCTGCTCCCGCGAGGGAGGGTCTGGGGTGGGTCTGGTGGGACCCCCTCCCCGATGGGACCCCCGGGCTGGCACGGTCCTGCCTTCCTGGTCCCTGTCCGCACCGCGCTGCCCCAGGCCCCCAGCGACTGGTGACGGCCAGCGCAGCTTTGCCGAGGGGACATCGGGCCCGGCTGGTCCGGGGGCCTCCCCCAGTGGAGGGACCGTGTGGGTGGGCGAGGGCTCAGCAGCTCTGTCACCTCTGGAAAGCTGCGAGGCTTTTGTCACGGCGCCACGCAGCGTCCTTGTCCCTAAACTGGGGAGACGTGGGGTCAGCAGATGAGGAGTTGGCTGGACGGCCGCGGCCGGAGAGCCGCTGTCAATGAACGGCTCGACGTCCAAGCGGAAACCGGTAACGAGCGGGGTCCCTCAGGGGTCTGGGACTGGGGCTGCGCAGGGTCTTTATTAACCACGTGGTGGGATTGAGTGCGCTCAGCAAGCCCGCGGGTGGCACGAGGCTGCGTGGTGCGGTTCATTCGCTGGAGGGAAGGGCTGGCGTCCCCTGGGGCTGGGCAGGGCCCCCTGGCTCCCGAGGTCCAACCGGGCCACGTGCAAGGGCGATCCCAGCACAAATCCAGGCTGGCCGGGGCTCTGAGCAACCGGATCCGGTTGGAGATGTCCCTGCTCCTGGCAGGGGGTTGGACTGGGTGGCCTTGAACGGTCCCTCCCCACCCAGACCCCTCTGTGACCCTCTGACGCCATCCCAGAGGTGCCGTATCCCCAGGGCTGATGTCCCCGGCGGGGAGCAGCCTGGCCCCAGGCAGTGATGTGGGGCAGAGAGGGGACCCCCACCCACAGCTCCGCCAGCCCTGCGCTGGGGGCTCCCCCGGGGCAGGTGCTGTTTGTGGGCACCTGGGGCAGCGGAAAGTGGGGGTCCACGTGCCTGGCGTGTGTTTGCAGGGACCTGACGGAGAACCCCCTGACGTCCCTCCCCGACGGCTCCTTCCTGGGCTTCACCCAGCTGCAGCGCCTGTGAGTGCCGGGGCGCGGGGGCAGCCGTGGGGCCGGTGCTGAGCTCTGCTCCCCACGGCGGTGCCGCTGCCCTGGGGCCGGTGCTGAGCTGTGCTCCCCACGGCGGTGCCGCTGCCCTGGGGCCGGTGCTGAGCTCTGCTCCCCACGGCGGTGCCGCTGCCCTGGGGCCGGTGCTGAGCTCTGCTCCCCACGGCGGTGCTGCTGCCGTGGGGCCGGTGCTGAGCTGTGCTCCCCACGGCGGTGCCGCTGCCCTGGGGCCGGTGCTGAGCTGTGCTCCCCACGGCGGTGCCGCTGCCCTGGGGCCGGTGCTGAGCTGTGCTCCGCAGCGCGGTGCCGCTGGCGCTGGCGTGCCCGGGCGGCAGCAGCGCCTGGGAGGAGGTGATGACGCGCGAGAGCGGCCGGCTCTGCCAGGGCCAGAGGAACCCCTGCAACGGCTCCGGGGAGCTTGGTACGGTGGGGGGACGGGGACGGGGAGCTGGCCCTCGCCGTGCCCCGTGACCCCCGCTCTGTTCCGCAGCCTGGCTGTGCCCCGAAAACGCCGCCTGTGCCCCCGCCGGCCCCGGCCTCACCCAGTGCCTCTGCCATGGCCCCTTCCACGGCTACAAGTGCCTGCGGGAGGTGAGGACGCGGGACGGGACCCCTCTCCCGGTGCCCCCCGGCCGGAGCTGGCGCCGTCACTGCTGCTCTCTCGCAGGGGACGTTCCCGGTGCCGCTCTTCGCCGGGACCCTGGGAGCCATCACGCTGGCCCTGGCCCTGCTGCTGTGGGGCACCCAGCGCCGGAAGGCCAAGGCCCCCTGAGCGCGGACCGGGGCCCGCGCCGCTGCTGCGGGCTGGGGAGAATAAAGCTCACGGGACCCCCCACGCGTGTCTGTCCGGCTGCTGCGGGGCGCTGCGGGGCTCTCCAGGCTGCTCTGCGAGCCGGCCCGCGGGGCTGGGGGCGGGGTCCGGCGGGAGGGGCGGGGCCATGCAGATCGAGCACCGCGGGGCATGACGGGACACACCCCCACGCACCGAGAAGCCGCCGGCCGCGGCGTGAACAAACGCCGCGTGGGGGCTGCGCGGCGAGGCACAGCGTGGGGCTGGGACGGGCCGTGGGAGCGGGGCTCGGGCGGTCGGCGCGGGGTGTCGGCGTGTGGTGGGTGTGCGTGCGGCGGGGTGTCCCGGGCGGCGGGGGGTGTTGGGAGCATACTTACCTGGCAGGGGAGACACCATGATCAGGCAGGTGGTTTTCCCAGGGCGAGGCTCATCCCTTGCACTCCGGGTGTGCTGACCCCTGCGATTTCCCCAAATGCGGGAAACTCGACTGCATAATTTGTGGTAGTGGGGGACTGCGTTCGCGCTCTCCCCTGGCACGGCGGTGACAAGAGCAGAACGGGATGACGGAGCGCTGCCCAGGGGCTGCTGCACCCTGGGGGCTTGGGGTCCCAGTGCGGGGCTGGGTGCGGTGCCATCAGCGGCGGGGCTGGGCTGTTGCGCGCACTGCGCCCATCTCCGGGCCCCGCCGCCCGTGCGGGGACAGTGCCCGCGGGGACACCCCGGGCCGGGCAGGGCCGGCGAGCGCCGCAGCCGCCGCGTCACGAGCCGCAGCGGACGAGCCGTCCCCAGCCAGGGAACCTCGCTGCTCTGCCCGTCACCGCGCCGTTCCCGTCGCTCGGGAAAACGCGGGGAAAAACACCCGAGTCCTGCGGGCACCGAGCGCGCCGCGCCCGGCCCCGCTCCCTGCCCGGCTCCGGCCACCGGCGAGATCGCGGGGCGTGGCAGCCGGGGGCAGCGGGACGGGCCCGGGATCCCGCTTGACACCGCGGGGACGAGGAGGCCGCAGCCCCCAGCTCAGCGCCGGCACTCGGAGGAACCTGCCCCGGCCGAGCTCCCGGGAGCCAGCACCGGCACCGCTCCTCCCTCGCGCACTTTCAGATCTGCTCTTGTCACCGCCGTGCCAGGGGAGAGCGCGAACGCAGTCCCCCACTACCACAAATTATGCAGTCGAGTTTCCCGCATTTGGGGAAATCGCAGGGGTCAGCACACCCGGAGTGCAAGGGATGAGCCTCGCCCTGGGAAAACCACCTGCCTGATCATGGTGTCTCCCCTGCCAGGTAAGTATGCTCCCCACGCCCCCCGCCGCCCGGGACACCCCGCCGCACGCACACCCACCACACGCCGACACCCCGCGCCGACCGCCCGAGCCCCGCTCCCACGGCCCGTCCCAGCCCCACGCTGTGCCCCGCCGCGCAGCCCCCGCGCGGCGTTTGTTCACGCCGCGGCCGGCGGCTTCTCGGTGCGTGGGGGTGTGTCCCGTCATGCCCCGCGGTGCTCGATCTGCATGGCCCCGCCCCGTCCCCTCCTGGGAACGGCCCAAAGCTGCGCCAAGGGCGGCCCAAGAGGGGTCACACCCTGCAGCCGGCTTCCCGGAGCGGCGGCCGACACCCCGAGCCTGTCGGGGTTGCAGAGGCGCCCGGACGAGGCCCCGATCCCACGCCTCAACTTTTGGTCAGCGCTGCGGCGCTCAGGCAGCCGGTCCGGGAGATCCGTGTAGGGCCCCTCCAGCTGCGTTGTCCTCTCCTCTGCTCCTCACAAAGGGGAAATCCCAGCCGGAGCTGCCCGGCGCGGTCATTGCTGACCGACGGAGGGTCTGGCACGGAGGGCGGAAGCCCCGGCCGCAGACGGGGTCAAAGCTGCCCGAAGCAGGGACGCCAGCGCAGCAGGACTCCGGCCGGGGAGCGGATTTTCCCTGGGTGCAGAACCAGGAACGGCCTCAGCGTCCGGCAGCCGCCCCAGACGGGAGCGGCTCAGGGGCCAGACCCGGGCTGGGTGCGGGTGCGGCGTGAGGCTGCCCTCGGGACGGGCGCTGGTGCGGGCGGATGTGGGGAGCCTGCTTGTGACGCACCTCTGCAGACCCCACAAAGAGCCGCGTGTTGGGGTAGGACTCTGACGAATGCACTGCTCATGGGTTTTCTCTTTTGCATTAAAGCACAGCCGTGTCTAATTCACCCCAAGGGTGCTACAAAAATTCCCCACCCTACCCTGCCCCATCCTACCCTTCCGTCCCCAAGCAGGACGGCACACAGTGCGCTGTACCCCAGAGGTGGCTGTCCCAGCTGGGTCCCCTCCGGCCCCTCGCCCACCGCAGCTGCCGCCCGGGGAGCAGGGGACGCCCGGTGCGGTGCCGGCGCCGCTCAGCAGCCGCTGACACGCAGGCCATCAGCAGCCCCATGCCACGCGCAGTGGCGAGCGCGGCACCGCCGGGGCGGCTGTACCGCAGGTGACCCCATCCCGGCCGAGCCGGGCACACGGTCAGCCGCGGCCGTCAGCTCGGTGGGCTCGCTAAAGCTCTCCCTTGCGCTCGTCCGCCCCAGACTAACACCGGGAACAGGGAGGCACCGCGGGGACACGCGCAGAGGAGCCGTCTGGAGCAGAGCCATCCTGTGGCACAGCTGCCACCCCCAGCTGGGGTGTCCCCGGCTCGGGGCGCTGGGGGCCACCTCAGCCCCTTCCCCGCACCTCCCCCCGCGAGTGCCGCCGCCGCGGCTGCTTTCGGCGCTCCGGCTGCAGGGGCTGGGGGTCCGGCGGGAGGGCGCCAAGCCCGTCCCGTCCCCGCACCGTCGTTGCTGCCGAGGACAGAGGCCGTCGAGGTGCCGAGAAGGAGCCGGCTCCCTGCGGAGGGCGCAGCCGGCGCTCGTCGCCCTCGGCGGCCAGGGACGCGCCCGCCCGTGCCGGGACACCGGAGGCGGGACCCGCAGGGCCGGGGTGTGCGCAGGCCCCACGCCCGGGGGAGGTGCGCTCCATCCGGCGGCCTAAGCGCTCGCTCTTGCCGCTCGGACCCGCCGGCTGCGGCGGTCCGGACGCGGAGACCGAAGCAGGTGGGGTGCGGGTGCGTATTTACCGGCTTCGAGCCGGGCCCGCCCCGCCCCGCCCCGCCCCGCCCCGCCCCAGAGCTCAGCCACGCCCAGAGCTCAGCCCCGCCCAGAGCTCAGCCCAGCCCAGAGCTCAGCCCCGCCCCGCCCCGCCCCAGAGCTCAGCCCCGCCCCAGAGCTCAGCCCCGCCCCAGAGCTCAGCCCCGCCCCAGAGCTCAGCTCCGCCCAGAGCTCAGCCCCGCCCAGAGCTCAGCCCCGCCCAGAGCTCAGCCCCGCCCCAGAGCTCAGCCCCGCCCCAGAGCTCAGCCCCGCCCCAGAGCTCAGCCCCGCCCAGAGCTCAGCCCCGCCCAGAGCTCAGCCCCGCCCAGAGCTCAGCCCCGCCCAGAGCTCAGCTCCGCCCAGAGCTCAGCCCCGCCCAGAGCTCAGCCCCGCCCCGCCCCGCCCCAGAGCTCAGCCCCGCCCCAGAGCTCAGCCCCGCCCCAGAGCTCAGCCCCGCCCCAGAGCTCAGCCCCGCCCAGAGCTCAGCCCCGCCCAGAGCTCAGCCCCGCCCAGAGCTCAGCCCCGCCCCGCCCCGCCCCAGAGCTCAGCCCCGCCCCAGAGCTCAGCCCCGCCCCAGAGCTCAGCCCCGCCCCAGAGCTCAGCCCCGCCCAGAGCTCAGCTCCGCCCAGAGCTCAGCTCTGCCCAGAGCTCAGCCCCGCCCAGAGCTCAGCCCCGCCCGAGAGCTCAGCCCCGCCCAGAGCTCAGCCCCGCCCAGAGCTCAGCCCCGCCCCGCCCCGCCCCAGAGCTCAGCCCCGCCCAGAGCTCAGCCCCGCCCGGGACCAGGTCAGGGTGTGGGGCGTGGTCTGTCGGGGAGGGGGCGGGGCCATGCAGATCGAGCACCGCGGAGCATGACGGGACACACCCCCACGCACCGAGAAGCCGCCGGCCGCGGCGTGAACAAACGCCGCGCGGGGGCTGCGCGGCGGGGCACAGCGTGGGGCTGGGACGGGCCGTGGGAGCGGGGCTCGGGCGGTCGGCGCGGGGTGTCGGCGTGTGGTGGGTGTGCGTGCGGCGGGGTGTCCCGGGCGGCGGGGGGTGTTGGGAGCATACTTACCTGGCAGGGGAGACACCATGATCAGGCAGGTGGTTTTCCCAGGGCGAGGCTCATCCCTTGCACTCCGGGTGTGCTGACCCCTGCGATTTCCCCAAATGCGGGAAACTCGACTGCATAATTTGTGGTAGTGGGGGACTGCGTTCGCGCTCTCCCCTGGCACGGCGGTGATAAGAGCAGATCTGAAAGTGCGCGAGGGAGGAGCGGTGCCGGTGCTGGCTCCCGGGAGCTCGGCCGGGGCAGGTTCCTCCGAGTGCCGGCGCTGAGCTGGGGGCTGCGGCCTCCTCGTCCCCGCGGTGTCAAGCGGGATCCCGGGCCCGTCCCGCTGCCCCCGGCTGCCACGCCCCGCGATCTCGCCGGTGGCCGGAGCCGGGCAGGGAGCGGGGCCGGGCGCGGCGCGCTCGGTGCCCGCAGGACTCGGGTGTTTTTCCCCGCGTTTTCCCGAGCGACGGGAACGGCGCGGTGACGGGCAGAGCAGCGAGGTTCCCTGGCTGGGGACGGCTCGTCCGCTGCGGCTCGTGACGCGGCGGCTGCGGCGCTCGCCGGCCCTGCCCGGCCCGGGGTGTCCCCGCGGGCACTGTCCCCGCACGGGCGGCGGGGCCCGGAGATGGGCGCAGTGCGCGCAACAGCCCAGCCCCGCCGCTGATGGCACCGCACCCAGCCCCGCACTGGGACCCCAAGCCCCCAGGGTGCAGCAGCCCCTGGGCAGCGCTCCGTCATCCCGTTCTGCTCTTGTCACCGCCGTGCCAGGGGAGAGCGCGAACGCAGTCCCCCACTACCACAAATTATGCAGTCGAGTTTCCCGCATTTGGGGAAATCGCAGGGGTCAGCACACCCGGAGTGCAAGGGATGAGCCTCGCCCTGGGAAAACCACCTGCCTGATCATGGTGTCTCCCCTGCCAGGTAAGTATGCTCCCAACACCCTCCGCCGCCCGGGACACCCCGCCGCACGCACACCCACCACACGCCGACACCCCGCGCCGACCGCCCGAGCCCCGCTCCCAAGGCCCGTCCCAGCCCCACGCTGTGCCTCGCCGCGCAGCCCCCACGCGGCGTTTGTTCACGCCGCGGCCGGCGGCTTCTCGGTGCGTGGGGGTGTGTCCCGTCATGCCCCGCGGTGCTCGATCTGCATGGCCCCGCCCCTCGAAGCGGCCCTGCCGCAGCTCCTTCTATCTGCAAGGCCCCGCCCCTCCCGCAGGCCCCGCCCCTCCCGCAGGGCAGCGCCGCCGGGCGCCGTTACGGGGGCTGCAGCGCCGGGAGCCGCGCGGGGAGTCCCCGCCGAGGCCCGGGCACCGCCGGCGGCGGGCGGGGGGTGCGGCCGGGACGGGGGAGCAGCGGGCGCAGACGCAGCGCAGCCCCGGAGCCCCGGGCGCCGGGAAGCCCCGCGGGAGCTGCGCGGCCGGCGGCTGCCACGGCGCCGCGCCCCGGGGCTGCGGGACCGGTCACCGGTCGGTTCCCGCCGGGGCCGCCCCCGAGCCGGCAAGGAGCGCGGGGCGGGGCCGGCCGGGAGGCGGCGTGGCCGGTGCCACGGGAACCGTCACGGGCACGGTAACGCCGGGTGCGCTCCTTCGCCGCCGCTCGGGGCTGGGCCGCCGCCGGGAGGGACAAAATCCGGGCCAGGCGCGGGCTCACGCGCCGTCTCGGTGTGACCGCGCCGGGCCTGGCCGTCCGCAGGAGCTCCCCCCGGCCGTGCCGGTCCCCAGCGCCCATGGGCGGAGGGCCGCAGAGCTCACGTCCCGGCACAAAACCTTCTCCCGCCCGGCTCCCGCCGCGCTCCGGAGCCGCTCCCCTCGGGGCTCCGCGTCCCGGGCCTTTCTCTGTGACGGCCTGCGGCCCGCGCCACCCAACCGCGCTTCCCCGAGCGTGGGTGAACGGAGCGATGTCCCGTTCGCTAGCGCCGCCCGCCCCCGTGGAGATCAATTGATCAGCCGCCGCCGGGCTGTCCGTCCACCGGGGAGCTGCGGCCGGTCCCGCCACGGCCCCGGCGGGGGCCGCGCAGGGACTCAGCTCAGAGCCCGCGGCCCGCGCGCCGCGAGCAGCCAGCGGCGATGGCTGTGACCGCCGCCAGGCGGCGCCGCCGCGGCAGGGCCGCTTCGAGGGGCGGGGTCCGGCGGGAGGGGCGGGGCCATGCAGATCGAGCACCGCGGGGCATGACGGGACACACCCCCACGCACCGAGAAGCCGCCGGCCGCGGCGTGAACAAACGCCGCGTGGGGGCTGCGCGGCGGGGCACAGCGTGGGGCTGGGACGGGCCGTGGGAGCGGGGCTCGGGCGGCCGGCGCGGGGTGTCGGCGTGTGGTGGGTGTGCGTGCGGCGGGGTGTCCCGGGCGGCGGGGGGGTGTTGGGAGCATACTTACCTGGCAGGGGAGACACCGTGATCAGGCAGGTGGTTTTCCCAGGGCGAGGCTCATCCCTTGCACTCCGGGTGTGCTGACCCCTGCGATTTCCCCAAATGCGGGAAACTCGACTGCATAATTTGTGGTAGTGGGGGACTGCGTTCGCGCTCTCCCCTGGTACAGCGGTGACAAGAGCAGACTGGTGTTCTACTCTGGAGTTTCAGTGCTGCGGGGGTCGTACCCGCATCTCGTGCACTCCGTTGCGTGTACCGGACGCGGGGTCTCGCAGTGGTCCCCCGCTGCAGGCTGGTGAGGGACTGCGCGTGGTGCCCTCGGGACACGGGTGGTGACGTCACTGCCCTGTGGTTGTGCTTGGTCACCCCACGCGCCCGTCCCGTCCCACGCCGCGTGTCCCCTGGGTGCGGGGCCCTGCGGCCCCTCCCGCCGGGACGCAGCCACGCGGCTCCCTCACGTGGCGCGGAGCGCTGCGGTAATGACGTTGCCATCGTGACGCCATCACCCCGCGCCACGGGCTTCCGCATCCGGCTCCGTGCAGGCGGCGGCGGGGCCCGCAGCGGGGCGGTGGCGGCGGCTGGGAGCCCGCAGGAACCCGCCCGGGATGGCGTCCGGCGCCTCCCGCGGGCCGCGCTGCCGGGAACGGAGCCGCCGGGGCCGCTCGGGACGGGGGTCGGCTCCCGCCGGCCGCAGCCGCAGCCGGGTGCGGGAGGGCGAGCCCGGAGCGCTCCGTACGTACCGGGGGCGGGCGGGGCGCGCGGCGCGGTGCCGCCGGGGGAAGCATCCGGTGCTGCGAGGCTCAGAGCTGCGGGCTGCGCGGGGAGAGGGGCCGGCGGCTGCCGGTGCGGGGCTGGAGAGGCCCCGCGCCTGCCCGGGCCCGGAGACCGAGGCGGACCTGTTTTTGGCAGGGGAGCTGTCGCCGCTCGCGGAGCTGGACGCCTTGGCCTGCTCGGAGGAGGCAGCCGAGGCCGCCGGGTCACGGAAAAAATCTGCCCGAAACCAAAAAGCGCCGAGCGGCCCCGCCGACCCCAACGGCCCGGCCCCCGCGGAGCCCGAGGGGCGCGGCGAGCCCTCCAGGACCCCGGCCAACGGGGCCGTGCCCCCCGCCAAGGCGCCCGGCAGGCGCGGGCGCAAGCCCAAGACGGAGCTGCTGCTGCTGAAGCTGTCCCGGGACCTGGAGTGCCCGGCCCCTGAGCCCCTCTGCGTGCAGAAGGTGCTGGGGAGCGGCGAGTCGGCGGAGGGCCCGGAGACCCCCGGCCACGGGCGCCCCAAGAGACGGGCGGCCAAGGTGTAAGCAGGGGCGGCGGGCGAGGGGGCCGGGGGCGGGTGTGCTGCGGGGCTGGGAGGCACAGGCGGACGCCCGGTTCCTCCAGACCTCTGCCTCGCCTGGGGGTCTCGGTGCGTTCCCCAAAGGACTTTGTCCCGCGCCGGTGGGGCAGACTGGTTCCCCGCGGAACCATCTTTTCCAGGTTCGGGAGAACGTTTCTGCGTCCAGGGGTGCTGGGCGTGGGGAGCGGTGGGGGCCGCAGGTGAGCCCGGCGGCAGCGGGCTGCCTGCGGCGCGGCAGGGGTTTCCCTGGTTCCTGGCAGAGCCGGAGCCGGCACGCTGGTGCCCGGGGTCGGAACAAGCTGTGCGAGCCACGCCGCGCTTGAAGGGGAGGCCCACGTGCGCCGGGGCTGCCGAAGGCTCAGGCTGTGCCCGTGCTCTGCGAGGGCCTGCGCGTGCCCTGGGCTTGCAGGGGCAGAGCTGGCGGGGCTGCAGAGCCCCGTCCCCTCGCGCTGCCGCGCAGAGGGAGGGCGCGGTGCCCGCAGCGGGGTGCCTGGCGCGGGAACGCCCTGTGCCGAGGGCACTCGCGGGAAGATCTCTGGATTTTCTGCTTTCTGGCTGGCAAAGGGCCGCGCGCTGCTCTGCCGCCTGGCTGCCTTCCCCCGCCGGAGAGCCGGGGAGACTGCCATTCCCCGGGGGGACGCCGGCGGCCCCGGAGGCTGGCGGTGCACCCGGACGGGCTCTGCTGCAGCCCGGCTGGGCAAGGTGGGAGCAGATTGCTCGCCCGGACCGCGAGCTGGAGGGCTGCATTCGCCTGGTCCCGAGGGAGGGCTGGCCGGTCCCCTGCGGCCCCTCCACTCACCTCCGCGCGACGCCTTTGGTGTCCCAGGGCTTTGCTGTACCTGCAGGAGCTGGCAGAGGAGCTGACGTCTGTGTACCAGCCGCCGGCTCCCACGGAGGGTGCCCCGGAGCCAGGGCTCGAGCGTATCCAGAAGAAGCGTCGGAGCCGGAGGAAGAAGGAGGAGGACACGGATAGCGATGATCCCGCGCGAGATGCTGACTTTGTGCCCTCGAAGGAGGTGCTGCTGCAGGCGGAGGAGGAGGAGGAGGGGAGCGACGCGCCGCTCAGTGAGGCGTCGGAGCCAGAGCTGGAGGCGCTGCGAGGACACGGCGGGAAGTCGTCGTCTGCAGGGGTAAGGGCAGGGTCTCTGCCACCTTTGTCCCAGCGTGAGCAACACGACGTGTCGGAGCTCTCGGACGATGTCCCCAGCGCCGGCTGTTTGGGGCAGGACAGCCCTGAAGCAGGACCCGGCCAGGGATGGCGCAGTGCCCTGAGCCGCGAATCCAGGCGGGAGCTCTTTGGGCAGCGCTGGGTGGATGGGGACTGGGCACCGGTCCTCCTGGGACAGGGGCCGGGGGTCCTGGGCTCCTGCTGAAGCTGACGGGACGTAAAGGCAGGGTCCTGGGGGCTGCCCTGTGGTTCGTGGAAGTCCCCGGAACAGGACGTGGTGCCTTCAGCCCAGCGTGGCACGGTGGCTGCTGCTGAGGCCGGGGGAGAGCTCTGTGCCCGCGGCTGCACCAGTGCTGGCTCGGACAGGCGGGTTCCCCGGGGGCTCGTGGGGACATTTGGGGGGGCAGAGGCGGCCCTTTGGCTAGGCCCTGCTCTGAGTCTGCGCTTGTGCCCAGAGATCCAAGCCTCAGTGCCGAGGCCTCGCTCCCAACGGCTTCCACAACTCCATCATGGCCCCGGTGGAGAAGTGCTCCAGCCTCACCTGCAGCCTGTGAGTGGGGGCTGGGGGCGCTGGGGGGCTCGGGGCTACGGTGGGCGCCACACTTCCGCAGGTGCGGGGAGAAGGGAGCGTGTGCCATCCGGAACGTCGATGTTCCGCTGGCAGCTGCTGGGGAGCTGGGCCGAGGGAGGGTGTGGGGAGGGGGCTGCGAGCTCTCGGTGTGGGGCTGCCTGTGCCGCGGGCAGGGTGCGGGGGGCTGCCTGTGCCGCGGGCAGGGTGCGGGGGGCTGCCTGTGCCGCGGGCAGGGTGCGGCGGGCTGCCCGTGCCGCGGGCAGGGTGCGGGGGGCTGCCCGTGCCGCGGGCAGGGTGCGGGGGGCTGCCTGTGCCGCAGGCAGGGTGCGGGGGCTGCCCGTGCCGCGGGCAGGACCGGGCGGTGGGGCGCTCGCTGAGGTCCGGTGTGTCCGCTGCAGGCGGGATCAGAAGTACTCGCAGTGGGAGTTTCCCGAGTGGATCCCTGTGGCGCACAAGTGGACTTGTCTCTCTGACAGGTACCCTCGGAGCCGCGTGGGGGGCGGCTCAGGCGCAGCCCCCGTTCGGGCTGCGCGGTGGGGCGGGTCCCGGCAATGTTTGGGGTGAGCTGGGGCAAGGAGTGTGGGTGGAGACGACGAGGGCAGAGCGGGTGCTGCACCCCCCGTCCTGTGTTGGGACCGGGCAGCAGAAAGGAGGGGGCTCTCCTGTGGCCTTGGGGGTCGCGTGAATTTGGCCGTGGAGCCTTAGCAGCCCTCGGGGTGGCCAGCAGCCGGGTACGCCGGGCTGCGCAGAGGCTGGGATGGGTGCTGTGCCGGGGGGGGACTGGGTGAGGGGCGGGGGTGCGGAGACCTCCTCTCACCTTCCTCTTCCTCCCCAGTGAAGCCGCCCCGTACCTGCCGGCGGAGGAGAAGTCCCCCCTCTTCTCCATCCAGCGGGAGGGCATCGAAGACAACGGTGTCCTGTACCGGGTGAACAGGTCTGTGGCGGGGCGCCGCGAGGCGCTGCCGGGGCGGTGGCGGTTGCGCCCGGGACAGGGGGTAACCCCAGGGCGGTCCCAGCAGCCTCCCCGGGGCAGCGGAGCGGCGGTGGGCTGCGCGGCCAGCTCGTGTGGCGTGCCCTGGCCCGCGCGCTCCCCCGCAGCGGCGCTGCCCTTGCCCCGCGCCCTTACCTGCCTCCCCGCCGCAGGTTCAGCTCGCTGCAGCCCCACGAGGAGCGCGGGGACCTCTCCTTCTTCGTGGGCGGCCCCGTGTGGGCGATGGAGTGGTGCCCGTCCCCCGAGGGCTCGGCGGCCTCGCAGTACGTGGCTGTCTACTGCCACGGCAGCATGGAGGAGACGCACAGCGTGGCCGGGCTCCATGCGGGCCCCGCGCTGCTGCAGCTCTGGGGGCTGGGCGCGCTGCAGCAGGAGCAGGGGTGAGTGCCCCGGCCGCCGGGGATGGGAGGGCCCGTGCCTCCCGTCGCTCCCCGGCTGAGCGGCTGGCGAGGGGCGTCCTCCCCCAGAGCTGCCGGCCGCACCCTGAGCCCCAACGGGGGCTGTGCCGGCAGCCGGCTCTGCTGCTGGTGTGCGCTGGAGCTGCTGGTGTGCACTGGAGCCACCGGGCACCAGCTGCCGCGTTCCTCATTGCCCCACCCGTGCCTCCAGCGCTGCCGACAAAGCCGGGCTGGCCTACGCCATCGCTGCAGACCACGGCTGCGTCTGGGACATGAAGTTCTGCCCCAGCGGTGCCTGGGAGCCGCCCACCGCTGCCCGGAAGGTGGGTGTGCTGCCCGTGGGGCCGCCCTCGGTTCCCCCCGGGGCTCCGAAGTCCGTGCGTCGCTAAGGCCTCACCCTCCTGGGAGGGGGCTGGGGCGCCTCGGACAGGGACCCTGGGGCTGAGCCGTGTGTCCTTCCGCAGCACCCGCAGATGAGCCGGCTGGGCTTGCTGGCCGTGGCCTTCTCGGACGGCAAGGTGGTGCTGTACGCCCTCCCGCACCCCGGCGCCCTGCAGCGCTCCAGGAGAACCCAGGTAAAAGGTAGGAAGAGCCACCCCACTGGGCAGGGGCGTCCCGGCCCCCTCCCGCCGTGCCGGGGTGCTGAGGGGCTGGGCTGGGGCACGGCCGCGGGGCAGCCCCTGCTCGCCGGGTGCTGCGGGACCGTTGCCCCATGCGGGAGCTGCGGTCAGCGGGGCAGCGACCCCCAGCGCGCATCCAGGCTCGGGACCAGCGGCCGGGCTGGCTTCTGGCAGAGAGCGGCGCGGCAGGGGAAGGGGGCAGGGCTGCTTTTTGGTGTCAGAGCGCTGCTGCCCCCGAGATGGATTCAGTGACCGGGGACACTGCGGCAGCCCGGCCGGGACACGGCGCCCGGGGCAGCCCTGCCTGGAGCTGGGCGCGCTGGGACGGCGCTGTCGGCAGCGCTGCTGTGGCTGCAGCCGCGTTGCAGGGCGAGGCGTAGCCGCCGTAGCACGTTCCCAAACCTCTCCCCACCTCCCCGCTGCTGGGCGCGTGTCCTGTTGTGGCGGAGCTGCTCGTTCCAGCGCAGCCTGCGCTGTGTGTCCCAGCGGGGACCCGGGGCGCTGAGCGCTCGGCTGGCTCGGCCTAATGGTGCTTGTAATGGCCTCGTCTGCCGGGCGCCCAGCGAGATTGATGGCCGCGCGCCGCTCGTGGTCGCTCAGCCGTGGCCGGCAGCCTGCGCATCCCTGGCTGACAATGGGAAACGGCTTCCCTGCACCCCAGCGCGGCTGCCGGCCCACGTCCACACGTCGCGCTGCCGCCTGCGCCGACCGCGGGCGCTGCCTTTCGCGCCCCCCTCGCCGAGCGCCGGCTCCGGGTGGTTTGTGCCGGCTGCCGCAGCTCCCACGTGGGGAGCTTGCGGCAGGCGCGGATCCTTCTCCAGCCTGCAGAGCTCGGGCGGGCAGGACGGGTCCTGTCACGTAGCGGCGGCCTGGCTGCGGCCGCACGCGCTGTCGCTGCGCCTCACGGCCGGGCTGGGGTGCTGGTTTGCAGCCGCGGGACCCGTGCCAGGTTGCAGCGCTGGGGCCCTTGGGTGTTTCTGCCTGACCTCCCCGGCGCGTTTCGGCAGCCCGGGGCCGTGCTCTGCGCCGAGCCCTGGCAGTCGCGGAGGCGCTGAAGATGCATGGCTCCTCTGCGTCTCCTCGCGCCGCCGCCTCTGCCTGCGGCTGCCGCGCTCTGGGGCGCGGACGTGCCTGTCTGCGCTCGCTGTGCTGAGGACGCGGGGGGACCCTGCTGACCCCGGAGCTGTGGGGCAGGGGCTGCGCAGCACTCGTGCTGGGTGCCGCTGGCCGGGGAGACTCCCCGGCAGACACAGCGGTGCGCAGGGGGTCCCGCACGTTGTCCTGAGCCGTTTGGGCGCGGGGGTCTCTGCGCAGCCTGCCCTCCCTGGGAGCTCCCAGGCTGCTCCAGCCCCCGTCACCGGCTGCCCCGGCCGGCTCGGCCGCCTTGGCCTGGCGGAGCGGTCGGTCCTGCACGGCTGTTCCTTTCCTCCCCGGGGCGGTCGCGGTCTGGTCTGCCCCCCGTGTGTCACCGCGTCCCCTTGAGGTCGGGCTCTGGGCTGCTGAGCAGCTCCGGCCGCGGGGAGCTTCTGGGAGAGCCGGAGCCTGTCCTGACCTCCTCTCTCTCTTCTAGACGGCTCCCTCCACAAGCACGTTATCTGCAAGGTCAGTGTCCTCTGCGGCGCCCGTCGCCGCTGGCACCCCGCGAGCCTCGGGGCTGGTGCGGTGGGAGAGCTGGGGAGGGAGCCGGGACGCCTGCAGGGCTCGCTGGGGGCAGAGGGGAGCCCTGCTCCCGAACGCGGGTGTCCCCAGCTCTCGGGATGCGGGTGTCCCCGGCGCGGGGCGGTGACCGCTGTCCGTGCCTTGGCCTGCAGGTGCAGTGTGTTGCCACGCTCCAGGTGGGCTCTATCCAGGCAGGGAACGTGTCCGAGTGCGGGCAGTGCTTCAGCCTCTCCTGGATGCCCTGCAAGCCCCACCATCACCTTGCGGCTGGGTTTTATGATGGTGAGCCCCCCCCCGCCCACGAAGGGGCTGCGTCCCGCGGCAGAGCCTCCGGGAACAGCTCTGCGCTGCGCTACCGGGACCTGCTGCACCCGCGCCGTCCTGTGCTGCTCTGAGCCCCGACCCTGGCTCCAGCGCTGCGTGTCCTCTGCAGCCCCAATGCTGGCGCGGTCGCGGGGCAGCCGCCGGGGTGGCTCCTCAGGCGCGCGCGGTTCCGTCCCGCAGGCACCGTGGCCATCTGGAACCTGCTCACCAAGTCCCTGCTGCAGTGCGTGCGCCAGCCCGACGGCTCCCTCAAGCTCTACCCTTTCCGGTGCTTCCTAGCCCACGACCACGCGGTGCGGAGCATCGAGTGGTGCAAGGCTGACAGGTGAGGGGGGGGAGCCGGCGGCGGGGCGGGCGCTACGGGATGGGGGCCACCGCGTCCCTGCGGCGGGGACGGGGCGCGGCTCTGCACCGGGGTCTCAGCGCTGCCTTTCTCCTGGTTCTCAGCAACTTCCTGGTCACGGCAGGGAGCGACCGGAAGATCAAGTTCTGGGACGTGCGGCGGCTCTACGAGCCCATCAACAGCATCAAGCGGTTCCTCAGCACGGAGGTGGCCTGGCTGCTGCCCTACAACGGGGTCACCGTGGCCCAGGACAACTGCTACGCCTCGTGAGTGCCGGGGCCATCGCGGTGCCCGCTCCGTGCCCAGGGTCCGTCCCTGCCGCTGCGGTCTGGCCTTGCCTCCTCCCGGGTGTCCCCGGGGCTTCCGCTGCCCTCCCGCTCCCTGGGAGCCGTGCGGCGGCGAGGATGGGCTCTGCTCGCGCCGCGGCTGCGCAGCGTTGGTGCGGCCGAGGGGCCGCCGTCCTGGGGCAGAGGCAGGGTGGGCGTGGGGGAGGACGAGGCCCTTGAGCTGGGCTGGGCAGCGTGGCCCCGGGCTGGCACCCGTCAGTGGAGCGGTTCCGGGGTCTGGGTGTTCTCGCCCTCCTCAGCTCCCTCGCGATGCTGTGGCGCGCTGCTGGGGCGAGCATAGCCCCCCACCGTTCCGCCCGGGCCCCGGGGTCTCTGGGGAGGGGTGCTGCCGCCCGGCTCCGCTGTCCCGGGGTGGCGGCTCGGAGCTCCCTCCTCACCCGTTCCCGTTCCGTTGCAGTTACGGCCTGTGCGGGATCCACTACATCGACGCGGGGTACTTGGGCTTCAAGGCGTATTTTGTGGCCCCTCGCAAGGGCACCGTGTGGGTAAGAGGCTGGGGCAGGGCGGTTCTGCCCCGAGGGGTGGGCACCTGCCCCAAACCCGGCGCCGGCTGGGCCCCCGCAGCTCACCGCCCGGCCGTGCGAGGCCCTGGCTCTCGGGGTCACCTCCTGCCCCTCGGGGGGGTGTCCCCGCCCGCGTCCCAGCCCGTCCCTCCCCGGGGTGCAGGGTGGTGCCCGGGGGTGGGCCGCTGCCCAGCTGGGGCGGGGGGAGCCGTCGGGGTCCCGCGCCCTAGAGCGCTCTGTTTCCGCAGAGCATATCGGGCTCGGACTGGCTGAACACGGTGGCTGCCGCAGACATCACGGGCGAGCTGGTGGCGGCGGTGCTGCCCGACCTGGCCGTCAACCCCCTCAACGTCAAGCGGTCCTCGGACCGCAGATTTGTAAGAGGCGTCGCGTAGGGGCTGCGCGGTGGGGAGGAGGGGTGGCACAGCGGCCTCGGCCCTGGGGATGGGACCCCCGGGGTTGGGCTCGCGCGTGGGGCAGCCCTGTCCCCCTTGGTCCCCCGCCTGTATGGCGGCACCTCCTCCCTCTCCCCAGCCCCAGCCCCACGGGGCAGGGCAGGGCTCCTGGGGCCCCCAGCCCCTGGTTGGATGGGGGTGGACCCCCGCGGGCCGCCCTGAGCCCCGTCTCGCCCACAGCCGGTCTACAAAGCCGATGTGCTGCCCTGCAGCCCCGCCGGGCTGGAGGGCGGCGAGCAGGCGCTGCCGAAGACCAGGCTGTACAGCGAGATGGTGACCAAGAGCTACATCCGATTCCGGGACACGGACCTGGTAGGAGGGACGGGGCAGGGTGGGACCGTCAGCGGGACCTGTGGGAGCGCGGCGGGGCCTGCAGGGCTGCGGTGGGCGGTGGGAGCGGCGGGGCGAGGAGATGCCGCTCAGATGCGGCTGCCCTGAGCGCGTGGGGTCGGTCTGCGCTGCTGCGGGCTGGGGTCCGCAGGGAGGCTCCCCGATCCCAGGGCAGCGAGGGGCACGGCCATGGGCATCGGCCCTGGGCAGCTGCCACGCGCGCGGCGCTCCTGCCCGGGGCACGCTGCCCATCGCGGTGCCGCCGCTTCACAGCGCAGCTTCAAGAACTTCTCCAGCCGGGAGCCCATGCGCAGGATGCACGCGCAGGAGGTGAAGGCAGAGCTGAGCCTGGACCGCCTGCAGCTGGAGTCCCTGCACAAGGTGGGGGGCTGCGCGTGCCCACCGCCGCGCAGCGGGGTCCCGGTGCCGTGGCCCCCTCCCTCCTGACACCCTTCTCCGTCCCGCAGGTGCGCTTCAGCCCCAACCTGGACTCGCAGGGCTGGCTGGTGTCGGGCGGGCAGGCAGGCATCGTGCGGGCGCACTGCCTGGCGGGGCTGGCCGCGGGCGTGGGCCGCCAGCTGCTCCCGGAGCGCCGCGCCCGCTTCAGCTCGCTCTACGGAGACAAGGCCGGCAGCCCCGGCCCGGCCGAGCGCGCCCCGCTGCCGGCAGAGTAGCGCGGTGGGTCCCTGGTGCTGCCGCCACGCGCGCGCCCCGGGCGGGAGCTCGGGCCGGGGGCTGGCTGTGCTGGCGAGGGGCTGCGTGCCTGCTCAGTGCTTCTCACCCTCTGGGCCTCCCCCTCGAGGGAGGGACGGCTGCTCCTGGCCGCCCCCGGAGCGCGCGGGACGCTCGCGCTCGGAGCCCGGACGGGTCCTTCTGCGCTGCTTGGTCTGAGCTGGTGCGGGGAGGGCAGCGGGGCCGGTGCGTGTCCCCGGGTTAGCTGTGGGGCGTGGGGCCGGGAGCCCCCTGCGTGGGGCCGTGAGCCCCCTGCGTGGGGCCGTGCTTGCTCCTGCCTCCAGCGCCCCGTCCCCGGCCGAGCCCCGGCGCGGGCGCAGGCGGGGGCGCGGGGCCGTCCCTGCCCAGGCAGGGCGGCGGTGCCGGCGGGGGGCCGGGAGCTGGGAGTCGCTCACATTGAGCCTGCGTTGGGCCGTGCAGTAAACGTGGTTGGTTTTGTAGAGGCTGGCTGTGGTGCGCGCACGCGGCCCTGGGGCGACCACGGCCGTGGGGCGACCCCGCTCCCCCCTTGGCTGCCGCTGCTGCTGCTCTCCAACAAGTTTATTGGGGGCGGCGGGCTCTGCGGGGCCCGCTGGCCTCCGTGCACGGACAGATGGATGGACGGACGGACACTCCACGGGCGGAACGGACACAGGCTCACGGCGCGGGGACGGGATCGGGCCGGGGCAGGGTCCAGCGCTGGCCGGGGGCAGGGAGCGGGGCTGGGAAGCGGCCGCTCGGGGCCGAGCTCCGGGCTCTGGCTGCCCGGTCTCCCCCTGCCCGGGTGGGTGCAGCGGCAGCAGCTGCCCCCCCGCCCCACAGCCCGGGGGGCAGCGAGCCCATGGCCACGGGGGCCGTGGGGCACAGGAGCGTTTGGGGGCGAGGCGGGGTCTGGGCTTCCTGCATCCTCTCCCTCCCTCGGCCCCTCCAGCAGCTGCAGCGGCTCCCTCCTGTCTCCTCTCCTGCGGGGAACAGCAGGGCTCCGTGGGGGGACACGCAGTGGGGCAGGACCCCCCCTCTTCTGGGGCTGGTCACAGTGTGCGTGGGGCCTGGCAGGCCTGGTCCCCCCCCAGCACACCAGGGACCCCCGGTGCTGGGGGCCAGGCTGTGCAGCCCCCCCGGACCCCGCACTCCCAGGCACTGTCCCACCCCGGGGGTCCGCAGCAGCGGGGCCGAGGCAGTGCAGGGACGGGAGCCCCAGCGCAGCCCCCGCTCCTGTGCTGCACCCCCCGCTCCGGGGCAGCTCCTGAGGGACAGGGTCCGGGGCCAGGCCTGGCCCAGCTCTGTGGCGGCGAGGGTCTCAGGCGCGGGGGTCCTGGCAGTGCTGGCAGGCGGCCATGGCCTCCTGGTACCGCTCCACCTGCAGCGTGCACGAGCTGAAGCCGAACCTGCCCTGCAGCTGCGCGGTGGCTTCCCGCAGCACGGTCTCGGGGTCGGCGCTGGCGTCTGGGGATGGCACGGCGGCGCGGCTCAGCCCCGGGCGCGTGCGGGCGGGCGGCCGGTCGCCCCGGCCGTGCCGTGGGGCCGCAGGGGCTGGCTGGCCCGCGTGCGGGACACTCACCGACAGCCACGTGCGCCGACACGGCATGGTGGCTCAGCGTCAGGGCCCAGAGGTGCAGGTCGTGGACGCCCTTCACCCCGCTCACACCCAGCAGCACCTCCTTCACCGCCCCGAACTCGACGCCGCGCGGCGCCCCTGCCAGCAGCGCCCGGTCACGGCCCCCGGCCCCCAGCGGGGTCAGGGCTCGTGGTGGGAGCAGCCGGAGGTGGGGTCTGCCCCAGGCCGGGGTCGGCAGCTCAGGGGTCAGGCAGCCTCTGGCCACGGGGTGTTCGCTTGGGGTGGGGAGGATGGGCTGGGGGGCTCAGGGAGGCCAGGGAAGGACAGAGGGGTGGGCTGGGGTGTGCCCGGGTGGGGAGCGAAGGTTGTGAGGGGGTGAGCTGCCGCGTGGAGAAGGAGCTGTGGCAGCTGCAGCGCCCGCACCCGTGGCCCCGTGCCCACCACTCACCTTCCATGAGGACCCTGAAGACGTCCCTGAGGATGGTGACGGTGGAGCCGAGGACAAAGACCGAGAAGAAGAGGGTGCTGATGGGGTCTGCGACCTTGCACTGGGGCTGCAGAGAGCGGGGGGCTGCGTGAGGCTGCGTGGCTGGGGCGTGGCGTGGGGGTGCCAGTGCCCCGCGATGCGATGGCGGGGAGCCCAGCCCGGGCACCTTGAAGTAGATGATGGTGGCAGCCACGAGGACGCCGACGCTCTGCAGCAGGTCACCCACCACGTGGACGAAGGCTGCGCGGACACTGGTGCTGCCGGGCAGGGGGGCACGGTCGGGCGGGCAGCCCCCAGCGCACTCCAGCTGCTCGTAGCCCCCTGCGCCGTGGCCGTGGCCGGTGGGGGACTGGTGCAGGATGTAGGCCATGCTGGGGAGAGCGGGGCTGGCTCAGCACAGCGCGTGGTGCTGGGGTCTCACCCGGCCCCGGGCAGCGCAGGCACGGGGGGCACGGGCAGGCGCACCCAGGCCCCGGGGGGTGTGGGGCAGAGTCCCGCCGTGGGGCAGAGTCCCGCCGTGGGGCAGGGCTGGAGGCGCAGCAGGGACGGGGCAGCCGCAGTGCTGCGGGGAGGCGTGGGGCCAGGGCGCGTGTAGGGCCAGGGCAGGGACTCAGGTTTGGGGTAGGGGCCAGGGCTGAGGGGGGAGCCGCCTGGGGGGCCCGGGGCCGCGTGGCCAGAGGACGTACGGACACGGGCTGGAATCCAGGAGTGTCTGGGGGACAGGGAACAGGGGGAAGTGGCACCGGGGACACGAGGCTGGTGCACAGGGGCAGAAGGTGACCTGGGGGCCACGGCAGGGGCTTTGGGGTCCTGGGGGCACACATGGGGCAGGGACACAGGAGGGTCCGGGGGCGTGGGGGGGGGCGCGGGTGCGTGTGGCCCCGTGTGGGACGTACACCAGGTTGACGCCGACGGCGCTGGCGGACGTGGCCAGCATGGCTCGCGCCTCGATCTCGTAGTCGCCACTGACGATGCGGGCGGCCGCCAGGTAGACGAGGGCACCGGTGACGACCCAGATGGAGAGGACGGAGGCCAGCGCGCCCAGCGTCTCTGCGGGACGGCAGCCGTCAGCAGCCGCCCTGGCCGCGGGGCTGCCCCGGAGCCGTGCCCCCCGCTCACCTGAGCGGTGCCAGCCGAAGCTCATGGTCCTGGTGGGCGGGCGGGCGGAGACCCAGAGGGAGAAGAGGCTGACGGCCATGCTGCCCAGGTCCGTCAGCAGGTGGGCCGCATCCGTCATGATGGCCAGGCTGTGCGCCAGGTACCCGCCTGCGGGCACAGCGCGGCTGGCACCCAGTGCCCCGATCGGGGCGTCCCCACCCCTGACCCCGACCCCATCCCTGACCCTGTCCCCAACCCCGACCCCATCCCTGTCCCGCCGTTACCTATCACCTCCCCGACCATGAAGACGCAGCAGACGGCGCAGGCGACGCTGAGCTGCCGCCGGGCCTGGAGCCTGCCCGGGCCGGGGCCGGGGGCCAGGGGGCTGCAGTCGCAGCGGGGAGCGGGGGCCGGGGGGGGCGGCGGTGCCGGGGCGTCCGGGGGGCCTGCGAACAGACTGGGGGCAGGGGTCGCTGCCGGCCCGCCCGCTCCTGGTGCCCCTGCCCGGCACCCCCGGGGCTCCCAGTACCCGCGGTCCGGATCAGCCACCCGGGGCTCCCGCTGGCTGGCGTGCCCGCCCCGGCCCCGCCGCCCCGGTAACACCGCCCCCGGTAACACCGCCCCCGGTAACACTGCCGGCGGCTGCAGCCCCCGCCCCGGTCCCAGCCCCGGCCCGTCCCGGTCCTGCCCCGAGCTCCGCGACCGGGGCACCGGGAGGGGACGGGGGAGCCGGGCCGCGCACCCCCGGCGGGACGGGCAGCCCCGGGGCCGGCGGCGGGAGGCGGCGCTCGGGGCAGGGCCCAGGCCCGGGACCGCACGGCCGGAGCTGCCCCCTCACCCCCGCGGAGGGGCCGGGGCCGGGAGCGCTGCGGGAGCGGCCGGGGGTACCGGCGGCGGCGGGACCGCGGTGTCGCGTCAGGGGCCGGGCTGCTGGACGGGGCGCCGGTGCGGGGACGTGAGCGGTGGGAGGCGGGGGCGGGCGGGGGGCTGGTGTGGGGCTCAGGGCGCTGATGCGTGGGGCAGCAATGCGGGAGGGGGAGTGGGTGGCCGATACCGGTGCGGGAGGCGCCGTTCGGACCCCGGCAGCAGCCGGACGGGCACCCGAGGGGGGAGCGGGGCCCCTGTTCCGCACGGGTGGAGGCACCGGTGGCGGGGGGGAGACGGGTGCCGGTGCCCGGACGGTTAGGGCTGGCCCGGGCTGTGCGGAGGTGCGGGTGTCCGTGCGGGTGGATGAGCGCGGCGGGGGGAGTGGACGTTGCGGGTCCCGGGGGTGGGAGCTGGCGCTGCCGCGGGGCGGGGGAGCCGGGGGCGATGAGAGATCTGGGGCCGGCAGTGCGGGTGCGGGGGGACCGAGGGCTGCGGGTGCAGGGAACGGTGAGGGTGGAGGTGCCGGCGTGACGGGAATGCTGGGGGTGCCGGTGCGGGGGTGATGAGGGTGCCGGAGTGACGGGGTGCCCGAGGTGCCGGTGCGGGGGTGCTGGGAGTGCCAGTGACGGGGGTGATGCAGGTGATGGAGATGCCGGTGATGGGGGGCCCGTGTTGCGGGTGATGGGGTGCCGGGGTGCTGGAGGTGCTGGGGTGCTGGGGGTGCCCGCGCTGGGGCTGCTGGTGATGAGGGTGCCGGTGCCGGAGGCGATGGAGATGCCGGAGGATGCTGGGGGTGCCGAGGGGTGCGCGGGGTTCCGGTGATGGGGGTGATGAAGATGCAGGGGGTGATGAGGGTGCCGGTGATGGAGGTGCTGGCAATGGGGATGCCGGGGGGCGCGGGGGGCGCGGGCGCTGGCGGTACCTCTTGAGGCGCAGGCTGCCGTCGGCGCGGCCGCCCCGCGGGGTGACCAGGCGGGCGCTCTCGGTGCCGGTCGGGGGCTCCATGCGGGGGGCGAGCAGCACCGCGGGCACCGGCCGCAGGCCCCGCCCCCTCTCGAGGCCCCGCCTCCCGGACCCGCCTCCGAGGACCCGCCCCTCCCCTGGGCCACGCGCGGGCACGGGCCCGTGGGGACATCGGCGCGGGCGGGGGTGGCCGCGCAGGTCCGGCCGGGGGGGGCTCGGGGAACCTGAACGGGGGGTGGTGTGGGCTGGTCAGGTCCGGGGGGGCTGAGCGGCGGGGGGAGGCTGTTCGGGGGGGGGGCGGGGGGGGCTGCGTTCGTGCGGGGGCTGTGTGGTGCGGGGGCAGCCCCTCCTCTGTCCGCGGGCCGGCGGTGGGACCCAGATCGGGGGGCCGCGCCTGGGCAGCTGAGGAACGAGGACGTCGCCGGGCTGCGGTGAGGGGGGCCGTGCCTGGCCCACCCGAGCCCGCTCTGCGAGGGCGGCGGAGGGGAGCGCGGCGTTGCCCGCCCGGGCTGCAGCGAGGCCTGTGACCCGCGTCCCGTGGGATCCTTCCGGAGCGGCTGTGCAGGCGCGGGCTGCGTGAGCGGCCCGGTGTATTGCAAACGGGCCAGGCCCGGAGCGTGCTCGTCTGCGGCAGAACCTCTGGTCGGGGGCCAGTAACGACCAGCGCGCCCCGGGAGTCCGTACTGGATCTTCCCTAACGGTCTGCAGCGTGGGGCAGGGGTCACCCTCAGCAGGTTTGCGGGTGACACCGAGCAGCGGCACGCCGGAGCGTCGCGCTGCTCTGTGGTGCAGGGGCTCTGGAGGGGCTGGGGAAACGGGCTGGGGGAGCCTCCTGAAGTTTGGCACGGGGAAGGGCGAAGTCCTGGCCCTGGGGAGGAACAGCCCCAGGCACCAGTACGGGCTGGAGGCCACCAGCCGGAAAGCGGCCCAGCAGAAAAGGCCCCGGGGCCACCAAGGTGCTGGAGGGCCTGAGCGTCTCTGCCCTGAGGAGAGGCGGGGGGCTGGGGGGCCCTGAGGAGAGGCTGGTGGGCTGGGGGGCCCTGAGGAGAGGCTGGGGGGCCCTGAGGAGAGGTGGGGGGCTGGGGGGCCCTGAGGAGAGGCTGGGGGGCCCTGAGGAGAGGCGGGGGGGCTGGGATGCCCTGAGGAGAGGCTGGGGGGCCATGAGGAGAGGCGGGGGGGCTGGGGGGCCCTGAGGAGAGGCGGGGGGGCTGGGATGCCCAGCTGGGAGCAGGGCAGGCTCCGGGGATTGAATCCGTGTCCACGAACACCTGCAGGGAGGGGGCCGAGGGGATGGGGCCGGGCCCCGCCCGGGGAGCCGGGGGCACAACCTGGCCCCGGGGGGGTCCCCCGGACACCGGGACCCGCTCCTCAGCGCGAGGGCGGCAGGGCCAGGGGCTGCCCAGGGCGCTGGCGGGGTCCTGGCCCCGGACACGCCGGTCACGGTCCCGGGGGGCAGCTCCGGCCGCAGCGGGGGACCGGAGCGGGGGGACCCGGGCGGCGCGTGGGCGTCGGGCACGGGGCCCGGGGAGGGGGCGCGGCTGCCCCGGCCCACGGCGGGCAGGGGGAGGTGCCCACGCCCCGCAGCCGGACACGCGTGGGGCGCGGGGCGGGGCCCGCGGGGGCCGCCGGGAGCCGAGTGCGGCCCGGCCCGTCCCGGCAGCCCCCGCGGCCCCGTCCCGCCCGGCGGCGGCGCGGGGAGATGGCGGCGGCGGGCGCGGAGGAGCGGCGCGGCGCGTGGGGCGCGGCGGGCCCCGAGCGCGGCCCCGGCCCCGGCCCCGGCCCCGGCCCCGGCGCGCTGGGCTCGCTGCTGAGCCGCCTGCCGCTGGCGCCGTCCCCGCGGCGGCGAACCGCCAGCCAGTGCCAGCCCGAGCCGCCGCTGCTGCGCACCAGCAAGCGAACCATCTACACGGCCGGGCGGCCGCCCTGGTACAGCGAGACCGGCGCGCCCGTGGACGAGGCCTTCGTCATCGGTGAGCGGCGGGGCCGGGGCCGGGATGGAGCTGGAGCGGGGAAGGGCCGGGGCCGGGAATGATGGAGCCGCGGTGCCCGCGTCCGCAGGCCTGTGCGGCGGCAGCGCCTCGGGCAAGACCACGGTGGCGACGCGGATCATCGAGGCGCTGGACGTGCCCTGGGTCGTGCTGCTCTCCATGGACTCCTTCTACAAGGTGAGCGCCGGGGTCCGGCACGGCTGAGCGGCGTCGGTGCCCGTGGGTCCCGGGGTCCGGCACGGCTGAGCGGCGTCGGTGCCCGTGGGTCCCGGGGTCCGGCACGGCTGAGCGGCGTCGGTGCCCGTGGGTCCCGGGGTCCGGCACGGCTGAGCGGCGTCGGTGCCCGTGGGTCCCGGGGTCCGGCACGGCTGAGCGGCGTCGGTGCCCATGGGTCTGGCACAGCGCTGAGTGGCGTTGGTGCCCGCAGGTGCTGGATGAGGGGCAGCAGGCGCTGGCAGCCCGCAGCGACTACAACTTCGACCACCCCGATGCCTTCGACTTCGAGCTGCTCGTCAGCGTCCTCCGCAAGCTGAAGAAGGGCAAGAGCGTGAAGGTGCCGGTCTACGACTTCACCACGCACAGCCGCCGCCGTGAGTGGGTGGGTGCCCCAGCGGAGCCGGGCCGGGCCATGGGAGAGCAGGCAGGCGGTGCGCCGGGGAAGGGGGGATGCCTGTGGGGCAGGGGCAGGGAGTGAGGGGGCCGTAGGGTGCAGGAGGGTCGCCCTGGGGGGATCGGGGGTGTAGGGGCAGGGAGGGAGCATGGAGAGATGGAGATGGACGTGGAAACAGGGGCCAGCGCAGAGTTCAGGGGGTGGCTGCGGTGGAGGAGTGCAGGGAGGGCGGGGGGCAGAGGTTTGGGGTTCTGGGGCCTGGCTCCGGGTTCTGGGCCAGCGCAGGGTTGAGGTGTCGAGGGAGGGGGGAGAGAAAGGGCCCCGACACACTGGTGGCATAGGACGGTTATGAGGAGCCCTGTCTGCGGGTGGTGAGAGCCCGGCACGGGGCGGGGGGCGAGGCGTCGTCTGCGCCAGGTGCTGCGGGGCGCGCGGGGAGGGCAGGGCGAGCACGGCTCTTGTCTGCCCACAGAAAACCGTGTACGGGGCCAACGTCATCGTGTTTGAAGGGATCCTGGCTTTTGCGAACAAGGAGTTGCTGAAGGTATCGCTGCCTGATGCGGCTGGGAGAGCAGGAGGAGGCGCGTGGTGCTGTGCTGCGGGTGGGTGGGCACTGTCCTGGCCCAGCCCGTGGTGCCGGGTGCTGGCTGGGGGCTGCGGAGGAAGGGGTTGCCCACTGCTTGCTGGCAGAGCACCTCGTGCCAGAGACTCCGGGCAGGCAGCGCTGGGCGCCATCGCTGCGGGGGGCCAGAGATGGCTGGGCAGCTCTGACGGGGGGGCTGCAGAGGGGATGCTCACCCCTCCCAGTTTTCCAGCTCCTGGACATGAAAGTGTTTGTGGACACGGACTCTGACATCCGGCTGGTGCGGCGGCTGCAACGCGACATCATGGAGCGCGGGCGCGACATCGTGGGTGTCATCAAGCAATACAACAAGTTTGTGAAGCCGGCCTTCGAGCAGTACATCGAGCCCACCGTGCAGGTCGCCGACATCGTGGTGCCCAGGGGTGAGGCTGCGCCGCGTTTGCCAGACGCGACCCGAGCGTTGGGAGCGGGCGTCCCGGGATGGGTTTGGGTCAGCGTGCGTCTGATCCGGCTTCTCTGCTCTCCTCTCAGGTGGGGAAAACTTTGTGGCGCTGGACCTCATCGTGCAGCACGTGCACAGCCAGCTGGAGAAGGTGAGACGTGGGCCGCTCGGTTGCTGCTGGCGCGGACGAGGAGGAGGAGGGGGGCGGCTCCGCACGCAGCGGGCAGGATGAGGCTGCTCGCAGCCCTGCGCAGGGCTCTTGCTGTCGCCTCTGTCCGCGTGAGCGGTCTTGGCGCAGCTCTCGCGGCGGGCTGAGCTGCGACACGGGGGCTGCAGGAATGCAGAGGGGTCCGGGCGCAGCACCCGCGTGGGCGGCGACGCCTAGCGCTTGCGGTCTGGCCTGGCCTCGCCTCGTTCGCCTGCTGTCCCAGTCGGCTCTCTGTGACCTCGCTGCCCCGTCTGCGCCCCGCAGCCCGCCCTTGCCCTCGGCGGTGCCTGGCTGTGGTTTCCCTGAGGGGCGGGGGCTGGCTGGGGCTGCCCAGGGCGGCTGCGCCTGGCCGGCACAGTGACTGCGCGTCCTTTCTTTCCTTTTTTGCTGCGCCGGACGACGCTGCCCTGCCACCCAGCGCGAGATCACTGTCAGGTACGTGGGGACCTTGCCAGCCGTAGAGGGGCCGTCCCTGGGCTGGGGGTGGAGGGCTGCCAGCACCCGCTCTGCTCCAAGTCCTGCCTCTGCTCTGGCCCCGCTGGCCAGAGCTTTGCTGGGGTGCGTGAGCGTGGCTGCTCTTCCCGCAGCAGCTGTGCTTGTGTGACGGGCTCCCTGCGCTGCTCCTGCCCCGTTTCTGGAGCGCGGTTCCCGCCCTGCGTGTCGGAGTGCCCCGGGCTGCTCCCCTCTGTGGGAGGGGTGCCCCGGGCAGTCCCTGTTCTCTGGGACAGCCGCGGCGGGGCAGGCCCTCGTGCCGCGGCACAACCTGGGCATCCCTGTCCCAGGGTAGGGAGCAAGGCCTTGCCCGTGCGGAGCCGTGGATCCCGCTCCCCAGGCGCTGGCCGAGGCTCGTGTCTGTGGAGGCTGCCGACAGTTGGATTTGTGGTTGGGGGAGGTTTGCCCTGGTTTTGCGGGGCGGTGCTGCTTTGGGGTCTTGTACGGGACGCGGGATTTCCTAGGGACCAGGGCGGGAAGTCCCGGTGCTTTCCGGTGTCCAGTCTGTGTGGTGAGCACTCTGGGAGGAGGTTTCCTGCGGTCGGGGGCCGTGTCCCGCGCAGGGGGTCCAGCGCAGAGGCTCTGTGTGCGTGTGCTGTGCGGCTCTGACGGCTGGTTCCTCGCTGCAGGGCAGCTCTGGCCTCCGCCCACCAAGGGCAGCCCCTGCCGAAGACGCTGAGTGTCCTGGAGAGCACGCCGCAGGTGCGAGGCATGCACACCATCATCAGGTGGGTCCCTGCCTGCTTCGGGATTTCTGCGGCCCTCGCGGCAGGGCTGTTCGGTAGGGTCAGACTACGAAGCCCGCTGTGAGGTTTCCCCCTCTGCCCTTAGGGCTCAGGACGTAGGTGCTTTCTTGGAGCAGAACTGCCCAGTGGAGCTGGGTCTGGCTCACAGACACTTTTTTGGCGACCAGACCGTGGCGCACCCGCCCTGGCATGGCTTTTGAGCCACGGGCAGGCTTTTCTTACGATGAGAGGCTCCTCCTGCGCATGCTCACGCTGCGGCTGCGCCTGGCGCCCGTGCGTTGGGTCGGAGAACGTAACCTCAGGACCACAGGCAGGCTGTGCTCCTTGTAGGAAGCGCGGCGTTCCCTCTCCGGGCTCCAAAGGCGGTTTGCGGCGGTCGTAAGCCGGGTGCTGTGCGTCACCAGGCGATGTAGCACCGCGTGTGCGCCAGGCAGAGACCCGCGCCAGCATCTGAAGCCCACGTAGCTCATCCCTGGCCCCAGGCCGCTGGTAGTTCTGCGTTCAGGTCCGGCTAAGGGAGCTTGGGAGCAGGTGGGACCGTGTCCTCCAGCATCTTCTTGCTGCAGTGCTCTGGCAGCGGCTGCTTCATGGCCTGCGCCGGTTTCTCCCGCTTGCCCTGGTCTGTGCGCTCAGGGACAGAGGAAGGTGGAGGGGAGATGCCGGGGAAACAGCACCTCCAGGGCTGCGTGTGGTTTGCTTGCAGAGGAGCGGTTTTCCCTTATCCCGGGGTTACACAGGGAGAGCGGAACGCAAGCTGTGTGCGGCGGCGCGCCCCGTCTCCGGCCTCCTTGGTCCCGGGCTCTGGCACGGCCTTTTTCCTGCGGCTCCTGTTCCCTCGGGAGAGCCGGCAGCACGGCGCCGGTGCGTGCTGCTCTCCGACTCACGCGAGCCCCGGCTGATCCGGTGGCAGTGCCAGGGCCGGGTTTGTCCGGCCCTCGTCCGGAAGGGACGGCGCTGCAGGCACTGAATCCTTGAAGTCTGCGTCCTGTGCCTTGCCGGGAACAGGCTGTTGCGCCTCCGCCTTGGTGCCGCAAACGTCTGATGGCCTTAATCCGCTTGGACGGAGGAGTTTGTTCAGCTGCCGGGGTGGGGGGATCACACCCGTGCGGGCTGTGGCTGGAGTCCAGATCTTGAGTGACGGCAACGCCGCCGCGCTTCGGGGGCCGGCCGTTGTGCGAGCGGCAGGGCTGCGGGAAGGCGGACTTTGCCTCTTCCAGATGGTAAATCAAAAATACCACATTTATGAGGGGCGTTGCCTTGGCCTGTCAGCCACCCCCTCAAATCCTGCTGCAGCCCGGGAGAGCCGCAGCAGCGCTGTTGCCGAGATCTCTGAGCTGAAGAGCAATTCTGGTAAAAAGTTGCCGCGTTCAGGCGCAGCAAGGCAGCGTGCATTTCTGGGGCTTGCAGGGGACGCTGGGCAGCGCTCGTTTGCCTCGGCACACCAAACTCAGCCTCTGCGGGTGCGCCGGGGCGCTGCGAACCAGGGTTTCCCTCCAGCATCCCTCTTCCCGTCCCGCCTTTCCCAGTGCGGCTCCTGGGAGGCAGCCTGTTGGTGTCGGCTCGCCAGGCTGCTGCCGGCCGGCGCTTCCCTGTTACTCGGCGCTGGAGCTCCTCTGCGCCCCAGCCCGCTGCCCCTGGGGGATCGCGCTGTGGCAGCGGATGAGCATCCCGCCGAGAACACTCCTGGCAGACTCAGGCTTGGCGTCTCGGGGAGAGGCGGTTCCCAGCGCGATTTGCTGTTACTGTGGAGAGGCGGAAACTGAAATATGGCCCTGCACCAGCGTGGCTGAGAGATTTTACTCACGGTCAGGCCGAGGATGGACAGCGCAGTAAGGGTTTGGGTTGTGCCTTCCAACTTACAAGATGCTTCAGCATCGGGTGCAGGTTCCCAGAGTCAGCGGGAGCGTTCGGTGCCGCGCGTCGGGGCTCTGCAGCGCCTGAACGGCCCTTTCTGCCCCCGACAGCCCCGGAGCAGAACGGCGTTCCCCTTCCGACGCTGGCGTGGTGGTGCCCGCGCGCTGGTGGGAACCCCTGCGGCACGGCCTCTGGGTGGCGGGGGCCGCCCGCCTCTCGGCGCGAGGTTGCGCTGGCCGGAGCCCTCTGGACTTTGTGCGCTGGCCGGACACGTTGTCCTGCGCTGGAGCCGCCCTCGGGGAGCTGTCGGTGCTTCGGTGAGGGGCAGAGGGAGGTGCGGGGCTCGGCAGGGCCAGCCGGCTGCGAGAGACGCCCGTGGCGGCAGCGCTGCCGCGGGGTCACGCGCCTGGACCTCGCGCGGTGCTCCCAGCGCTGCCGTGGGTGGGCGTGCGGGTGAAGCCCACCCGCGGGGCAGCGCGCTTGCCCACAGCCCACGCTGAAGAGACTGCAGGCAGGGCGCCTGTTTCTCCAAGACCAGAACTGGTTTGCTGTTGCCCCCGCTGTCGCAGGGCGTGTTGGAAACGTCCACGTTGGTCAGGTTTGGTGCTGGCTGCGGAGCCCTCGGCCGCGAGCTGCCAGGGCTGGCTGCAGAGACGTCTCTGGGAAGCAGCGGCTGTTTATCCTTCTCCTGAGCGCTGTCTGTCATCGCGGTGCGGTGTGAGAAGTGGCAGATGATGTCCTGAAATACAGAGTAAAAATACTCAAAATCCTTCTGCCTGTCTGGAGCGTTGCCAGCTCCACCTCTTCCATCTGGTGACTGGCGAGTGTCTGCGGGGCTCCGTTGTTCCTCACGTTCTCCAGAACATAGCGGGGGCTGCGCGGGCTGCGCTGCTTTAGGCACAGGTCACGGAAGACAGATTTCAGCTGCGTCCCGTTAGCCGCAGCCCGTGGGTGCCAGCTGCCTCTGGGTCACTGCTCAGCCAGGGGCTCGCTCTGGGGGGCTCTCTGGTGAAGTGGCAGCCAAACGGCAGCCGGCTGCATATTCGTTTGCCGGCGCCGCCACGGACTGCGAGGGACATAGCGCGACGCGGAGGGTTCTTCGTGGTCACGTTTTAGACAAGCAGGTCCCAGAACCTCCTGCTCTTGCTGCTGTAGGCGCTTTGCCTTCCGGAGCCGCGCGCGCCCAGAGGAGCCCTTTGAGCGGCGCGGGACCGGGACCCCGCTGCAGCTGAGTGGCGTGTCGCGCGCGCCCCTGTTACCGCGCTGCCCAAACCGCGTGTCGTAGGACACGCAGGGCGCTGTGCGGCAGCTTTGCTGGTGTGACCAACGAGTTAGACCGCGACACGCGCGTGCTGGGGGTCAAAACACTCCCAGCAGGAGACGCCGGCCTCCCCGCCTCCGCGCCGGGGGTTAGCGCGTGTGCAGGTACGGTTGGCGTTACCCCTCCTGGGAGGGGTGCCTGTGAATTACAGTCCCATGGTGGTTTTGTTCTGGTTTCTGTTTATTTAACTTTTTGCTGCCCTCAGCACTTCAGTGTTGTGGTGAGATAACACCCGGTGTTTCGAAATCTGTCTGGTGCTGGCAGTTTTTCTCCAAGCTGGCGCGCAGTCAGGGAGGAGCAGAGAACGCGTCGGACGCTTTCCCATTACCAGTGTCGGGTCCCTGGCCGCTCCTGGTGCGGTCTGGGCTCCCACCTCGAGGCGCCGCTGGAGCCGGCTGTCCTGTCCGTCCGTGTTGTGCCCCGCGCTCCCTGACGGCGCCCGTGCGGAACGCGGCTCCTGAGTTTCTGTTGCCCCAAGAGGCGGTGGTGCTGCCCGACGTTCTGCTGCCGCTCCCGCCCCCCGCTCTGTCCCGGCTCTTTGCGTGCGGTCAGCGGTTACGTCCCAGGTCTCCAGCCCTGCAGATCTTCCAGCACAGACTCGGCGGCAGCGCTCAGAGCGAGCGGTGCTGCGCGTCCGTGCTTGCGTCTCAGCGCCTGCCTCGTCTCTGTTCAGGGCCGGGGTGCACATCTGCAGCGAGCTGCTGCTGTTACGCTCGCTTGTCCCCATTTTTGCCGTTGGCTTTGTTCCCCTTGCTGGTCTAGCTAGCCCACCGCGCAGTCAGCTCTGAGCTGTCCCATCCCGGAGGGGACCGAGCGGAGTTGCGCGGCATCCTGTCGCGTTATCCTGTCTGTGGGATCTGCCGCGGGCTGTGTGTCCCCCTTCCAGGGGGACTGAACACGTTTCCTGACCGTGTGGTCCTTCCTAGACAATGCCCCAGGTCTTCAGCGAGCCCCGAAACGTGAGCGATTGGTAACTCTGCTCCTCAAGAGCTTCCAGGTCCCGCGGACTGCTCTCGTCACGCCAGCCTTCCTCTGCAGCCCTGCCCGCCGCTGTGGGGTGCAGCGGGGACGCTGCCCTCCTCTCACACGCTGTCCTTCCTCGACAGGAACAAGGACACGACCAGGGACGAGTTCATCTTCTACTCCAAGCGCCTGATGAGGCTGTTGATTGAACATGCCCTCTCCTTCCTGCCGCTGAAGGTGAGCGACCGCTCCCTGGCTGCGGCCACGGCCGCGTCTCCCCCTCCTGAGCCCCCGGGCCTCGCCGGGGCCCGGCTTCATCCCCGGTCCCTTCTCCTCCCCTTTCTGCAGTCGGTCACTGTGGAGACGCCCCAGGGGACGACATACGAAGGAAAGCGGTTCCACAGGCAGAGGGTGAGATGCTGGCCCGGCCCCTTTCTCCTCACAGGCAGGCAGCCGCCCCGTCTCGCGTCGGTGCGGACCGGGAGGACCTGCTGGCTCCCGGGTCCGTCCCTGTGCGGATGAGCCGCTCGGCGGGGCTTGTCCCCCGTCCCGCGGAGCCTCGGGAGCTCGCAGGAGCGGCTGCTTCCCCTGGGCAACGCCAGGCAAGCGCCTTCCCGTCCCCCTCCAGATCACCGGCGTGTCCATCCTGCGGGCGGGCGAGACGATGGAGCAGGCCCTGACGGCCGTGTGCAAGGACATCCGCCTGGGCAAGATCCTCATCCAGACCAACCACCACACCGGGGAGCCCGAGGTGAGCGGCACGCGCTGCGCCGGCACGGAGCCCCCGGCGCAGAGTCCCCGGCACGCGGGTGGGTGACCGCCTCTCTGTCCCTCCCCAGCTCCACTACCTGCGCCTTCCCAAGGAGATCAGCGAGGACTACGTCATCCTGATGGACAGCACCGTGTCCACGGGAGCCGCGGCCATGATGGCGGTGCGCGTGCTGCTGGTGAGGGGCCGGGGCGGCGGGGTGTGGGGCGCGGGGCGCGTGGCCGCCGGGCTCCAACGGCTGCGCGTGCCGCAGGATCACGACGTGCAGGAGGACAGGATCTTCCTGCTGTCGCTGCTGATGGCGGAGATGGGGGTGCACTCCGTGGCCTACGCCTTTCCCCGCGTCCGCATCATCACCACGGCCGTGGACAAGAGGATCAATGAGGAGTTCCACATCATCCCGGGCATCGGTGAGGGCACCTCGCAGGCCGGGCCCCCGGCCCCTCGCCCCGTGGCCGCGCGGAGGGAGCCCGGGGGGGATCGCGGGGGGGCCGGTGCTGCCATCCCCTCACGCTGTCCCCTCGTCCTTCAGGTAACTTTGGGGACAGGTACTTTGGCACCGACGGCCCCTCTGCCTGGTGCGAGAGTGACGGCATGGACTGCTGAGCTGGCCGGCCCCCGCGCCCCCGGCCAGGCTGGCCGCAGCCCCGGCCCCCCGCCTCTGCCCCCCAGAGGGGCTCCGAGCTGCCAGCCTGTGCCCACCCACCTGCAGCACGGCCCCGCCAGCCCCCGGCTCTCCGGCCCCGCCGGAGCCCCTCGCTGCCGGCCTCTCCCTGCGCCCCGCAGGAGCAGCCCCTCGCGGGACCAGTCCCTCCGAGGAGGAGGAGGAGGGTCGGCGTCTGCTGCGGCGCGGGGGGAGAGGGGGCTCCTCGCCCTCGGAGCCCTGCCCTGCGCCGGAGCGAGGTGCTCCGAGGGGCCGGGGAGCTCCCCGGGAGGAAGGGGCCGGGGTCCGGTCCCTCGCGGCTTCCCGCAGCCCAGGCCGGGAATTCCTGGCTGGAATCTGTATTTATTTGTATTTATTTTGAGCAGCTGCCCCCGGCTCTCGCGCAGGGCAGGCCCGCTACTTGAAAATCATCAGGGATTGGGGGTCTCACGGAGCCACCTGCGCCCCGCCGTGGGACGCCCCGGGGGGGCAGGGGCTGCCTCCGGCGCCGTGCCGGCGGGGGGTTTGATATTCAAACGCTCTCCCGGTGCCGACCCCAGCCCCGCGGACCCCCGGCGTCCCGGGGCGGCGAGGGGGCTCGGACGGGCCGCGAGCCCGCGGGGGTCCCGGCCGCCGCCACCCCGGTTGCTCAGGTTCTTCTTCCGCGGGGCAGCAGCGGCTGCGGGAGGGGCTGCGGAGCCGGGCCGGGGGTCCCGGGTGCCCCCCGCTCCGCCGCCCGAGGAGGCTCCGCTGCGCCCCCAGCCCCGGCGCTGCCCCCGCCCCGCTGCCCCGGCTGCCTTCGTTTTGTACCCCAATAAAGGAGCAGCGCGACCCCCGGGCTGCCGCCTCCTGCCTGCTGTCTGCGGGGTCCAGCCGTGTGCGGGGGGGTGCCGCCGTGTGCGGGGGGGGCTGTCTGCGGGCTCCGGCCGTGTGCGGGGGGGTGCCGTCGTGTGCGGGGTCCGGCCGTGTGCGGGGGGGTGCCGCCGTGTGCGGGGGGGGCTGTCTGCGGGGTCCCGCCGTGTGCGGGGGGCTGTGTGTGTGGGGGGGCTGTCTGCGGGGTGTCACCGTGTGCGGGGGGCTGGGTGTGGGGGTGTCGCCGTGTGCGGGAGGCTGTCTGCGGGGTGTCACCGTGTGCGGGGGGCTGTCTGCGGGGTGCCGCCGTGTGCAGGGAGGTGTCACCGTGTGCGGGGGCTGTGTGTGGGGGTGCCGCCGTGTGCGGGGCTGTGTGCTGACGGTGTCACCGCGTCCCGGGGTGCGGGGCAGAGGCCGCGCGGGGCCGGCGCCTGCGCAGAGCGGCGGCGGGCGCGGGCGGAAGCGGGCGCGGGGCAGGGCCGGGCCGGGGCGCTCGGTGCCGCCGCCCCCTCCGCCCCCTCCGCCGGCCGCGGGGCGCGGGCGCCATGGCGGAGGCCGGGCGGCCGCAACGGAAGCTGTCCCGCGTCGGGGAGAGCCTGTACCGCGTCCTGGGCCTGCAGAAGGGCAGCTCCCCCGAGGAGATCAAGAAGGCCTACCGGTGCGGCGGGGCCGGGGCCGTGCGGGGGCGGGGTGGGCCGGGGGGCGGTGCGGGACCGTGCGGGGGTAAGGGCGGTGCGGGCCCGGGGGGCCGTCCTGGGGCGATGCGGGGGCCGTCCGGGGGATGGGGGAAGGGGGGGGAGGCCGTGCGGGGGGCCGTCCCGGGGCGATGCGGGGCCGGAGGCCGCGGGGCCGGCCCGGGCCCGCCCTACCCGCCGCGCCCCGCAGGAAGCTGGCGCTGAAGTACCACCCGGACAAGAACCCCGATGACCCGGCGGCGGCCGAGCGCTTCAAGGAGATCAACAGCGCCCACGCCACGCTGAGCGACGCGGACAAGCGCCGCCTCTACGACCGGTACGGCTCGCTGGGGCTCTACGTGGCCGAGCAGTTCGGGGACGATGCGGTCAAGCACTACTTCCTCATGTCCAAGTGGTGGTTCCAGGTGAGCCTGACCCCCCGCGCGGGCCGCTGCGACCCCGGGCGGGCTGCTGGCGGGGGTCTCACGGGGGCCGCCGGCCCGTCCTCCGCAGGCCCTGGCCCTGTGCTGCGGCGCTCTCACCTGCTGCTGCTGCTGCTGCTGCTGCTTCTTCTGCTGTGGGACCTGCTGCCCGCCGAAGGAGGACGACTCCTACAAGTACGTCGACCCCGAGGACCTGGAGGCACAGATGCGTGCAGAGGACGGCGGTGAGTCAGGTGTCCGTGCCTGTGTCCATGTCCGTGCCCGTGCCCGTGCCCGTGTATGGGTGAGTCAGGCTCTCTGTCTCTCTGGAGCCCCAGCGGCTGCCCGGCTTTGTCTTGTGTGGGGCTCTGGGGGGTCCCCGCGTCTCATCCCGCAGCGGGGTCAGGGCTCTGGTCTGGGGCTCGGACCAGGCTTGGCTGCATCCCGTGCTTAACAGCCAACCCGTGCCTTCTCCTTCCTCGTCTGCCCCTGGGCCAGGGCTCTCTGAAGCCCCTGCACGGGTCTGCGGCCGAGAGACACTTGGGCTGCTGCCCTCCTGGGGTGGGAGCATGGGGAGGGCGGCCGTGCGCCAGGCTGGCTTCATTCCCCGGGCGCGGGCCGTGCCGTGTCTGCGGGTGCTGCCACTGGGTCACTTTTGCAGGTTTCCCTGGGGCGGGGGGCACTGTTGCGTGGCTGCGTGACAGCTGGAGGTTTGGGGGCCGTGGTCTGCGGGAGCCTTTGTGAGGGTGCTGGGGCGTCCCGGATACCTGCGTGCCAGCACCACACGACGAGGCTCCGCTACTGAGCTGCAGCTCTTCTTTTCCAGACCCACAGATACCTGTCGTGGCGCAGCCCCCGCCGGCCGCCGCAGAGCCCTTGCCGGCTGCCAGCTCCAGGACCGATGCCTGAGGCTGGCCTCCGTCCCACCAGCTCCCCCAGGACTCCGGGCAGGGATCCTCCCTTGGGACTGTCGCTTTCCGGGACCCCGGTCACGCCGCCCGGGGTGGCTCTCCAGCCTCCAGGTGGCTAGAATCTCAGGTTAATTTGGCCAGCATCAACGCAGCTGCAGGGCGATGCGCCTGTGTCCCAGCACTGGTGGCAGAGGTGGCCCGGAGCCCCCCCTGCTGCGCCCCGTCCCCGGTGCCTCTCCGGCGGCTGTGCCCCCGCCAGGCCCCGGGCACCGGCAGCCGGCCCGAGCAGCCGCGAGCGGAGGCCTCTCCGGGCCAGGCTCCGCGGCTCACGAGCGGGAGTCGAGCGCCTCCGAGACCGTCAGCACTGTAACCTCTGGGGCTGGGCTGCGCCCGCTGCCCGCCCTCTCGGGGACCCTCCTGATGGGTGCTGGGTGCCAAATGCTGCTCGTGGGGTGGGGGTGCCACCTTCCAGACCCCCGTTCCTCTCTGCCCTGCGGTGGCCCCGGGGCGCTGCCTGCGCCCCACGTTCGCTGCTGCTGGCAGGCTCGCTGCAGGGCTGGGCCCCACGCAGGCACTTTCCGTGCGTCCGTAGCGGTTTTCCGGGCACCATTAAAGGAGGGCAGGAGGGCAGCGTGCTTCTCTGTGCTCTCTGTCTCGGCGAGGGCCGCCGGAACACTCTGCAGCCGCCCAGGCCTCTGCCTGGCCCTGCGCTGGGCTGGGGGCTGTGGCTGGGGGTCCGGCGGGGGTGGTGGCTCAGCAGGGTGTGCAGAGGTGGGTCGTGTCCCGGGTGCTGCTCGAGGGAGGGTTTTCTTGCAGGGGTGAACGTCCGTCTGTCTCCTGTCACCTTCCTGGGACCGCTCTGTGTCACCCAGCCGGTGCTGGCTCCCGCGGGGGTGGGCTCTTCCCTCTCCTCACCGCCGCGGTGCGCGGGGCAGCGGCAGCCTGGCACCCTGGTCCTGCCGGGGCATCTGCGGGGCCTGTCCCCGTCCCCCTGCTGCTGGGGCCTGTGTGGCACCGTTCCGTCTCCCCGCGGCCTGGTCGTGGGCAGCCGCCCGGGGCAGGAGCAGCGGTGCTGCGGCCGCGCGCTTCGGGCCCCGGCCCTGGGGCTCTGGCCCCACGTGTGCCGGGGGGCGGCTCGGGTGCTGCCTCGGAGCGCGGCTCCCCACCGGACAGGGCTGCCAGCTGCCCGGCTCCTGCCGGACCCAGGTCCCAGGGGACAGCGTGAGCCTGTGGCCCTTCCCTCTGCCTGCACGGGCTCTGTCTCACCCCCTAAATTTAGCCAGAGTGTCAGGGCGAGCGGTGGGACGGGGATGTTCCTGGCACGAGCCATCCCGGGCGCCCTTCCACGCTGCTCTTCGGGGACACTGGATGGGGTCTGTGGGGCCTGGGGGGCAGAGCGGGCACCCCCCAAGAGCCGAGTGACCCTGCCGCCCCGGGCCCGCTCCCAGCCTGCTGCCCCGCACCCTGCCAGCCTGCGCCAGCTCCGCCGCCACCGGGCCCTGGCCCCCGTGCCCTCCCCGGGCAGGGGGGGTGGGGGAGCCCTGGGCAGCAGCGCTGCTCCTCCCGGGGAGTGGGGCTCTGCCCAGGCCGGGGGCTCGGGGTGGGACGGCCACGGCGGGAAGCTCTCCCGGGCTGGGTGTGCGGCTCGGGCCCTGCTGCCCCAACTGCCCCACCGAGGGCACCCAGGCTGCCCGTCCCCGTGGGCCAGCCAGTCCCTGGTGGGTCAGTTGGTCCCTGTGGGTCACCCCATCCCTGTGGGCCAGTTGGTCCCCCGTGGGTCAGCCCATGCCCGTGGGTCAGTCCATCCCCCTGGGCCAGCCCAGTCCCGTGGGTCACCCCATCCCCGTGGGTCACCCTGTCCCCGTGGGTCAGTCGGTCCCCCGTGGGTCAGTCGGTCCCCGGTGGGCCAGCCCAGTCCCGTGGGTTGCCGCATCCCCGTGGGCCAGCCCGGTCCCGTGGGTCGCCGCATCCCCGTGGGCCAGCCCAGTCCCGTGGGTCACCCTGTCCCTGTGGGTCAGTCGGTCCCCCGTGGGTCAGTCGGTCCCCCGTGGGCCAGCCCGGTCCCGTGGGTCGCTGCAACCCCGTGGGCCAGCCGGTCCCTGGCGGGGCCGGGCCCGCGTGGGCCGGTGGGGCCCCGCTGTGACTCAGTGTCACCCGACGCCGCCGACAGCTGCGGCGGCCCCGGCGGGGCGGGGGCGGCTAAAATTAGCGGCGCGCTCCGCGGGGCCGGGGCCGGGGCCGGGCCGAGCCGAGCCGAGCCGAGCCGGGCCGGGCCGGGCACAGCCGGGGCCGCGGGGACAGAGCCGGGCCGGGCCGGGCCGGGCCGGGACCGCGGCGATGAACTTCGCGGTGGGGCTGAAGCCGCTGCTGGCGGAGGCGCGCAGCATGGAGAGCCTGGAGAAGCAGCTGATCTGCCCCATCTGCCTGGAGATGTTCACCAAGCCCGTGGTCATCCTGCCGTGCCAGCACAACCTGTGCCGCAAGTGCGCCAACGACGTCTTCCAGGTGCCGGCCCCGGCGGGCGGGGGGCTGCGCCGGGCCAGGCCGGGCCGAGCCGCCGGGACCCCCGGCCGGGCTGCGCGGGGGGCCAGGGCCGGGGCCATGTTGTGCCCATGCCTGTGTCCGTGTCCGTGTCCGTGTCCGTGGTGTCCATGTTCATGTCTGTGTCCATGTCCATGCCTGTCTCCGTGTCCGTGTCTCTGTTTGTGTCCGTGTCCGAGTCCGTGGTGTCCATGTTCATGTCTGTGTCCATGTCCATGCCTGTCTCCGTGTCCGTGTCTCTGTTTGTGTCCGTGTCCGAGTCCGTGGTGTCCATGTTCATGTCTGTGTCCATGTCCATGCCTGTCTCCGTGTCTGTGTCTCTGTTTGTGTCCGTGTCCGTGTCTGTGTTCGTGTCTGTCTGTAGTGTCCATGTTCATGTCTGTGTCCATGTCCGTGTCTGTCTCCATGTCCGTGTCCCTGTCCGTGTTCATGTTTGTGTCCATGTCCGGGTCAATGCCTGTGTCTGTGTCCATGCCTTTGTTTTCACTCGTGTCCAGGCCCATGCCCGTGCCCGTGTCCATGCCCGTGCCCGTGTCCATATCCGTCTCCATGCTCATCCCACGTCTGCATCCATGTCCATGTTCGTACGTGCCTGTGTCCATGCCAGTATCTGTGTCTGTGTTGTGCCCGTGCCCGTGCTCGTGCCCATGTCTGTGCGCGCGTCTTTGCCCACGCCCACGCCCATGCTCGTGCCCGTGCCCATGCCCGCGCGGGGGATGCGGGGCACACGGCCGCGGGGGCCGAGCAGAGCCTGTGGGGGGGGGGGGGCTGCCGGGGGGTGGGGGTGCCGCGGCCGTGACGCCCCCCCCGCCCCCCCCACCCCGCCCAGGCCTCCAACCCGCTGTGGCAGTCGCGGGGCTCCAGCGCGGTGCCGTCGGGGGGGCGGTTCCGGTGCCCGTCGTGCCGGCACGAGGTGGTGCTGGACCGGCACGGGGTGTACGGGCTGCAGCGGAACCTGCTGGTGGAGAACATCATCGACATCTACAAGCAGGAGTCGGCCAGGTGCGGGGCGCCGGGGACCCCGCGGGGCCGGGCGCGGAAGGGAGCCCACGGGGCGGGGGGGCTGCAGGCCCGGGGGAGGGGGGAGCCCACCCGCAGCGTGGCGGTAATGAGGCCCACGCGGGGCCGGGGGTGTCCCTGGAGCCGGGGGTGTCCTGGGGGCGAGGGGGTGTCCCTGGGGATCGGGGTGTCCCTGGAGCTGGGGGTGTCCCTGAGGCCAGGGGTGTCCCTAAGGTGTCCCTGGGGTGGGGGTGTCCCTGGGGCTCGGGCGTGTCCTTGGGGCCGGGGGTGTCCCTGTGGCCAGGGGTGTCCCTAAGGTGTCCCTGGAGCTGAGGGGGTGTCCCTGAGAGTGGGGGTTTCCCTGGGGGCTGGGTGTCCCTGGGGCCAGGACCCCCGGGTGCGCAGCAGTGCCGGCCCCCCGCCCGCAGGCCCCTGCACGCCAAGGCCGAGCAGCACCTGATGTGCGAGGAGCACGAGGACGAGCGGATCAACGTCTACTGCCTGCGCTGCGAGGCGCCCACCTGCTCCCTCTGCAAGGTCTTCGGGGCGCACAAGGACTGCGAGGTCGCGCCGCTGCCCGTCGTCTACCAGCGCCAGAAGGTGGGTGGCCCTGGAGGGGCGGCGGGGGCCGAGGGCCTCCCACCCAGCTGGCCCTCACGCCCGTCCCACCGCCCCCAGAGCGAGCTCAGCGACGGCATCGCCATGCTGGTGGCGGGGAACGACCGCATCCAGGCCATCATCACGCAGATGGAGGAGATCTGCCACACCATCGAGGTGGGGGCCGGGGGGCCATGCCGGTGGAGGTGGGACGTGGCGCGGCCGGCGCGGCCCCTGAGCCCCGCGGTCCCGCAGGAGAACGGCCGGCGGCAGAAGCAGCACCTGGGGCTGCGCTTCGACTCGCTGTACGGCATCCTGGAGGAGCGGAAGAAGGAGCTGCTGCAGAGCATAGCGCGCGAGCAGGAGACGAAGGTGCAGCGCGTGCGGGGCCTCATCCGCCAGTATGGCGACCACCTGGAGGCCTCCTCCAAACTGGTGGAGTCGGCCATCCAGGCCATGGAGGAGCCCCAGATGGCCGTGTACCTGCAGGTCTGTGCGGGCGCGGACGGGGGGGTGTGGGGCCAGGACCCTCGAGGGGGCTGTGCTGGGGGACTGGGGCGCAGGACCCTCGGAGGGGGCTGGGGCTGCCCCAGGGCGGTGCTGGGGAACTGGGGAGCCGAGACCCTCCGACGGGGCTGAGGCCACCCGAGGGCTGTGTGGTGGGGCTGTGGTCGCTCCGAAGGATGAGGGGGAGCTGGATGTACTGGGGAGGGGGGCTGTGGTCGCCCCAAAAGAAGGGGGAGGCTGCCCCGGGACGTACCGGGTGAGGGGGCTCTGGCAGGGGTGACGTCTGGCTCCCAGGGTCTCGGGTCTCGTGGCTCCGGGGAGACCCTGACCCCTCCTGCTTTCCTCCGCAGCACTCCAAGGAGCTCCTGAAAAAGTGAGTGGGACTGGGGGGCAGGGGCTGGGGGCGCGGGGGGCTGGGGGCCCCGTGGGTGCTGGACCCCCACAGCTCCCCCCGCCGCAGGATCACGGACATGTCCAAGGTGTCGATGAGCAGCCGCCCGGAGCCCGGCTACGAGAACATGGACCACTTCTCCATCAACGTGGACTATGTGGCGGAGATGCTGCGGACCATCGAGTTCCAGACAGGTGCCGGCACCGGGCCGAGCGCTGCTGCGCCCCGCGGGGTGCGTGGGGCTGCCCTGGGACGGGCAGACCCCCCCCCCCCGCCACCTTGTGCCCCGCGTGGGGACGCGTCCCCTCTTGCGCAGGAGTGGGGACATGCGGCCCTGCAGCCGCTGCGCAGGCACCCTGTGGGGCCCGGCCTGCCCCGTGCCCTTCTGGCTCGTGGGCTCCGTGTGCCACCCCCCGTGGGTGTCCCCGGGCCGCCCACCCCGCGGGGACGGAGGCCACGGCTGAGCTGACCCCTGCCCCGCAGAGCCGCTGGGCGAGGACGAGGGGGACGGACCGGGCGACGGCAGTGAGACCGCGGCAGACGAGGACCGGCCGGACGCTCTGGAGGTGCCCGAAGCCACGGAGGGTGAGTCCTGCCGTAACACGCCGTGCCGTGCCGTGCCGTGCCGTGCCATACCATGTTATGCCATGCTGTGCCATCCCGTGCTGTGCCATGCTGTCCCATCCCATGCCATGCTGTGCCATGCCATGCCATGCTGTGCTGTGCCATACTGTGCCGTGCCATGCCATGCTATCCCGTGCTGTGCCATGCCGTCCCGAGCCGTACCATGTTATGCCATGCTGTGCCATCCCGTGCTGTGCCATGCCGTCCCATCCCATGCCATACTGTGCCATGCTGTGCTGTGCCATGCCGTGCCATACTGTGCCATGCCATGCCATGCTATCCCGTGCTGTGCCGTGCCGTGCTGTGCCGTACCATGTTATGCCATGCTGTGCCATCCCGTGCTGTGCCATGCCGTCCCATCCCATGCCATACTGTGCCATGCCATCCCGTGCTGTGCCATGCCGTCCCGAGCCGTACCATGTTATGCCATGCTGTGCCATCCTGTGCCGTGCCATGCCGTCCCATCCCATGCCATACTGTGCCATGCCATGCCATGCTATCCCGTGCTGTGCCATGCCATGCCATGCTGTGCTGTGCCATACTGTGCCGTGCCATGCCATGCTATCCCGTGCTGTGCCATGCCGTCCCGAGCCGTACCATGTTATGCCATGCTGTGCCATCCCGTGCTGTGCCATGCCGTCCCATCCCATGCCATACTGTGCCATGCTGTGCTGTGCCATGCCGTGCCATACTGTGCCATGCCATGCCATGCTATCCCGTGCTGTGCCGTGCCGTGCTGTGCCGTACCATGTTATGCCATGCTGTGCCATCCCGTGCTGTGCCATGCCGTCCCATCCCATGCCATACTGTGCCATGCCATCCCGTGCTGTGCCATGCCGTCCCGAGCCGTACCATGTTATGCCATGCTGTGCCATCCTGTGCCGTGCCATGCCGTCCCATCCCATGCCATACTGTGCCATGCCATGCCATGCTATCCCGTGCTGTGCCGTGCCGTGCCGTACCATGTTATGCCATGCTGTGCCATCCCGTGCTGTGCCATGCCGTCCCATCCCATGCCATACTGTGCCATGCCATGCCATGCTATCCCGTGCTGTGCCGTGCCGTGCCATACTGTGCCGTGCCATGCCATGCTTGGCTGCCGTGCTTTCTCCCAGGGTGTCAGGCGGTCGGGGGCAGGGGACTGGGGCTGCCGTGCCCGTAGAGGGGGATGTGCCGTGACGTGGCCAGCGCCGTGTGTGGCTGTGCCGCGGTGTGGCCAGCACCGCGACTGTGCCGTGGCCCGCGTGTGGCTGTGCGGGGCCTGCAGCGTGCCGGGCCCTCCCTGTCTCCAGCTTGTCACCCCCTTTCCCCTGCAGATGTGGGGCCGAGACAGAAGCCGGCGAGCTCCCCCCATGGTGAGCCCCTCGCCGGGACTGGGGCGGGGAGGGCTGGGCGTGGGGCGAGGCTGTGGGGTGCCGCGGGGCAGAGGGCTGTGCGGATGGGGATGCGGGTGGGGAGGGTGACACCTCGGCCCCTCGCCGCAGCGGCAGGGTGGGGGTCGCGGGGTCCCCGCCGCGCGGTGCTGAGGCCCCTTTCCCGCACAGGCCAGCACTGAGCCGGCGCTGTGGGCGCCGTCGGCAGCAGGCCCATCGCCGCCCCTCGCACCCTCGAGGGGCCCAGCCCGGCCGCGGGGCCTCCCCAAACGCGGGCGCTGCCCCGCTCCGACATTAAACCTGTGTGAGGACACGGTCTGCAGAGTGGTGTGTGGGCTGGGGGGACGGGACCCGCCCCCCCGCGCTGGGCCCTGGCCCCACTGCCCCAGCGGTGCCCTGGTACCCCGGGCAAGGGGCTGCGTCCCTGGGGAGCCCCCGCGCAGCTCGGCCCCCTGCCTGCAGCCCCTGCCTGGGGTGAGGCGTGCGGCCCCCCCCGAGCCCCGCCAGCCCCCGCACTGGGCCAGATGCCATCTCGGCCGCGCCGTGGCCCGGGCGCACCGAGCAAACAGCGCTGGGATGAGCTGGCTGAGTACACAGCCGGGAGCGCCGCCGCCAGCGCTGCGTCGGGGCCCGTGCCCCCCACCCCGCCGGCCGAGCCCCCCGGGAGGGCCACAGCAGCGCCGGCTGCGTCACCCGCCTCGTCCTGTGCCGCCATGGCGTCACGGCTGATGTGGCCGATGATGTGCGTGGCAACGGGGGGGGGGGGGGGCCGAGGCTGGGGGTGTCCCCGCTGCCACCCCCACCCTGCCGGGGGGCGGCACAGGCTGGCTGCTGGGCCCACCTGGGACCCCCGACACCCGGCACCCCGCAGCAGGACCAGGGTGGGCAGGGCTGGGGCGCAGGGCCCCGGGTGAGGACGGGTGCGCGCGAGCGGGTGAAGCCCGACACCGGCGCGGGGCAGATCCTAGTGACCCCAGGGCCGGGCTGGGCCGGGCCATGAGGGGGTGTCCCCGAGGCCTCGGGGGGCCCTGGCAGCCGAAGAGCCCCTGTGCCAGCAGGGACACGTGGCCGGGCTGGGGATGCGGGGGGACAGGAGCTGAGCTTCTGCGGCCGGGGGAGAGGAGCCCCCTCAACTGCCTCCTGGGGTGCGGGGAGCTGGAACGGGACCCCCGGGCACAGGGACGGCGCAGGAGCTGCCGACACAAGCCGGGGCAGAGGAAATTCCCGTGGGATACCAGGAAAAACTCCTCCCAGGAGCACGGCAGCTCCTAAACAGGGGCTGGTGAGCCCAGAGCAGCTCCGGCCGCCCCCAGCGTGGGCCCCGCTCGGGGCAGGGAGGTGGGCGAGGGGGACCCACGCTGGAGCTGAGCCCCCCATGGGACGTGGCCCCGGGAAGTCCTCCCGCGGGACCTGGCCCAGCACTGCCCGGGGCAGGACTTCGCCCTTGTCCTTGTGAGGTCCCCGCCGCCCCCTCCAGCCTGGCTCTGCCCTCGAGTGGGGTGGCTGCTCCCCGCAGCGTTGGTGCCACCCATGACCTCGAGCGGGCAGTGCACGGCCGCCCTGGCAGCTGGGTGTCCCCGGCACAGTGCGGATACACGCGCTCAGGCCTGGCCGGGCCCGGGCTAAGGGACGTCTGCTCGCCTGTGTCCCTGCGCCGTCGCTCACGGCAGAGAATTGGCTGCGGGGGGATCGGCCCTGCCGCCCCAGCCTGGCTGCCCCCGCTCGCTGTTCGCTCCTTCGCAGCCTGAAACGCGCCCGGGATGGCTCGCGTGGTCCCCGGGGACCTCGGTGAGGCAGGCTGGCCCCCTGTCCACGCGCACGGAGGGTGGGGGGGCCAGGCTGGGGCTCCCGGGGGCCAGGCGCAACCCCTGGGGCAGGGACGGGCCGCAGCGACACTGAAGGGACTGCAGCCTCTGCTGCGCGTGGGACCGGTGCTGCTCAGCCCGGAGCAGAGGCCCTCGGGGGCTGGATCCACGCGTGCACATGCCTGATGGACGGGAACGCGGATGGAGCCCGGCTTTTCCCAGTGGCGCCCAGTGACAGCACCAGAAACAGCGAGCACAGACTGGAGCACGGGCGATTCCACTGAAACTTGTTTCCAAAGTTTGGGATTTTGTATTGTTTTGGGTGGTTTTTTTTCCTAAAAAGCCCCCAGCAAACCCCTTTTTACGGTGAGGCGGATCGAACAGGCTGCCCCGCGAGGCCGTGGCCGCTGCAGGCAGGAAGCTGCCCCGGAGTCGCTGCGGGGGAAAGGCCGGTGGAGCCCCCGTCCCGGCTCAGGCAGGGGCAGCTGGAGCAGGGTGTCTGGGTCTGTGTCCCGTCCGGGTTTAACGCCTTCCGGGAGGGAGCCGCTCTGGGGACCCCGTCCCACCACGGCCTTTCTCGCCGGTACAATCTTCCAGTCCCAGGTTCCTCACATCCAGATGGACTTTCCTCTTCCGAAGCCTGGACAGACACGGCCTCAAGCAACCAGCTGCGGCTGCCGCTGCGCCGAGCAGGGGTCGGGGCAGGAGCTCCGCCGAGACCCCTTCCTCCCTCGGCCGTCTCGGCGTCCCGTGGCCCCTCGTGAGCTCACCCTCAGCAGCCTCCCGGCCTTCCCCCGCTCCGCCGCCCTCCGCCGCCGCCTCCTGCCAGACCCCTCGGGCCAGGCCAGTGAAGCCGGCACGCGAAGCCCAGGGGCCGGACCCCGCTGCGCTGACACAGCCGCCACCATTGCGTCCCCAGGCAGCCCCCGGCGCTCCCGTACGGGCGGGCCGTGCCCTCCCCCTCCCCCCACAAAGGGTCCCCCTGAGCCATCCCACCCTGTCGCTGGGCTCGGGCAGCAGTTCCAGGGGCGGGGCGGGGGGCGAGGGGGTGGGGGGTCGCGGAGCTCGGGTTCCCCCCGGCTCACAGCCCCGGCTGCCCACATTTGGGCGCTCGGTGGTGGTGAGGCACCTGCCGCCCACCCACCCGCCGGGGACGCAGCCCCGTTCCCGGTGAGCCCGCCCCGCCCCGCGCTGCCTCACGCCTCAGCTTTCCACCACGTTTTATTACAAAAATCGGTGCGGGCCCGTCCCGCGCCCGGTCCCGCACCCACCGGCCCCGGCGGCGTCCGCAGCCCGCAGCGGCCGTGGGGGTCCCGGGGGTGCGGGGGCGGCTCAGCGCCCCACGGCGTCGAGGATGAGGCGGTTGCTGTCGGCGCGGGCGCGCTGGCTCTGGGCGCGGGCGAGCAGCAGCAGGTGCCGCAGGAGGTGGAACGTGAGGTCGATGGAGAGCGGCGGCTCGTCCCGCCGCGCCCGCCACGGCTGCGGGGCCGGGGGGGCCCAGGGCGGGGGGCCCCGCGCCTCGGCCGCGGCCGCCGGGACGGAGCCGTCGGGGCGCGCGGGGCGCGGGGCGGCGGGCGGCGGGCGGGCGAGCAGCAGCAGGAGGGTGAGCAGCGCCCGCCGCATCCTCGGCTCCGTCCGCACCTGCGGGGGCCGGGGGCTCAGAGCAGAGACCCCTCCCCGGCCGCCCGCACCGTCCCGCAAGCTGCACCCTCCCCGGTTCCCTGCCCCGGTGCGCCGTTCCGTATCCGCACACCCGCCATACCCAGTGCGCTGTCTCGTACCCGCACATCCCGCTTACCCGCGCACCGCCCCGTACCCGCACACCCCCGGTACCCGGTGCACCGTCCCGTACCCGCACACCTCTCCGCACCCGCACATACCCGGGCGCGGTCGCTGTCCGGTACTCGCACACCCCCCATACCCGGTGCACTGTCCCCTACCCGCACACCCCCCGTATCCGCACGCTGCCCCGTACCCGGTCGCCGTCCCGTACCCGCACACTCCCCGTACCGCACACCGTCCGTACCCGGTCGCTGTCCCCTGTGGCCGCCCGTCCGCTGGCGGCGGAGCGCAGCGCGATCGGTCCCGCGGGGCCGAGCCGGTGGCGCGGCGGCAGTTATATGGGTCCGGGAGCTGGGGCTGACGTCAGCGCCGGGCACGCACCGGTCGGGGGGGGCGGGGGGTTAGGGGCGGGGGGGGCACCGGGACGGCGGCGGGGAGCGGGGTACCCGGCAGCGGGAGCGAGCGCCGGGGCTGCGGGGCGGTGGGGTGATGGGCTGCGGGGCAACGGGGCGGCGGGGCGGTGGGACAGGCCCCGGTCTCGGTCCCGCGGGCCGCGCAGCTCCCGGCGGGTGCCCTGGGCCGGGAGTCGTCGGCCGTGATCCCCCCCCGGCGCCCCAGGCCCCCCGGCCCCCTCGACCCCCGGCTCGGCCCGCTGCGCCCCCCGGCGCTGCCCGCGCCCCTCCCGCGCGCGGCCCCGTTCGCCCGGCGCAGCCCGGGCCCGGTGCCGGCGGTGCCGCTGTCCGCGGTGCTGAAGGGCCGGGGCCCGCGGGAGCGCGCGGGCCGGGGCACCGGGACACAGGGACACCGGGGCACCGGGACACAGGGACACCGGGACACCGGGACACCGGGACACAGGAACACCGGGACACAGGGACACCGGGACACCGGGACACAGGGACACAGGGACACAGGAACACCGGGACACCGGGACACCGGGACACAGGGACACTGGGACACAGGGACACAGGGGCACCGGGACACAGGGACACAGGAACACCGGGACACGGGGACACAGGAACACCGGGACACCGGGACACCGGGACACCGGGACACAGGGACACAGGAACACCGGGACACAGGGACACAGGGACACAGGGACACTGGGACACAGGGACACCGGGGCACCGGGACACAGGGACACCGGGACACAGGGACACAGGAACACCGGGACACAGGGACACCGGGACACCGGGACACCGGGACACAGGGACACAGGAACACCGGGACACAGGGACACCGGGACACCGGGACACGGGGACACAGGGACACCGGGACACCGGGACACAGGGACACCGGGACACAGGGACACCGGGACACAGGAACACCGGGACACAGGGACACCGGGACACCGGGACACAGGGACACAGGGACACAGGAACACCAGGACACCGGGACACCGGGACACAGGGACACCGGGACACCGGGACACAGGGACACAGGAACACCGGGACACGGGGACACAGGGACACAGGAACACAGGGACACCGGGACACAGGGACACCGGGACACAGGGACACAGGAACACCGGGACACAGGGACACCGGGACACAGGGACACAGGAACACCGGGACACAGGAACACCGGGACACAGGGACACAGGAACACCGGGACACAGGGACACCGGGACACCGGACACAGGGACACCGGGACACAGGGACACCGGGACACCAGGACACAGGGACACCGGGGCACCGGGACATAGGGACACAGGGACACAGGGACATAGGGACACAGGAACACCGGGACATAGGGACACAGGAACACCGGGGCACCGGGACATAGGGACACAGGGACACAGGGACATAGGGACACAGGAACACCGGGACATAGGGACACAGGGACACAGGAACACCGGGACACCGGGACATAGGGACACAGGGACACAGGGACACCGGGACACAGGGACACAGGAACACTGGGACACCGGGACATAGGGACACAGGGACACCGGGACACAGGAACACCGGGACATAGGGACACCGGGACACAGGGACACCGGGGCACCGGGACATAGGGACACAGGGACACAGGGACACCGGGACACAGGGACACAGGAACACCGGGACACCGGGACACCAGGACACAGGGACACCGGGACACAGGGACACAGGAACACCGAGGCACCGGGACATAGGGACACAGGGACACCGGGACACCGGGACACAGGAACACCGGGACATAGGGACACCGGGACACTGGGACACAGGGACACCGGGACACTGAGACGCAGGGACACCGGGACACAGGGACACCGGGGCACCGGGGCACAGGAACACCGGGACATAGGGACACCGGGACATAGGGACAGCGGGATACCAGGACACTGAGACGCAGGGACACCGGGACACAGGGACACCGGGGCACCGGGGCACAGGAACACCGGGACATAGGGACACCGGGACATAGGGACAGTGGGATACCGGGACACTGAGACGCAGGGACACTGGGCCACTGGGACGCAGGGCACCCGCTGGCACCGGGCGGGCACGGGTGGGGCACACAGGGCCGGGCTGCGGCGGGGGCCTGCAGCGCCGTGCCCAGAGCTCGCAGTGCCCAGGTCAAAGCCGCGCGCTGGGGCTGGATGCCGCAGACAGCCCCGAGCGGCAGCGAGGCACCTCCAGCCAAATTCCGTGACTCATAGCGCGAAGGCACCGGAGCCGGCAGCGCTGTGCTGCATGCAGGATGTTCCAGCCGGGGCACCGGCCGCCGCTGCCAAAAGGGGAGGTGGCTGCTGGTGCACCGCACCGCTGCCTGCGGACCCCCCGGCAGCCCCGCGGCCCTGCCTGCAGTGGAGGGGGACCCAGCTGACACCCCGTGCCGATGCCGGCGCGGGTGCCAAGACGGGCCCAGAGCAGGCTCTTTCCGCCGCGCCGGCGTTAGGCAGAGCCTGGGGACAGGGGCTCAGCCTGGCCCCTCGCTCAGCGCGTCCCACGCCGGGCTGCAAGGGGTGGCGGGGCACAGCCCTGCCCGCAGCGAGGCTGCACACGGTGCCACGCACCCGTGATGTGGATTTGGCGTGAAGGCTGGCACCCGGCACCGCCTCCCACCGCTCTGGGGCAGAGCCCTCAGCAGGGGCTGGGCTCAGCGCCCCCCAGCCCTGGCAGCGCCCGCACTGTGGGGCTGGCTGCTCCTGGGACGGGCGCCCGGCTCGTGCCACGCTCGCAGCTCGCCCGCTGCCCGCACCCCCGGACCCTCCGCACCCCAGATGCAGCTGCAAGAGGCTCAGCGCGCTGGGGCTGCGCATGCCTGCCGTCCGCAGCCACCAACAAGCAGCGCCCACCCCGTGGGCTGGGGACAGCCTGGGCTGAGCCCCACCGCCCCACGCGGGGCCTGAGGCCGGACTGGGCCCGGCCCCCCGGCGCCCCGCTGCCGTGCACGCAGCACCCCATCGCAGGGCCCCAGCCCCACAGCCCAGCGCTGCTCCGCGGTGCTGCCGGGTGGCTGCAGCTGTGGCCCCTTCCCATCCCTCAGGCGCTGAGGGCCAGCCGAGCCCTGGGGCTCCGTCCCCGTCAGGGAGCACTGGGGCCCTGTGCGGGTTTCGGCTCCCTCACGCGCTGGGTTGCATCCATCTCCCTGGAACTGCACCCCAAAACCGGGGCCAGAGCAGGGCCAGCCCCGGCCTGGCCAGTACAAGCCAGCGTCAGGGCGAGTGCGCAAGGGCAGCGTGCGCAGGGGCTGGCGAGGACGCTGGCGCCGTGTGGGCTGGGAGGAGGAAGGACAGCGCGTCCCCCTCGGCGAGGGCCGCGGCAGTGGCCCGTCAGCAGCGCCCAGCCCGGTGCCGCGGCACGCGGGGACGGCTCCGTCCGGCTGCTGGGGCTGCGGTGGCGCAGCCGAGGGGCCCGGGGCCAGACCCCGGGCGGGATCGACCCTCGTGGTCCCTCCGGCTCTGCCCTGGGGGCTCTGCTGGGGACACGCTGGGCAGGGCGCTGCTGAGCCGGATCACGTCTGCACGCCGCCCGTGTAGGACGGGCCTGGATGCTCGGCTCCGCGAAGCAGCAATGCAGGCAGCGGCAGCGGCGCGGGGCTCCTCGCAGGCGGGCTCCTCTCGCCCGGGCACAGGGAGCCACGGCCACGTCACGGCCCTCACCCAGACCCCCCTGCCTCCTCCCCTCCGACGCACAGCCCCACGGAGCGCGCCGTGAGCCCGGGGGATCCCGCACCCCGTGTCAGCGTCCCCTGGGCGCAGCTCGCCCCGTCCCACCGCCCAGCAGCAGCGCAGGCACTGTCCCACCCCACGAAACAGCCACAGCGGGGCCCAGTGAGCCCCAAAGCCGCCATCTCCCCTCTGCCAGACTCCCTCTCCCCTCACCGCCACGGCAGCGCGCCCCCAGCCGCTCAGCACCGGCGCCCCAGCCCCTCGCACGATGCCAGCCCCACGGCTGCACGCTCGGCTCCCCGGGGGACAGGCAGAGAGCGGAGCGGCTGCCCTGCCCCAAGGCCCCGCTCGCCCGCCCGCCGGCCGAGGGACAGGGGCTGCGGGGCGCGGAGCCGCCGGCAGCTCCGTGAGCACAGGAACGACCGGCCTGAAACGGCTCCTGCGCAGCCCCCGGCGCGGGACGGAGGGCCGCAGCTCGTGTCAGCAGCACCCAGGGGGAAGAAGGAGGTTTATTGGGTGCTCCTCCTGTCCGCAGCGGAGCTACAGAGACCCGTTCGCAGGGGAACTGCACCCACACCCGCCGCTCTGGTTCCCCGCCTCCCTGGAATGCGTCACGGGGGCAGGAACACCCGTCTGCGGGGCCGCGGGCCGCAGAGAGGAGCGAGCGCCGACAGAGGAGCGCGTCGAGGGGCAGAGCTGCCCCACAGACCCGGAGCAGCCCCAGGCACCGGCCTGTCCCGGCGGGACCCGTCGCCATCGTCCCCTCCGCGCATCCCTGCGAGCGGCGAGGGCCACAGCTGCAGGCGGCGACAGCCCCGAGGAGCGAGCGGGACGGGAGCGGCCAGCACCGTGTCCCATCCCACCCACAGTCACGGGCACCCGCTGAGGGGCTCCGGTGTGGGGCAGTCAGGCAGGAGGGGCCGGGAGGGGCCGCGGCTCCCCCGTCACATCCGATTCGCCTTCCAGGAGAGGTAGCAGTTCCAGACGATGGCGACGCACTGGACGACGGCCAGCCTGGGGACAGAGGGGACAGGGTCCGCAGCCGCAGGCCCCGGGAGCCGGGGGGGCCGGGGCCACGGCGCGTCACTACCTGTGCCGCAGGGGTACGAAGTAGAAGTTGGCAATTTGCACCGGCGGCCAGATCTGGGGACAGGAGGAGAGGGCAGTGAAGGGGCCCTGCCGCGCCCACCTCTGCCCAGGGTGGGCATCCAGGGCGTCCAGCGAGCCCACGGCAGTGCCGAGGCGGGGACGGGGCCAGCAGCACGGAGGGGCACGGCCCCGCGGCAGCGGGACCAGCGCTTACGCAGTAGTTGGTCAGCAGGGCGTCCGTGTAGTCCTGGGGGAGAAGGGAGGTGGTGAGCGCCCAGAGCCACCCTGCACGCACGCTGGCACGGCCCCGGGGAGGCCGCGGCTGGCTGCAGCGGCAGGGCCCGCAGCTGGCACGGGCAGGAACGGCGCAGCAGCGTCTCCAAAGGGACGCCCGCGACCTGGGGCAGAGGCCGGCCGGGCCGCAGGCAGGCATGGGGAGCACACGGAGCCGCCGTCCCCCTGCCGCCATCCCCCCGACTCCACATCCAGCGGGGCAGCGGCTGATCCCCTCTGCCCCCCGCAGCCCCTGCCCCAGCTGCGCCCGCGTGGGGCAGGCACGGGGCAGGCGTGGGGCGGGCGCGGGGCAGGATAAGGCGCGGGGGGGCAGGGGGGCGAGCCGCGGCAGATGCGGGCAGAGCGGGCGCGGCAGGGCAGGCCGCGAGCCCCTGTCCACCCCACAGCCCCAGGCTCCCTGCCAGGCCCCGCGGGGCAGGACGGAGCGGGGCACCCGGCCGGGGCAGCCGCGCTGGGCCGCGAGGCGCTGCCCTGCCCTCGTGCCGCAGCCCTGCCCCGTGGCAGCGGGACAAGTCCCCCATCCAGCCCGGCCGTGACTCAGCCGGGAGCCCGGCCTCCTCCCGTCACTGGCCGGCAGCCCAGGACGGGGAGAGCGGGCACAGCGGTGATGGATGCTCTGCTGACGCTTCCTCTGCGTGGGGAGAGGCGGATGCGCCCCCAGCCAGGGGAGAGGGTGGCTGCCAGCCGCCGCCGCCCGGCCCCCGGCCCAGCGCCGGCCAGGGCAGGGTGCCGGCCGGGAGCCACAGCTCGCGGGAGTCGCCCAGCGCCGCAAGGGCCCAGCGGGTTTCCCCGGGGGGAGGCGAGGCAAATCCACGGCGCTGACCTGACCGAGACGCAGCTGGGGCAGACGGGAGCGCCCGGGGTGCTGCCCGCGCCGAGGCCCAGCCTGCGCCTCCACGGCGTCTCCGGGCGCCTCACAGCCCGGCTGCTGCTCTCGCGAGGCCAGGAGGAAGGAGAGGCGGGCGCGGTTCTCCCCCAGGAGCTGCTCCCCGCGCTCCAGGGCGGGACGGGGTCAGGACAGGTCTGTGCCGGCGCGCGCCCGCGGCCCCCTGCCCAGCAGGGCGGGCAGGCCCGGAAAGGGGCTCCGGGCGACGGCACCCCGGGCAGAACTCTGACGGCCCGGCGGGGGCAGTCCCGGCCCACGGCCCGGGGCGCAGCGGGCCCCTCATACCCGGCCCCGGCAGCCCCGCCGGCAGCCCCGGTGCGCCTCGTCCCGCGGCCGGTGGCCACCGCCGCCGGTGACTCACGCTCTGGCCACGCTGACTCAGCCTTGGCGCTGGCTTCCGGCAATCGCTGCTGATGGCAGCCGTCTCGGTAGCAGCTCTGGAGATGCAGCCAGCAGCGGGCCGGCGGCCGGCAGGAGCCGGATGGCACGGGGCACGCGGCCACCCCAGCCCCGGCGTCCCGCACGGGCGTCAGGGCGTCACGGGGGGGAGCTGCCGCAGGGAAGCGGCACGTACCTGCTGGATCTTGGACCAGTTCTCCTCCACCGACAGACCGTTCATCGTCCCCGTGATGGCCAGGAAGCAGCCCAGGAAACACGGCGCAAAGCCCCCCTGCAAGAGAGGAGCTGGGGCGCGACGCCGGGGAGCCCGCAGCGCCCAGAGCCGGGCCCGCAGCACAGGGCGAGAGGGGCGGGTGAGGGGGCGAGGCCCAGCCCGCCCAATGCCCTGGGGCTACCTGGCCAGTGGCTCCCCAGCACGGAGCCGCGCCGAGGGACGGGGACCACCACGGGGCCCCTGGAAGGGTCCAAGACCAGGTTAAGGGTGGCCCCTCCAAAACCTGGTTCCCCACGGCTCCCAGCCGCAGCACGGGTCAGACGCGTTCCCCGCGGCTCCCCACAGCCGGCCGGGCTGGCGCGCTCTGCGGAGACGCAGGCGCCGCAGGCCCGAGCTGCCGACGCCGCAGGGGCTGTGCTGCAGCCCACCGACCCCACGGAGCGGGACCTGGGCGCCAGCCCCTGCTCAGCACCCGCTGCAGCGTGCTGCGGTGCTCAGAGCGGCAGGGAAACCCCGCGTGGCTGCGCTGCCCACCCCGTCCTGCGCCCTGGCCCCGCGCATGCGCCCTCACCCGCGCGGCACTGACCTGGTCCAGGACCATCTTCTTCACGGCCACGGTTTTTGTGGTCCCCGGGACGAGCCGGTCCAGGACGCGGTACCAGCCGCCCACCACGGGGCCCTGCAGGAGCCGAGCGGCGAGGGGCAGCGCGTGGGGCGGTAGGGCTGGGGTCTGCAGAGCCGCTGACGTGGCCCTGCCCCACCACGGGGCCCGTCCTGCCCCCCTCCCCGGACCCCGCACCGCCGTGGGGCAGCCTCCCCACACAGCGGGCAGGGCTGCGCGGCGCGGGGACCCCGGCCCTGCCAGCGCTGCCTGGGACCCTCCCCCCGAACTGGGTGCTGGGCCCAGCACGTGCTGGGAGCCGACGGGTCGGGACCCGGCCTTGCCACGCGTGGCGGAGCGAAGCACGCGCGCACCCTGGGGTGCGGCCACCCTGCTGCGGAGTGACGCCTGCGCAGGGGCCGGCAGCGGGCACGGCGCCGCGGCCGCACGGACAGAGGCTGCCGGCCCCGTGCCTCCCCGCAGCGCGGCTGGGCGCCCATCCTCGAGGGACTCGGCCGCTGGCGGGGGGCACCGGGACGGCCCGGCTCACGCCGCGCACCCCGGTGTCGCCCTGCCGAAACAGCCCTCTGTCCCCCCCCCCCCGCGCGTGCGCTGCGAGGCCGGGGCAGGGCCCGGTGCCCGCCGCGCGCTGGCGCTCACCACGAAGCAGAAGCCGACGGCCATCATCTTCAGGGTCCGGGCGCCGTGGTGCCCGCGCAGCCCCCGCCGCTCCACCAGCTGCTGCGCGATCACATCGCCGGCTCCCATGAGGGCCCCTGCAACCGGCACAGCCCCTCAGCCGGCTGCGGCGCCGCGGGGCGCCCCGCCGACGGACGGGCCCCCCGCCCCCGTTGCGCAGCCCCCCGCCGCCCTGCGCCAGGCCTGCCCGCGCCCGCGCCCGCCCCGCAGCACGGCCCCTCCGGCAGCAGCATCTCGGGCCGACGCGGCGGCCCTGGGCGCAACGGTGCCCGCTGCGCCGTCTCCCTGCGCCCCTGACGCGGAGCTGGTTCGTCACCCGGGCCCGCGGCGCCGGGGCTTTTGGGGCAGAGCCCACGCAGCCGCCGCCCGCGCTGCCCGCGCTCTCTGCCGCTGCGCCTCGTGCTTCCCGAAATCCCTCCCCGAGCAGCGCGCGAGCTGTGCCGACTGCGATTCCTCCCCTGCGCAGCCGCTCCCAGCCGGCACGGGCGGGCGAGGCTGGGCCGGGCTCCCCAGCGCTGGCACGGCTCCTCGCCTTGTTTCCAGGTCGGCGCGGGGCACGGCGCGGCGGGGCCCTTGGCAGCTCCCAGCCCACCCTGCACCCCTGACCTCTCCGACGCAACTGGCCTGGCCCAGCGCTCCTTCCCGGCCTCGGCGGGCTCCCTGCCTGCTCCGCCGGGTGGGCCCCGGGCAGCTCTCCAGCCCGCCGCCGTCCTGCTCTGCCCTCGGAAACCCTGAACCCGCAAACCCTCGGCCGGGGGAGCTCGGCCCCCCGCACCCCCTCTGCCCCCCCGGCTCACAGCCAGCGCCTCGGTCTCTGCAACAGCCCCAGCAGCGCTGTGGGGAGCGCGTCCCAAACGGCCACAGACCCCGGGGGAGCGTGCCTGCCCCGTCCCGGCGCCCGCAGCCGGATCGCGCCCTCCCGCAGGCGCCGTCCCAGCCGGCACGGGCGAGGGCGCAGGCGTGGGGCCCGCGCTCCGGTCCCTCAGCCCCGCCGTGCAGACCGGGGCCGCAGCCTGGCCCCTGGGAGCCCAGCGCTGCTGCTGCGGGCAGAGCCTGGGGGCGGCCCAGGCGCTGCAGCGGTCCCGGCGGCACCTCCTGCCGCCACCCGGCTCCCCCTGCCACCCCGGACCAACGCAGCCCCTGGCACTGAGCCCCCGCGCCCCTCCGCGCAGCGGAGCGGCCTCGCCGGCCCCCGGGGCCCCGGCAGCGAGGGACCCCCGCCAGCCGGGCAGAATCGCCGGCCGCCTGCTCGCACGGGCAGCGTTCCCAGCAGGCACAGGCAGGGCCCGCGCGGGGCTCACTGAGGAAGCGCAGCCAGCAGCGCCAGCGTTACTCATGCAGCGCCGAAGGCTGCAGGCGCAGCGCCCGGTGGTGACGAAGCAAGGCCAGGGCTGCCGGAGGGGACGGGCCGGTCTGCGCGGCCCTACCCGGGCACGGGAGCGCGGCCAGAAAAACCCCGGCACCAGAGCCGCTCAGCGCCCGCAGCGCGCCTGCCCCTGTGCGACACCAGCACGGCCCTGCTGCAGCTCCGGACGCGGCCCGGGGCCCCCAGCTGCGCCCGCGCCACGAAGGCAGGAACCAGCCCCGACCGACCCCGTGGCTCTGCCGGGCCCTGCGGCTGCCGCTGCGCCCTGCCCCGGGCTGCCAAGAGCCGGCACGCACGGCAGCTCCACGCCTGCACGGAGCCAGCGCACGGCAGCTCCACGCCTGCACGGAGCCAGCGCACGGCAGCTCCACGCCTGCGCGGGAGCGCTGGGCGCAGGCGGCGGGAAGGGCGAGGGCTCCCCGGCTCGCGGCCACGCGAGGTGCAGAGCGGTGCCGCGGGGAGGCGGCGGGCAGGGCCTGGAAGCGGCGGGGGCCGGGCCCATCCCGCAGGCTGCCGCCCCCGCAGGCTGCCGCCCCCGCAGGCTGCCGCCCCCGCAGCCAGAGCGCTTTGAGCCAGGCCCAAGCCTAAGTAGGCCACGCTGTCTGCGCCCCACCGGCCCCGCCACCGCAGCTGGAGACCGCCTCGCCACCACGGCAGCCACCCCTCTGCAGGCAGGACGGCGAGGTCACTGCCGCGGGCACGCGCTGCCGCCCGCTGCGCCCAGGCCCCGCTGGCACCCTGGCCCCGCGCCCGGGATGCGGAGGCAGAGCCCCGCCTGACCTCGCAGCGCCGGCCGCCGGGCGGGACGGCGATTCAGCGGGCGAGCGTGGCCGGACGCCGGGCACAGCCAGCACACCCGCCTGGCGCGGGCCCAGCTGGCAGCTCTGCTCCGCCCGCGGCGCGGTGGCCAGGGCCGCGGCCCGGCGCGGCTGGAGGAGTCGCTCGCTGCAGCGAGGGCAGCGGGAAGGCCGGGCCCCAGCAGCGCTGCCCCTGCCCCGGCAGAGCGGCCGCGCTCCCGCCGCCACGGCCACGCGCCGCGGCACAGGGCCGGCACAGAGCCGGGCCCGGGGGCACAGCCGCTCCTCGGCTGCAGGAACGGCAACTGGCGCCGGGCCGGCCGCTCGCGCGCAGCGGCCATTCCAGTGGCTGCGCACCCCTGCGGGCACGGCCCAGCACCCCCGGCCCCGAGGAACCGGGGGGCTGCACCCCAGAGCGGCAGGGCCAGCGCTGGTGCCTGGAAACAACGGGCAGAGCAGGGGCTGTCAGGGGGGGCAAGGGCAGGGGGGGTGAGGGCAGGGGGGGTGGGGGGGGGTGAGGGCGGGGGGGGCGAGGGCAGGGGGGGTGAGGGCAGGGGCTGTCGGGGGGGGTGAGGGCAGGGGTGACAAGGGCGGAGGGGGCGAGGGCGGGGGCTTGCCAGGGAGGACGAGGGCAGGGGGGGCGAGCGAGAGCAGGGGCCGCCGGGGGGGCGAGGGCAGGGGCTGCCAGGGGGACGAGGGCAGGGGGGGCGAGGGCGGGGGCTGCCGGGGGGACGAGGGCAGGGGGGGCGAGGGCAGGGGCTGCCGGGGGGACGAGGGCAGGGGCTGCCGGGGGGACGAGGGCAGGGGCTGCAGGGGGATGAGGGCAGGGGGGGTGAGGGCGGGGGGGGGGGGCGAGAGCAGGGGCCGCCGGGGGGGCGAGGGCAGGGGCTGCCGGGGGGACGAGGGCAGGGGGGGCGAGGGCAGGGGCTGCCGGGGAGGATGAGGGCAGGGGGGACAATGGCGGGGGGGAGCAAGGGCAGGGGGGGCGAGGGCGGGGGCTGCCAGGGAGGATGAGGGCAGGGGGGGTGAGGGCGGGGGGGGGGCAAGGGCAGGGGGGGCGAGGGCGGGGGCTGGGCAGCCCTCCCGGCTCTGCCTTGGCCTCCCTCCCGGCACCGAGGCGGGACGCGCAGCAAGCGGCGCACGGTGCCGCGGGTGCCAGGCCACGGCCCCCTTCACGTCCCATGAAAACAACGCGGGCACAGCGGGGCGGCGCGGCACGACCCCCGCAGCGGCAGGCCGGGCGCGGTGCCACCGTCCCCAGGGGCAGCGGGGCCGGGGGCCGGCGGCCGCGCGCCCAGCCCAGTCCCGCGGCCCCCGGCCGGCTCCCCGGCACGGCAGGGCTCCCCCGGCCGCGCCTTTTCCAGCGCCCCGCGCCGGTTTCCGGCGGGGAGGCTGCAGCAGGGGGAGCGCAGGGACCCCCCTCCCGCGCAGCTCCCACCACACGCAGCCCCGCAGCGGGACGGGCTCCTCCTCAGGGGGCTGCTGCGCAGGGAGAGCGCCCCGGGGACGCGGAGCCCCCCCGCCCCCGAGCCCCTCGGGGGCAGCACCCCGCCCCGGGCGCGGCCCGGCCCCGCGCTGCGCTGGCCGAGCCACAGCCCCGCACCCGTCCCGCAGGGCCCGTCACCCCGCACCGGGGACCCTGTTCCCGCTGAGCCGCGGGGGACGAACGCCGCCTGCCCCCGCGCCTGTGGGGCTCCTGCCCCGCTCCCCCCGGGAGTCCCGGTGCCCGCCGCCGGGCGGGGGGCCTGCGGCGCGGCGGGGGGACGGGGCGCCGGGGGTTACACGGCGGGGCGGGGGCGGGGGCGGGGCCCTTACCGGCGGTGAGCGCCTGCGCAGCCCCCGGCCGCCGCGCCAGCAGCCGCCCGCAGCCCCGCCACAGCGCCGCCATGGCCCGCGCGGCCCCGCGCGGCGCGGCGCGATGACGTCAGCGCGCGGCGCGGCGCGGCGACGCGTTTATTGTGTCAGTAGCGGCCCAGCACGGTGGCCAGCAGCGCCATGCGCATGTACATCCCGTTCTCCGCCTGCCGGAAGTACGCGGCGCGCGGGTCCGAGTCCACCTCCACGCTGCGGAAGTGACGTCAGCCGCGGGCACGGGACCCCCGCCACAGCCCCGCCCCTCCCCGAGCCCGAGAGACCCTAATGAGCCCGAGAGCCCTAATGAGACCCCCCGCACCCCCCGCGCAGACCCCCCCGCACCCCCGCCACAGCCCCTCTGAACCCCCCGCCCCGCACGGTGCGGCCCCCGTCGCCCCGAGACCCCCGCACCCCCCCCCCGCCCCGCACGGTGCGGCCCCCGTCGCCCCGAGACCCCCGCACCCCCCCCCCGCCCCGCACGGTGCGGCCCCGTCGCCCCGAGACCCCCGCACCACCCCCCCGCCCCGCACGGTGCGGCCCCCGTCGCCCCGAGACCCCCGCACCCCCCCCGCACACTGCAACCCCATCACCCTGAGACCCCCACCCTGCACAGTGCAGCCCCCCACCCCCCCGAACTCCCCAGCCCCCTCCCCAAACCCAAGTCCCTGCCCCCATCACCCTGAGACCCCCCCCCACCCAGCATAGTGCAGCCCCAGGCCCCCTGAACTCCCCAAGCACCCCCCGCACACTGCACCCCCCCAGCACCCCCTCACCCCCCGTACACTGCACCCCCCAGCACCCCTCACCCCCCGCACACTGCACCCCCCAGCACCCCCCGCGCCCCCCGCGCCCCCGTCCCCACCTGATCTCGTTGACGCGGGGCAGCGGGTGCATCACCACCATCCTCTCCTTGGCGCGGGTCATGATGTGGGGCGTGAGGATGAACTGCCCGAAGCACTGCGGGGGGGCACGGGATGGACGCAGCCCCGAGCCCCCACCCCACGGAGGGCAGGAGGCTGCCGCCCCCACAGCGGGACGAGACGCGGGGTCCCCCCGGCACCCCCTCACTCACGGCCTCGTACTCCTCGGCCAGGCGGAAGCGCTCCTTCTGGATGCGGGTCACGTAGAGCACGTCGGTGTCCGGCAGCGCCTCCTCGATGCTCCCAAACTCCTCCTGGGGCCGCACCGCGCCGTCAGCGGGGCCGGGGGGGGGCTCGGGGCCCTGCCCCCCGCCCCGCCCCGCCCGCTCAACCTGCTTGACGCCCTTGGAGGCCACGAAGCTGGTGATGTCGGCGGGCATGCGCAGGCCGGGGGGGGTGACGTAGCGCAGGTTGACGCGGTACTGGGTGAGCAGGCGCGCCAGCGAGTGCACCGTGCGCCCGTGCTTCAGGTCGCCCACCATGGTGATCTGCAGAGAGCCGTCAGCGCGCCCACGGCGCCCGCCCCACGGCGCCCACCGCCCCCCGGCCCCTCACCGTCATGCCGTTGACGGTGCCCAGCTCCTCGCGGATGGTGAAGATGTCCAGCAGCGCCTGCGTGGGGTGCTCGCCCACCCCGTCCCCGGCGTTGATCACCGGCTTGCGACAGTGCTTGGCGGCCAGCTGGGAGCGCAGGGAGGGTGGGCGCAGGCGCGACACGGCCCTCGCCGGCCCCGCGGGACACGGCCTGGCTCCCGCTCCCGCTCCCGACCCCCGCCCAGCCCGCCGCACCGGGACGCGGGCCCCTCGGCCCCCCGGCCCCGCTCACCTCCACGGCGCCCGGCTGGGGGTGCCGCAGCACCAGCACGTCGGCGTAGCAGCACATGGTCCTGCACCGAGTCAGCCAACGACTCGCCCTTCTGCACCGAGGAGGTGGCCTCCGAGAAGGACAGACGGAGCCGCCCAGCCGGCTCATGGCGGCCGCGAAGGAGCTGCTGGTGCGCGTGCTCGCCTCGTAGAACATGGACGCCATCACTTTGCCCTGCGGGGGCCGCGCCGTCACCTCGGGGAGCCCAGGGGCACTGGCGCCCGTCTCAGGGCTCCCTCGGCCCCGCCGTGCCCGGCTCACCTTGAGGATGTCCAGGCTCCGCTCCTTCTGCACCAGCATGCGCAGCGTGTGCGCCACGTTGAACAGATGCGACAGCTGCGGGAGGGGCGGCTCAGCCGGGGCGCGCGCGGCACCGCGCCCCCAGGCTCATCCGCGTGCCCGCGGCCCCAGCGCCCCACCTGCTCCTTGGAGAACTGCTGCACGGAGAGGACGTGCTGCCCAACGAGGGGGTGCAGCAGCGGGGAGGGCTGGAAGTGGGGCAGCCCCTGGGGGGATGCCTGGCGCGGGACGGGCCCAGCGGGTAGAAGTAGCCGTCCTGGATCGCAGCCGGATCTGCGGCACGGAGAGCGGCCGTCAGCCTGCGGGGGTGGTCCGCAGAGCCCAGCCCGCCTGCCGCAGGACCCCCGCGGCACTCACCCGCCTCCGCCGCCTTCCTGCCGGCCTTTTCACGGGCATCCTCGGCTGGGGGGAGAGGGGAGCGGTGGCGTTAACGGGTGCCGGCGGCGGCGGCACCCCGGGCCCTGCTCTGCGGGGCGCTGCCGGCGTGGCGCAGCCCTCTCGGCGCCAGGCGAACGCGCCGCGGGGCCCAACGCCATGGCCGCGGGCGCCCAGAGAGCAGGGGCGGGGTGAGCTTCAGCGCAGCGCTGCGCCCGTCGCGCCCCGCAAAAACCCAATCGGATGCAACCCCAATCACACCGGCAGGCGAGGGGTCCCCGAGGCGCCGCGCGGGGCCGGGGCGGGAGGGGAGCAGGCAGGCGCGGCCGTGCCCTGTCCCACGGTGCCCGGCCCCACGGGGCGCGGGGCAAGGGGCCGCACGGGTGGCCCGGGCAGCGCGGCACCTCGGGGAGGGGATGCACTCATCGGCTGCGGTTAGTGCCATTAGTACGGCCGCGTCTCATTGTCTGAGTGAGTGTCCCCCCCGACATTACCGGTGCCTCGGGCGCCCGGGCGGTGCGCGGCTCCCAGCCTCCGGAACGCTGAACGGGACACAAGGGCCGGCGTCAGCGGGGTCGCGCGGCCGCGGCCCCAGACCCGGCTCGGGGGCAGCACGCTGGCTGCCCTGCCGCCCGCCCGCCGCGCTCCGCCGCGCCGCGCCACGCCGCGCGCCTCCCTACCTGGCAGCCCGGGGTCGGAGGCACGGTGGATGCGGGGCGGGAGGTGGAAGCGCCCCTCGCTCCCCGGGCCAGGCCGGCGGGGGCTGGAGGCCCGGCTGCGCAGCGTCTCGCCCACCGCCACGTGCCGGGGCCGCTCGGGGGTCTGCGAGGAGAGGCCGAGCTGGAGCCGGGGCGCAGCAGGGACCCCCCCGAGCCCCGCGCACCCCGCTACCTTCGTGCTCTCCTTGGTGGGGGCCGCGTGCGGTGCCAGCACAGCTCCCGAGGGCCACTTCTTCACGTCCTGCCCGTAGCCGGGGGGCACCAGCACCTGCAGCCATGGGGGTGACGTGGTCGGCGCTGGGGGACCCTGGGGCGCCGAGGGGACCCCCTAGGTGCCGGGGGAAGGGTACTTGGGCCCTTACCTGCCCGTCGATGTAGGCGACCTCCCCGCGCAGCACCACCCTGCGCACTGTCCCCTTCACCTTCATGCCCTCGAAGGGCGTCCAGCGCGCCTTGGAGAAGGCCGTGCGGCCCGGGATGATCCACTCGTGCTCCAGGTCCACCTGCCGGGACAGCGGGTCAGCGGCAGCGGGGCCGGCCGGGGCGGGTGGGCGGGCAGGGACCCACCTCCACGTAGGTGTCCTCCTGCGCGGGCAGCCCGAAGATCTTGCGGGGGTTCTCGTAGAGGCGCTGGATGACATCCTCCACGGTGAGCCGTCCCTCGGAGACGGCCGTCAGCAGCAGCGGCAGCATCGTCTCCAGGCCGGGGTAGCCGGGGGGCGGCTCCTGCCCCTGCTTCTCCTCCAGTGTGTGGGGGGCTGTGGGCCGGGGCCGGTCACCGCGAGACCCGCTGCCGTCCCTACACCTTGCTCCCGCCCGCGGCCGCCGTCCCCCGGGGCTCACCGTGGTCCGTGGCGAAGCAGTCAATGGTGTCCATGTTCTCCCAGAGCGCCTCCACGTCCTGGCGGGTGCCCAGCGCCGGCCGCACGGCCGCTCGGCCCTCCCCGAGGCGCCCCAGGTCGTCCCGGCACAGGAAGAGGTGGTGCGGGGCCACCTCGCACGTCACCAGGATCCCCTTCTGCTTCGCTGCCTTGATGAGGAGGATCTGGGGGAGCCGCGGTGAGAGGCGGCCCCAAATGGCCCCACGCCCCATCGCCGCGCCCCGCCGCTCACCTCCTCCCTGCGGGCCACGTGGCAGATGTGCACGGGGCGCTGGTACAGCTGGGCCACCATCAGGACGGCGGCCACCGTCTGCCGCTCCGCGTGCGCCACGACGGGCAGGTGCCGCGGCCACTGCTCGAAGTGCTGGGGGGGGACGGGGCCGGTGGGCGCGGGCGCCGGGAGCCAGGTCCGGCCCGGCGCCAGCCCCCGCGCGCCGCGGCTCACCTCCATCCACAGCGACACGTCGTCCATCCGCAGGCTGGAGAAGGTGTCGTTCAGGTACATCTTCAGCCCCGCGGCCGCGCCGGCCAGGGGGCCCAGCAAGCCGGCGTTCTCCGGGGAAGCGCCCAGGAAGAGGGCGAAGTCGCAGCGGGCCCCCGCCTCGGCCAGCTGCGGGCGAGAGGCAGTGGGTGCCGGGCCGGGGCCAGCCCCCCGCGGGCGGCGAGCACGCCGCAGCCGGTACGCGGGGAGGAAGAGGGGCAGCGGGCCCGGCAGCGGCAGCCCCTCACCTTCTGCGCCAGGGCGAAGGAGGCGGCGTCGGTGACGGCGGGGCTGGTGTTGGGCATGGCGCACACCATGGTGACGCCGCCGGCCAGTGCGGCCGCCGTGCCTGACGCAAAGTCCTCCTTGTGGGTGCCACCCGGCTCACGGAGGTGCACGTGGACGTCGATCAGGCCTGGGGAGCGGGGCAGGGTCAGCAGGGGACACCCAGCCACGGGACACCCCAGCGACGCGGGGAAACGTCTCCTCTCCCCGCAGCACCCTCTGCGCCTGGCTCCCGGTGCTGTCCCGGCTCCGCGCTGCGCCCCTCGAAGCCCCCGAGCCCCGGCCCCGGTCCCCACCTACCCGGCAGGCGGATGAGCTTCTGGGACGTCATGCAGTCCACGTGCATCTTCAGCGGGGGGGCTGCCCCGATCTGGCCCAGCGCCTGCGGGGACGGCAGCGTGAGGCACTCTCCGTCTCGCAGGGGCAGAGCTCAGGAAGGGGGTGAGGACATCTGCCCGAGCCGCGCCCCAAAAAGGGTCCCCCCGCAGCACTGCCCGCGTCCCGTGCCACCCCACAGCGTCCACAGCAGGACTGTCCCCCCCCAGCCCTGGCTTTGCGCTGCAACCCTGGGCCCCTGCGCGCCCGGCCCACCTCCACGAAGAGCTTGGTGCACTTGATGTCGATGATGAGCGGCACGGAGTAGTCGACGGCCAGGCGCCGCGTGCGGTACCCCTTGGTGACGAAGGAGGAGAGCCGGCGGCCCCCCGAGTTGCGCATCGAGAGGTTGATGACCATCTCGAAGTGGTTCTCGGCCAGGTAGTCCAGGATGCTGCGCTGCGTCTCCCGCGCGCCCGCCTCGCTGCCGTCCGCCTCCTCAAAGTGCCAGTCCACGGCCATCACCTGCCGCGGCAACGCCTGTCAGCGCCCCGCACCCCCCCGGGGCGCCCCTGGCCCCCGCCGCACCCCCGGCCCCGACCTTGATGCCATGCTCGGTGTAGAAGTCCGCGGTGCCGAGGCTGGCGTACAGCTGGTAGCCCAGGCTCTCCAGGGTCCGCACCGTGGGCAGCAGCTCGCTCTTGTTCTGCGACAACCCCGCGGCCGGTCAGGGGGGGCTGCGGCCGCCCCCCCGGCCCCGCCCAGCCGCACACACCTTGTAGCTGCCGATGGTCAGCAGGATGTTCTTCTTGGGGATCTTGAAGCCGGTGCTGAGCATGGCCTTCAGGTAAGCCTCGCAGCGGTTCTCCCCGAAGCAGGCCACCTCGCCCGTGCTGGTCATCTCCACGCCCAGCACCACGTCGGCGCCCGCCAGGCGCGAGAAGGAGAACTGGGGCACCTGGGGGCGGGAGGGGCTCAGGGGCCGCCCGGCCACGTGCCCCAGCCCGGCCCCCACGGCCCCCGCTCACCTTGACGCCGACGATGCCCGTGCCCGTCATCAGCCCCACGGGCTCCACGTCCTCGCCCATGATCACCTGGCTGGCCAGAGCCACCAGGTCCACTCCCAGGGTCTTGGAGACGAAGGGAAAGGAGCGGGAGACGCGGACGTTGCACTCGATCACCTTCAGCTGGTCGTCCTGGGGGAGAGGGGACGGTGTGAGGCACGCCGAGGGCCGCAGGACGTTCTCCCACCGGCACTGTGCCGGCCCGGCGTGGCCCCCCCAGCTGAGGTACCTTGGCAATGAGCTGTAGGTTGAAGGGCCCGGTGACCTGCAGCTCCTGCCCGACGGCGTGGACGATGGCCTTGATACGCTCCAGCGTCTTGGGGGTGATGTCCTGGGGGGGCGTCACCAGCGTGGCGTCGCCCGAGTGCACCCCGGCGTTCTCCACGTGCTCCGAGATGGCGATGGCCACCACCACACCATCGCAGGCCACCGCGTCCACGTCGATCTCCTGCGAGCAGGAACACGGTCACAGCCTGCCGCCGGCACCGGGGTGGGGGGACGTGGTTCCTGCGGGGAGCAGGGCCGCTCTGGGACCGCAGCAGCCTCCCGGATGGACCTTGGCCTCCTGGATGAACTTGGAGATGACAACGGGCTGCTCCTTGGACACGGCCACAGCGTTGCTCAGGAACTTCTCCAGGTCGCTGTCCGAGTAGGCCACGTTCATGGCGGCGCCGCTTCAGCACGTAGGAGGGGGCGCACGACGCAGGGGTACCCCACCTTGCAGCAGAAGTGCTTGGCCGACTGCGGGACAGACGGCACCCTCAGGGGCCGCGCCGGGGGCCGGTGCCCCGGGGCAGGCCCCCTCACCCTCATCGGCCCCACCTCCATGTCGGAGAGCTCCTTCCAGAGGGGCTGGCTGATGCCGATGGAGTCGAGCAGGCGGGAGAACTTGAAGCGGTTCTCAGCCGAGTCGATGGCCTCCGGGGAGGTGCCCAGGACGCGGCACTGCTGCCGGTGCAGGGCCATGGCGATGTTGTTGGGCAGCTGCCCGCCCATGGACAGGATCACACCCTCGGGGTTCTCCAGCTCGTAGATGTCCATCACCACCTGCGGCAGCGCGGGGCTGGGACCGGAGCCGCGGCGGCAGGCCCGACGCTGCCCAGCCCCCGGCGGGCAGGGCCCCCGGCCCCGCTCACCTCGAAGGAGATCTCATCGAAGTAGAGGCGGTCGCACATGTCGTAGTCGGTGCTCACCGTCTCGGGGTTGTAGTTCACCATGATCGTCTTGAAGCCCATCTGCAGGGGCGAGGGACGACGTGAGGCCGAGGGCCCCGCTCCTCCCTGGCCCCGTGCTCCGAGCAGGGACGCCGACCCACGGAGCCCGCGGGGCGCTGGGGCCCGGCCGACCTTGCGGAGCTCCTGGATGCAGCCGACAGCGCACCAGTCGAACTCCACGCTGCTGCCGATGCGGTAGACGCCGGAGCCGATGACCATGACGTGGGGCTCGCGGAAGGCCAGGTCGTGCTCGCTGCCGTTGTAGGTCAGGTACAGGTAGTTGGTTTGCGCCGGCCACTCGGCCGCCACGGTGTCGATCTGCTTCACCACCGGCAGGATCTTCAGGTCGCGCCGCATCTTCCGCACGGCCAGCTCGGTGCTGCGAGGGGCAGGGTGAGCACCGGGACGCGGGCTGGGGCTCCGGCCGGGGCCGCCCCCTCCGCGCGTTACCTGAGCACGGCCAGGGCCACCTGCTTGTCGGAGAAGCCGAGCTGCTTGGCCCGCTCGAGCACGGCGGGCGGCATGGCGCTCTGCTCCTCGCGGAACGACTCCAGCAGCACCGCGTGGTCCGTGATGTTCTTCATCTTGTGCAGGAACCAGCGGTCGATCTTGGTCAGCTCGTACAGCCGCTCGATGGAGTAGCCGGCCCGCAGCGCGGCCGCCAGCACGAAGATCCGCTTGTCCGTCGGCGTCTCCAGCTCCTGCGGGCCAGGGGAGGTGAGCGGGGCTGGGAGGGGGGCAGGTGGCCGTCTCCCCCCAAACCGCACTGGCAGCCGGGCCCCACCGCTCACCACGTCTGAGGCCGGCTTCACGGTATGGTCAAAGCCCACGCAGTTCTCGTCCACCATCCTCAGCGCCTTCTGGAAAGCCTCCTCGAAGTTCCTCCCGATGGCCATGACCTCCCCTGCGGACGGGGCCGTGAGCAGCCGGAGCCTGCGCCGGCCACGCTGCCCGCCCAGGCGGCCCGCCCGCCTCACTCACCCACGCTTTTCATGGAGCTGCCGATCTTGGTGCTGACACGCAGGAACTTGCTGAGGTCCCAGCGCGGGATCTTCACCACGCAGTAGTCCAGGCTGGGCTCGAAGTTGGCTGTGGTGGAGTTGGTGACGGAGTTCCTGGGGAGGGGTGGGGGTCAGCGCCCAGCGCTGTCCCACGGGGAGGGCGCGAGGCGGCCGGGGCAGCACCCCGCCCCGCAGCGCAGCGGTGCCGTTACCTGAGGAGGGGCAGGGGGATGCCCAGGGCCAGCTTGGCAGCCACGTAGGCCAGGGGGTAGCCGGTGGCCTTGCTGGCCAGGGCGGAGCTGCGGGACAGCCGGGCGTTCACCTCGATGATGTAGTACTGCGGGCAGCAGGCGGGCAGGGTCAGCGGCAGTGCAGGACGCGGCCCCCGCGCACGAGGCCGGGCGCCGGCAGCGCAGCTCCCCGCTGCCCAGTGCTCGGCTGGCACCGACGAGCCACCAGCGCGCGGAGGGCGCAAACAGGGACGGGGACCAAGGGCGAGGGCAGCCGGGCTGGGAAAGGGCAGCCATCGCTGACGGCTGCGGCGGGACGGAGCCGGGCAGAGGCCGCCCAAGGACCGCGCGGACCGCGAGACCCAGCGCCTCGCTGCGCTGACGGGGCCCGGCCGAGCTGCCGGCACCGCCAGACTCCCCGGCCCCAGGGATGCTGGGCACCGCGGCCCGGGGAGGCCAGCGAGGCACGGCCCCCGGGCCGGCGCAGGGCAGGACACGGACCCGGGCTCCCCCAGGCAGGGCTGGCCGGGGGGCGGGAGCGGAGCCGCAGCAGGGCCCGCGGGCACTCACCTGCTCTGACTCGGGGTTCAGGGCAAACTGGATGTTGCACTCGCCCACGATGCCCAGGTGCCGCACCACCTTGACGGCCGTGCGCCGCAGCAGGAAGTACTCGGTGTCGTTGAGCGTCTGGCTGGGCGCCACCACGATGGACTCGCCCGTGTGGATCCCCAGCGGGTCCAGGTTCTCCATGTTGCACACCTGGCGGCAGGGGGGTCACCGCGGCCCCCGCCCCCGCTGCCGCTGCCCCAGGCGCGTCCCTCCCGGCTCCCGCCGCCTCCTCCCCTGCTCAGCCGGGGCTCGAACGCAGCCCCCGGGACGCCCCACGAGAGGCCCGGGGCGTCCCCCTGTCCTGTCCCGTACCGTGACGCAGTTGTTGTAGGCGTCCCGCACCACCTCGTACTCGATCTCCTTCCAGCCCTTCAGGGACTTGTCCACCAGGACCTGGGAGGTGTGAGTGAAGGCCTGGCTCACCAGTGCCACCAGTTCCTCCCGCGTGTTGGCGAAGCCGGAGCCCAGGCCCCCGAGGGCGTAGGCTGAGCGCACCAGCACCGGGTACCCCAGCCGCTCCGCCGCTGCCTGCGCCTGCGGAGAGCAACGGCGTCGTGTTGGGAGCAGGGATGACAGCCCCCTGCCCGGGAGCTGCCCCCACCCTGCCCCGCCACCCCGGACCTGCTCCAGGGAGGCAGCGGCCTCGCTGGGCGCCACGTGCTCCCCGATCTCCTCCATCTTCTCCACGAAGACCTTGCGATCCTCCGTCATCTCAATGGAGGCGACGGGGGTGCCCAGCACCTGCACGCGGTACCGCTCCAGCACGCCCGCCTTGGTGAGCTCCACGCCGCAGTTGAGGGCCGTCTGCCCGCCGAAGGTCAGCAGCACCCCGTCGGGGCGCTCGTTCCGGATCACCTGAGGGGCACGGGGCGGTGGGGCAGGGACCCACGGGGGCCCCGCAGAATGCGCCCTCCACGTAGGAGCCCCTCTGCTGCCCCACAGCCCCCCAGCCAGCCTCTTGCCCTCCAGGCAGCCCCAGCCCCCTCGTCCCTGCGCCCCCAAACTGCCCTGGGGTGCTCACCTGGGTGACGTACTCCGGGGTGATGGGGAGGAAGTAGACCTTGTCCGCCAGCCCCTTGGAAGTCTGCACGGTGGCGATGTTGGGGTTGATCAGCACCGTCTGGATGTTCTCCTCCTTCAGCGCTTTGATGGCCTTACAGGGAGCAGAGGGGTCACGGCTGGAAGCCTGGGCCCGCACCCCCCGGTGACCCCCGCCCCGGGGTGGGTGCTCACCTGCGACCCCGAGTAGTCGAACTCGCCCGCCTGCCCGATGGAGAGGCCGCCGGAGCCCAGGATCAGCACCTTGCGGGGCCGGGCCGCACCCTGGCCCCCCGCCGGCGCCTCGTCGTAGGTCAGCCAGTCCCGCAGGCGCTCCCGCACTGGGGGGGAGAGGCGACGCCGTGGCCGTGCGCAGCCCCGGCCCCACGTCCCGCCCGCAGCCCCCACGCGCAGCCCGTCGGCCCGGCCGACCCTCCCGCCCCGCGCCCACCTGTCCGGGCGCCGGCGTCGCCGCTCCGCAGGTCCCGTGCCGCCTCCACGAAGACATCGAAGAGCCCCTCCAGGTCGGTGGGGCCGGCGCGGTGCTCGGGGTGAAACTGGACGCTGCAGAGGGGGTCAGGCAGGGCATGGTCCCGCGCCCCCCCAGCCCCCCAGCCCCGGCCCCACGCTCACCTGAAGAAGGGCTTGTGCTCGTGGACGAGCCCCTCGTTGGAGCCGTCGTTGGCGTTGGTGAAGAGCGGGACCCAGCCCGGCGGCAGGCTGCCCGCCTCCACCGCGAAGCCGTGGTTCTGCGCCGTGATGAAGCAGCGCCGCGTGTCCTCGTGCAGGCACGGCTGGTTGTGCCCGCGGTTCCCGTACCTGCGGCGGCAGGACGGGCGTCAGGCAGCCCCGGGCAGCCGGGACCCCCCGGCGACCCCGACCCCGGAGCCCCGCTCACTTCATCTTGTAGGTGCGCGCGCCGAGGGCCAGAGAGAGCAGCTGGTGCCCCAGGCAGATCCCGAAAACGGGCTTGGGCTGGGGCGCCTCCAGCACGCGCCGCAGGCCGGACACCGTCTCCCGGCAGAGCTGCGGGTCCCCGGGGCCGTTGCTGACGAACAGCCCGTCAAAGTCTGCGCCGAGACAGCAGCCGGGTCAGAGTGGGGCCCGCGGCTCCCCAAAGTCACAGCGGGGCCCCCTGGTCCTCCCAGGCCCCGCAGGGTCCCAGTGGGGCCTCCCAGCAGCAAGGCCCCCCAAACCCACAGCACCGCCAACACCCCGGCAGTGTCGCATCGAGGTGCCCTGACCCCACAGCACCAAGGGTCCCCGCAGCCCCCCACAGCCCCCCGTGCGGGGTCACGTTAGGGCACCCTGACGCCATGGTCCCGAGCCCCCCGTTCCAACCACAGCAGGGCACCCCGAGCCCGTGCCCCCCGTCCCTGCAGCGTCACACCGGGGGCCCTGGGCCCCGAGCCCCCGGGAAGGACGACATCAAGGCTCCCCAACCCAGCAGCACGGAGCAGGACACGGTTCCCTGCTGCGCCCAGCACCGGCCAAGAGAACGGCCCCTGCTCCAGCCCCCGGCCCCCACCCCTCAGCAGGGCCCCGAGACGTCCCCTGCCGCTGCCCCCCCACCTGCGGTGTCCAGCGGATGGTCCCAGGGCACCACGGTGACGGCCGCCCCCCGCTCGCACAGGCACCGCACCTGGTTGTACTTGAGGCCGCAGTCGACCGCCGTGATGCGCAGCGACCCGCCGGCGTTGAAGACGCGGGGCGTCTGCAGGAGGGGTGAGCGGGGATGGCCCCGGCCCCCACAGCAAGGACCTCGCGGCCCCAGCTGCCCCCCCAGCCATCCCCACTTGTGTCCCCCGTGCAGCGCCAAGCCCCCAGCCGTCCCCCGAGGCCCCCCCGCCCCGCGCCAGCTCCCCCAGCCCCACCTTCAGCGACACCTCCTGCACCAGGTGCCGTTTGTTGGGGTCTTCAAAGGAGAGGCTCTGCTCAGGGGTCCCGTCCGGCACCAGCTTCCCCAGCAGCGTCCCCTTCTCGCGGATCTTCTTCGTCAGGGCTCGAGTGTCCACCCCTGCAGACAACCATGAGACGCGACCCCACGGCCCCGACCCACCCCGAGCAGGGCCCCGCGTCCCACCAACATCATCACCCCCAGCCGCCAACGCCGGGTCAGCCTCCTGGGGGGGCAAATCCCAGCGCAGAGATGGCTCTGGTCCAGACTCACTGCCCCCTTGGGCCCCAGCCCCCAGCTGCCCCACGGCCACCCCCCAGCTCCCGCCCCGCGGTCTCAGTCCCACCTTGCAGCCCGGGGACGTTCTGCTCCTTCAGCCACTGGTCGAGGGAGCGGGACGCGCTCCAGTGGCTGGGGGTCTCCGAGCACTCGCCCACCACCAGCGCGGCCACATGGATCTTGCCGGACTCAAACCACTGCGGGGGCACGGGGTGAGCGTGGCCGGGCCGGGCGGGGGGTCACCAGCCCGGGAGAAGCCCCCTGCGCCCCTTGGGTGCCCGGCCCGGCTGTCCCCGTGGGACACGGGGGGGATGGCTACAGCCTAGGGTTGGGGGAGCCCCGTGCGACGGGGACCCTACCCCCAGCCCACCGCACAGGAGCGGCCCCCGCTGCCGCCCCGCAAGGCACATTGGGCTGTCACCGCCCCACCCCACCCCACCCCACCCCACCCCTCAGCCCAGCTGAGCCTCCAGCTCCAGGAGCCGCAGGACGAGGTGTCCAGGCTCCCAGCGCTGCTGGAGCGCAGCCCCCCACCCAGGGGCCACCACGGCCCGCACCGCGGGACCCCTCAGCTCGGCTCAGCCGCAGCACGCGCCGGCCTGCGGGCCGCAGCAGGGACCCGCGTGCCCCCGGCCCCGAGAGGGCCGCCGACAGCGAGAGCGGGGCCGGGGGCTCCTGGCCCACCGACGCGGGACGGGGCTGGGCAGGACGGTCCCCCGGGTCAGCGTGGGGAGGCCCGACACAGCTCTGCCCCCGCCGGGCCTGGACTCTGCCCCGGGACAGGCAGCGCCGGGGGGCTGGGAGGGCTCTGGGGCTGCCTCGCCCCGGGGCGCTGGGACCCCCACCCCGCAGCCGAGCCCGGGCGAGGCCAGACGCGGCCTGGCCCCCCACCTGCGAGGAGAGCGCCCCGGTGCCAGCGCGCGGGGGACTCCCCGCTCCCCTCCCGGGCGCACGGCAGGCCCGGCGCTCCGGGCTCCGCAGCACCGGGGGCAAACCCGCGCCCCCCGCCCCGCGCTCACCCTGCTGAGGCCGAAGGGGTCGGTCTCGTCCCGGGGGACGCCGTAGTTGCCGACGAGCGGGTAGGTGAGCACCAGGATCTGCGCCGCGTAGGAGGGGTCGGTGAGGGCCTCGGGGTAGCCCACCATGCCGGTCTGGAAGACTGAGCGCAGCGAGAGGGCGCTGGGGGGGGGGCGGACGGAGCATCCCGGCCGCCCCGCAGCCCCGCCGCCCGCCCCCGCGCCGGCCCCACGGCGGGGCGCCGAGCGGAGAGGGGGCTCGCGGCACCGCGCCGGGCTGGACCCCCGCCCGCTCCCCTCCCGGCGCCGCCCGCCGGGCTCCGGCCGCCCCCCCCCACATCCGCCGCCGTCCCGGAGCTTGGCCCCGCTCCGGCCCCGCCCGGCGCGCTCACCGACTTCCCCGGCGGCGGCGGCCCCGGCGGCCCCGAAGGGGCGGCCCCGCAGCACCGACCCGTCCTGCAGCACCAGGCGGCCCATGGCGGCTCCACGTGCGCTCCGGCGGCTCCGCGGCGGCGGCGACCGAGCGGGACGCGTGCAGCGCGGCGGCGGGAGGATCCGGGGCGGGGCCGGGGCGGGACAGCCCCCGCGGCGGGGCGGGGCGGGGCGGCGTGCGGGGGACCGCCCGCAGCACCTGGATCACCGGATGCCCGGCGGGCGGGGGCGACGCGTGGCAGCACGAGCGGGGAGCGGGCCCGCTTCCGCCGCCTGCAGCGCTCCGGGGCCCGATGGCGGGGCCGCGCGGAAACGGCAGAACGCGGCCGGGAGAGGCCCCGGCAGGCGGAGAGCGGAGCGGGGGCAGCACCGGGGCTCAGACCGAGCGCTGCTGCGGGGGCACGGCACCGGTAACCACGAATATCGCTGGGAGCGGGTACACAGCAAAACCTCACCGTGAAATAACGAGAGAAATAAACGGCCTAGTCTGCTTTTGTCACCGCCGTGCCAGGGGAGAGCGCGAACGCAGTCCCCCACTACCACAAATTATGCAGTCGAGTTTCCCGCATTTGGGGAAATCGCAGGGGTCAGCACACCCGGAGTGCAAGGGATGAGCCTCGCCCTGGGAAAACCACCTGCCTGATCATGGTGTCTCCCCTGCCAGGTAAGTATGCTCCCAACACCCCCCGCCGCCCGGGACACCCCGCCGCACGCACACCCACCACACGCCGACACCCCGCGCCGACCGCCCGAGCCCCGCTCCCACGGCCCGTCCCAGCCCCACGCTGTGCCCCGCCGCGCAGCCCCCACGCGGCGTTTGTTCACGCCGCGGCCGGCGGCTTCTCGGTGCGTGGGGGTGTGTCCCGTCATGCTCCGCGGTGCTCGATCTGCATGGCCCCGCCCCTCCCGCCGGACCCCGCCCCTCGAAGCGGCCCTGCCGCGGCGGCGCCGCCTGGCGGCGGTCACAGCCATCGCCGCTGGCTGCTCGCGGCGCGCGGGCCGCGGGCTCTGAGCTGAGTCCCTGCGCGGCCCCCGCCGGGGCCGTGGCGGGACCGGCCGCAGCTCCCCGGTGGACGGACAGCCCGGCGGCGGCTGATCAATTGATCTCCACGGGGGCGGGCGGCGCTAGCGAACGGGACATCGCTCCGTTCACCCACGCTCGGGGAAGCGCGGTTGGGTGGCGCGGGCCGCAGGCCGTCACAGAGAAAGGCCCGGGACGCGGAGCCCCGAGGGGAGCGGCTCCGGAGCGCGGCGGGAGCCGGGCGGGAGAAGGTTTTGTGCCGGGACGTGAGCTCTGCGGCCCTCCGCCCATGGGCGCTGGGGACCGGCACGGCCGGGGGGAGCTCCTGCGGACGGCCAGGCCCGGCGCGGTCACACCGAGACGGCGCGTGAGCCCGCGCCTGGCCCGGATTTTGTCCCTCCCGGCGGCGGCCCAGCCCCGAGCGGCGGCGAAGGAGCGCACCCGGCGTTACCGTGCCCGTGACGGTTCCCGTGGCACCGGCCACGCCGCCTCCCGGCCGGCCCCGCCCCGCGCTCCTTGCCGGCTCGGGGGCGGCCCCGGCGGGAACCGACCGGTGACCGGTCCCGCAGCCCCGGGGCGCGGCGCCGTGGCAGCCGCCGGCCGCGCAGCTCCCGCGGGGCTTCCCGGCGCCCGGGGCTCCGGGGCTGCGCTGCGTCTGCGCCCGCTGCTCCCCCGTCCCGGCCGCACCCCCCGCCCGCCGCCGGCGGTGCCCGGGCCTCGGCGGGGACTCCCCGCGCGGCTCCCGGCGCTGCGGCCCCCGTAACGGCGCCCGGCGGCGCTGCTCTGAGGGAGGGGCGGGGCCTGCGGGAGGGGCGGGGCCTTGCAGATAGAAGGAGCTGCGGCAAGGCCGCTTCGAGGGGCGGGGTCTAGCCGGGATGGGGCGGGGCTATGCAGATGACGCGGCTGAAGCAGGGCCGCTACGACGAGACAGGGGCGGGGGTCTCTCGGAAGGGGCGGGGCCATGCAGATCGAGCACCGCGGAGCATGACGGGACACACCCCCACGCACCGAGAAGCCGCCGGCCGCGGCGTGAACAAACGCCGCGTGGGGGCTGCGCGGCGGGGCACAGCGTGGGGCTGGGACGGGCCGTGGGAGCGGGGCTCGGGCGGTCGGCGCGGGGTGTCGGCGTGTGGTGGGTGTGCGTGCGGCGGGGTGTCCCGGGCGGCGGGGGGTGTTGGGAGCATACTTACCTGGCAGGGGAGACACCATGATCAGGCAGGTGGTTTTCCCAGGGCGAGGCTCATCCCTTGCACTCCGGGTGTGCTGACCCCTGCGATTTCCCCAAATGCGGGAAACTCGACTGCATAATTTGTGGTAGTGGGGGACTGCGTTCGCGCTCTCCCCTGGCACGGCGGTGACAAAAGCAGAGATAAAGCAGACGCAAAGCAGACACAGCTGCGGCGGCTGTCCCTGCCCCTCCCTGCGGCCGCGGTGTCCGTCCCCGCGGTGTCGGGGCTCCGTCTCCCCGCTGCAGCCGCGGGCTCTCCGCGCTCTGGTCCCCCAGCGCCGCTACCGGAACGCCGCTGAATTCCCCGGTAAAGGCGAAAGCGGCCCCGCCGCCCCCCCCGCACGGACAGACGGGCCAGGACGACGTTTTACCACACGAGTTTTATTTTTTAAATAAAACTTTTTTAAACACAGATGCAGGCTTTGCAACCGGAGTGACAGACCAGACAAGCGATGCGACGGGGAGACGACGGCCAGGGCGGGCGCGGCGGCAAAGCCCCTCCCCGGGGGGGTCCTGGGTGGGCGCTCCGCAGCGGGGAGAGGGGCTCCGCCGTCCCCACGCCGCAGCAGGGACTCTGTGCCAGCCCGGGGCGGCCAGCTCCCCCACTCCGCTGCCTGCAGCCCCCGGAGCGCGTCACCAGCCAGGCTGCGGGTGTTTTTTTTTTTTTTCCATCTTCCCAGGAACCCAAAGCAAACCCCCCCCTCTTCCCAGCCACATCCCCCCCGGGCTGCCGGCACCCCCGTGCAGTGGTCCCAGGGCCGCCGGCCCCAGCCCCCCAGCCGCGTGGCCGGTGGGGCGCAGGCAGCACGCTCGCACGCTCCGTCCCGGGAACACAGCCCCGGGACTCCGTCTCTCCCTCTCACGCAGCGGGGCAGGCGGGGGCAGCGGGGCGGCTGCGGCACTCGCGCCGAGGGGACAACGGAAATAAATACGGGGCGGGGGGGCGGCGAGGGCCGGGTCCCGGCGGCCAGAGCCCGTCCCCACCCCGCAGCTCCTGGCGTAGGTACAGCCGCGCTCCTCGCTGGGTGGAAATCTATTTATTACCGAGACAGTGGCTTCCCACCGGAGCTGCCGGATGCCGAGGCGGCGGGCTCGGCTGCTGGAGACCGTGATGGCGTGTGACAGTGCAGGGCGAGGCGCACGGGCTCAGACCTCGAATGTCTATGGTGGGGGAACGGCGCGGGGCGGCGCAGGGCGCGGGAGCGTGCCAGGGCTAGTACTCGTCCTGGTCCTCCGGCTGCTGCTCCTCCAGCTCGTCATCCTCCGGCGGGGCGAAGCCCTCCTGGCAGGGGGCACGGGCGGCCGTCACCCCGGGGACGGCGGAGGGCGGGCGCTCCCGCTCCCACCTCACCCCCCGTGGACCCTCCCGGCACGGCGCAGTGGTCTCAGCAAAGCCCCAAATCCCCCCAAGCACCCCACGGAGCGCCAGGGGCAGCCGCGGGGAGGGGGGGCCCGTCCCAGGGAAGCCTGGCGAGCAGGGGAGGGGCTGGGGGTGCCGGGGCAGGGGGACAGCGGTGCCCGGCCCTCACCTCCGTGGCGTAGAGGACGCTGACGATGCCGGTGATGATGGGGCTGTTCTCGTTCTCGTGCTCCTGGCAGATCAGCTCGATGTCCCGCAGTTTGCTGAAGTAGAAATCCCGCTCCTTCTCCAGCCCGTCCACTGTCAGCTTCAGGTCCATCAGCTGCGGGGCGGGGGGACAGCAGAGCCCTCAGCGCGAGGTGGGGGCTCGGCCCCAGCCCCTCCCTCCCTCCCGCGCCGCGGCGTCCCCCGCCCTACCTGTTGGTTGAGCTCCAGGATCTGCGCGTCGGCCTCGGTGCCGCCGTTGCGGGCCGCGGGGGAGTTTTTCCGGAGGATGCTGCTGGGGACGTTGCTGAGGCGGGCCGGGTTGTTCGTGCTCTTGGGGCCGGTGGGAGAGGTCCTCTGGGGGACTTGACAGCAGACGGGGACCAAGGGGTTAATGCCGGCCCGGGGGCTGCCGGCGGGACCCCCCTGCGTGGCGCGGCGGCAGCAGCAGGCAGCAAGGGCAGGCAGAGCGCTCGGGGGCCGAGCCGCAGCTGGAGGCTGTCCCGCCCTCAGCCTCCCCCCTGCCTCAGTTTCCCCGGGCAGATCTCGCCCCCAGCCCCCCTCGAGGGTGCTCGCGGCCCGGCCGGGGGCTTCGCCGTGGGACAGGGGGGTGTCCGGTGCTTGAGATGCTCCTGCGGGGCCGGCACGGGGAGCCCGCCGAGCACTGCCCGTGGCCAGGAGCAGCCCGGCTGCGCAGTGGCACACGGGCACGGGGGACGGCAGCCATGGCAAGGGGGGACTGGGGGGACAAACCACCCCCGGAGCCAGGGCGAGCGGGAGGACGGAGGCAGCCGAGCCCTGCCCAGCTCCCCGCGGGCCCCTCCGCCGCCCCCGGGCCCCCCCAGAGGCAGGCAGGCAGGCAGCGGGGCGCGGGCAGGGGTTGGGGGGCGGCCGGCCGCAGGCAGAGCGAGGTGGGGCGCAGGAGGGCGGGGGGCAGCGCTGGCCGGGGGACCCCGACATTACCTGCAGTGCCAATGGGTTTCTTGGGTTTGTTGAAGATGTGATCACCTGGGTTTGGGGGGGGCGCGACGTCCTGGCCCTGCCGCGCCAGCAGCGGGTTGTACTCCTTCCCGTCGTAGTTGGCGTCGAAGAATTTCTTAAACCACTGGATGAACTCGAAGTTGTCCTGGAACTTGCCCTTCACCAGCCTCTCCACCGCGATGATCTGGGCGGGGGGACACAGAGAGGGGCTGGGGGTGCCCTCCCGGCGCGGCCCCCGCCCCGCCGCGCCCCCCCGGCCCCCGACCCCGCGCCTACCTTGTCCACTCCCATCTTCTTGAAGGCGGCCTGCAGCACCTTGAAGTTGTGGATGTACTCGTGCTCCAGCTTGGCCTGGAACTTCACCTTCCGCAGGTGCACGCAGCCGGGGAACAGCATGTCCATGAACTGGCAATAGGCGGCCCCTGCGCCGGGCCCCACCGCGGCGTCAGGGGGCGGCCGGCGGCACCGCGCCGCCGCGTCCCCCCCGCCCCGCGGCCCACCTGAGCAGAGCTGCTCGATCTTGGTGTAGTTGAGCTGCAGCGAGTCGTTGACCCAGGCGAGCATGTCGTGGCGGCTCAGGTTCTCGCTGGTCACCGACGTCGAGTACACGTTGACGGCCATGCCCCAGCTGCCGAGAGACGGGCGTCACGCCGGCGCCGTGCGCCCCCCGCCGCGGTGCCGCGCCCCCCTCAGCCCCGTTCCGCGATGGATTCGGGGCGCTCGGCCCACCGGGGCCGGGCCGCCGCGGCGTCCCCCGCCCCGGCCGCGTGCCTCGGCACGGTGGGGGCACAGCAGGAGGGTCCCTGGCAGCCCCGTGGTGACCACCCGGCCGGGCGGACCCCCGCCCCCAGCCCCGGGGCACCCAGATCGGGGGGTGCCGCCGCGAGCGGGACCCGCCGCAGGACACGGATGCGGCTCACGGGGGGATGCGGGCACTGCCCCCGTGCCGGGGCACAGCTCCTTCCCGCGCGGGGCCGCGGGGCTCGGGGGGCCAGCAGCCGTAAGCAGCTTAGGGCCCCCCCGTTCCCGCCCTCGCTGCCTAATCTGCGGGGCCGGGGTCCGCCGCAGCAGGGGCTTAGAGGGGCAACATCTGCCGGCAGGCCCGGCCGCGGGCCCGCTCCCAGATGGCGGAGGGCTCTGCCCCGCCACCCGCACCGCACGGCCGGCCCGCTGCGCGGGGGGCTGCTGGGGGGGCCCTGGGCCAGCGTCCCCCCAGCCGCCTGGGAGAGGGGAGCGCGCCCGCCGCGAGAGCGGGGTCCCCGTCCCGCCGCCCGTCCCCGAACGGGGGGGTCCCCGTCCCCGCTGCCCCAGCGCCTCCCCCCGTCGCCCCCCCGCGCAGCAGCCCCGCTAATCCGCTGCCCCCCCGCTCCGGCCAGCTGCCAGCCGGGGGCTCCGGTGGGGGCAGCCACCTTGTCCCCCCTCGCCCCCCTCTGCCGCTGCCACAGCCACGGGCGGGGGGGGCTGGGGGGGGGGGGCATTGCCTGGGCCCGGGGGAGCCCCCCGGGCAGGACCCCCACGGGTGCGCCCACGGAGGGAAGGTGCCGGTGGCCACAGCCCCCCCCCCCCCCCCGCCAGCTCGCGGCCTCGGCAGCGCCGTGACTCAGCACCGGGACCGCAGCCGCGCGCCCCGGCAGCAGCCGAGCTGGTGCCCCCGCCGGGACCCCCGCCACCCCGTCCGCCCCGCGCACGGCCGCCTCGCCGGCACGCGGCGGGGGTGTCGGTATTTTTAGCCGCGGAGCAGCTGGAAACAAGGCCCCCGCGGCCGCCGCCACCCCCCGCGCCGGCGGGGACCAGGCCACCCACGGTGTGCCCGGGGCGCCCACGCTGCCGGGGTGCGGGCAGGGGTCCCCTCCCTCCGGCAGCGCCGAGCTGAGTCACGCGCGGCGCAGAGCCAGAGCCACGCGCACTGCGGTGCGGCCGCCGCCACGCAGCCCGGAGCGCCGCGCGCTCGGCACGCTGCTGGGGTGGGCTGGGCGGCGGGGGGGCCGCCGCGGGGCGAGGGGCTGCTTGCCCACCCCGCCAGCAGCCAGCGGCTGGCTGACCCCCGCCACCGCCAGCCCTTCCCGAAATAGCCGGGAGCAGCTGCCCCGCCGAGCCGCGGGGGCCGCACGGGGCCTGGACCCGGCACCCTGCCCACGCGCCGCTTGCCGCGGGGCGCCCGCCGTGCGAAGGGGCGCACGCCGCGGGATGGGGCATGCGGCGCCGCGGGGGGCGCAGACCCACAGGTGAGCCCCCCCAGCCCCTGCCGCAGCCTGCGCAGACCCTCGCCACGCCACAGCCGCGGGGCTCTGGGCGCGGTGCAGCCCCCGACGCCGTCCCAGCGCCGGCAGAACCCTCGAGCAGCACCTGCCTCGCCGCCCTGCCAAGCCGGGGGAGCAGCCCCGCGGGCCGGCAACGCACCCGCAGCCCTCGCCAGCCCGGATCTCCGCCGCGCTTCCCGTACCTACGCGCCTCGCTGCGGTGGCAGCTTCCCCTCGCCAACGCAAGCCGAGGCCCGTGCCGGCAGCCGCAGGGCTGCACGGCGGGATGAACTCCGGTGTCGCCGCGCCAACCGCTCCCGGGCGTGCCGCCGCCGGCCGCACCCCGACGCCTGCACACTCACGCGTGCGAAGCCGGCGGGGGAGCGCCCTGACCCCGCTCCGGCACGCGCTGCCGGCACAGCCCCGAGCAGCCGGCGGCGAGGCGGGGCAGCCGGCGCTGCGAGGGGACGCTCGGTGCCACCCGGCGTATTTCCACCCTCTGAAACGCCACGCCGGGCTTCAAAGGTCTCGGCCGCAGCGCCCAGCGCGCCCCGGCGTAATGACAGGGCAGGGAACGCTGGCGGCAGCCCTCCGGCCAGGGCGGGAGCCGGCCGCTGCCCTGACGCCGGGAGATGGACGCACCCCCGGCAGCGAGCCTCCGGTGTGCGCGCTGCCTCTGCCGCCGGCTTTTGCCAAAAAACTGCGACAGATAAGAATTTATCCCCGATTGCTGGCAAGCCCCGGGAGAGGAGCCGTTCTGGCGCAGAGCTCGGCGCGCGGCTGCCTCGGCGCTGACGGGGCAGGGGGGACGCTTACCGCTGCATTTTAATTGTCCGGCCGCCCAGCTGCTAATCAAGGCCCAACGGCGAACAAAACGCTGGGGCGCGTGGCTCTGCCCCGTCCCGCCGGCGCTGCCGGAGAGGTCGTCCAGCCCGGCTCCTCGCGCCGCCGCTGCCGGCCAAACAAAGCGAGAGGAGAATGAGGCCGGCGGCCGCGCTGGACGTGTTTGCTCAGCACCCAGGCAGCGGTGCCAGCGCCGGCTGCCAAGGCCGGGCACCGGCCGCGCGCCGCTGCGGCAGCCCGGGAGCCGTGGGTCGCTGCCGGCCTCTCGCCGCCGCGCCGGGGCGAACTGGGCTGCTGCGGCTGACGGCTTCTATTTTGGGAGCCGTCCCGGTGGCTCCTCAAGTGACAAACACGCGAAGGGGGTGGCAGACAACCCAGCGGCGGTGACGTCCCAGCCGGGGCTCGCGGCTCTGCCGGCGGCGCTCGCTGCGGCCGCGGTGGCCGGCTGGCGGGGCGGTGGGGGAGCAGGGGCAGGGCGGCCCAGCCCGGCGGGTCCCCCCACCCGCTGCGCTCTCGCTAACCTAAATAACCGGGAACGGCAGCGGCAGGAGCATGTGCAGAGCGCGGTGCCGCCGGCAGCGCCTCCCCCCGCGCCTGCTCCCCCCGCGCCCGCGCCGGCATCCTTATCCTGCGCAGCGGCCCTGAAATATTAATGCCGGTGCCTGCCGAGGGTCCCGGCCGGGGGCTGCCCGAGCCCCTCGAGGAGAGGCACCACACGCGCCCCTGCCACGCCGACGCGCCCGCGCCGCTCGCTCAGGGCACCGCGGTGGCACACGGCGTCCCCGCGCAGCCCCGGCTCTTTCGGGGCGCCCGCACAGCGCGGTCGTCGCCCACGGACGGGGCCGCCTGGCCCCCGGGGCCGCATGGCAAGGGCACCGCGCCCTCACCGGGGCACCCTCCCTCGCGCCCGCCGAGGGTGCCGCAGCCACGAGGACGAGGGCGCGTCGCGCTTTGGCGGGTCACTGAGAGCGGCCACGGAGCAGCGCTGAGCCCGGGGGCTCCGGGGGGAGGCGGGGCCCTTGGGACGCCCGGTAACCGGTGCTGATGCCCGGTAACCGGCAGTGATGCCCGGTAACCGATGCTGATGCTCAGTAACCGGCGGTGATGCCCGGTAACCGATGCTGATGCCCGGTAACCGGCACTGTGCGGGCCCGGGTGACCCCGCCGGTGCCGGACCTACCGATCCGGTGTGCCGTACCGGGCCCTACCGTGTCGTATCGTACCGGGCTGGGCCTTACCGGGCTGTACCGGGTCCTACCGTACTGGGCCCTACTGTGCTGTACTGTGCCATACCAGGCCGTGCCGTACCGGACCGCACCGTGCCGTACCGAGCCGCACCGGGCCGTACCGAGCCGCACCGGGAGGCGCAGGCCGCCGCTGAGTCAGGCCGGACCCCGCCGCTACCGGACCCCCGGCCCCGGGCCGCTCCATCACCCCCCGGTTCCCCGCCCAGGCGGCCGCCGCTCCATCCCCGGTTCCCCCCGCACCTGTCACGGCCGCTCCGCCACCGGGGGCACCGGACGGACCCCCCCCCATCACCCGAGGCCCCGGCCCGGTCCCGGGGGGGGGGACGCGGCGGCGCCGGGCGGTGCCGGGCCGCGGGCGATGATGGCGGCGGCCCCCCCGGCCCCTCCCCGCCCCGCACTCACCGCGCTCGGGCCGCGGCCGCTCCGCTCGCTCCGCACCGCGCCGGGCTGGCGGGACCGGGCCGGGAACCGCACGGGCCGACCGCGCATGCGCCGCCAGCCCCCCCCGCGGGCGGCACCGGCCCTGCTCCGCCCCGCCCCCCGCCGCCATGGCAACGGCGCACAGGCCACGCCCCCTCCCACCGCCCTGGCAACGCCGGCCGCGGCCCTGCCTCCCCCACAGCGCCCCCTGGCGGCGGGCGGCGGCGGCCCCGCACCGCCGGGACTCTCGAAACCCCCCGGGACCCCCGACCCCCCCGGGACCCCGTCGAGATCCCCCCCAGGACCCCCCTGAGCCCCTCCGGAACCCCTGGCACGCCCCCCTGCGACCCCTTCCGGGACTCCCGAGCCCTTCGAGACCCCCCCGGGACCCCTCCGAGCCTACTCAGGACCCCCCGACCCCCCCCCAGGACACCCCTGAGCCGCCCCAGGACCCCCGAGACCCTTGAGCCTGGGCCCCCATCTGCATTCCTCCGAGCCCCCCCAGGACACCCCTGAGCCCCTCTGAGCCCCCTGGACACCCTGAGCCTCTCCAGGACTCTCGAGCCCCCCCCAAACCTTCCCGAGCCCCACCAGGACCCCCCTGAGCCTCCTCGGGACCCCCTCCTGGACCTCCTGAGCCCCTCTGGTCCCCCAAGCCCCCTCGGGACCCCTTTGAGACCCCCGAGCCCCTCTGAGCCCCCTAAGCTGCTCCAAGACCTCCAAGCACCCCCGGGACCCCCCCGAGCCCCTACAAGCCCCCCCCCCGGATTGCTTCAGGACTCCCCCAGGACCCCCCAGTCTCCTGGGACATTTGGGACCCCCAGCAGCCCGGGGACCCCCGGGACCCTTTGCACCCTCTGTACGCCCCCATCTCTGCCCTACAGACCCCCCCCCCCAAGAAGCCCCCCCACACCCCATCCCTGCCCTGCAGCCCCCCTGCATCCCGTGTGTGTTTGTGCAACGGAGCGCTGCGCGTGCACGCGTGTGCACGCGTGTGCCCTCGCCCTCCCACCGCGGAGGCGCGTGACTGGCATGGCTGCTGCCAGGGTGCCCCCAGCCGCGTGGCGGCAGGGCCAGCTCTGTGTCCCCACGTGTGTCCCCGTGTTCCCACGTGTGCCCCCGTGTTCCGTGTCCCAGCTGTGGACACCCCCAGCAGCCTCCCCAGCCAGCCCGGTGGGCACACGCCAGATTTGGTGCTGCTGCGCCCAGGGCACCCCGGCGTGTCTGTGCCCGCACACGCCTGTCCTCGCACACGCGTGTCCCGAAGCAGGCGCCGAGGCCGGGCGCTGTGAGAACGGTCTTTAATGAGCAAACAGAAACGTACTGCGGGTTCCTAACTACCCGGGGGCGGGCAGACCCCCGGCGCGGGGCGCGCACCCGGCCCCCGCACACCTACAGGGACCACCAGGGAAAGTGCACAGGGACGACTCACACCGGACACGGCCCCGCCACGCCCGCACCGGGACACGGCCGGGACGGGGACCCCGCGCCCCACCGGCACCCACCGCCGGGTCTGGAGGGGCAGGGCGAGGGGCAACCCGGCACGGCGCTGAGCAGGCGTGTGCAGAGGGATGGGGATGTGCGTGCGTGCACGTGTGCACACGTGTGTGCGATGAACATCTCACTGAGACCATGCGTGGTGTTACACGTGTGCACACATGCGTGTCAGTGAGGTGCCTGCTGGTGCCTTGCACGGAGGGATGCACGCGTGTGCACACATGTGCTATGAACATCTCACTGACATCGTGGTGTGGTGCACGCGTGTGCACACACGCGTGTCAGTGAGGTGCCTGCTGGTGCGTCGCATGGAGGGATACGCACACGTGTGCAAACACGTGCTATGAACTCCTCACTGACATCATGCACGTGACACATGGCAGTGAGGAGCCTGCTGGCACCATCCATGGAGGGATGCACACACGTGTTCATGTGTGTGCCGGCAGGCAGGTGCCAACAACACGCTCGTGCAGGCGTGTGCGTGCGGTATTGCCGCCTGCGGCCACGGTGCGGGGAGGGCTGCCGCGTGCCGCGTGGGGCCGGGGTGGGGGGAGAGGGGCGGGGGTCCCTGCGTGTCCCCTAACGCTAGTGACACAAACCACTTCGGAGCATTTCCACGGGATGCACAAACAACCAGAAAACTCACGGATCCAAACCCAACGTGCAAACAGAAAAGGGCCGGGGCAGCCCCGCCCGCGGCCCCCGGGCCCTCCCGCCGGCCGGGCCGCGGCCCCCCGGCCCCCCGGCCGCTGCCGCCACGGCCCCGCGCGCAGGCCGGGGGCCGCGCGGGACCCCCCGCTGCGAGGGGAGCCCCGCCGGAGCCGGGGTCCCGGGGCCGGCGCCTGGTCCTCAGTTGGGGGACGGAGCCCCGGCTCTACCAAATGCCGCTCGACCGGCCCCCGGGGGGAGCGAGGATCCGGGCCGAAGCTCGCTTCGGAACATGGTCATCGATCTGAGAACCTGCCGGAAAGACGGGCGTCAGGCGGCCGGCACCGTGGCCTCGCCCCGCGGCCGCCCCGCAGCCACGCTCCCGCCCCGCCGCCGCCTCGTGCTGCGCCGGGATCGACGCTCGCGACGCCCCAGTGCCCACCGTCCCGCCCTGGGGGTCAGAGCGGCCCCGGCGTCGGCGGCAGCACCGCGCCATGGCGGCGGCATGGGCAGGGGCCGGCCGGAGACACAGGGACGCCCCCCAAACCTCCGGTCCCAGGGCCAAACACAACGCCCGCGCCGGCTCCGTCCTGCCCCCCGGCTGCCCCCCGCGCGACGCGGCCACGCAACGGATGGCGCGCACGAGGGATGGGCGAGGGCCAGGGGGGCGGGGGGTCTGGGGTCTGCTCCCTACTCTGCGGCGGCTCAGCCCCTCGCCCGGCCGCAGCCCCAGAGCCGCCATCGCGGGGGTGCCGGCGATCCCGCCACGGGGGCCGGGGGTGCCGGGACCCCGCTCTTACCCGACAGGCTGAAGCTGGACTCGTGGAGGTCCCTCATGCCCCCGTGCCGCGTGGCGGGGCGCGTGGGCGTATCGGCCAGGGGCGTCCCCGTCTCTTTCTTCCCGGCGTGCGCAACAGCCGCCACGTCCCCCAGGTACGGGGTGCGATCCACACCCCGCAGCTTTAAACTCTGCCGAAGGGAGAGAGAGCGGAGGCAGCGTCAGCCTGGGCGGGGGGCTGCGGCCGGGGCGCCCCGCGGCGCGGGCGGGGTCAGGGCTGCCACCGCAGATCGGCCGGGCGTCGGGGGAAGGACAGGGCCGCGGCGCGGGGGCTGCGGCACGGGGAGCAGGAGAGGAGGAGAGGGGGTCGCGCAGCCCCCGGCGCGGGCGAGGCCTGCCCTGCCCTGCCGCCCAGGGACACGCGTGTCCCGCGATCCCTGCCCTCGTCCCCAGCACGAGGCACACCGCGCTCCCGCCACGCGACGCTCCGGGGCGGTACCGACGGCGGCCGCCGCTGCCCGCTCACCTTCTCGCGCTGCACCAGCTTCTTGTAGACGGAGTCCGGGAAAGAGCGGAGCGGGCAGAACTTGCCGGTGCCCTCGGCGCACATGAAGACGCCGTTCTCGTAGACCACGCGCCCGCGGCTGACGGTGACCAGCGGCACGCCGTGGCACCGCATGTTCTCGTACAGGTTGATGTCCCCGCCCTGCACCTGGGTGCTGGCCGAGATGGTCCTGGGCGAGGGGACAGGGGGGTGAGCGGGCGCCGGGGGGCACGGCGAGCCCCCCCGGCCGGCCTCGGCCCCGCCGGCGACCTACTTGGTGGCCTCGGGGTCCCAGACCACGACGTCGGCGTCGGCGCCGGGGATGATGCGGCCCTTGCGGGGGTACAGGTTGTGGATCTTGGCGGCGTTGGAGCTGGTCACGGCCACGAAGCGGTTCTCGTCCATCTTACCCCCCACCTGCGCCGGGGCAGGACGGTGAGGACGTGCCGGGCCCGCGCCCTGCCCCCGCCCCGCCTCCCGCGCGCCGCCCCGCGCCGAACCCCGCCGCCCGTACCACGCCGCGCTCCCAGATGATGCTCATGCGGTCCTGCACCCCGCTGACGCCGTGCGGGATCTTGGTGAAGTCCTCCTTGCCCATGGCTTTCTGCTTGGCGCTGAAGGGCCGGTGGTCCGACGCCACGACGTTCAGCGTGTCGCTGCGGGACGGGCGGGGTGCTGCTGCTGACGGCACGGCCGGGGCGGCTCGGCCGCAGACAGCCGGACGTGGGGCGCCCGGGGAGCTCGGCGCCCGGGGAGTGGGGCACCCATAGTGTGGGGTGTCCGGGAAACGGGGCACCCATTTGCGGGACGGCCAGGGAGCTCAGCACCCGGGGAACAGGACACCCACGCCGTGGGGTGCCCGGGAGTGGGGTCCCTGGAAAATGGGGCACCCAGCCTGCGGGGTGCCTGGGAGTGGGGCACCCAGCCTGCGGGGCGCCCGGGGAGCTCAGCACCGGGGGAGTGGGGCACCCATAGTGCGGGGTGCCCGGGGAGTGGGGTACAACACGGCAGGATGCTTGGGGAGCTGAGCGCCCAGGGAGTGGGGTCCCCGGGGAATGGGGGAGCGGGGTGCCAGGAAAATGGGGCACCCATGCTGTGGGGTGCTTGGGGAATGGGGCACCCAAGGTGTGGGGTGCCCAGGGAGCGGGGTGCCCAGGGGGCCCTTGGGAAGCGCCGCACCCAGGGAGCGAGGCCCCACGGGCACGCGGCGTCTGGGGTGCGAGGCACCCCGAGAGCCCGGTGCCTGAGACACAAGGTGCCAGGATCACGGGGTGCCTGCGGGACGGGGTACGTGGAGAAGGGGGCTGCCAGAACGCGGGGTGCCGGGAGCGGGACACCTGGCGAGCGCGGCGGGCGGGGAAGGGGCGCGCGCGACGCCTCACTTGGCGAGCAGGCTCATGAGGTAGGCGGAGGTGTTGGTGTCCAGGCGCAGCGGCGGCACGGTGACGTAGGCGGCGGCGTGGAACCAGTCCTGGTGGTAGTAGTGCAGGCCGGTGAGCGTGGCGTGCGCCGTGGTCGTCTCCGCGTACACCACCTTCCCTGCCGGGGCGGAGGGACACGCGTGGGGCGTGTGTACACGCGCGCTCACATCCGTGTCCGGTGGCTGTGAGAACCGCGCGCCCCCTACCTTGCATCTTGGCGGCGGCGATGACGTCGCCCGCGGACATGCTGGAGACGTTCACCAGGTAGACGGGGCAGTGGGTCTGCGGAGAGGGGGTCAGTGCCACCGGCGCCCCGGCTCCATGGGGGGGTCCCCGCGCCCCGTACGGGGCGCGGGGACCCCCCCATGGAACCGGGGCGCCCACCCCCAGCGCGGATCCAGCGGGGTTGGGGTCCCGGCCACTCACCCTGTTAGCGATGGTGATGACGCGGTGCGTGGCCTCGGCTTCCAGCTGCGGAGAGAGCGGCGCGGTGAGGGGTCGGTGGCACCGATGGGTGGGTGGGTGTAAATGGGTGCACGGACGCGTGCCTGGTTGGCGCAGACGGGCGCCAGGGCACGCGGCGGGGGCGGCGGGTCCCTACCTCCTCGGGCCGGCTGATCTCGATGCCCTCGGGCCCCGTGATGCCCAGGTCCAGCGCCTCCTTCGCTCCCTGGGGATTGGGGTGGGTGGGGGTCAGGGCGGGGGCGACGTGGGGGGCTCTGCTCCCTCGCCCCCCTGCACCCCCCGTCCCGGCGCTCACCTCGGCCACCAGCTCGCCGTTCTCGGCGTGCACGCGGGCGATGGCGCCGAAGTCGCGGCAGGCCCGCAGCGCCTGGTAGAGCTCGCTGTCCCGCAGCATGTACAGCTCCTTGTAGGCCATGAACAGCTGGAAGGAGTTCACCCCCTTCTCCCGCACCAGCGTCTCCATCTCCGCCCTCACCTGCGCCGGGACGGGGGTCACTGCGGTGTGGGGGGCGGCTCTGGGGCGCGCGGGCAGGCGTGGGACCCGCTCCCCCCACGCCACGGGGCAGGGGGCCGCGCTTTGCCCCCGGGGACGCGGGATTTGCGCGCGCGGCCTGGGGTGATCCAGGCAGTGACAGATGCCGGGGGGGATTTTGCCGTGATCCGGCCGTGGCCCCCCCGCCCTGGGGGCACCCGCTCCGTCCCCTGCTCCGCCCAGGGAGGGGACACAGAGGGGACGGGGTCTCCCTGCTTTGGTGGGGATCGCGGAGGCTGAGCGTGCCGCGCGCCGGGCGCTGAGTGGGGGGGACCCAATCCGGCACGGCATGGTACGGCATGGCACGGCGCGGCGCGGCCGGACTCACCTTGGGCGCCCACCAGGCGATGCCCACGTGCAGGGCGTAGTCGCAGCAGACCTTGGGGTCGGCCAGGCTGCGGCACTTCTCGTAGGCGTCCAGCAGCGAGGTCTCCTTGTCGGGCAGGACGTGGCCGATGACCATCGTCGTCCCTCCGACCAGGGCCGCCTGCGGGGACGGGGACGGCGGCCGTGGGGGCGCGGGATCCGGCACAAAGCCCGGCCGGCCGCTGGCGGGGCCGATCCTGGGGCGGCGGGGGTACGGTGCGGCCCGCGGGGATCCCCCCGCACCGCCCTGGGGTGCACGCTGCCCCCCCGCCGGAGCCGCCGGCCGCCCCCCGGTGCGAGGCGCGGCAGTGTCCCCGGCTCACCCTGCCCGGCTAATCCCCAAAGCTCCTTTGCCCATCGGCCCCGGCGCACCGGCGCGGTGCAGCCCGCCGGGATGGGGACGGGGAGCGGGCACGGTGCGGGGTGCCCGTGGTGGCTGCAGCGGCCCCCTGCCCCTCCGGACCCTCGCCATGCCGCGGGACGGGGCCGGCCCCCAGCCCTTTGCTGCGGCAGCCGTGGCAGAGCCGAGCCCCCCGCCCAGGGGTGCTGGGCGCCGCGGGGCCAGGCGCGGCTAGCACGGACCCGGCACAATGGCTGCTCTGTGCGGGCGCTGGAGCCAGGCGGCCGTGGCACCGCCCGGGACGAGCCCGCGCCGGCCCTGACACCCCCGGGCTGCGGCACCCGGTGCGCGGCACCGCCGGCCGGGCTGGCGCCTTCGCCGCGGGCGGGTGGGCTGCACCCCCCAACGCCGGCCCTGCCGCTCGCCTGCCCGGGGAACGGCGTCTCCCCCTCGCTGCCCAGTGCCAGCGGCATCGGCTGCCCGGCATCGGCCACGAATGCTCCACGCCGACCCCCCGGGAGCCCACCCACCCGCCGGGGGCTCGGGCAGGGGTGCCGGGGGTGCCGGGCCGGGCGGTACCTTGGTGCCGTGGTAGAAGTCATCGACGCAGGTGGCGTTCATGAAGGTCTGGTGGAAGTGGGTGCTGGTGTCGATGCCGCCGGGGATGACGAGCTTGCCGGTGGCGTCGATGACCTTGGCGCCGCCGGGGATCATGAGCTCGCGGCCCACTTGCTGGATGACGCCGTTCTCGATGTAGACGTCGGCCTCCAGCGTGCAGTCGTCGTTCACCACCTTCCCCCCCTTGATCAGGATCCGCATGGTGGCCGCGTTGGCGAGCATGGCGCTGCGGGGGCAAACGTCAGCCCCCGGGGCCCGGGGGGGGGGGGGGTCACCCCCATTGCCCGCCCCTGGGGGTCCCGCTGCGGCCGCGTGCCCCGTCTGGGCGCGGGGTCCCGGTGCGGGCAGGGAGGGCAGCCCCGCGGCTGCGTGTCGCTGCGCCCATCGCCGCCCTGGGCCTTGTTAACGCTGGATTATCCCGGAAAATCCGTGCGGGGGGGGGGGCACCAAGTCAGGGCCCCACCGAGCCCCCGGCAGTGGTGACGCGCCCACAGCGCGCGGAGCCGGCCACAAGCGGGGCAGCCGGACCCCAGCCCCGCCAGCCCCCCGGCAGCGCGGGGCGTCCCAGACGCGATCTATAACTCACCCGGGAGCTGAAGGTCAAACGCCATCGACCCGCCTGCGCCCCGCCGGCACGCGACAGCTGCGCGGGCGCCCCGGCGCACGGCCCGCCTGGGGGCGCGAGGACTGGGACCCCTGCCCTCCTCCAGACAAAAGCCGGGGTGCGCCACGCGGGCAGCGCGGCACTGCCCGGCCTCAGAGCCCACGGCAGCACCGGCCGCGGCCGACCCACGCCAAGCACCCCGGCGTGAGCCCGGTGCCAGCCCGTGCCTCGTCCCGTCCCGGGACCGCGGCAAGGACGTGCCGGGGGTCCCGCAGGCAGCCCCCCGCCCTGCCAGGAACGCCGCTGCCACGCACAGCTGCACCCGCTCGGCATGCCAGCTGCCGGGGGACGGCAGAGGGAGACGGGTCCCAGCGGGGCCCGGGCGGGACGGCAGCGGGGACGGGGGGACAGCCCCAGCCAGAGACCCGGCGAGTGCCCGCGCCAGCAGCAGCCGGGACAGGGCGAGACGCCGGGGCAGAGAGCGACCTCGGTGCAAGGCGGGAGCCGCGGTGGTGCCCGCTGCCCCTCAAGCCCCCCAGGACCCCAGGGTGGGCTGGGCAGGATGGCGCAGAGATGCGTGGCACCCTGAGACGAAAGTAGGTTGCCGTGACAGACGGATCTGGAGCGCGGCAGCGCACGGGGAGGCGGCCTGTGCTGTACCCCAGTGATGCTGCAGCGCGCGCTGCACGGCGCGGGCGCTGGCCGCGGGGGCACGGCGTCGCTCGGGGACGCAGGCCGGGTTGAGCCTGGCGTGGGCTGGCCACCACGGACGGATGAGGGCTGGCAGCTCGACGCGCTGCCCGCGGCCTCGGCCACCACGCAGCCGCCCGTGCTGACACCGCCGCGCTCCCACACCTCGCTGTGCCGCGCCTCTTCCCTAACCCACCCCGGCACCGCGCCCGCCGACCGGCATCGCGGCCCTCACCTCGGCCCCGGCTGCCCACTGCTGCCTGCCTGGCACGCCAGTCCCTCCCAGTTCACACCCAGTGCCCCCCCAGCTCACACCCAGCATCCCCAGGGCTCTGCCCCTCCATCCCTCAGCCCGCGCTGCGGTGCCAGCGTGGCACAGCGTGCCCCAGGAACGCCCGGGCCCTTGCCCGCGCCCCGGCGAGCCGCTGCGGCGCGATGACACGGCCGGCATTGCCGGTGGCGGCTGCAGGCAGGAGGCTTCTGCGAGACAACCGGTTTCCCGGGCAGAAATGCAGCGTCAGCGCCGAGGGGCTGCAAGCATCCGCGGGGACCCCTCGCCCGACCCTGGCACCGTGGCCGGCGCCCCCGCGCCACAGGCCCCCGCCTCGTTCGTCCGTCCGTCCTTGGGCGCAGCCGGCAGCGCGGCCGAGGATCCCGGCACACAAAGCTCTGCGGCCATCCCGGGGGCTGGCGGCCCCCCAGCGCCCGCCGGCTGCTTTGGCAGCCCCGAGTGGTGGGGGCTGGCGGGGCGGGGGCGTGGGGACAGCTGTGGCCCCGCAGGACAAAGGGACCCCTGCCCCGGCGGGGGCGGCCGGGGGGCACCTGTTGGGCCGGGGCGGCTGCTGGGCCCAGCCTTTGTGCCGGCGGGGCCGCGGCGCGGCCGCACGCGGAGCCGCATTGTGCGGCGAGGCCAGGCCGGGGGCTGGGGCCGCAGCCCCTCCGCCGCACCCCGCTTTTGTCTGCGCCGCCGAGACCCCCGGCACCCCCCGCGTCGGGACCCTCCTTTGTCAGAAGCCAGGCCTGGTGACCGTCCCCTCCCCGGCGGCATCGGCCACGCCAGCGACGCCAAACCTCAGCCGGCGGCGGCCGGGTGGGCATCGCCTTCGGGGGGTCGCAACCGCCGCGTGCCCCCAGCCCTGCCCCGACTCGGGCGCAGCCAGGCCGGGGCGTGGCGTCCCGCTGCGACGCTGGGCGCGGGCTGGGGCGCAGGTGCCGAGCCGCCGCCCCGCGAGGGACGGGGAGACCCCGGCTGCCCCGCGGTGACAGGGGTCCGCAGGCGGAGGGGTAGGGGTGCTGCGGGCGTGCGAGCAGCCGGCCCCGGTCCCCGCGGGCACCTTGGCACCATGCATGCGGCGGCACGCGCCACGGCCACGCCCGAGCGAGCGCGGGGTGCGCTGCCACAGTGGTGCGGGGTGGGAGCCCCCAGCCCCGTCACGGGGTCCCCGTCGCCGGGGGGTCCCCGTTGCAGCCCGGCTGGGCACGTCGCACCCGCCACTGCGGCGGCACGGCGGGCACCCAACGCGGGGGTCCCGCAGCCCCCGGGCGGGGGGCTCGGCCGGGGCGGCGGGGGGAGACCGCAGCTGGCGGGGCCCCGGGGCGGGGACCGCAGCCGGGGGCGCGGAGGGTCGCGGGCTGCCGGTGCCCGGTGCGGTGCGGTTCCCGGGCGGGGCGGGGGCCCGCGGTGCCCGGTGCGGGGGGCCGGGTCCCGGCCCCGCAGACAAAGCCCCGGTGCCGCCCAGCACAAAGGATGCTCCGAGCCGGGGCGGGGCCGCCCGGGAGCCCCCGCGGAACAATGGGCCGGGCCCGGCGGGACCCCCGCCCGCCACGCCCCGCCGAGGCCGCCCCCCGCGCTGTCGCGACACCGCCGCCCTGTCGCGACAGGTGCCCGGCCAGGCGGGGGCGGGGGGGCCGCGCCCGCCCCGCAATACCCCGCGGGGGGAGAGGGGGGGGAGCGCCCCGCGCCTGTCGCGACACCCCCCTCCCGCCCCCGCGATACACGCGCCGCGCCGGGACCGCCCCACCCCCCGCGGCCGCCGCACGTCGCGTCCCGCCGGTGCGGGAGCAGCCCCGCCCGGCCCCGCCGGTACCTCCCGCTCCGCTCCCGCTCCGCTCCCGCTCCGGCTGCGCCCGCCGCGCTCCCCGCCCGCGATCGCCTCTCACCCAAACCTGCGCGGCCGGGGGGGAGCGGGCGGGGCCTGCGCGCAGCCTCCGCCAATCGCCGCCCGTCTTCCCTGCGCTGGGGGCGGGGCCGGGCCCCGGGCAGCGGGGTGGGCTGCGCGCGGCCTGACTGGCAGGCGCAGGGGGCGGGGCCGGCGGCCGGGACCCCGCCCAGCGGCGGGCACCTGCCGCGCGGTTGCCGTGGTGACGGGAGCCGGCACAAAGGCGCGCGGGGGCGGCCCGGCCCCCCATGGGCCCCCATGGGCCGCACCGACCCCCCTCGACCCCCCCCATGGGGTCCCTATGGGCCCCACCGACCCCCTCCATGGCCCCCTGGCACCGCCCTATGGCTCCCCCGGACCCTCTCCCAACACCCCCGTGGGCCCCCTTCACCCCCAAATGGGCCCCCCCATGGGCTCCCTATGAGCCCCACCGAGCCCCCATGGCCCCCATGACACCCCCATGCCCTCCCCAGACCCCCCCAGCACCTCAGCACGGCCCCCTCAGATCCTCCCCTAACACCCCCACGGGCCACCCCGCCCCCCAGTGAGCCCCTTGTCCCTCCCTGACCCACCCGTGGCCCCACGCGGGCCCCCGTGGTCCCCATACAGACCCCCAGCACCTCCTCCCGGCCGCCTGGGACCTCCCCCCCCAGCACACTCGCATGGCCCCCCGCAGCCCCCCTGACACCCCCCATGGCATCATGTCGCTCCTCACGGCCCCCCAGGGCATCCCCATGGGCCCCGCCCAGCAGCACCCAGTACCGCCCAGTACCGCCCAGCAGTGCCCAGCACAGCCTGGCAGATTCCATCAGCACCCAGTGCAGCCCAGCATCGCCCAGAGCATCCCAGCAGCCCCCACTGGTGCCAGAGCCGGTGCGTGGGGCAGGGACACAGGGCCAAGCAGGAGCGACCTGCTCCCATCCCATCCCCATCCCACCCCACCCCACCCCATCCCATCCCCATCCCATCCCACCCCACCCCATCCCATCCCCATCCCATCCCATCCCATCCCCACCCCATCCCATCCCCATCCCATCCCACCCCACCCCATCCCACCCCATCCCATCCCCATCACCATCCCATCCCATCCCATCCCATCCCATCCCATCCCATCCCATCCCCATCCCATCCCATCCCCATCCCATCCCCATCCCATCCCACCCCACCCCATCCCACCCCATCCCATCCCCATCACCATCCCATCCCACCCCATCCCATCCCACCCCATCCCATCCCATCCCCATCCCATCCCACCCCATCCCATCCCCATCCCATCCCAATCCCATCCCACCCCACCCCATCCCATCCCCATCACCATCCCATCCCACCCCATCCCATCCCATCCCCATCCCATCCCAATCCCATCCCATCCCCATCCCCATCCCATCCCATCCCCATCCCATCCCATCCCCACCCCATCCCCATCCCATCCCACCCCACCCCATCCCACCCCATCACCATCCCACCCCATCCCATCCCATCCCCTCCCATCCCATCCCATCCCATCCCCATCCCATCCCCATCCCATCCCCATCCCATCCCCCACCCCACCCCATCCCACCCCATCCCATCCCCATCACCATCCCATCCCACCCCATCCCATCCCACCCCATCCCATCCCCATCACCATCCCATCCCATCCCCATCCCATCCCACCCCATCCCATCCCCATCCCATCCCAATCCCATCCCACCCCACCCCATCCCATCCCCATCACCATCCCATCCCACCCCATCCCATCCCATCCCCATCCCATCCCATCCCCATCCCATCCCATCCCCATCACCATCCCATCCCACCCCATCCCATCCCATCCCCATCCCATCCCACCCCATCCCATCCCCATCCCATCCCAATCCCATCCCACCCCACCCCATCCCACCCCATCTCCACCCCATCCCATCCCACCCCCTCCCATCCCATCCCCATCCCATCCCATCTCCACCCCCTCCCATCCCACCCCCTCCCATCCCATCCCCATCCCATCCCATCTCCACCCCCTCCCATCCCATCCCACCCCATCCCATCCCCATCCCATCCCAATCCCATCCCACCCCATCCCACCCCATCTCCACCCCATCCCATCCCACCCCCTCCCATCCCATCCCCATCCCATCCCATCCCATCCCATCCCCATCACCATCCCATCCCCATCCCATCCCATCCCACCCCATCCCATCCCCATCCCATCCCATCCCATCCCATCCCATCCCATCCCCATCCCATCCCATCCCATCTCCACCCCCTCCCATCCCACCCCATCCCACCCCATCCCATCCCACCCCATCCCACCCCATCCCATCCCCATCCCATCCCATCCCATCCCATCCCATCCCACCCCCTCCCATCCCATCCCCATCCCATCCCATCTCCACCCCCTCCCATCCCACCCCATCCCACCCCATCCCATCCCACCCCATCCCACCCCATCCCATCCCATCCCCATCCCCATCCCACCCCAGTGTCCCCGCGGCCCATTCCTGCCACCACCCCATCCCCGCGGCCCCACCCCCCCAGGGTCCACGCCTGGGACCCCACCACCCCAGGGCCCCGCCACGCACCCAGCACCGCCCAGCCGGAGGGGAAACTGAGGCAGGAGCTGCGCAGGGTGGCTTCCTCACCCCGCAGCTCGTGGGGCAGTTGTGGGGTCCCACTTTCCTGGGGGTCCCGCACCCCCACACCCCAGTGCTGCATGAACAAAGCCCCCAGTGCCCTGCCCATGGGCCCCCCACACCCGGGACTGGGACCCCACCATTGCCTGGATCCCACTGCCCACTGGGACCCTCGCAGCCACTGGGACCCATCAGGGCAGGGTCTCCCCACCCAGACTGGGGTCCCACCACCCACAGGGACTCCCCTGCCCGTTGGGACCCCACCACTACCCAGACCCCAGCACCCACGCTGGGGTCTCGTCGCCCCCCGGGACCCCACCGCCCATCGGGACCCCAGCGCCCGCGACGCCGAGGGCACAGAGCACAGGATCACAGGGAGGTTTTTTTTTTTTTTCTCTTTTTTTTTTCCTCTTTTTTTCCTTTTTTTTTTTTGCACAAAAACAGTACATTTATTCAAGTGTTCTCCAGCACAAGTACATTAGAAAGGAGCTCGTCTGTATTATACTCTTCTGGGCACCAAAGGAAAAAAAAAAAATAAAAAGGAGGATGGGATGGAAGCGGAACGGACAGACTTTCTACATCTGCTGCACGCATTGACCTTTAATTAGTTCAGAACAGCTATGTCACGAGCAATACTTACACAGATACAACAGTGCCGGCGAGCCCGCGGGCCAGAACCATACGGTGAAATGCACAGTATTCAGCGGCAATAAATAGAGAAGCGACCCTAAAAAAACAAACCAACAAAAAACAGAAGGGACGAACCGAGAGAGAGAGAAAAGTAGAAAATGAAGGGGGGCGGGGAGCAGCTGGGCCGCCGGGCGGGCGCGGCGCGGCGCTGCGGGAATGTGGCGGTGGGGCGCGGGCCGAGCCAAATCGTCGGGGAGGGGGGCGGCGAGGGCGCGCTGCTGCCGCGCGCGCGTACATGGTTCCCCACACACAGCGAAGCGTCAGCTACTTCAATGTCTAGGCTAAAACACATGAAATCTCTCGCTTAGTTTTCAAGTACAAAGTTAAAATGCCTTTTTCTTTTTTGTTTTTTTTTTAATAATAATATATAAGAGTAAAATAATAGTGCTCTTTGAAACTCCACTACAAGAAAACAAAACAAACAGTCATTGTCCAGACAGCAGACTTAATTTAACAATATATATTTTTAATAAAATGTTTTAGCACCGTGTTTGTCACCTACTCCCTCGGCGGATCTTAAGGAATTTAGGCTGTTTTATTTTTATTTTTTGTTTCTACGGTTTCATCCAGGGCTGTGCAACAAAATTTGTCTGTTTGTTTTAAAAAAAGATGTGAGTCGGGTACGTTAAAAACTGAACTCTTTCCCCAGGCGTCCCCACGGCCCCACCGCCGAGCCGAGCCCGGCGCCCTTCCAGTTGTGCCGCCACGGGAACCGCTTCCCGCCGGCGCCGGCTGCGGCGCCGGCCCGCATGTCCCAGCTGCGGGCGCTGGGAGCGGGTGCCGGAGCCGCCCGCGCTGCACCACCGCTGCAGCGCGCCGGCCCCGCGGGGCCACGAGGGGCCCAGGGAAGCGCTGCAGGGCCGGCGCGGCGCAGCGCGGCGGGGTCCGCCGGGACCCCAGACCCTGCCGGGATGCGGGATCCGCATCCGTCGCCGCAGGCATTTGCAGCCGGCGCTGCAGGGCCGTGCGGCGGTGCCGCAGCATCGTGCGGCACTAGCACCTAGCGCCGCAGGGCCGCGCGGCGCTCGCACCCGGGGCTGCGGGCCGTGCCGGACCAGCACCCGGCGATGCAGTCCCATGCGAGAGGCGCGCCGGGAGCTGCAGCAGCGTGCAGGGCCTGCAGGCAGTGCCGCAGCGCCGTGCACGACTGGCCGACGGCGCCCTGCGGGATTCACGCTCGTGGCTGCCTGGCCACGCAGCACCTGCACCCCATGCTGCGGAGCCACGCAGGGCCTGCAGACAGTGCTGCAGCGCCGTGCGAGACTCGCGTGCGATGCCGCAGAGCCGTGCAGGGCCTGCCAACAGCGCTGCAGGGCCATGCACGACTCACGTGCGATGCTGCAGGGCCATGCGTCACTTGCATGCAACACTGCAGAGCCACGCAGGACCCGCCAACAGCGCCGCAGAGCCAGGCGGCACCTGCACCCGGCGCCGCGGAGCCGTGCGGGACCGGCATGCAACGTTGCAGGGCCGCGTTGGATTTGCAGACGATGCTGCAGGGCCGCACAGCACCTGCGCCCGGCGCCGCGAGGGCGCGCAGGACCCCGCCCCGGGGCAAAGCCGGAGCCCGCAACGGCGGCTCGGCGCCCAGAGCCGGAGGCCCGCACGCCGCCTCGCCTCCCCGACCGCCCGGCAGAGCCGGGCCCCGCGGCCCGCGCCGCAGCCGCCCCGCGCCGGCTCAGCTCCCCGCGCCGCCGCACCGACAGAGGGGCTCCCGAACCCCCGGTAGCACCAGGCGCGGTGGGGAGGGGGGCGGCCGCCCCCGCCAGCCCCCGCCGCCATGGGTCCCAGCACCTCTCAGCACCCCGGGGCCGCCGGCGCGGCTCGCTGCCAATTAGCCAGCACCCCGCACCGAGCGGCCGGCGGCCCCCGCGGCCCCGGCACCTTTCACAGTTAGAGGAGAGCCGGCGACGGGGCCGCAGACCCCCGCGCCGTAGCACCAGTCCCTGGCACAGGACCCGGCCGTCCCGGCGGCCCCCGCAGCTGCCAGACGAGTAGCACCATCCACAGCAAAGCCAGCACCTGCCGCGTCCCGCCTGCGCCCTGCCCGCGCCGCGGCCAACCTCCGCACCGCCAAACCACCGCGGCTCCCGGCCCGCTGCGGCCGGACACCAACACCGACACCGACACCACCGTGCACCACGCAGCCGCTCCGTAACCACGCTCGGACAGAGGAGCGATGCCCCCAGCCGCACAAGGCGACGCGGCGGGCGGCGCCGGGGTCCCGTCCCGGCTCGCCGGGGCATCGCCCTCCTGCCCGCCAGCCCGGCCCCGCGGATGTAGCACCAGGGTGTGGGGACCCGCAGCCGTCCCCGTCCCGCGCCGGAAGCGTCCCAGCCACGCTCCGGCACCGCTCCGTCCCGCGCTCGCTCCTTTGCCTGCCTCCCGGCCCCGCCAGCGCGGCACCGCCACGGCTTTCGGCCAGAGCCCGAATTCACAGCACCTGCGGGCGGGCGGCGTCCCGCCGCCGCCGCCGGGTCGGGGCGGGGGACGGCCGGCACCGGCCCGGCCGAGGACGCCACGTACGCAGAAGAGCACCAGTACGTTTGTGCGGGCGGCGCGGGCGGGGCCGGGCGGCCCCCGCCGCCGAGGGAGGCGCTTCCTTTTAGGACAGAAAAAGGTTATTGCATGACTCGGGATGGAGACGCTTCCCCCGGCCGCCGCCCCGGCCCCGGCCCGCGCCGCTGGCTGGGAAAGGCCCGGCACGTAAGGCACCGTGGAAGCTGATGTCTCGACTCACCCCGCTGTTGAAAAGCACCATTATGAAGTCAGGTTGTACAGTAGTAACAGTACCTTTTATATATATATATATCTATATCTCATATCTATCATATATATATAAACTGTAAACAAGAGGTAACAGCGGCTTCTAGGATTTGCTTTCTTCAAGGTTTCCCGTGTGGTAGGCACCCAAAATACTGTAGAAAAGGTGTGTGTTGTGGTGTGTGTGTTCGGCTTCCCTGCCCGCCGCGCGGCTCTGGCACCGCGGAACGGTGCTGCTGGAACGGAGTGAGGCTCGGGCGCCGGGCGTCGCGGAGCCGGCCGAGCGCCTCCCTGCCGCCTCGCGCGCCCCTTCCCCGGCCGGCCGGGCCGCGAGCCGGGCGCGGACGGAGCGGCTTCTCCTTCGCCTCCGCCTCTCCCGGCTGGGCTTTCCCGCGGCCGGTCCCCTCCTCCCAGAGCAGAGCCGGCGACGCGACGCGACTCGTCTCGCCCGCTGCTCCGAGAAGCGGAAACCAAACCAACAGAAAAACCCAGCCAGAAGAGAGCGGGAAATTAAAAGGTTACCCAAAAAAAAAAAAAAAGGTTTTGGTTTTTTTGTTTTTCGGTTTTGTTTCGGTTTTGCTTTTGCTTTTTTTTGATGTTTTCGTCGGTTTTTTTGTGTTGGTTTTTTTTTAAATAGGCTAAAAGCTGAACATTGGAAATTCAGGAGAGGACACCGAACCCTTTCGCTCGGGGGAGACGTGTGCCGGGTTCCCGTCGGGCTGCGAAATCCCGTCTCTCTTCTGGGTGCTGACTCTTCTCTCTTTCCGCGTTTTCACTTCTCTTGGCGTGGATGGTTTTGTTTCTGACTCACTCGTGTCACCAGTTCCCGCCCGTCTCTCTTAAACGCAGGCAAAGTATTCCTTCAGCGGAGCGAAGAGGTGGCGGATCACCGGCACGCTCCAGGATCTGCCGAGCAGTCTCTGCCGGGCCAGGCGGCTCATGTTGGACACGTCCGTGTAATGCACCGGGAAGCCGAAGACCCTGCGGGGACAGGGGGTCAGGGGGCCGCCGCCGCCGCCGCCCCGCCGCGCCCCGCGCAGCCCCGCGCCCGGCCGCGCTACCTCTCCATCTCCGTGCACCACAGGATGTCCTCCTTCTCGTTCATGAAGACGGGGAAGTGCTGGTCCTTGCCCTGCTTGATGGAGTTGGAGCGCGTGGTGATGGTTCGCACTTTGCTGAACTGCAAGGGGCACAGCCTCGTCACGCGGGGGGGCCGGGCTGCGGCCCCCCGCCCCGCTGGCACCGCCGCGGCCCCCTCCGCCCCGCGCGCCCCCTGCTCCCCGCGGCCCGAGACCCCCCGCGCTGTCCCCGTCCCCGCTCCCGCGTGCCGCGCTGACCTTGGCTATCCTGCCGTGCTCCAGGCACTCCTGCAGCTCCAGCTTATCGTTGACTGTGGACGCGAGCGGCCTGGGGGAGAGAGCGCGGGTGGGCGCGGGGTGGCAGCGCCACGGCCACGCTGTGGGCAGGGGCAGCTCTGCGGCTGCGGTTTGTGGGGAGCGGTGGGCGGCCGCGGCTAGTTCGGGGGTGCTGCAGCAGGTGACGGCGAGGAGCCGGTCCCCTGCCTGCCCGTGGCCACCCGCCGCGGTTCCGCGGCCGCGCTGGGGCAGGACACAGGGGTCCGGCCCTTCCCGCAGCCCCCGGCAGCGCCCTCCGTCCCCCCGTCGCCGGAGCAGGGGCTCCGCGGGGCACGCTCACCCACCTGTTCATCCCGGGAAGGTTCCCCCAGAAGTACCGCGCCCTGTGCGCCGCAGACACCTCTTTGGCATCGATCATGACGGGGTTGGACTGCGGGAAGAGGGGCGAGGCGTCGGCGGGGCTCAGCAGCCCGCCGCGGGGTCCCGGGGGCCGCAGAGCGGCGTCCCCCCGGCGCTCACCTCCAGGAAGCGCGAGATGTCCCTCTTGTCGCTCACCCCCATGGCCACCACGTTCTCGAAGAGCCAGAAGAAGGGCCGGTCGTCGCCCTCCTTGGGCCGCGCTTCGTGCAGCAGGCGGTAGAACTCAAAGAAGAGCCGCCCGGTGCCCTCTGCGCAGGACAGAGCGAGGGGCGCGCTCAGTGGCGAGGCACCGGCGGCGGGGGCAGCGCGGCGCGGCGGGGAGACGCTTACCGTACAGCCCCTTCCTGGCCGGGTTGACGATGGAGAGGTCGTTGCAGGGGCTCCCCCCGATCACCAGGTCGAAGGGCCCCCACTCCTGTATCTGCAAGGGGGAGAGACGAGACCCCGCTGAGCCGGGCGCCCGGGAGGACGCTGCCGCCGGCGCGGGGACGCCGGCCTGGGTGCACGGGGGGGCGGGGGGCAGCCCAGCTCCCCGGCAGGACGGCGAGGCCGCTGAAGCCCAGCGCGCGGGGAGACGTGGGACAAGGGACCGGACGCGGGGCCGAGCGCCGGGGCGCTTCGGGGGTCCCGCGGGGAGGGGGCGCCGCGGGGGCGGCCGGCAGGACGTACGTGTTTCTGGGTGACGTTGCGGACGTCCCCGACGTACATGATCTTGCCCTGGTGCCTGACCATGCCCACGGTGATGGAGTCCTCGCACACCTCGGAGGCGATGTAGCGGTCCACCTGGATGCCCAGGTCCTTCAGCACCAGCAGGCCTGCGGGGAGCGCGGCTGGGGTGGGCGGGGCGCCGAAAACGGGCCCCCCGCCCCGGTGCCGCCCCGGCCCACCCTGCCAGCACCGCCGTCCCGTGCCAGCCCCCTCCCCTTGTACCCGCCAGCGTGGATCCCCAGGGACCACCCACGGGAATGCCCGGCCGGGGGTCCCCCGGCCAGCGTGCCTGCCCACCCGCTGGGCGCGGGACCCCCACAGCTGTGGGGTGTGGGCAGGCAGCTCACCCCACTCCCTCCTGCCCCCTGCACCAGTCCCAAACGTGCCCAGGGGGCTGCCAGACCGGGGCCCGCCACCCACCTGTGGCGATGCCATCGAAGAGCGACAGCACCCGGATGGGCTTCCTCTTCTCGGCCGGCACCGGCGGGTACACCTTCGGCGGGTCCTGAAAGCCAGGGGCCGGCGTCAGGGGGCCGCGGGGGCGGCGGGGAGCCCCGCCGGGCCGGGGGGTCGCGCCGCGGGGGCACTCACAAACTCCTGGTCGTGGTTGTTGGCGAAGAACATCTGGAGGCGCGAGGGCCAGTCCTCCCGCCGCCGCAGCAGCCCGTAGACGCCCTTATGGCCGCACATGTAGCAGTTCCAGGGGTCCTCCTTGATGGCCGCCTGCGCCGCGCCCGGGCCCACCAGCAGGTCCACGCACTCCACGCAGAAGCACCTGCGGGGGCCGGGAGCGGCGTCAGCGGGGGGGCCGGGCCCGGCGCCCCCCGGCACCATCCCAGCTATGGGACGCCGGGGGGGGAGAGCGGGCGGCGGTGGGGACGGCGTCCCCGGCACGGCCCCGTGCCAGCGGGAGCAAGGCCAGGCCGCGGCCGTGCCCCTCGGCAGCCGGTGGGCACCCCGGGATCAGCAGCCCCACACCGGCACCTGCTGCGCTGCCCAACTTGCGCCAGCCCCGTGCACAGCCGGGACCCGCGGCATCACCGAAACCTGCCAGCCCCCTGCACAGCCGGGGCCTGCCAGCCCCACACCAGGACTGGAATCACCAACACCCCACGGCAGGATCGTGGCACCACAGAAACCTCCTCAGCCCCATACCGGGACGGCAGCACCCCCTAAACCTCCCAGCCCCGTGCCAGGACAGCGGCATTCCCAAAACGTCCCAGCCCCGTGCCAGGACAGCGGCATCCCCAAAACCTCCCCAGCCCCGTGCCAGGACAGCGGCATCCCCAAAATGTCCCAGCCCCGTGCCAGGACAGCGGCATTCCCAAAACGTCCCAGCCCCGTGCCAGGACAGCGGCATCCCCAAAATGTCCCAGCCCCACGCCAGGACAGCGGCATCACTGAAAGCTTCCCACCCCCGTACCAGGACAGTGGCATCCCCAAAACCTCCCAGTCCCTCGCCAGGACTGGGGCACCATCAAACCATCCCCAGCCCCGCACCGAGACCGTGGCATCACCAAACTGCCCCAGTCCCACACCAGGACGGGCATCACCAAACTGCCATGCCACGGCTGGGGCACCACCAAACCCTGCCCAGCTCCACAGCAGACTGTGGAATCACCAAACCTGCCCAGCCGCAAACCCAGCCCGGCGTCACCAAACCTGCCCAGCCGCAAACCCGGCCCGGCGTCACCAAACCTGCCCAGCCGCAAACCCGGCCCGGCGTCACCAAACCTGCCCAGCCGCAAACGCGGCCCGGCGTCACCAAACCTGCCCAGCCCCGCGCCAGGGCTGAGGCATCACCAAAACCCAGCCCCGCACCAGGACTGGCATCACCAAAACCCCACGGCAGGATCGTGGTAGCACCAAAAGCTCCACAGCCCCACGCCAGGACTGCGGCATCACCGAAACCTGCGCAGCCCCACGCCGGGACGGCGGCACCTCCAGAACCTCCCAGCCCCGTGCCGGGATCGTGACACCAGTAAAACCCTCCCAGCCCCACACCAGGATCGCGGCATCACAGAAACACCCTCAGCCCCGCGCTGGGATCACGGCATCACCAAAACCTCCCCAGCCAGGACAGCAGCATCCTGAAAACCAAAACCCCGCGCCGGGATCACGGCATCGCTGAACGAAACCTCCTCAGCCCCACGCCGGGACGGCGGCATCCCCAAAATGTCCCAGCCCCACGCCGGGACGATGGCATCCCCAAAATGTCCGAGCCCCACGCCGGGACGGCAGCATCCCCAAAATGTCCGAGCCCCACGCCGGGACGGCGGCATCCCCAAAATGTCCGAGCCCCACGCCGGGATGGCGGCATCCCCAAAATGTCCCAGCCCCACGCCGGGACGGCGGCATCCCCAAAATGTCCCAGCTCCACGCCGGGACGGCGGCATCCCCAAAATGTCCCAGCCCCACGCCGGGACGACGGCATCCCCAAAATGTCCCAGCCCCACGCCGGGACGGCGGCATCCCCAAAATGTCCCAGCCCCACGCCGGGACGGCGGCATCCCCAAACCCTCCTAGCTCCGTGCCAGGATCATGGCACCCCCAAAACTTCCGGCCCCACGCTGGGCTGGTGGCCCCCGACCTGCAGCAGTTGTTGTTGCCGCACATGAGCACCTCGCGGCCGCCGCAGCAGATGGTGCAGTAGGACTGGTAGCCGTCGTCATCGTACTGGTAGGCGCACTCCAAGAAGCAGTTCTGCGGGACAGCCGAGGCGTGAGCGCGGCGCGGCCCGAGCCCCGCGCCGGGGACGTGGGGACGCCGCCGCGAGGCCAGGCGCCCCGCGAGCGCAGCGGGGCTGCCCGCGCCATCCCGTACCTTGCAGTTTTGGCACATTCCTCCGATGAAGAGAGGGTGCTCCAGGGTGACGTTGAGGCTCCCGCAGGAGATGCAGATGTCTGGGGAGCGGGAGAGGGGGCGTCAGCCCAGGCCCTGCTGCGCCCGGCGCCCCGCACCACGTCCCCGGGGTCCCCGTCACCGTCCGGGGCAGCCCACCGCCACGGCTGCTGCCGAGGGATGGGCCCCCCCCGCCCCTCCGAGCCCCCTCTGCAGCCAGAGCCGGTGCCCGGCCCAGGAGGGACCCCAGCTGCGCCCCCGGGGGCAGCACGCACCCCAGCCCGTGCCGGGCGCCGCCCCGCGCTCACCTTCGATGTTCCTGCATTTCTGCCGCACCTCGTACACGAGTCGCTCTGCGGAGGGAGAGAGGTGTCGGGCCGGGGGGTCCTGCCGGGACTCCTCCGCGAAGGGGGCGACCCCCGGGAGGGAAGGTCCCCGACGGGAACGACCTGGCCCAGAGCAGCTCCCACCCCGCAGCCCCCCCGGCGAGCACGGCCCCCCGGCACCGGGACCAAGCCCCGGCAGGGTCGTGGCCGAGCAGACCCCTGTGGAGGGGGTGGGCGCGGGGGCGCCCCAGTTCCCCGGGCGGTACCTCGGGTGCGCTCGTCGATGATCTCCTTGACCTTGGGCTTCTCCGTTGTGCTTTTCCTGGGTTTTTTGGCGGGCGGGGGCGGTGCGTAGGCGGCCGCTTCCGGCTCTACCCACATCTCCGTGTAAACTTCTTTGTAGGGGTTTCGCTCCTCTGCAAGGGGAGCACAGCGTCCCGTCGGCGGGGTCCCGGGGACCCCGCGCCCCACGGGGGGACCCGCCAGCCCCACGGCGCTTCCTCTGCCCCGGCCCGCAGCCCCCCCGGGGACGCCGGAGCCGCCGCGCTCACCTTCGGGGGGCTCCAGGCCCTTGGGGCCGGAGGGCTGGAAGCCGCCCAGCGCCCACTCGATCATCTGCTTGTTCTGGATCTCCACCACCTTGGAGGTGTCGGTCTCGTCGTTCTCGGGGCACGCCGGGAAGATCTTCCCCGCTCGGCTGCTCGCCACCTGCCAGCGCAGCCGCAGGCCTGGCCGTCACCCACCCACCCCCCCATCCCCCGGCTGCGCCCACATCGCCCAGCCCCAACGGGACCCGGACGGTCAGACCCCTCCCCAGCGCCCCACAAAACCCCCAGCGCTGCCGAGAGGAGCCCCCAGCATCACCCCACAGGGCTCCCCAGCGACCCCAGCCTCCCACAGGGCTGGGGCAAGAGACCCCCGAAATCTCCTTGGGGCGCCCCTAGACCCCCCTCACCCTTAAAAGAGGCCCTGTGCCCCCCAGGCCGCTGCTAGGCGCAGATCCCCATCCCAGGGCCGGACCCCCGCGGGGCGGCTGCCCGTTCCCACGCACCCTGACCCACGGCGTCCCCCCACCCCCCTGGGGCGGGGGCCGGGCGCCCCCCCGCAGCCGGGCCCCCGCAGCGCTCACCTGCAGCACCTCGTAGATGGCTTTGCGGTACATGGGCTGCTTGTTGTAGGTGGCCTGGTGGAAGGCGCTGGCGAAGGAGCTGAGCGGCAGGAGCTTCTCCACGCAGACCTGCGGGACGGGGCCGTGAGCCGGGGGGGGACGGGGCCGTGAGCCGGGGGGGGACGGAGCGGGGGGCCGCCCGGATCCCCCCCTCACCCCGCCACGGGTGCCACTTACCACCGAGAACTTGCCGTCGCCGAACCACATCACCCAGCGGGTGCCCTCGGCCGCGCGGCTCCGGCCCGTCATCCACCAGGACACGATGCGCCCGGGCCACCAGGAGAAGCCGCGCAGCTTGCCCCACACCAGCTCGCCGATGCCGAAACCCCGGCCGTCCTGCGCCGGGAGCACGTCAGAGGCCGGTGGGGAGGGGGCGCCCGCAAACGCCCGCCCCGTTCCCCGGCCGGCCCGGCCCTCACCTCGTACTCGGGCTCATCGTCGGCCGACTTGGAGGTGTTCTTGTCGACGGCGTCGGCCACCACGGGCTCGGGCGTGGTGGCCACGTTGGGCGAGGCGGGGTCGGTGGGCTGCTGCGAGGCGGGGGGGCTGGCCTCCTCCTCCTTCTGCGGCTCTGCCCGCGGCGTCTCCTCCACCACGTTCATCACGGCGATCACCTTCGCCTTCTTCTCCGCCTGGGCGGGGGCGGACACGCGGCGCTCAGGGCGGGGCGCAGCCCCCCCCCACGGCGGGCTCTGCGGGCTCGCCTGGACCCCCGCTCTGCCCTGCCGCCCCCCGCCACCGCTGCCGCGTCGCCGTGCCTCCGTTTCCCTCGGCGCTGGGGAGGGGATGGCTCGGGGAGGGGACGGCTCGGGGCGGCTCCGGGGGGAGGGGGTGGCAGCTGCCCCCCCGGGGCTGTCCCTGCTCCCAGCCTGGCTTCCCCACGGGGGCGTCCCCAGGGCCCTGCCCCCCAGTGATGCCAGCGCAGCAACGGCGCCAGCTCTGCGCGCCATCCTGTCCCGTCCCCGTCCCCGTCCCCATCCCCGTCCCACCACAATCCCAATTCCAGTCCCAACTCCAATCCCGTCTCAGTCTCAATCCCAATCCCAGCCCCAATCCCATCCCATCCTAATCCCAACCTCATCCCCATCACACGCCCATCCTCATCCCCATCCCATCTCTATCCTCATCCCAATCCCACCGCATCCCAATCCCAATCTCAATCCCATCCCCATCCTAATCCCATCCCATCCCAATCCCAACCTCATCCCTATCACATGCTTATCTTCATCCCCATCCCATCTCTATCCCAATCCCAATCTCAATCCCATCCCCATCCCCATCCTAATCCCACCCCAGTCTCACCCCATCTCCACCCCTACCCCAATCCCACCCCATATCCCCCATCCTACCCCGTTCCCCAACGCCTTGCTGCCACGCCAGGTCCCCCATTCCCAGCCCAAGCCCTGTCCCAGGGGGGTGCCTGTCCCCCCCACACCCCCGTCCCCCCGGGGGCAGCTCCCTCCGCGGAGCAGACCCCCGCCCCCCATCCCCGTCCCGGGACCCCAGCACCCCCGGACCCGTGTCCCCCGCCCTGGGTGGCCTGCTGCCCTCCTCGCCCCCCCCAAACCCGCGCTGTCCCGCGGCCGGGAAGAGCCAGGCTCGGGCGGACCGGGCCCAGCCGCCCTCCCCGCGGCGGCCACCTACCCATGCGGGCCGGCTGCCGCGGCGGGCAGGGCCGGGCCGGGCCGAACTGAGCCGGGCCGAGCCAGGCTGGGCCGAGCCGAGCCGAGAAGCCGAGCCCAGCCGAACTGAGCCGAGCCGAGCCGAACTGAGCTCAGACGAACTCAGGCGAGACGAGTCGCCGAGCCGAACCAAGCCAAACTGAGCCGAGCCGAGCCGAGTGGAGCCGAATTGAGTCGAGCCGAGCTGAACCGAGCCGAGCCGAACTCAGCTAAGCCGAGCAGAGTTGCCGAGCGGAGCCGAACTCAGCCGAACCGAGCCGAACTTAGCCGAGCCTAACGGAGTTGCCGAGAGGAGCCGAGCGGAGCCGATCCGAGCCGAACCGAGTTGCCGAGCAGAACCGAACTCTGCCGAGCGGGGCCGAACCGAGCCGAACCGAGTTGCCGAGCGGAGCCGAACTCTGCCGAGCGGGGCCGAACCGAGCGCATCCGGCCCGGGCCGCGGGGGCAGGGCGGGCGGCTCTTTGTCTGGGCTCCCCGGGTCACATGGTGCCTCCCGGCCCGGCTGGTTGGCTGCGGCGGGGAGGGGCTGCGCGCCGCCGAGGGGACAGCCCGGCCCGGCCCCCCAGCTCCCGCCCGCGACTCGGCCCGGCTCGGCAACTCGGCTCCCCTCGGGTCCGATCGGCAACTCGGCTCCCCTCGGCAACTCGGGTCGGCTCGGCAACTCGGCCCGGCTCGGCTCCCCTCGGCAACTCGGCCCCCCTCGGGTCCGATCGGCAACTCGGCTCCCCTCGGCAACTCGGCTCCGCTCGGCAACTCGGCCCGGCTCGGCTCCCCTCGGCAACTCGGCTTCCCTCGGGTCCGATCGGCAACTCGGCCCGGCTCGGCAACTCGGGTCGGGTCGGCTCCCCTCGGCTCCGCTCGGCAACTGGGCTCCGCTCGGCAACTGGGCTCCGCTCGGCAACTCGGGTCGGGTCGGCTCCCCTCGGCTCCGCTCGGCAACTCGGCAGCGCTGGGCTCGGTTCGGCTGAGTTCGACTCGTCACGGCTCCGCTCGGCTCGGTTCGACAACCCGTCTCGGCTCCGCTCGGCTGGGCCCGGTCCCGCTCGCCGCGGCTCCGGCCCGGTGCAGCCCGGCCCCTCTCCCCGCTCCCCAGGCCCGGCCCGGGGCCTGGCGGCCGCCGAGGGCCGGGGGGCTCCCCGCGGTACTCACCGGCCCGGCGGAGCGGTCCCGTCCGGGCTGGGTCCCGCCGCCTTTTGTCCCTTCGTGCGGGGGAGCGGCGGGACGGGGCGGGGGGTGGGGTGGTGCCCCGGGGACCCGGCCCTGGCTCGGCAGGAATCCGCCCGGGGGGCTCCGGCCCCCGCCACCCGCCCCGCCTGGCTGGCACTGGGCGGGACCCGCCGGCCCAGTTCGCCCCAGTTGGGCACCGGCTGGCGGCTGTGGGCTGGCACCAGCCCTGCCACACCAGTTCAGCCCATCACCGATACCGGCACAGCACTGGTGTGCGACCACATGGCCCAGTTCAGCCCAGACGCACACAGCACTGGTTTAGCACCGCACTGCCCAGTCCAGCCCATCGCCGATACTGGCACGGCACTGCCATCACTCGGTTCACCCAGACCCCCGCAGCACTGGGCTGGGACCGTATCGCCCAGTTCAGCCCACTGGGACACACCAGCGTGGCACTGGTTCGGCACCACATCACCCCGTTCAGCCCATTGGCGCACATCGACACGGCACTGGTGTGGGACCACATTGCCCAGTTCAACCCAGACCCCCACGGCACTGGTGTGGGACCACATCGCCCAGTTCAACCCAGACCCCCACGGCACTGGTGTGGGACCACATCGCCCAGTTCAACCCAGACCCCCACGGCACTGGTGTGGGACCACATCGCCCAGTACAACCCAGACCCCCACGGCACTGGTGTGGGACCACATCGCCCAGTACAACCCAGACCCCCACGGCACTGGTGTGGGACCACATTGCCCAGTTAAACCCAGACCGCCACGGCACTGGTGTGGGACCACATCGCCCAGTACAACCCACCACAGACACCATCGACACGCACCAGCGCGGCACTGGTTTGAGACCACACCACCCAGCTCAGCCTGTCTGCAGGCGCCGACACCAGTACCGGACCAGTCTGGCCCCAGCCGTTGCAGCCGGCGCTCGCCCCGCAGCACCCGCAGCGCGGCGCGGTGCCCAGCGGCGGGACGTCCCACGCGCCCCCGAGAGCCGCAGCGCCCGCGGGACCGTGCGCGTCCCCCCTCCTTCCCCACGGCTGGGGCAGGGTCCCATGGGACCCCCGCCCGGACGGTGACGCCCTGGGTGCCCCCTCCGCGGCGGGGAGCTTCAGGGCGCGGGTCTGCCGCCCACCCGGGCGGGGCGGGGGCCCTGGCGGGACCCACTCGGGCGCCTGGCACCCCAGCACCCCCCCGGGGCGGCGGGGGGGGGGTCCCCAGGGCTCCCGGGCAGACGATGTCCCGCAGAGCGGCGGCTCCCGCGTGCCGGGACCCCTTTGTGTTGCAGAGCGGAGGGACAAAGGGACGAAATGGGCCCCCCCCCCGGGCACGGGGGTCCCGGAGGGACAAAGGGACGAAATGGGCCCCCCCCCCCCCCAGGCACGGGGGTCCCGGAGGGACAAAGGGACGAAATGGGCCCCCCCCCGGGCACGGGGGTCCCGGAGGGACAAAGGGACGAAATGGGCCCCCCCCCCCGGGCACGGGGGTCCCGGAGGGACAAAGGGGGGATGGCTGCCACCCCCCCCAGGCACGGGGGTCCCGGAGGGACAAAGGGACGAAATGGGCCCCCCCCCCCCCGGGCACGGGGGTCCCGGAGGGACAAAGGGACGAAATGGGCCCCCCCCCCCCCAGGCACGGGGGTCCCGGAGGGACAAAGGGACGAAATGGGCCCCCCCCCCCGGGCACGGGGGTCCCGGAGGGACAAAGGGGGGGATGGCTGCCACCCCCCCCCCAGGCACGGGGGTCCCGGAGGGACAAAGGGGGGATGGCTGCCACCCCCCCCCAGGCACGGGGGTCCCGGAGGGACAAAGGGGGGGATGGCTGCCACCCCCCCCCCAGGCACGGGGGTCCCGGAGGGACAAAGGGGGGGATGGCTGCCACCCCCCCCCCAGGCACGGGGGTCCCGGAGGGACAAAGGGGGGATGGCTGCCACCCCCCCCGGGCACGGGGGTCCCGGAGGGACAAAGGGGGGGATGGCTGCCACCTCCCCCAGGCACGGGGGTCCCGGAGGGACAAAGGGGGGATGGCTGCCACCCCCCCCCCAGGCACGGGGGTCCCGGAGGGACAAAGGGGGGGATGGCTGCCTCCCCCCCCCAGGCACGGGGGTCCCGGAGGGACAAAGGGGGGATGGCTGCCACCCCCCCAGGCACGGGGGTTCCCAGAGGGACAAAGGGGGGGACAGCCCGCACCCCTGGACATGGGGGTCCCGGAGGGACAAAGGGGGGATGGCTGCCACCCATGGGGCGGCACCAACCCGGCCGAGGGACCCCGCGGGACCCCGAGCACCGCACCCCCGCGCGTCCCCCCCAGCGCCGCACGGCTGCCGCGGGAGGGGACCCGGCGGGGGTCACTCGCGTGGGGGTCGCGGGGCTGGGGCCGCGGGGCCAAAGCGGCGGGTCCGGGGGGGGCGGGTCCCGGGGGGCGGCAGGAAATCCCCCATCCCGGGGTCGTTAAAGGCCGCGCCAGCGCGGGCAGACAGCCCAGCGCCCCCCCCCCGGGCGGCCCTGCCCCCACCTCCATCCCCGTTCCGCCCCCGCCCGCGGCCCAGCCCCTCCCCCGCCCGCACCTGCATCCTCGTCCCACCCCCGCCCGCATCTCCATCTCCATGCTATCTCCATCTCCATCTCCATCCTCATCTCCATGCTATCTCCATCTCCATGCCATCTCCATCTCCATCTCCATCTCCATCCCCATCTCCATGCTATCTCCATCTCCATCTCCATCCTCATCTCCATGCTATCTCCATCTCCATGCTATCTCCATCTCCATCTCCATCTCCATCCTCATCTCCATGCTATCTCCATCTCCATGCTATCTCCATCTCCATCTCCATCTCCATCCTCATCTCCATGCTATCTCCATCTCCATGCCATCTCCATCTCCATCTCCATCTCCATCCCCATCTCCATCTCCATCTCCATGCTATCTCCATCCCCATCTCCATCTCCATCCCCATCTCCATCTCCATCTCCATGCCATCTCCATCTCCATCCCCATCTCCATCTCCATCTCCATGCTATCTCCATCTCCATCTCCATCCCCATCCCCATCTCCATGCTATCTCCATCTCCATCCCCATCTCCATCTCCATCTCCATGCTATCTCCATCTCCATCTCCATCCCCATCCCCATCTCCATGCTATCTCCATCTCCATCTCCATCTCCATCTCCATCTCCATGCCATCTCCATCTCCATCTCCATCTCCATGCTATCTCCATCTCCATCTCCATCTCCATCCCCATCCCCATTCCCTCTCCTTGTCCTTGCCCCATTTCCATCCCCATCTCCACCCGCTGTCCCACCCCCACCCCCATCCCCCGCCTCTGTCCCTGTCCTCGGCCCACCCCACCCCCATCCTCAGCTCCATCTCCATCCCTATTCCCTGTCCTTACCCTTGCCCCATTCCCATCCCCACCTCAGCTCCACCTTCACCCCCGTCCCTGTCCCGGCCCCAGCCCATCTCCATCCTCAGCTCCATCTCCATCCCCAGGCACAGCCGTGCCAGCCTTAGCCCGTGCCCCACGGGGACACCGCGGCCGTGCCAGCCGTGCCCAGTGTCCCACAGGGACAGCGCGGCCGTGCCAGCCTTAGCCCCTGCCCCACGGGGACACCACGCCTGCGCCAGCCGTGCCCAGTGTCCCACGGGGACACCGCGGCCGTGCCAGCCGTGCCCTGCGGGATGCCCCAGCCGTGCCAGCCTCCCCCGTCCCCACACGGTGACGGCGCTCGGCAGCGCCGGGCTATAAATAGCGCCGGGGGCGGCGGTGGCACGGGGGACCCGTTGCCAGGGAGACCCGCTGGCAGCGGGGGACAGCGCAGAGAACGGGGGCGAGGGGGTGGCGGCGGGGACGGGACCCCCCGGGGCGCCCGCAGAGCCCCCACCCCACGGCACCCCCCGAGCGGCTGTCGGCACCGCGCCTGCGCCGGGGCTCCCGCGCCCCCCAGCCTCCCGCCGCTGCCCTCGGCTGCCGGTTCGGCTGCGTCACGGCGCGCGCTGGTTCCCCGGGAAACCGGCAAGAGCGGCGCATCCCCGGGCACATCCCGCGCCGGCGGCTGCGCACACCGGGCCCCCGGCTGACGCTGGCCCGGGGGGGACACGGGCACGAGGAACGAAGTGTGCCCATCCCGGCCACGCCACGAAGCCCGGGCGCAGGCAGGGCGGCCGCACCACCGCAGCAGTTCCCCCGGGAGCGCCCGCCGCAGCGCAGCCCCGCAGCCGGCGCAAGGCAGGGCCACCCCGAGCCCCCACGCTGCGCTGAGCGCCCCCGTGCCGCCGGGCACCCAGCGCCGGCAGAGCGCTCCGCGCCCGCCGCGTCTCGCCGGAGCGCTGCCCGCCGTCACCAGCGACGCCGCAATCAGCCGTGGGAGACGCCGCGGGGCTCGGGGTGCCCGGACCACGCGGCGCCGCGCGTCCACCCCGTCCCGCCATCGCCGCCACGCCGCGGTGCCCCCGGCCCCGTCCCGCTCCTCACCTCCCTCTTCCAGCGCGCCAGCCACTCGTCCCGCTTCCTCTTGCTGATGTAGTAGGGGTCCCCCGCCTGGAAGGTGTGCCGCTGCATGGGCCGCTGCCGCAGGCTCGACTCCCAGCCCAGCCCGCCGCGCAGCCGCCCGCGGGAGCCCTGCCGCCGGAGAGAGAGAGGGGCTGAGCGCCGCGCTCCAGCGCTGCGGCACCGGGGAACGGCAGCGCGGCGGGAGCCGGGGCCCGGGACGGGCAGGGGTCTGGGTTACGGAGTGACCGGGGGGGCTGGAGGGGGGGCACCCCCGTTGTGCACGCTGGGACTGGCCGGGGAGGCGGGCACAGGGCGTGCACCCCCGCGTGCTCTGGCCCACTTCTGTGCCAGGACCCGGATGCAGCAGGGCTGCGGCTGGCTGCACGGCGATGGCGCCGCCGGCACCGTCCCCCGCATGGATCTGCCCGGGCACCGGGGCGGCGCGGGGCCGGCGCCGTCCTGCGGGCGGGGGGCTTCGCTGCCCGGCCACGGCTCGGTGCCGCCTGGTGCCCGTCGCAGGGGCAGGCGCTGCATCGGGGCGCAGGAGCCCGGGACCTCGTCGCGCTGGGGACCCCGGCCCTGCAGCTCCCCCGCGGCCGCCGGCCGAGGGACCGGGGGTGCCCGGCGGGCTGGGGGCCGTGCCCGGCTCCTGCGGGCGCCTCGCGCGGCCCCCGGCGGGGGAGGGACATACTTGCCTCCATTTTCAGGGAGTCGAAGCTGTTTTCCTCCTTCTCTTCCTTGCCTGCACACAGAACAGAGAGCAGCCGTCAGCCAGGCGGGGCAGCAGGGCGCTCCGGGGCGCGGCGGGGGCGACGGGGCCGGGGTCCCCTGGCACCCCCCAGCCCCGGCCCGGCAAAGGCCACCCGTGGGCGCCGTGCGAGGCCTGGGCCGCGCTCCCCGGGGGCGCCGGCTGCCGGGACACGAGCTGGCGGCCCCCGCGCCCCCCCCGGGGGTCCGGGGGGTCCGGGGGAGCGGCCCCCGCTGGGCCGGGGCGCGAAGGGGAAGCACGCGGAGCCTCGCCGGCTTCCTGTGCTATCGGCACATCTCGCGCGCTGCAGGTAGGCGCCGAGCCGCTGCCGGGAAAGCGGCTAAAAATAACCCCGACCGTTTCTGGGCTGCAAACCTCCGCGCCCCGAGCTGCCGGGGGCCGCGGCACAGCGGGGGCAGCCGGGCCGGAGCGCGGGGGGAACCCGCTCCCCGTGCCGTGCCGGGGCCCGTGGGTCTCTGCGCCGGGATGGGCACCTCAGTGCCGGGGGCAGCGGGGAAACCGAGGCACGGGAGAGCAGACCTGGCCCGTTCGGAGATGGGGGCCCCTCCGCCACGGGCTCCAGCAAACCAGTGGGGTTGGCCAAACCGGGGGGCACCGACCGAAGTCGGGCCGTGCAGCCGGCGTCCCCCCACCCCTCTGCCGCCCTGCCCGCGGTGCAGCACAGGCCTGGCGCGGGAGCAGTGGCCGCAGCGGGCGGCACGCGGCGGCAGACACCGGCTGCGCTCGTGGGGAAAGCGCCGGAGAGGAGGGACGGGCAGGGAAGAGCCTCGGGACGACGGGAAAGCACCTGCCCGGCCTGCGCGGGGGGAACGGCCGGAGCAGGACGAGCACCGCGCACCACGGGCAGGCGACGCCGGAGAGGACTGCAACGCCAAGGGGAAAGGGCCGAACGCGAGCGGGGGACGCCCGACCCGCTCACGGCACCCAGGCTCACGGCACCCAGGCTCACACGCCCCGCTCACGGCACCATGCTGATGGCACCGCGCTCGCGGCCCCGCTGGTGCCTGCCGCCGGCCTCTGCCCCACGCCGCTACCCATGCGGGCGCAGCCCACCCGGCCCAGCTCCCCTCGGCGCCGCGGTCAGCCCGGCACCGGGGCACGGCGGGCGCAGCGAGCCGCCCCTCGCCGGCTGTACCGCGCTGCCAGCCCCGGCTTCACGCTCCCTCCGCTGCCCGCTCTGCGCCTCGAGACTGCCGCAGCACCGCAGCGCTCGTCTCCAGCCCAGCCCTGCCTCATCCATCCCATCCCCGCCTCTCCCAGCTGCATCCCAGCTCTGCCTCATCCGTCTCCATCCCACCCCACCCCATCCCATCCCATCCCAGCCTCTCCCAGCTGCATCCCAGCTCTGCCTCATCCGTCTCCATCCCACCCCATCCCATCCCATCCCATCCCCGCCTCTCCCAGCTGCATCCCAGCTCTGCCTCATCCGTCTCCATCCCACCCCATCCCATCCCAGCCTCTCCCAGCTGCATCCCAGCTCTGCCTCATCCGTCTCCAGCCCATCCCACCCCATCCCATCCCATCCCAGCCCCTCCCAGCTGCATCCCAGCTCTGCCTCATCCGTCTCCATCCCACCCCATCCCATCCCAGCCCCTCCCAGCTGCATCCCAGCTCTGCCTCATCCGTCTCCAGCCCATCCCAGCCCATCCCAGCCCCTCCCAGCTCCATCCCATCCCTCCCTCGCTGCTCTCCAGCAGCAGGTCTCTGCGCTGACCCGGGCCAAGAAGCCCCCAGAGCCTGGCGCCCTCCCGCTCCTGCCCCGTTCCTGCTGCGCGGTGCCCTGTGGTGCCGGCGCTGTGACAGCCCAGCTCCGCGTCCCCCCCGCTGCGGGGAGCGCACGGCCCCCTGCTCCAGGCAGCCCCATCCCACCGCCCGGCACCCCCCACCGGACGAGGGCCGACCCCCCTCCTGCCCGCTCTGACCTGCCGCCCCCACCCCAAATCCTGCGCGGCGCCGAGGGGCTCAGCCCTTCCTCCTCCTCCTCCTCCTCCGGGAGCCGCCGCGGCCCGGAGCCCTCTCGGGGACGGCACGCCAGGCAGGGCGGCGGGGCCGGGGGTCCGCGGGCGGGCGCAGCGGGCGCCGGGGGGGCCGCAGGCAGAGCCGCAGCCCCGGAGCGGGGAGCCCTCAACGCTAAGCTCTTACTTTTCTCTGCGGCCTCCAGGAGTTTCCTCCTCCCGCGTTTCTTCTGGGGGTCGGAAGGGGCCAGCTCACCCTCATCGGCCGGGGCGTCCAGGCCCTCCTTGGGGGTGCAGCGGCCGTTCTCCAGCGCCCGGCCCGTCTCGCCGTCCGGCAGGCTCTCCGTCTCGTCCTCCTCCGGGCGCCCGGCCTTGGGGCTCGCGCCGCCCTCCTCCGCGCCCTTCCACGGGGCACCGTCCCCGTCCACGTCCCCGTTGGGCAGCGGCTCGGCGGGGCTGGCCTCCGGGCAGGGCGGGGGGCACTTGGGGACGGCCGCGACGTCTTTGGGGGTGTCACTGCTTTCCACCTGCCGAGAGGAGAGCGAGAGGAGCTGCCATGGGCGCTGGCGGCGGGGGGGCCGCGGCCCCGCTCGTGTCCCTGCCTGCGCCCCCGGCCCGCATCCCACCGCGGCGCCACGGCCACCACGGCGGGAGCCCCTGCACCACCCCAGGGTGGCCGGCCCCACCCGGCCCCTGTCCGCGTCCCCATCCCCCTGCCCCGACCCCGATTCCGCACCGTGGGGGGTCACAGCACGAAGGGTTCGGTATCCGCGGGACCGCACCCCGCGCCCCCGCGGACGCGGCTCCAGGACGCGGTGACGGTCTGGGTTACGCTGAAATGACCGCGTTCTGCCTCGCGCGCCCCGGGCACGCCGGGCTGCCTGCAGGGACGGGCAGGGCGCCCCGGGGCGGGACGGGGTTACGGTGGGGACCTGGAGGGGCGGCCACCGAACCCACAGGACACGGACACGCCATCGTGGCACCACGAGGACCACCACGCAATGCCACGGCACCCCTGCAACCAGCTCACGCGGACGTGGACAGGACGCGCGGCCGTGGCACCCTGAGGAGAGGCTGGTCCGCCCTCAGGACCAGCACAAGCGGTCGTGACGCTGTCAGGACCAGGACACGCAGCCACAGCGCCCTCGTGACCAAGGTGCGCACCCGCGGTGCCCTCAGCGCTGTGTCACCCCACCGGGCAGCTGACCCGCACTGACAGCGACAAATCCAGCGCCCAAAGGGGGCAGCAGGGAAGGTGGGGAGAGGCTCTTCAGCAGGGCCTGCTGCGACAGGACGGGGGGTCGTGGCTTTAAAATACAGGGAGGCAGATTCAGACTGGGCATAAGGGGGAAATTTTTTACTCTGAGGGTGGTGGAGCACTGTCCCAGGGTGCCCAGAGAGGCGGTGGATGCCCCATCCCTGGAAACATTCCAGGCCAGGTTGGCCGGGGCTCTGAGCAACCTGATCCGGTTGGAGATGTCCCTGCTCCTGGCAGGGGGTTGGACTGGGTGGGCTTGAACGCTCCCTCCCCACCCAAACCCTCTGTGATTCCATGATATTGCACGCCGTGTAACGTCACAACCAGCAACAAAACGGAGCGGAGGGGGTTGGGTAAGCTGTCATCGACGTTCAGGAGTGGCTGGGTGTGGTGGTCAGCGATGGCCTCCACATCACTTGGTTTGTTGTTTTCTTCCCCTCTTCTTTTCCTTCTCCTACTAAACATCCCTCGTCTCGACCCACACGTGTCCTTGCTTTTACTCCCCCTTTCCTCGTCCTCCGTCCTACGGGGGGTGGGTGGGGGAGTGAGCGAGTGGCTGCGTGGTGCTTGGTGGCCTGCCAGGGTTAACACACAAGACACCCTCATCAGGGCACACGGCCATGGCACCCTCAGGAGCAGGACACGAGGACATGGCATCCTCAACACCAGGACACAGCGTCGTGGCACCCTCAGGAGCAGGACACACCACCACAGCACCTTCAGGACCAAGACGCACCTCCACAGCACCCTCAGGAGCAGGACACGTGGATACGACACCCTCAGCACCCGGACAGTCTGCTGGGGCACCCTCAGGACCAGGACACTCTACCACGGCAACATCAGGACAAGGCCACGCTCCCACAGCGCCCTCAGGAGCAGGACACTACAGTAACAGCCCCGAGACCACGACACAACGGCACGGCATCCTCGGGACCCGGACAGAGGGACAGCATACCCACAGGCCCAGGACAGAAGAAGGCGACACCATGAGGACCAGCACACACTGCCATGACGCCCTCAGGAAAGAGAAGACACATCCACGGCGTCCTCAGGACCAAGACACTAGGATGTGACACCTTCAGGACCAGGACAAACACCACGAGGACCAGGACATGGAGCCAAGACGCCCTCGGTACCAGAACACCAGGCCGCGGTGCCCTCAGGACCGGGACATGAGGCCATGACACCATGAGGACCCAGAAAAGTGACCACGAAACCCTGAGGACCAGGACACAGCACCACGATGCCCTCAGGACCAGGACACAACCTGCGTCACCCTCAGGACCAAGACAAACGGAGGCGATGCCACGAGGACCAGGACACGGAGCCATGACACCCTTGGTACCAGAAGACGAGGCCACGGCGCCCTCAGGACCGGGACAAACGGAGGGGACACCACGCGGACCAGGACACGACGCCACGGCACCTCAGGACCGGGACAATCGGAGGGGACACCACGCGGACCAGGACACGACGCCACGGCACCTCAGGACCGGGACAAACGGAGGGGACACCACGCGGACCAGGACACGACGCCACGGCACCTCAGGACCGGGACAATCGGAGGGGACACCACGCGGACCAGGACACGACGCCACGGCACCTCAGGACCGGGACAATCGGAGGGGACACCACGCGGACCAGGACACGACGCCACGGCACCTCGGGACCGGGACAAACGGAGGGGACACCACGCGGACCAGGACACGACGCCACGGCACCTCGGGACCGGGACACGCTGGGGTGCCACCCAGCTGCCGCAGTCCCCACCCTGCCGGCGCGGAGGGGACGCTGGAGCCGCCCGTCCCGTCCCGTCCCGTCCCGCCGCGGCGCGGGGCTGGCGCCGGGACCCCTCGCTCCTGTCCCCGTTGGCAGCCGGGACGCGGAACGGCGGCTGCGCGCGCGCTTGTGCAAGACCGGCAGAGCCGGGGCCTGCAGCAGCCGTGCACGCGTGTGCGTGACAGGCAGAGCCGGCCACCACGGCGTGAGCGCGTGACGGGAAGGGACAGGGCGTGCGACAACCACGTGTGTGCACGTGCGCGTGTGTGGCAGCAGGGACAGCCCATGATGGGGGCGCGTGCGTGTGACACGCAGACAACTCCGTGTGCAGACACGTGTGCAAGCGTGACACAGACGTGGCCCACGGTGAGTGTGAGAGTGGGAAAGCGACAGGCACAGCCGGCGCCCACGATGCGCACACGCGTGTGTCAGGTGGGCAACGCCGACGCCTGTGAGTGGGCGTGCGCGTGCGACAGGCGGGCGTGCGTGTGACACGCGGGTGTGTGCGTGCGACAGGCGGGCGTGCGTGTGACACGCGGGTGTGTGCGTGTGACACGCGGGTGTGTGCGTGCGACAGGCAGTGCCAGCGCGTGTGGCAGGCGGTGCCGGTGCCGGCGGGAAACGTGCAGCCGGGCCTGGCTCGCGAGTGCAGCGCCAGAGCGGCGAGCGTGCGCGAGCGTGAGACACGGGGGAGGACCGTCTGCGCCGGCGCTCACCGGCACGCCGGCCCCCGGCGCGGGCCCGCGTGACAGACGGCACCGACGCCAGCGCGGGAGATGGCGGTGCCGAGCGCGCAAGCAAGGCCGCGGGGCTGGCGATGGTGTCGCCGGTTCTCCGCCACGCCGCCACCCCCGGGGGAGCCGCGCGGCACGGCGCGGCGCAGCACGGCACGGCGCGGCACGGGAGCGGGAGCGGGAGCAGAGTCAGAGCGAGAGGAGCAGCCCGGCTCGGCGGTTTCCGTGGCAAAGGAGAGTGAAAGTGCTGCTGCGTCACTGCGACAGCCGGCCGCGCCGCGCGGTCGCAGCAGGGTGGGCTCTGCCTCCGCCGCTCGGCCCCGCCGCCGCCGTGCCGGGGAGCGCCCGCTGCCCTCCCGGGGGACGCGGGCTCACCCGCCCCGGGGCTCGGCCCTCGCCAGTGCGGCACGGCAGGGCCATTCTCCTCCCGGAGACCCCTACGCTGCCCAGGGGCGCGCGGTGCCCGTCCCGGCCGCAGCCCCGCTCCCCCAGCGCCGCGGCCGAACGCCCCAGGGACAGACGCCCGTGGGCCGCGGGGACCCCGCTGCCCGTGCCGGCAGACCGCACGTCCCAGGACGTGCCGTTCGCGGCAGGGGCGCGAGCCGGGGCGCCCGCGGTGCGGCCCACCCTCCCCTCCTCTGCGCCGGGGGCCGGGAAGGGGACGCCGCGGCCGAGGCGTGGGGCAGGAGCGCTGGGCGGGGGGTGGCAGGTGGCGCGGGAGCCTTTGCTCCCCAGGGCTCGCCGGATCGCCGCCGCCGCCCGCTGCCGGAGCCCCCTCCCCAGGTACGGCCGGCGGGGGGCAGGTGCCGCTTACCATGGCGCATCCCCTCCGGCAGCCGCGCAGACCCCCGGCCGGCCGCCGCCATCCACGCGCAGGCGCCTCCTCCCCGCGCTTGGCGGCCGCGGCCCCGCGGCGGCGGGCGCTTCCTGCTCGGCTCGGCCGCCCCGGCTCGCTGGCAGAGTCACTTCCTCCGCTCGCTCGCTGGCCCCAGCCCCGGCGCGCGGGGGGCCGGGGGGCGCGCGGCCGGGAAGGAGGGGACAAATCGCCCCGCGCCCCGCAGGCAGAAGGGGCTGGCGAGGCGGGGGGGTGCCGGGGGCCGGGGGGACCCTCGCGGGGTGTCCGGCAGCACTGGCGGGGAGCCGCAGCCGCGCCGGGGTGCCCGGCAGCCTCTCCCCGTGCCACGCGGGCTCCGGGCTGCGGCGGTGGCAAGGCCCGGTCCCCGTGGAGGGCACGGCTGAACCGAGCGGACACCACGGAGCTGTCGCGCGGGCCGCGTGCAGGAGCTCCCGGCCGTGGGCGAGGGCGCACGCTGCGTGACGGAGGCCGAAGGACAAACCTCGGCGCGCCCGGCCGGCGAACGCCGCAGCCCCGGGAGGCCCGGACACCGACCGCAGCGGTGGGACGTGCCGCGGGGACGCCGCGCTGCACCGGGATGCGGCCCTGGGGCCGGCACCGGCGTGGGACGGACGCCGGAGAGCAAAGTCCCCGGCTGCCGCAGGGCAGGGAGCCGCCGTGCCGGCGCCCGGGCAAGAGGGCAGGGACCTGCTTCCCGCCGCGTGCCCCCGCGGGCCGGTATGCCCCTGCGCCGGGCGGGAGCCGCCTTCCCTCGGGGTCCCCGGCTGCCGTCCCCCCGCGTGGCGCCAGGGCCGAGCTGCGCTTGTGGCGGGGGCCCGGCCGCCCCCAGCCCCACTCCCGCCTCCCGTGCGCGGCCGCGCCCTGGACACCGCGCCGAAAACAATCGCAGGGGCCGCGTGGGCTTCCCGAGAGGAAACGGGAAGGCCAGCAGCCCGGCAACGTGCTCCGCATCAGGCGGCCGCGGGGGCCGGCGGAGGTGCGGCCGCGGGGGCCCGGGTGCGGCGGCGGGGGTCTCTGCCGCGCTGCGTGCCGCCCCGGCGCCCCGGCCTTGCCCTTGGCAGCCCCTTCCCGCCGTGCAGCAAACCCCGGCCCGCCGCGCTTTCCGGAAACGGGTGTCACTGTGCATCTGCTGTGGCCGCCGCGTCGCGTCCCTGCGCACGGCGGCGACGCGAAGCCCACCAGGCACCGCGGCCGGCACGGCACCCGTCCCAAACCAGCCTCCCCGCGCCCTCGCGCCTCCGGCCCCGCGAGAGCCCGGCGCCGCCCCAGCCAAACCTGGCGCCCCAGCTCCGGCCCTGCTGCCGCTTCCCTTCCCGGGCCGGGACCGGACCCCGGCCGACTGAGCCCCCCGCGCCTCCGGCGTGTCCCGGTGCTGCCGCTCGGACGCCGCCGGGCCAGGGCGGCGCAGGGGAAGGGGAGGCCAGGACCCACCCCGCGCCCTGCCCTTCTCCGGCCGCCCCGGCGCCCGCCCGCGTCCCCGAGGAGAGCCCGGCGGCGGGTCTGCCTTCCTGCCCACCCACCCGCTTCCTCCGCGCCGGCCGGGCCCTGGGAACAAGCGCTGCCTTTCTGCCGCTCCCCTCCCCTCCGCTGGGCCCCCGCCAAGGACGCTGCTCCGCCGGGAGCCCCTCGGCCCGGCCGGCCCCGCTCGCTGCCGGGGGGACACCGGCAGGGCCTCGCTGAGGGGCCGTCCCGCCGCCGGGGCCGGGGGCACGGGGCTGCCAGGGCTGAGCTCCCGGCCCCGCGGATGCGCTGCCAAGGGAAGGCGGCGGCAGCACGGCTCTCGGTGCCCGGACCCCCGCCCGCCCCGCGTGGAGCCCCCCTCGCGCCTGCGAGCTCCATCCCCGCCCCGGGTGCGGGCCGCGGTGGGTGCTCAGCACCCTCCCACGACACATCTGCCTGCCGGGTCCCGGCGAGCGGGGGCGTGGGGACGCTCAGTCGGACCCCGCGGAGCCAGCGCGCTCCCCTCCGCCCCGGTTCGGAGCCTCCGGCGCAGTTGCCGGCACCGCGGGGCTCTCCGGCGCGGAGGATATTTTTAGCAGCCCACGCCCGGCCGGGGCTTTCCCCGGGCTCCTGGCAGTGCCCGCGGCGCCCCGGGCTTGCCAGCTCCGCTCGCTTGGCAGCGGGAGCGCCGGGCGGCCGGCCGGGCCGGCGCCGCGCACGGGGCAGGTGCGGCACGCGGGAGCACGCGGCGCGCGGGACGGGCACCCGCCGCCGGCCGCGCCACCGCCACCCACCCATCCTGCCCCGCGGGCTCCCGCGGCCGCCCGCGCCGAGGGCCGGAGACCTCCCGGTTCCCAGGCTCCGGCTGTTCCCGACGACGTTCCCCATTTGTTCCCGTGCCAGCATTGTTCTACCGAAGCGGCCTCCCCCCGCCCCGGCACGTACCTCCCGCCCCGCTGCACTTACAGCTAGCGCTCCGAGCCCGGCCGCCCGCTCCCTCGCCGGCCCCGCGCCCCACCGCGCCCCACCGCGCCCCGGCGACGCCGTCCCGCTGCCACGACAGCAGGAACGGGCCGGGAACAGGCAGCGCGGATCGGGACGCGTCCACGCGCACCGTTAACCCTTTTTTGCAGCCAGAAACCTCCGCGACGGGGTTCCCAACCTTCTCGCAGCGAAGGCGCCCCGGCCCCGCTCCACTTTCTGCCCTGACCACGCGCCTTCCCTCCGCGGCCCCAGCGTCCAGAGGAACGCCGCTCCTCCTCCGAACGCCCAGCTCGCGGTGGCACCGGCCGCCCGCGGCATGACATCCGGCCGGCCGGCTGGGAGGAAGCCACCGCGGCCGCCCAACCAGCACCGTGTGCCCGCGCGGCTCGGGAGGGCCAACCACCGCCTCCACGCGTGCCCCCCGGCCCCACCGGAGCCGCCCGCCGCCCAAAGCCCCGAGCACCCCTGCCGCCCCGCAGCACCCTGCCTCGGCCACGGCCCCGCTGCGCCTGCCCCTCGGCCCTTTCGGCCGCTCTGGCGCGCGGCAGGGCGCAGTCCCGGCTGGCGAGCGAGCCGGGAGCTCGCCGAGCCCCACGCCGAAGAGCGGGCATCGCCTGCGCAGCAGGAGCCGGGGAAGCTGGCGGGGGTTCGGTCCCGCACCCCCACATCCGCAGGGCCGGCGCGAGGCCGAGCGCCGTGCGTCACCGCCCGGGGAGCCGGGGGCTCTGCCCCCCGCACCCAACCGGCACCAGCAGCTGGACGACGGCTGAGTGGCTTCGTGGCGGGAGCAGGCGCGGGGGCGCCAGCCCCCCGACAGGGAGCAAACGCGCGGCAGGGCCTCGACCGGAGCCGCAGCGAGCAGAGCGCCGCCGTCACCGGGCACGGGACCGGGTGGCACTGGGGGCCGGGGGGGACACGCTCCCCTCCTGCCGCTCTGCCGCCCCCAGGCTCTCCTCCGGGCTGCAGGCCGCCGGGGCTGCGAGCGCGCAGCCGCGTGCCCCAGCACGCAGGGGAGGTGTGCCGGCCCGTGGCACGCCGGCGGCCGTAGCCTCCCGCCAGCGCGGCGCGTTCGCCAGGGCAGGACGGCCCCGCGGGGGGACGCCTTGCCGCCCCCCACCTGGCCCCCGCGCCCAGCGCCCGCTGGCTCACCTGGGCATGCTTGCGCTTCCGCCCGGGCCGCCCGGCTTTCCTCATGGGCGTCCCCGGCTCCTGCTTCTCCTCCTTGCTCTGGTTCTCCTCAGGCTCCTCTTCCCCCTGCGAGCCGGAGACAGAGAGGACGGTTACGCCGCCGGCGCCGCAGCCGGGCAGCCCGGGCTCCTGGGCACGGCTCCGCTCCCGCTCGACCGGGATTGCTGGCGCCACGGGCACGCCGCAGAGGGCTGGGTGCCGGGCAGGAGCGCTGCCGGCATCGCCGGGCCCATCGGAGAGGGAACGGCGGCTCCTGCCACGGCACGGCTGCCGTGGGGCCGGGCACCTTCACCGGCCGAGCCCGCTGCGCCGCGGCCAGCTTGGGGCTATGTGCCCGCTGCCACAACACGCCGGAGCCCCGCGCATCTGGGGCCGGGGGCTCCCGCACCACGGAACGCAAAGCGGGCCCCACGGCACGGCACCGTGCCCCAGCCCGGGGCGCCAGCACGGCGCACGCGCCGGCACGGGCGGCGGAGCAGGAACGCGGCCCTGGGAAATGAACCTGCTCCCCGTGCCGGGGCCGCGGCAGCCGCTCGAGGACCGTGGCGTGCCGGGGGCCCCGCTCCTCGCTCGGGGGGGCCGCGCCCGGCGTCACGGTGCGGCAAGGGGACGCGCGCGCGGGGCCAGGGCTGCGCGGGGCCCCCGGCGCGTCCCGCGGCGGCAGGGCCGGTTTCACCTGAGCCCCAGAAGATCCCGGCAGCGGCAGCCAAGGCAGGAAGAGGCCGCGGAGGGGGGAGCCGGGGAAGGAGGAGAGGCCGGCGGGGGGCTGAGGGGGAGAGGCCGGGGAGGGGATGGGGCTGGCAGCCAGACAGCACCGGCATCCAGCTGCACTCGCGCAGCCCCGCAGCCATGGCGGGCGCCAGCCCCGCCGCGCTCCTGCGCGCCCCTGCGCCCCGGCCCCTGCGCTGGGCCTAGGCTGCAGCTGGCACCGTTGTGCCGCCGTGCCCCATGGCCGCCGTGCCCCATGGCCGCCGTGCCCCACGGCTGCTGTGCCCCATGGCCGCCGTGCCCCATGGCCGCCGTGCCCCACGGCTGCTGTGCCCCATGGCTGCCGTGCCCCATGGCCACCGTGCCCCACGGCTGCTGTGCCCCATGGCCGCCGTGCCCCATGGCCGCCGTGCCCCATGGCCACCGTGCCCCACGGCTGCTGTGCCCCATGGCCGCCGTGCCCCATGGCCGCCGTGCCCCACGGCTGCCGTGCCCCATGGCTGCCGTGCCCCATGGCCGCCGTGCCCCATGGCTGCTGTGCCCCATGGCCGCCGTGCCCCACGGCCGCCTTGCCCCACGGCCGCCGTGCCCCATGGCCGCCGTGCCCCATGGCTGCTGTGCCCCATGGCCGCCGTGCCCCACGGCCGCCTTGCCCCACGGCCGCCGTGCCCCAGACCAGCTCCCTCCGTGCCGCCCAGCCAAACCCAACGCGCGCTCCCCCCGTGCCCCTCAGCACCCACCCAGCCCTCACACGGCCGTGCACGTGGGACCGCACGGGAGCCACGCGCCGGTTTGCCCGCAGCCGCCACGGCAGCCCGCCGGGACTGCGCTCGCGCCAGCCCCGGCACCGCACACCACTCGCCTGCGCGCGGGGCAGGGCGGCCCCGGTCCCCCCTCCGACCCCACACCTGCCAGCAGCACAGCGCCCGGGCCTGGCCCCAGCGGCGCCGCTCCCCGGCCGGGCGGGGAGAGGGGGCACCGCGGCCCCGGGGGCCAGGCCCGGGCCGAGCCCCGCTCCCCGCGCGGCCCCGGGCGGAAGGTTTTGGGACGGGTCCAGGGACGACGTCAGGATCACGGTTCCGGCTCCATCCCAGCGCCGGAGCCAAACGGGGTCCTCGGGGCGCGGGGGCATCCCCGAGGGTCCCTGCCCCGCAGACCCCCCGCACCTCACCGCGCAGCGGAGCCGGCTGGGAGCCCGCAGCTGGGGGGAGCAGAGCGGAGCCCCCCCGGCTGCACCGACACGGACCCCCCCTTGCCAAACCACGCTGCGCTGCGCGCTGTCCCAGCTGGAGCCGTCCCCGGTGCAGCTGCGCAGCGCGTCGCCGCGGTGAGGCCGCGCTTCACGCAGCGCCACGGGGACAGGAGCAGCTCCTGCCGCCAGTGCCGGCGCCGAGCCCCCCGACACCCGGCCCCGTGCCCCCGCTGCGCCTCGGCCGCCCGCGCTGGCCGGGGCAGCCGGCCCAGGGACGCCGCAGCGGGGCGGGGAGCGGCGGGGGTCCCTGCTGCGGAGGCCGGGAGGTGCCCCCAACACGAAGCTCCCCGCGAGCCGTCCCCACCGCGGTGAACACGGGGCGGCACCGCGGCTGCGGGGACCCCCTGGGCACGGCCGACACCCCAAAAGCAGGGCAGGCGCAGGAGGTGCGGGGACACCGCCCGGGCGCGAAGGGCTGTGAGGGGGATCCGCTCCCCCGGCCCGGTGCCGGTGCGCAGCCCCTAAATCTCCCGTAAATCGCCCCGCTCCCCTCTCCCCGGGCTCGGCCAGGCGCGGGGCTGCGCGGCGCGCTCCCGATGCGCCGTGCTCCTGCGCCGCTGCCAAGCAACAACCCGGAGGGAAACCACCACCGAGGAGAACTGCTGCATGACGCAGTGCTGGCTCCGCGGCACGGCCGGCTGCCGGCTGCACCGGGAGCGGGGAGCCCCTGGCAGAGGGGACGCCGGGCTGGGGGCACGGGAGGAAGCGGATGCGGAGACCCCTGCCCTGCACGAGAGCGGGAGCTCAGCCTCGCCGCGTCGGCGCCCGGGGCAGTCAGGCTGCCGCGACCCACCGCGCCGCAGGCGTCGGGGATTGGCCTCGTCCCCCCAGCCCCGCGGGCAGCGCGCGTCCCTTCGGCAGGGGCGACCCCCACGCGTGGCCGCGGCGGAGGCAACGCCGCGTCCCGCGGGGTCAGCCCAGGACAGCACGCGGCCGGGCACGCTCACGGCGCTCGCTGCCAGCCCGCGCGGCTCGCTGGCGCCCGGGGACCGGCACGGCCCTGCTTGCGAGGGTGAGCCGGCCTGCGCCGCCGCGCCCGGTCCTGCCGCAGCGCCGCCGCGCCGCCTCGCAGCCCACCCTGCGCCGCGGCCCCGCGCCCCGCTCTGCGCATCGGCTCTGCCGCGTGCCTCCGGAACCGCACCGAAACGCGAGGTGGGCGGCCGCGTCCCCCTCGGGGGCCACCCACCGCCTCGCGCACGCTCCCGGTGCCGGCGACCCACGCGGACGGGCTCGGCCGCACGCACCCGCTCCGGCACAACCCACCGTGGGGGAAAGCGTGGGGCCGACGGCCGACCCCGCGTGCCCCCCGCCGTGCCGGGCGCAGGGTTCGCCCCCCAGCAGGCGGGAGCGATGCCGGGGGAAGCGGAGCACCGGTGCGGGGGGCGCGGCACAGCCGCCGCGGGCGAGCCGGCCCGGAGGAACCGGGACGACCCCGACCCCGCGCTGCCCGCGGCGGGATGGCGTCCAGCTGGCCGCCGGCCCCGCTCCCCACGCCTCGAGCAGGGCGGGCCCTGCCCCCGCGCCCGCCGGGACGCTTCTCCTCGCCGCGGGCAGGGCGACGCCTTCGCGCGTGCCGGCGCGTGGGGGACACGGGGAGCAGCGAGGCGCGGTCAGAGCCTGCCGCGCGCCCCGGCCTACGCCTCCCCAAACGCCGCGCAGCCCCTCGCCCAGCCCTGCGCCCCTAGCCCCCTGCCCGGCCCCGCTCTGTCCCGCGGCAGGCCGGGCCTTCTGGGGGGCAGCCCGCCCCACGGAGCCACTCTCTGGCCGGGGGGACGCGTACCGGGGGTAGGGGTCCTTCCGCCGCGGCCACCAGCCCCGCGCACGGCGCAGCGACGAGAAGGCGAGCACGCACCGCGTGCCGCCCGGCGCACGAGGGGACCCCTCCGCAATCCGAGCACGGCGCGTGGGGGGGCAGGAGGCGGCACAGGGACCCCGGGACCCCCAAGAGCGGGGAGCAGGACGGGCACGGGGGCTCAAGCCCGGCAGCGGCGAGGCTACGGGGCACCCCTCGACGCACGCCCCGCGTCCCCCTCCCACCGCCCCACTGCGCAGGACACGCACCCGCCGCCCAACCCCATCGCCCCCCCGCCGCCGCGCAGCCCCCTCCCCGCAGCCGGGCTCGCCCCGGCTCTGGCCGCCGCCGGAGGTGACAGCAGGTCCCCGCTCCCCGTCCCCTCCCCGCGCTCCCCCAGCGCCAGGAATAGCTCAATCCCCGCTAATCCCGCCTGCGGCTCAGCGCTCCCACCGCCGCGAGGGGGGAGCGGGGCCGCCGCGCGGCGGAGGGGGCCACGCGCCCCCTTTTCCCGCGCGCTCGCCGGCCCGCGCCGGCCGGGGCGAGCCGGACCCCCGGAGCCCGCCGCCGCCCCGGCGGAAGCAGCGATGGAGACGGCCGCGGCGCGAGCAGGGCCCCCCCGGCACCCCCCCGCGCGCCGAGAGCCGGCAGAGCCGCGGCGGGACCCTACCTTGTGCGTGTCGAGCGCCTCGCGGTCCGGCGCGGGGCTGCTGGCGTCGAGGGTCCCGCTGGACGGCATGGTGGGCAGCGAGGGCGGGCGCCTGGGACCGTCGCCTCTTCAGCACCAACGCGGACCCCGCCGCCGCCGCGCTCCGGCTCTCTGCGCCGAGGAGGGGGTCCGGCAGCCGTCGCCCGCCGCCGCGGCCGGCCCCTGCGTCCCGCCGCCTGCCTGGATCCTCCTGCCCCTGCGGGAAGCGGAGAGGGCCGGGGTGAGGGGGGCGCGCCGGTCCCGCCGCCCCCCGCGCCGCGCCCCGGCCCCCGGCAATTATTAACACGCCGCAACCTTGACTGGGGCCGTGGGTCCCGACATGGCTCGCGCTAGCCGCGGGGCGCGGGGAGCGCGGGGAGCAACGCGGGGCGAGCGCGAGGCGCGGGCAGGGCCCCGCGGGGCTGCGGCGGCGGCGGCGGCCCCAGCACCTGTTGCTATGGCAAAGCTGCCTGCATTCGCCATGGCCGGGGCCGCTGTTGCCTTTGGCACCCGAGCCGCAGTTTGTTTCTAGAGCTTTCCAGCCGCAGCCCGTTCCCAGCCGGCGGGGCGGGGGGCTGCGCGCGGGCGGGGAGCGCGCGCTCCGAACCCGCCACGTTCCTCCGGCTCGGCGGGGGCCGGGGGGGCCGCGGAGGGGAGCAGCCTCCCCCAGCCCCGCAGCGACCCGCCGCAGGCGCCGGCACGCCCGGGGGCTGGGGGCGCGGGGCCGGGAGGCGGCGGGGGCCCGTCCTGGCTCCCCCCTCCGTGCGCAGGGGGTGGGATGCGGGTGCGGATGCCGGGGGGGGCTGGGATGCAGGTGCAGGATGTGGGCGGGGGGTGCTGGGTGCAGGCTGGGACCTGGGGGTGTGTGGGGGGGTGCGGGGTGCCCCCCTGCCAGCTGGTGGGCGCGTGGAAGGGCTCCCCCACCCCCGTCTCCAGGAGCCCCCGGGGGGACCTGGCCCCGGCCCTGTCCTGAGGCGCCATCCGCGCCAGCCCTGGGGGGGGGATGCCCGCGCCGGCTCCCCCTGCACCCCTTCGCCCCGGCCCGGCACGCTCGGCCCCTGCCACTGCCCCGCGCTGGCACCCGGGGCTCTGCGGTGCCACGGGCGAGGGGCCGGCGCCGAGCACCCCCGCGCTGCTGCCTCGGGCACCCATCTCACAGCCGCACCGCTGCCAGCAGCCTGGCACGCCGCTCGGCACGGCACGGCACACCGCCGGGCACAGCATGGCACGGCACTGGGCACAGCACTCGGCATGGCATGGGATGGCACAGCACTCAGCACAGCATGGCACAGCACGGCACGCCGCTCGACACGGTGTGGCACAGCGTGGCACAGCACTCAGCACGGCACGGCACAGCACAGCACTCGGCACGGCGTGGCACAGCACTCGGCACGGCACGGCACAGCACAGCACGCCGCTTGGCACGGCACGGCACACCGTTTGGCATGGCGTGGCACGGCACTCGGCACGGCACGGCACAGCACAGCACGGCACACCGCTCGGCACGGCGTGGCACAGCTCGGCACGGCACGGCACACCGTTTGGCATGGCGTGGCACGGCACTCGGCACGGCACAGCACAGCACGCCGTTTGGCACAGCACGGCACGGCACGGCGCGGCACCTCGGCCCTGCGTCCCCCCCCGAGCTGCCTCGCCAGGGCGCTGCTCACGGCGCGGGGGCTGATGGCACCCCCCGCCCTGCGCGTTCCCCCCGCAGCCCCCACCCCGCTGCTGCCGCGCTGCGCCCCGGCAAAGCCCCGGCCGCGGGCACGGGAGGACACGCGCAGCTGGGGAGCACGCGGGGACACGCCGGCTGCATCCGGGCACCCCCGCGGCGGGGGGTCCCGCCCCCCCCAGACCGGGTGTCCCCGCTGTCCCCGGCCCCCGCTGCGGCAGGTCCCTGCCCGCACGCCGCCGCAGCCCCAGGAAACGGCTCGGCCCCCCCCTCAGCCCCCCAGCCCGGCCCCGCCGCATCTGGGTCCCCCCGGCAGCGGCAGGGGGGGCGGGCGAGCGCCCCAGCCCCGGCACCCCCGGCGCACGGGGAGCGCGCGGCCGCGAGCCGCCCCGCTTGGCGCTGCCGGAGGGCCAGCTCGCGGGCTTTGATTCGCGGCCAGCAAACATGGTCTCCAAGGCACTAAAAATAGTTGGGCCGCGCACAAACCCCGCGGCAGCCCCGGGCCCGCGGCCGCCCAACAAAGACGGGGAGCGGCCGGCGACGCCGGCGCCCCCCGCGCCCCCGGCCCCGCGGGGCGAGCGCGGCCGTGCCGGGAAAGGGCCGCGCGGGTATCGCCGCAGCCCCCCGCCGCCCCGCGCTCTTACCGGCCGAGGCTCGCGGGACGGGACGGGACGGGACGGGACGGGACGGGAGGGCTGCGCTGCCGTGCCCCCGCGCTAGGCCGCCGAGACCCTCCTCCCGCAGCGCCCGGCCATCCCCTCGCGATGCGGCGCTCGGCGGCGGCGGGGGGATCGGACCCTCGCCTGGCGCTCGCCGCCGAGGCGCGGGCAGGGACTCGCCGCCGTCCCCGCTGCCTCCCGATTTAAGGGCTCGGGCCGACCTTACGGCTGACGGCGAGCGGGGGAACCCGCAACCCCAGCCCGCGCTGCGCCGCGCCGCGCCGCGCCGCTCCCGCGCGGCAGGGCCCCGGCGAGTCACGCTCGCCGCTCGGCAGAGGCGTTGCAAAGTAGGTTACCTGCGACGGATGGATGAGACACACGGCGCTGACAGGGGAAAAAAAGAAAAAAAAAGGAGAAAAAAAAAAAAAACCCGCCTTTTTTCTTTTTATATATATTTAGGGACCTCGCGCGCCACCGCCGCCACGCAGCCAGCAGCCCGCAGAAACCCAAACGGCCATTTTAGGTGACGGCGAGCGGGGTCCCCCGCGCGCCGGCGGCGGGTGACACCTTCACCGCAGCGTCCCCCCCTCGCTCCCGTCCTAACGTGACCCCGCGCGCGGCAGCCCCCGGCGCGGCGACACCCGCCGCGTTTGGCCGGGGTCCCTCGCGCGGGCCCACCGCCGGAGGCCAGGGACCCCGGCCAAACGCCTCTCCCGTGACAAGTGCCGCAGCGTATTATTATTGTTGTTGTCACTTTGAGTCACCGCCACCCCCGGGCAGCCGCGCTCCTCCTCCTCCTCCTCCTCCTCCTCTCCTTCCCGGCGCAGAAGTTCAGGATTGACTCAGAGGGGACGGGAGCGGCGGCCGTGAGTCACCCCCCACCCCCTGCGCCCCCCACCCCTGAGTCACGGCGGGGCGCTCCCCCCCTCCCCAGCACCCGCAGCCCCTCCGCGCCGTGGGTGCTGCTGGCGGGGGGGCGAGCGGGGACGGGGCGGGCGGGTGTCCGTCACCCCCCCCCGGGCCCGAAACCGGTCCGAGCGGCGGCGGCGGGTCCCCTGACGGCCGCGCCGAAACCGCCGGCGTGGGCAAAGCGTTGACCTCATCCCCCGTAATTACAACTCACGAGCGCAATATTTGGCCGCGCCGCGCAGGGGTGCACGCGGCGGGCACGGGCACGGACGCGGCCGCGCGCGCAGCGGCCTCTGCCCTCGCCACAGCCGCGTCCCGCGGGGACACCCCGGGGTGCGCCCGCAGCGCGCGCCCTCCGCTCCCCGAAACAGCCCCGGCGCGGAGCGGGGACCCCGCGTGGGTTGGCGCCACCGAACCGGCCCCACGCTGCGCGCCGGGGAGCGAGGCACTGCACCGCGCTGCGCAGCACACCAGGTAGCCGTGCACGCACTGCGCGCCGGGGAGCGAGGCACTGCACCGCACTGCACCCCGGGGAGCAATGCACTGCACCGCACTGAGCTGCACACCAGGTAGCCGTGCATGGCACTGCATGCTGGGGAGTGAGGCACTGCACCGCACTGCACATCAGGGAGCGATGCACCGCACCGCACTGCGCGCCGGGGAGCAATGCACTGCACCACACCGTGCTGCACAGCAGGTAGCCATGCACGCACTGCACGCTGGGGAGCGATGCACTGCACCGCACTGCACACCAGGGAGCGATGCGCTTCACCACACTGCACCCTGCGGAGCCTTGCACTGCACCGCACTGCACCGCACGGTAGGGAGCGATGCACCACACCACACTGCACTGCACACCGTGGAGCGATGCACTGCACGGCCCTGCCCATCGGGGAGCAATGCACTGCACCGCGCTGCACACCAGGGAGCGATGTGCTTCACCACACTGCACTCTGCGGAGTGAGGCACTGCACCACGCTGCTCAGCAAGGAGCGTTGCACTGCACCACGCTGCACCCTGCGGAGCGTCGCACTGCACTGCACTGCGCTGCACACCGAAGAGCGACGAACCGCACCGCACTGCACTCCAGGGAGCAACGCACCGCGCCGCGCACCTGGCAGCAGCCCACTGCACCGCACCGCACGCTGCGGAGCGCTGCACTGCACCGCGCTGCACTCCGGGAGGCAACGCACTGCACCGCGCTGCTGAGCCACACCAGCAGCAAAGCATGCAGGCCGCAGCCCCGAACAGCCAGACCCTGCAAAGCCGCGGCACCAAGGGCCGGGGCCAGGCAAGATGGGACGGGACGGGACGGTGACGCGCAGGGAGGCCCTGCGCCGGGGCGCGGTGCGGCTCTGCAGGCGGGACGCTGCGAACCTGGCGGAGTCCAGGAAGGAGCCGCGGCCGAGCTCCCCAAGCTCCGGGAACGCCTGGCCGCAGAGAGCCGAGGAGCTCGCCACGTTCAGTGCGCCAGGGAAAAAACCGGGCCGCGGGACGACGCGATCGCAGCGAGCGAGCGCCGCCGCGGGCAGCGCCGGGGCACCGCCGGCCCCGCAGCCGGCAGGGGAGCAGCCGGGAGCCGAGCCGGCGCGACGCAACCCGGCGGCCAGGTACGGGCCCGGAGCGGGGAAAGGCGGTGCACCACAGCAGCAGGCCCGCCCGGTGGCGGCGCGTTCCCGCGCGTGCCGAGCCCCGCGGCGCAGCGCGGCGGGGAAGCGGGACGGCGGCGCGGCCCGACGCCCCTCCCGGCCCCCGCGGCCAGGTTCGGTGAGTTTGCCCGGCGCAGCCCCGGGAGCGGCGGCACCGCGGGGCGTTCGGGTGGCGTCAAAACCCCAAACCAACCGGCGGCCTCGAGGGCGAGCGGCTCCCGGAGCAAACCGGGGAGCAGGCGACGCCTCCGACCGCGTGAAACCGCACGCCCAAACGCCGCCGGCTCCTCCCGCGGAGCCGCCGAGGCACGCGCGCGCCTGGCACACGCGTGCCCTGGGCGCACGCACACGCGTGCCGGCGGTTGGCTGGCAAGCCCCTACGCTTTCCCCGCCGGGCGCCGCGCGGTGCCGCACGCTCGCTACCCGCCCAGCACGCCCGGGGCGGGCAGCGGCGCGGGCAGGGCCCGCGGGAAGGCATCGCGCAGGGAGGCGCAGATGCGCCATCCTAAAAATACCCGCGCCAAAACCACCTGGAGGGCCCCGAGCGGCCGCCCCGGCGCCGAAGCAGCGGCCGCCGGCGCGTTTCACGCAGGAACGTCGCCCGCGCTCGGCAGCTCGGCGGTCACGCAGGCAGCCAGGGGAAGGCCCAGGCCGCGGCCTCGCCGGCCGGCGAGCAGCACGGGCGGCGGCATCCCGCCTTTCCTCGAGAGGCGGCGGGCGCTGCGTGTCACGAAAAGAGGCTCCCGCTCGGAAGTTTCGAGCTGAGTCAGCACGAAAAGGCCGGCGCGGGCGCGGGAGCTGCCGGGAGCAGCCGCCGGTTACGGCGACGTCCGCTCTCCGCGACGCCGGCTTCGAGGGATCCGCGGCGGGCTGCTCCGCGTGCCCCCGTCCGGCGGGGCGAAGGGCGCGGGCGCCCGCGGCGGCGGCCGGCTCTCGCCACGGCGCGCTCGGTGCGGCAAAGCGAGCACCGGACGCCAATCCCGCGGTGACACCGTCTACGTCACACAAAGGGAAGAAATAAAGAAAGAGGAACTGAGCGAGCAGGAGCACTTCACTCGCCCGCGGCGCCGCGCGCACCGGCACCCCAAAACCAGGGGCACCGAGGAAAACGAAAGCCGGCGGGCAGGGCAGCGGCGGGCGGCGCGGGGAGCGGGGGGCGCGGGCAGCGCCCAGCTCCCTGCCGGGCCTCTGCCCCCCCCGCCGCCCCCTCCCCGCCGGGGCCGCGGCTCTTCCCGCGGGGGGGGTGGGGGGGGAATTTGGGGGTTTTTTGGGTGCAAAAAAAGAAAAAAAAAAAAAAGAAACTTTCCAGAGGCGCCGGCCAGCCCCATCCCCCCCACGGGGCAGGGACCCCGCGGCGGGGCGGGGGTCGCGTAGGGGCAGCCCCGGGCCCGGCGGGGGGGGGGGGGCGCCCCGGGGGTCCCCGGAGCGCGGCGCTGGGCCGGGGGCGGGGGGGTGACACCCCCCGGGCGGCCCCGCGGCGGGGCCGGGCCGGGCCCCCGCGCTGCCCTTCAGCCGCCCGGCGCTCAAGGACACGGCGGCGGGGTCGGGCCCGCCGGGCCGCGCTGCCGCCGCCTCCGCCCGCCGAGCGGGGCCGGGCCGGGCCGGGAGCGGGGGCGGCGGCGGGGGGCCCGGGGCGGGGGGGGCGAGGCGGGCCCGGCCCGGCGGGTGGCGGCCCGGCCGCTGCCATGTTTTCCTGCTCGGCGCTGCTCCCCCCCGGGTCCGGCCCCGCCGCAGCCCCCGCCCGCCGCCGCCGCCGCCGCGGCCCCGGTCCGGGCCGGGGAGGGGGGCACGGGCAGCGGGGCGGGGGTGTCGGCGGGCCGGGCCCGGCCGAACCGAACCGAGCGGAGCCGAACCGAACCGAACAAGAGGCGAGCCGAACCGAACCGGGCCGAGTCTCGCCGAACCGAGCCGAGTCTGTCCGAACCGGGCCGAGCCTTGCCGAACCGAGCCGAGTCCCGCCGAACCGAGCCGAGTCCTTCCGAACCCAGCCGAGCCTTTCCGAACCCAGCCGAGCCTCGCCGGGGGTGGGTGCCCCGTCCCGGCGGTCCGCGGGGGCCACCCGTGTCCGCGCCGCCGCGGGGCCGTTACCTGGGCCGGTGCGGGCCCGGCGCGCCGTGCCGAGCCGTGCCGAGCCGCCGCCGCCGCTGCGCTGCCCGGCGAGGCCTCCTCCCGCAGCGCCGCCGCCTCCACTGCAGCACCGAGCCGCGCCGCCCGCCCGCCCGCCGCGCGGTCCTAGCGCCCGCCGGGCCGCGCCGAGCGCAGGCCAGCCCCGCCGCGCCGGGCCGGGCCGGGCCAAACCGAGCTGGGCCGCGGCCAGCTGGGCTGGGCCGGGCAGGCTCGGCCCAGGAGTCCCGTGCAGGGCTGGGCTGGAGCCCGGGCTGGGCAGATCCGAGCAGTGCCAGGCCGTGCCGAGCAGTGCCAGGCCATGCAGCGCTGGGCCAAGCCGCACCACGCTCAGCCAAGCAGTGCCAGGCCAAGCCAAGCAGTGCCAGGCCGAGCCGAGTGGTGCCAGTGCCATGCCCAGCCAAGGAGAGCCAGGCCGTGCCAAGCAGTGCCAGTGCCATGCCCAGCCAAGGAGAGCCAGGCCGTGCCAAGCAGTGCAAGTGCCATGCCAAGCAGTGCCAGTGCCATGCCCAGCCAAGGAGAGCCAGGCCGTGCCAAGCAGTGCCAGTGCCATGCCCAGCCAAGGAGAGCCAGGCCGTGCCAAGCAGTGCCAGTGCCATGCCCAGCCAAGGAGTGCCAGGCCGTGCCAAGCAGTGCCAGTGCCATGCCCAGCCAAGGAGTGCCAGGCCGTGCCACGCCAAGCCCGTGTCGTGCAGTGCCAGGCCGGCCAGGCGTGCCGAGCTGAGCCATGTGTGCCAAGCCGAGCCACGCCACCCAACACCACACTACAAAGGCTCTTGCCAGGCCAAGTTTCCTGCCATGTCAGGCCACGCCGTGGTGTGCAGTGTCAGCTGGAGCTGTGCTGTGCCGAGCCGAGCCGAGCCACACAGTGCTGCACGCTGCCGTACAGGGTCAAACCGCACAGTGCTGCGCTGTGCCGAGCCGAGCAGGGCCAGGCAGAGCTGCGCCATGCAGCATGGTGTTGAGCCGTGCCGTGCGGGGCTAAGCCGTGTTGAGCTGCGCAGAGCCAAACTGTGGTGTAGTGCCATGTGGTGCAAGTCTGAGCCATGCTGAGCCGAGCCATGCTGAGCCGTGCCGTGCCAGCTGTGCCACAGCGCTGAGCCGAGCCGTGCGGTGCGGAGCCAGCCGTGCGGCGCTGAGGCGTGCAGTGCCATGCCATGCCGAGCTGTGCCGTGGGGACCTGCCGTACCCCTCGCATTGTGCGTCCCGCAGCGCTCAGCCGTGGGGGCCACCCCGCAGTGACCCCGGCGCTGCCCCGCGGCGCGGACCCACCCGCGCCCTGTGCCGGGACCCCCGACCCCCTCCCGGCCAGAGGGGCGCTGGGGCCGAGCGGGGACCGGAGCTCGGGGCGCCTTCCCCTGCCGGGCGTTGGCGTGGCGCTGCGCTGGGCGGCCCGAAGCCCGACGGTGGGCACGGCCGCGCCGCGAGGGCTCGGACAGCAGCTGGCGGGGCGGAGGGTTTGGCGGTTGGGTGCCTCAGAGGGGTCTGCGGGCGCAGCGCAGGTTTCCCAGGGGCCCGCGGCACCGGCGCTGCCGTGGGTGTCGGGGAGGAGACGGCGTCACCGGGAGCAGCCCGCCGGCCAGCCGCAGCTGTGGCAGCACGGCAAAGCCTGCGCCTGGCCAAAGCCGGCACCGGCGGGCGCTGGGGGTGAGGGGCCCAGCCTGCCCCGGGACATCCCGGCACCGCCTGGGGTCCGGGCTGGCACCCAGCCTGGCAGTGCCCGCCCGTGCCGTGCCATGCTGTGCCGTGCCGTGCCGTGCCATCCCGTGCCGTGCCATGCTGTGCCGTGCCGTGCCGTGCCGTCCTGTCCCGTGCCATGCTGTGCCGTCCCATGCTGTGCCGTGCCGTGCCGTCCCGTGCCGTGCCATGCTGTGCCGTGCCGTCCCGTGCCATGCCGTGCCATGCTGTGCCAGCTGCCACCCCGAGGGAACCCCTCCGGGCAGGGACCCCGGCTCCCCTTCCGTGCTGGAAGGCACCTGGTGCACACGGGGGCACTGTAAAGTAAGGCATTAATTAATAATAATAATAATTAGTGCTGCGTCCCCCAGCTGCACATGCGTGGTCTCCGAGCGGCAGGGAAGGCCGCTCCCTCTCCGGCGCCCGCGGGTCGCGCAGGAGCCCTTCAGCGCGTGCGGGGAAAAGGGCCGGGGCCTGCTGCTGCCGAACAGCTGGCGACAGCCCCCGCGGTGCCCGCTCCGCGCCGGCGCAGCGCGCCCAGCAGCGCGTCGGAGCCCGCGTCCGCCCGCTGGCCGGGCTGCGGCTGGATCGACCCCACCAAACCGCGCGGGCGAGGTCCCGCGGCGTCGGCACGACACCGGCCGCTGGTGGCTGCGTCCGCAATGGCGAGGGCCCGGCGCTGCGTTGGGCGTCGCGCCGGCTGCTGTTTTGGGACGCGGTAACTGCGGCCCAACCTGGGCAGGGCGTCCGCAGCCGTGCCCCTCGCATCCCCTCCGCCAGCCGCCCACGGCCCCGCCAGCCCCCTGGGCCACGTCACCGGCTGCGCCGCAGCTCGGGCTCTGCTGCGCCCGCCGCCCCGGCGGCGCCGTCCCACCACCCCTCAACCCCAGCGTCGCCGGGGGCCTTCGTTAAACCGGCCCGTTAGCACCCTGCTCGGCGCGTTCCTGACTTGTCCCCCTGGAGAGCGACAGCCCCGCGGCCGGGGGCTCCCCGACCTGCGGCTGGGCCCGGCCTCGCGCGCGCTGAGCCGTTCTCCCGGCCGAGCAAAGGACGCGGTGCCGCCGGTGCCGGCGTTAATTATTGCCAGAAACGCTCCCGCGCCCGCTCCGGGCTGGGGCAGAGGGCAGGGCCGCTGTCCCCCCTCCGGGCCGTCACCCGTCTGCTCCCCGCGCTCCCCACCACGGCAGGCGCGGAGCTGGGGGCGGCTCCGGGCCCACCCGTCTGCTCCTGCGGGCGGCTGCGGGGATGGGGAGCGTTCCTCGCGCCGAAAACAGAACGGGGATTTCCCCCTTTTGCTGCGACACCCCCACGAAAGGCCAAAGTCGGCACGAGGAGCAGCTGGGTCCTGCCCGCGCTGCCCGGGGACGGGGACGGGCGCGGGGTGGCTGCGGCTGCAAGGTGGGCTCCCGCGCCGGCGGCACCCCGAGTGTCCCCGGTTGTCCCCAGCTGTCCCCAGTGCTTCCAGCGTCACCCCCGTCGCTCCCGGCGTTGCTCTCCCCGTCGCTGCCGCCGTTGTCCTCCCTGCCGTCTCCCGGCGTCGCTCCCCACACTCGGCCCCGCTGCGGCAACGCCCACCGTGCCAGCCAGGCGCCGCGTGCCGCTGCCACGTGCCGACGCTCCGCCCTGGCAGGGCATCGCCGAGCCGCTCCGCCGCCGTTCCGCTATTTGCCGAGCCTTGCTCTCGGCGACGGGAAGGCTCCGGCCGCGGGCGCCCGAGCGTGCCGCCTCTTGCGGCTGGGCTGCCGGCGCGGGCGCGGCGCGCACATCCTGTTACCGCCGCTCAGGTGCCGCGCCCGGTAAGAGGAAGCCGCTGCCGACCGCCGGGAAGGAGGAAACGGCCGGGGCTGCGCGGGGCACCGGGGCCGGGCAGCCCCCGCTCACCGAGGGACCGGCCGGCGCAGACCAAACGCGCGCACCTCGGGGCCGCTCGCTCACTGGGGAGCAGCGGGTGCTTTGCGTCTCCGGAGGGGCTGGCAAACCCCAAAGGCCCCCCGAACGCCCGGGTGGCGCTGCGACGGCGCGCGTCCCTCCCCGCGCCGCCGAACCCCGCGTCCCCCAGAGCCGCTGGGCGCTCGCCGTTCCCTCTCGCCGGCCGCCGCGGTGCCTGCCGCCCCTCTCCACAGGGGCTCCGCCAGCAGCCGCGGCCGCGCCGGCAGCTTCATTTTGGCTAATAGGTGCAATTAGCCCCCGCTTAAATCTCGGTGTGACAGGGAGGTCAGGGCGGCTGGCGGAGGGCAGCGGCTCCCGGCGAGGCGTTTCCGACCGGCCGTAAATCTCCCGGCCCGCGGGCGGTGCAGCGCCAGGGCCCGGCCAGGCCCCGGCCCGCAGCCTGCTGGGATTATTGTGGCTGGAAGCGGCACTCGCCGGACTCGGCCCCCGCTGTGCCGGCACCCACAGCCCCCGGCGGCGGTGGGGGTCCCCGGGGTCCCCCACGCCGAGCAGCCGCCCACCCTCGTCAGCGCGGCCTCGTCACCGAGAGCGGCGGCGGCACCGCGTCCTGGTGACAGGTGCCGATTTGGAAGGCGGCTCCCTCCGGGGGCTCGGGCGCGGGGATTGGATTAATTAATCTTGTCGAGAGGGCGGCCGCCAAATTAAGCCGGTGACACACGGTCAGCCGGTTAGTCAGCGCTGCCGCACAGGGAGCGGCAGCTGGGCCTGCCTCGGCGCGGGGGGAGCCTGCGTCACGCGCGGCGTGCCGGGGTGGTCTTCGGTGTGCTGGGATGGTCCTCGGTGTGCCGGTGTGGCGCTCAGCGTGCCGGGGTGGCGCTCGGTGTGCCGGTGTGGCGCTCAGCGTGCCGGGGTGGCGCTCGGTGTGCCGGTGTGGCGCTCAGCGTGCCGGGGTGGCGCTCGGTGTGCCGGTGTGGCGCTCAGCGTGCCGGGGTGGCGCTCAGCGTGCCGGGGTGGCGCTCGGTGTGCCGGTGTGGCGCTCGGCGTGCCGGGGTGGCGCTCGGTGTGCCGGTGTGGCGCTCGGCGTGCCGGGGTGGCGCTCGGTGTGCCGGGCCGGCACGCGGCCTCACCAGGGCGGGGGCGTCCCTCCGCTTTGCCAGGCCCAGGGGATGCGGGGCGCGAGCAGCGCGGCACACCGGCCCGGCGGCGCTGGCGTGGGGGTGATGAGGGCAGCGGTGGCGGCAGGGAGGGACCCCCAGGACGAGGCAGAGGCCGGCGGGACCCCAAGGGCCGCAGGCGTGATGCCACCCTGGCTCGAGGGACCCGGACCCCCGCGCTGTCAGCACGCCCGGTGCGGAGCCCCCCGGGATCTGCGCCCCCGGCACCCACGGCTGCACCCTCCGCGTCCCGCCCCGGCGCGGTGTTTGCCCTGCGATCGCCCGCCGATAACCGCGCTCGGCGCTCCCCTTCCTCCCCATAAATCGGGGGTGGGGGCGCGGGACAGGGAGGAGGAGGAGGGGGGCCGGAGAGGAAGGGCAGGGGTCACGCCAGCAGCTTGTAGCAGAGCGGAGTCGCCCGCTCCCCGGTGATGGATGGAGCTGGAGGTGGCCGTTAAACGGCGCAAACGAGGAGCAGCCGCGGGCCCGGGGTCAGGCGCTGACACAGAGGCCCCCGACCCCGCACGGGGGGAGGCCGCGTGCCCGGCTGTGGCGCTCATGGGGCCCCTGGGGTCTCCTGGGGGCCCGTGGGATCCTTGGGGTGCATAGAGACCCTGGGGCCTCTGTGGGGTGCATGGGGTCCTTGGGGTCTCCATGGGGCAGGCGGGGTGCGCGGGCAGGACGGGGCGGCGGGGCTGGGGACACGGGGGACGCGGCAGGGCCCCGCCCACAAGCACGCGGCGGAAAGCGTGGAGTGCGCACACGGTGCGCAGGTGGGTGTGCGAGCGCACACGGGGTGCGCACGCGGGCAGCGTGAACACCCGCGGGCGAGCCCTCGCGCCACGTCCTGGGCTCCCGCGGGTGGCCGCGGCGCAGACGGGGTCCCGTGGGGCCGGGCCCGCCAGGACGGGAGCGCGGCCGGCGCCGTCTGGTGATGGACGCCAACGCTCACGGCCGGCTGCCGACCTCCCCGCCCGAATCCCCCCGGCCCCGCCTGGGCTGGAGCATGGGGTCCCCGGGGACTGCGGGGGTGGGACCGGGCCTGGGGACCCCCGGGGGGGGGTCCTGGGCGCTGCTGGTGGGGTGGGGGGACACAGCACCCACTGCTCCCTCCCCGGGCACCCGGCTGGATGCTGTGGGATGAGCCGCCCCCAGGATGCGGGACGGGGAGCCGAGCCGTCCCGGGGATGCGGGACAGGGAGCGGAGCCATCCCAGGGATGCGGGACGGGGAGCCGAGCTGTCCCAGGGATGCGGGACGGGGAGAGGAGCCATCCCAGGGATGCGGGATGAGGAGCGGAGCCATCCCAGGGATGCGGGATGGGGAGAGGAGCCATCCCAGGGATGCGGGATGGGGAGAGGAGCCATCCCAGGGATGCGGGATGGGGAGCGGAGCCATCCCAGGGATGCGGGACGGGGAGCGGAGCCATCCCAGGGATGCGGGATGAGGAGAGGAGCCATCCCAGGGATGCGGGATGAGGAGAGGAGCCATCCCAGGGATGCGGGACGAGGAGCGGAGCCATCCCAGGGATGCGGGACGGGGAGCGGAGCCATCCCAGGGATGCGGGATGGGGAGAGGAGCCATCCCAGGGATGCGGGACGAGGAGCGGAGCCATCCCAGGGATGCGGGATGAGGAGAGGAGCCATCCCAGGGATGCGGGATGAGGAGCGGAGCCATCCCAGGGATGCGGGATGGGGAGAGGAGCCATCCCAGGGATGCGGGATGGGGAGAGGAGCCATCCCAGGGATGCGGGACGGGGAGCGGAGCCATCCCAGGGATGCGGGATGAGGAGCGGAGCCATCCCAGGGATGCGGGATGGGGAGAGGAGCCATCCCAGGGATGTGGGACGGGGAGCGGAGCCATCCCAGGGATGCGGGATGGGGAGCGGAGCCATCCCAGGGATGCGGGATGAGGAGCGGAGCCATCCCAGGGATGCGGGACGGGGAGCGGAGCCATCCCAGGGATGCGGGACGAGGAGCGGAGCCATCCCAGGGATGCGGGACGGGGAGCGGAGCCATCCCAGGGATGCGGGATGAGGAGCGGAGCCATCCCAGGGATGCGGGACGAGGAGCGGAGCCATCCCAGGGATGCGGGATGGGGAGCGGAGCCATCCCAGGGATGCGGGATGAGGAGAGGAGCCATCCCAGGGATGCGGGATGAGGAGCGGAGCCATCCCAGGGATGCGGGATGGGGAGAGGAGCCAACCCAGGGATGCGGGATGAGGAGAGGAGCCATCCCAGGGATGCGGGACGGGGAGCGGAGCCATCCCAGGGACGCGGCACAGGGAGTGGACCCGACAGCTCCCGCTCCGGCCTCGTGCCGGGCTGAGGAGCGCGAAGCCGCCCCAGGCCCGGCAGCGCTCAGGACCCCCGGCCGTGGGGAGGGTCCGCGCCTGTCCCGTGGAGGTGCCTCAGCCCCAGCAGGAACGGGCGCCTGGAGCCGGGCAGCGCCGCGCCGAATCGGGGCCGGGAAGCAGAGGGGCCGGGTCTGCACCCGTAACGCCGGGGACTCCTGGGGCTGAGGCCTCCTCTCGCCGTGGGGCAGCCCCCCGCGCGGAGCCTGACCCCGCTGCCGGGGACGGTGGGAGCCGGGGGACCCCGCGGCAGCGGCGGCAGGGGGTGCGGGCGTGGGCGCGATGCTTTGTCGCTGGGTGCGGCGCTGGGCGTCCCCGTGGGAGAGCCGGAGGGGGCGATGAGCCACCGCCGGCCCCGCGCACCTGCGGCACGAGGCTCCCTGCGTCACCGGCGCCGCGTCGGCAGGCAGCAGCGCAGACGCCGGCCGCGCCACCGCAGGGGCCTCTGCCGGGGGGTCCGGCACCCGCTGCCCCGGCCCCCAGCCCCCCCGGCTTTGACGCTGCCTTGGGAGGGGACGGGGGCTCCAGCGCGACGCTCCCACCGCGGTGCCAGCCCCGCGCCGAGCCCGGCCGCGCCCTCTCTGCCGCCACCAGATGTGCGGGGTCTGCGGTGGGGGAACATCTGGCGGGGCGGGGTGCCGGCGCCGGGCGATGGCACGGACGCGGTGGGCGCGGCGCCCCGAACACAGGCAGCTCTGTCCACGCCCGGCCACCGGCGGCCATGACGAATGCGGGTAATCTCGGGGCTGCGCCGTGCCGAACCGCGGCAAAGCGCTGGCAGCTGCTCTCACGCCGCCCTGCTTCGAGCGCTCGTTTCCTATTAAAAACCTTTTCTTCCTTTTTTTTTTGTGAGCATCTCTGCTTTTCCGCAGGGGAAGGGACAAGACGCCGTAGGGATGAGATGAATTTATTAAACGTTTGGCAGGCGGCAGAACATGGCTTCCAGTTCACAGGTTTCTGCTGGCGACGCTCCCCGCTCTCGGCACCGGCTCCGCCGCGGGTCTGCTCCCAGCCACGCTCCCGCGCTCGCCCGCGCTCCCGCGGTGCCAGGAACCGGGAACGGCCCCGGCCGGGGATCCCAGCGCGGACACGGCTCTGCCCAGGTAAGGGGAGAATGGTTTTAGGTGGCACTCTGCGCTCCGGGCGCTTTGGCCCCGCGGGAACGGCCGAGTTTCACTGCCACCCGAGTTTGACGGGCGCTGCTGGGCGGCTCCGAAGGTGCCGCCAGCCCCACGGCTCCGCCCCAGCCCGCACTCAGCCCAAGCGGGGATTAAAATGGCTCCCGCCAAAAAACGACCGTCCGCGTGCACAAAATGACCCCAAATCTGGGAGGAAAGACCCGCTCCTGTGGGCGTTCAGTGTTCAGTGGCAGCCTCGGGCGCGGGCAGGCACACTGGGGCGCAGCGGCTCCCCGGAGAGCGGCCCGGCACGCGACGCTGCCTGCAGCGCTTGCGGGCACACGCACACACGTGTACACACGTGCACACCCACACGTGTGGCACACGCGCCCAGCGTCGACCCCGGGAACTCCCCAGATGCCTCCGGACGCCACATCCCGGGCGCTGAGCAAGGACTGGGGCGAGCAGCCGGTGCCCCAGCGCGGTGCCCACGGCCTCGGGAACCCGCGCACGCCGGCGCTGGGCCGCGGTAAGGCCGGAGCGGGACACGGCCCGGGGAGGTCTACGACAGCCTGGCCCGAGCTGCTCCTCCGGCGGGCGCAGGGCGACCATTCCGAAGGGAAAGGTCACACGCGGGTACTCCCGCGCCTGGGTCTGGCTGCAGGGTGCCCGTTACCGGAGCTGTGCCCGCCGGATCGCGGCCTTTCCAGGACCTTCTGGATCGTGGCAGGCGCATTTCCTCCCACTCTGGTGGCAGCTTGCTGGGCGGACGCCGTCCTCCCGGCATCACCAGCGCGGCAGCAGCCAGCGCCACCCTGCAGCCCCAGCCTCGCATCGACCGCAGCGCTTCGCCGGCTAAAACACACGGCATCGCGGGTGCGGCGACGCGGAGCCACGGCGCGCGGGGGCACAGGTAACGAGCCCTGGCGACATCCCGGCTGCGTCCATACAAAACCCGCGGGCTTTTCCGAACAGAGCCCGGATGTCCCTGCTCACCCAGCCGTCACCGTCCCTGCGACCGGCAGCGCTGGCCGCAAGACCCCCGACATGGGGGGGTCTCCCCAGCGTCTCCCCTCCGAGCGCCCGGGCGCCCAGAGCGATGGCGGCAGGTCCCGGCCAGACCGCGGGCATGGAGAGACACTCGCGGCCGAGGTGGCGGCTGCGGCAGAAGCTTGGCCTCCCGGCAGTCGCGGTAGCAAAAGCGAGAAGGGAAAGTCGCGGGGTGAGTAATACCGGGAAAAGAGCAGCCGATGTCCCGCTGCCCGGCGCCGCAGGCTTCGCGCGTAACGTGCCTCCCCGCCGGCGCCGGGAGGCGTCCATTCCTCCCTCCCTGCCCTCCCGCGCCACGCGCTGCGCCAGGCGGCCCCGCCGGCGCGACACCAACTCCCCGGCCCCTCGCGCCTCCGGTCGGCGGGGGACAGACCCGGCGCCTGCCCAGCCACGAGGCCTGCCGCCGCCGCCCCGGCAGGTCCCCGAGCAAAAAAGATTCCTATTTTTGGCGCTCGAACCCAGCCGTAGCTGCGGCCAGAGCCACTGCTGGCCTTAACGCAGCAAATTCCGCCAAGCCGGCGTGGGACCCCTCCGCGTCCCCGAGGGCGCTCCGTCAGGCAGGCTGCAGCTCACGCCGCACCAGGTCACCGTCGCTCCCCTCCCGCCCCACAGCTCGCTCACAACATTCGTGCTCGGCTCAGGCCGCGGCACCGCGGCTGTTTCTCTCCCTCGCCCCGAGGGCCGGCGGCGCCGGCGACGCTTTCTGCCCAGAACCGAGGCCGCACGCCGCGCCGGTGCAGCTGGGAGGAGAGGCTGAGGGCTGGCTGGGGGCTTATCGCCCCTTCCCATTCATCACCCCGATAAATAGTTACGGATGCGTTAGGGCATCCGGCTCCTTCCACTAAAAACAGCCCGCCCAAGCACGAGGGAAAAAAATAAACCCACCAGTGACTGGGCCTGACTACGGTGATCTGTAAGGGGGAAGGCCCGGCAGGGACGGGAGCGGCGAGCGCCAGCCGAGACGCACAACCCGGCCGTTTCCCTGCTTTTTAACCAAATCCGGACGCGACTCCTGGAAGGGAAGCCCAGCCACGGCCGGCCCTGCGCTCCCCGCTCAGGAAGGGAAATCTTCCAACGGCCCGAAGAGCGGCAGAGCCGGGAACGCCGGGAGGCCCGTCGCCGCTCCTCCGCACCCGACCGCTCCCGGGATGACACGCGGCGTCACGCGCGCGGTGGCAGCCGGCCGCTGACAGAACGCGCGGAGTTTGGGGGAGGTGAGGGTTCTGGAGGCAGAATCCCCTCCGTGCCACGCCGCGGGGACCCGGGAGGCTCCACGCCCATTTTTTTCCATGCACACCGAGGGGCGGAAGGCAAGAGGACACAACGGCGTGCGAGGCGATGGTGACGCCACTTGGGAGGAGACCAAAAAAGATCGGTACGCTTAGCAGGAGCAGGGAGTATGAGCTTGTTTTTTGGTTTTTTTTTTTTTTTGTTAAACCTCCCATAAACTGCTGGGCTTGGCAGGGCGATGTCTGGTTATCGTCAGTGACACACGGAGGAACAGAGGACATGCAGGGACCCAGGAGCGTGCGCCGCGGGGAAAGGCCTCCGCGCGGTCCGGAGAAAGCCGCTTCGCCGGCCGGCGCTGGGGTCGGTGGCCGTTGCACGATGGTGGATGTCTCAGCTGGAACGCGCCTCTTCCCAAGGACGGGAGATGCCTCTGGACGCGCAGCCCTCCGTGCCTGCGTCAGCGGAAACACAAAGGCGCCGTCAGCACGCGGCCGGCCCGTTCGCGCTCCTGGGGATCAGCCCCGCTCCCAGGGCAGGGGCCCAGCTCCCGAACCGTCCGGCTGGGGCCACGCAGCGCGGGGAACGTCCCTGGCCAGCTCGGAGCGGCCGGAACGCGCAGCACCCACCACGACTGTCAGAGCCGGGAAGCGGAGCGAACCCCAGCTCCCGGCTCAGTGAGCGCCGGGGCGATTTTCCCCCAAACAGCCGGGATCTGTTCACAGAAAGCCCCCGAGGACGCTGCCCATCCCAGCCCCCTCCATCGTCGCTGGGCGACCAGGGCCGAAGGGCGGCCGGAGCCACCGGTGCGGCTCGGCTGGACACCGGCACCACCAGCAAGGCTGCTCCCCGCCGGTCCCAGCACCACACGGGAACGTGAAGGACCTGGAGAAGGACCCCCGCTGTTCAAGGGCTTTTTCCTTTCCCTGACATGCCTCTTGTCGTTCTTTCTGGAGGATGAGGAGACCTGAAAGTCATTCCTCTCTCCTTTTCTCACTTCTGTCTGAGCTGGCGCTGCTCGGCGCCGGCGCTCGGCGTCGCTGGAGGCACTGCTGGGCTCCTCACCCCTGGTCAGGGTGCCCGGCGTCAAAGCCGGCCCTTCCTCCAAAGCCACTGGTGCTGCGGGAGCTGAGGCCCCCACCGCCGTACCAGGGCTGCTGGCCGCCTCCCTCTCTCGTGGTGAAGTTTCTGTCCCTCTCCGGTTACCTGATTGTTTCCCAGATGAGCAGGACCTGAATGTCTAATGTCAAAACGACGGGGAAACTCCCACGCCGCGGCCGCGGCAGTGGGATGGCGGAAAGGACAAACCTCCTTCTCCTTCTCCTTTGCAAATCTCTTCAGAGGATGACTGTGGCGGTTCTACCTCGCAAAGCTGCGTTTCAGCTCCACCACGACCGATTCACCCGGCCCGCCATCGCCGTGGGCTGGGGCTGAACCGGTAGGTTAAAGATAAAAGATCTCTCCTGCCTGGTTCCTGCAGCTGACCGGCCTGCGGTGCGGAGGAAAGGGGGTCGCCCGCCGCGCCAGCCCCCGGCCCTTGCTGGGTGACCGTGTCTGCGCCCACCAGACGTTCTTCCGCCAGCAGAACCCTTCCCACCGGGAACGGTGAAAGACGGGCATCGCGGCTACGGCCAACACCCCAGCCAGCGTACGGGGGGCGCGGAAAGCTGATCCGCCGCCCTCCTACGGCCTTTCCGACGGGGACGATAGGGATCTCACCCAGGCCCTTCGGCGGCCGCCCGTCTGTCCACCCACCTGCTGTGCCTTATCATAGCCCAAAGCGCAGGCTCTCTGAGGGCAGAGAGTGTGTTTTTAGTACATCTGGATAGCGTCCGTCACAATGGGGTCCTGTTTCCCGCCGGCGGCCTCTCGCTATAGAAGTAACACCAGTAAAAGAGGAGATAACGCTCTTCTCGCCGAGTTAACGACGCTTTCCCACCGTCTGCAGCGCGAGCAGAACGGGGTTTTAACAGGAAAAAACCCGGCGTCCTATTGAGCGGCTGCGGGGCGACGGGCCGGCGGGAACCCTCCTCGCCTCGCGCAGAAATACGAGATGAAGGACGAGGGCGGGAGGTGACGGGGGCCTGCGCCTCTGCATCGCGATGGCGCGCGCAGAGCAGAGCCGCTGGAGGTGGAAGGGGAAAGAAAGAAATAAGCCATCCTTACCTGAATTATGTACAGCCTGCGGTCGTCTAGCTAACCTGCAACACAGGGGAGAGGCACCCTCAGAAAGCGGCAGTTTTGTTTCCCGTGAGATGCAAACCCTGCCCTCCCCCCTCCCCTTGCTCTGGTGGGTCCCTCTGCCCAGGAGCGCCCACGGCTTCGCGGCGCTGGGCGAAGGCAAGCCCTCCGAAACGCAGCGTGGGTAGAAAAGCGCTCCTGAGCGCGGCGAACCCCAGACATCGCTGGGACGGCCCGGCCCAGCCCCCCCGCCAAAGCAGGCGGCTCAGGACCTTGTCCCATCAGAGACGCCACAGCCTCTCCGGGCAACCCGTCCCGGCCTCGCCGTAAAGCAGTATTTTTTCGTTCAAACAGAACTTCCTGCATTTCCACGTGTGCCCGTCGCCTCCTGCCATCCGCCTTCATCGCACAAGGGCACGTTGCTGCCTCGTGGTCACCTGGGCGGTCACCTAGGTGGTCAAGTGGGTGTCCTCCGGGACCCCCGGGTTCTTCCCTGCCAAGCTGCACGCCGGCGGCCTCCAGGAACCGGCGGCTGCGCGGGGTTTGCTCCGCAGGGGCAGTTGTGTTTCCGACGGGGTGTTTCTGTCCAACAGCTCCCTTCCAGCAGGCTGACGGAGCAGATCCCAGCTCTTCGGTCCCTTTCCCAGCGGTTTGGGGGTTACAAAACCCAAATCGCCGATACATGAGGGGACCAGCCCATGGAGAGTCTCGTTTTGGGTGATACCGTCACGGGCTGGCCTGGTCACCTCGGAGAGGGGCAGCAGGACCACAGCAAACCCACTGCGGGACAGCCCTCGCCCAGCAGGCACCCGACCTGGGACGACGTCTGGCGCACGTGCAACGTACGGATACGGAGCGCCAGGCTTCAAGAAGGGGCAACGCAGAGAGAGCACGGAGCCTGGCCCGCACGCCGTGGAGCGACGTCCAGCGTGGCTTCGCCAGCTCCCGACTGTGCCTGGAAACCTTGAAGACATCTTCTCTGGAGATGCCGCTTAATTTGTAACCCTAACCACAAAAGACGCAGCCAACTTGGAGTCCTCCCGAATGACTTCATCCTGCCGAAGCCCCACCATGCCGCTGCTATATCGAGCACACGAGCGTAAGCCGCTCCGCGGGGAAGCAAGTTCGGAGCTTGACTAATTGGGACACAGAGAAACGTGAAACGAGTTTGTGAAGAAACTTGTGAGGAAGCCCAGGGGCGACGCCGTCCCTAGGAAACGCATCCCAGCAGCGTCCCTGCGAGGGCCGGCGTCTCCCTTGTCTACATCGGCGCAGCAGTTGGGGAATTCATGAGCTGCAAGCGATTTTTCTTCTTCTCCGCTCAGGATGGGAGGAAATAACGGAAGAGCTTTGCTGAGAGGGGGTTGCACTGTGCAAAGAACGAAGTCGGGGCAGGTAGAGCTCGGCACGGGCTCCGTCGGACCCCACGCACCCGGAGCATCCCGGCCACGGGTCCCTGTAGGAACGCGGGGCGGACAGCAAGCGCTTTCGTCACGCCCGTCCTCGACGTGGCCCGAGGAGAACACAGAGCCTGACTCCCCTCGGCTTCGGTGTCCGGAGGAGCTCCTGCAGCGTACCCGCTCCGAGGAGGACTGCCGTTTGTGTATCGATCGTGCCTTGATTCTCCTGCCGGATTTCTATCTCGCCAGCTCTGACGTGAAGAAATCGCTCGCTCCCTGGCAGAGATAACATTTACATTCCATGCGAAGGCTTTTGGACCACGCTTTGCTCTTGGTTACACGGCTCCGGCCCCCCACTGGCTCCAGCGCTGCCGCGCTGAGTAACAGAGCCGAGCTTGTCCGGCTGCGTCCCCGCTGCCTCCCGCCGTATTTCAGCCCTTCAGCATCCCCCTTCCCTGTTTCCCATGCGAGATGCCACGCACGTCTGGAAAAACGCAGGAGGGTCATCTGCTAGGCGCCTGAAGGATCTAACCGAGGAGGAATGCTCCAGGGCACGGAGCCCTGTGACGTGCAGCCAGCGCGCTCCTGCTCTGAGAACCCCTGTTTCAGCTAAAATCAAACTCCTTGCCCTTCTTCCCACCAGCTGACGCTGCCTCACACTGACGGACAAGCCGTCGGGAGCAGAGCGTTTCCAAACACCCGATCGCTCTGCACAACTCGCTGGACAGGAAAACTCCGGGAAACGAGAAACACGAGCCCCAGCGCCAGCCCAGCCAGAGGGAAAAGGCGTTCAGCGGAAAAGGGAGAAAAAGTCCCCGTTTGTGGATGCTGGAATCAGGTTTGGCTGAAGGGAGCCGCATGCTTGGGCCGATGCTGACCCGCCCAGGACGGCTCCTCGCGCTTCGGCTAAAGCGCAGAGAGGAGCCAGGCGATGCCCTGAGCAAGGCCCCGTCCCCGGGAGGCCCGGGAGCCGACGCGAGGAACGGCTTTCCTGCGCAGCCCTCCAACCCAACCCGACGCCGCACGGTGGGCTGCCGGTCTCGGGGCCGCGTGCCGCACCTGCGATCATCGCTTCCGGCCCCGGGAATGTCGCCGCTAGCACGTGGCGTGGATTCATTCGCCCCGACGGAGGACGTGCTCTGGGGAGGGTTCGCACCTCGACCTGTGCTCCAAGGCCAGCGGGGATGGAAGAGACCTCCTGCGAAATCCCGCGTGGCCCACGGCTCGGCCTGCGCGGGATTACCCCGCAGCGTCACTCCCAGCGTTTGTCCAGCCAAGGCCGCAGGAGGCAGCGGCTGCGCAGACGACGGCCCCACCGTGCGGGAACTGCACCGGCAGCCAGCCCACGCTCTGGTTTGTCCTGACACATCCAGCGGAACGGGATTTCTCGCCGCGCTCGAAGGGTCTCCTCCTCCTCTTACACACTTCGAAGACCTCTGCACGACCTTTGCTGAAAGGAAAATATTCTCCAAAGCTGAATACACACGCTGGAGAGGCCCTGGCCACGGCGTCACCTCAGGACGTTGGAGCGAGCGAGCGGGCGGCGTGGCGATGACCGGAACGGGCAAACAAACCTGTCCTGTGTCCGCAGGCGGGCTGCTTCCGTCCGGAGCCACCCGCACCCTCCTGGGGCGCCAAACCGGGACGGCAACCCGAGCTCCTGCGGAGGGGCAAGTCAGAAAACGCTGACGGCTCAGAGACCGCAGTCTGCCCCCTTACCTCGGTCCTTCCCGTTCTGCAGTTTTGCTGTTTCCTCTTCATCGTCTTCCTCTGCTTCAGAAAAAAAAAAAAGAAAAAAAAATGCACATGAGACAAACAGGTGAGAGAACAGCTACTGGGGGAACTTCTCTGTGCAGGGCAGAGCTGGCTGATCAGGCGCAGGGACACTGGAGGGGAAGGAGGACGGGGGGTTCGGGCTCCCAGGGAGAAGCCGGGCGCTGGCGTTGTGTGCGGGAGCGGTGGCTCAGGATATGTAACCGCGGTTAAGCTGAAGGGAATTTACGGCCGGGCTCGTATTTATGTATCGGAGAGCGGGAGCAGAAGGTCACAATCTTCTGCAGAGGGTGGCTCGTATCTCTGCGCACCTTCCAGTGAGAGCTGTGCAAACAGGTAAGAGCCGTAAGTGAGACCCCTCCTGCCCACCTCACGTGCTGCTGAGAGCAAAGATCGGGGGAGAAACCTGCAATAAAAGGCGCGATTTGAAAACCTGAAGCTTTTTGAACTGATCCGATCACAGGGGATCTGACAAACGTGCTCGCTTTGCCGCTCTGGCAGCAGGACGGGCGAGGCACCCGGGAGTCACGCAGCCTCTGCTCCTCGGCTCCCGAGTCCTTGACGTGAGCGCGGAGGAGGCCACCCGCAAACCCAACGCGTTTTCCCAGCTCAGGCGGCGGAAAAATGGGATCGGCGTTCGCAGGCAGCACCAGGAGCTCCAGGACCATCACCGCAGCCGGCAGCCGGGGGGAAAGCCACCTCTGGAAGCCCATCCAGGAAGGGGTGACCCCGCGCAGCGCGGCCTTTCCGAAGGAATCCGTTTTCGGAGCCGGTGCAGAGGCGCGGGGAGGCAACCAGCGGCGTGGGCGGCGCACGCAGCGGCGCCTCCCAAACGCGCTGGCAGCACAATGCCTGCGCTATATCGGGCAGCCTGGGGCTGGAGGAGGTGTCTGTTCTCAGTGCTCACCTCCGGGACAGTGTCTGCTAAACCCACCGCCTCATCAGCTGAGGATAACTCATGCTTTTCCTAATTTATACAAACGAAGTGATTTCAGGGAGCCTTCTTTGGTCTCTGCGTATCCTCAAGCAGGAGACTGTAATTAATTCCATCTTCGCTCCCTCGTGAGCCGTAGCTGCTCTGCACGACGCCTGACGAGCCTGAAGGGCTGTCGATAGCGTGGAGCCAGGCTGTTTGCATTTGCCAAGCCCTCCGGGATTTCGGAGGAGGGCCGGAGAGCCGCAGGGCCCTGCCAGCAGCCACCCTGGGCCGTTGCGCTGCCCACGCGCTCTTCTCTTAAAAGCAAAAAGCCAAACTACAAGAGATGTCTGTTCTGGGCAGAGGGCTGGTTCGGCGGGTTTCAGCCCAGGCGGGAGAGCGCTGCGCGTCTCCAGCACGGTGACTGAGCGGCGAAACGCGGGGCCCTCCACTGCAACGGCACGGCGACGCTGCTGCCACACGTGGAAGACTTCGTTAACTCCCAGCCGCCTTCGCAGCCGCGACGCGGGGCTTACACCGGGCGGATTACCGCTGAGCAGTAAAATACCAGCTCGGTTTGTAACTCTGACTTCTCCACTAAGGGCAGCGGGAACAAAAAGCCTAACTGGTTTAAATTCAGAGCCTGATAAGTTTACGGGGGGAATTACGCGATGCAGCTACCGGATACGGCCAGGGGCTGGGGGAGGCGCGGAACAGGAACCGTGAGGTTCGGTCTGAACGCAGAATGCTGTGGTTTTTACTTAAAAGAGAAGGCAGCTCACAAAGTGGCTGCTGGAATCCTAGACCATCGCGTTCTCCATCCCGAGAAAGCTCCCCAGCCGCAGGCCGCGTCCCCGGGCTACAGCAGAGGCGGCTCCGGTCCCGTCAGGGTGTTTACCGCCACGGGCACAGGGAAAAGGCACAAAGGGAAGAATTACCCTTCTTCCACGTCGCTGCTGAGCCCCTCGGTGAAGCTGGCCTCACGTACTTACTGTGTATTTGTGATTACGGCATCTAACCGGGGTTCATCTAACGGGGGTTCATCTAACGGGGGTTCATCTAACCGGGGTTCATCTAACGGGGGTTCATCTAACCGGGGTTCATCTAACGGGGGTTCACCGCAGAGCAGCCTCCCCTGCTGCTCAGGCGTCGCCGTCACTACGCGGCGGTTCGGGGAGCCTCGCTCAGAGCCCTGTCCCGGCCACTGGCTTGCCGCCTTGTGTTGTCCGAGAAGCGGGACTGGGGAGCGGCGTTCCTCCTGCCCAGTAAGCGGTCCAGCACGCGTCTGCGGGGTGCTGGAAAAGCTGCTTCACGCGTTACACGTGCAGGGATCCACGCGAGCAGGAGCGCGGGAGCTGGGTGCGATTCTGCTTTGTGAATCCCCAGCAGTGCTACCAGCCTGCTCTGTGTCCGCAGAGCACTGCAGATATTTAAATATCAGCGACACACTTAAATATCAGGGATAAGATCAGCGGAACGCCTGCTCAGAAGGTATTTGGAGTGCTCAGTGATGTTGGCGATAAAAATGATTTTTCATTTCGTAATTGAAAAAATGAACACAGAATTTCACATTACGCTTTAAACAGTTTTTGTAAAAAATAAATCTAAGGACAAATCTCCATCTCGTGGCTTCAAGCTCTCCGTTTCCTGCTGCGTGCACGTGCCGCTACGTGAACGCTTACCTGAGTGAAGCTCCTTCACCAGCGACGACATGGTGTTGGTGATGGAGTCGGCTGCTACCAGCAGGTCGTTGCGGAGGTTCCTCCTCGTACCTGTGAGCAGAGCAGAGACACAAACGGCAGGAATCGCACGTGTCGTGGTGTCGCCGCCGCCCTCCTTGCGCCGCGATGCTCGGCCGCGCGTCCCTCACCGGTCCCCGCAGTGCCCGGGCGGCCCAGCGTACAGCAGGGCCCCACGAAGCGGCTCGGCTCAGCGAGAGATGCCAGTTCGCCCTGGAGCGGCCCGGCTCGGCCCGATCGCCCTTATGGCTAACGAACTACCGCACTGCTCTTCCCCTCGACAAGGACGGCGCTCACGGGCGACGCCTCTCTCCCCACGACCGCAGCGGCCGGGTGCGGGCCGTGGCGCAGCCGACCCACGCTCTTTGTTTGTGCAGAGCCGCTATCGCTGCTGGCTTCGCCATTGCAGTCGCTATCGCTGGGGTCTGAGGGGAATAAAAGATAACGGATCCTCGCCCGCTGCAGAGCTCTCCTCTGGCGTGGAGACAAGGCCTGTGGAACGGCCGGAGATGTTTGATGGGACGTCCTGCCGCTGCAGCGAACCGCAGTGACGACAACTGCCCGTTACGCGTTCACTGTGTTTGAAGTGGGGTGCCTCTCCCATTCCCGACGCGCTGCGTTAATCCCCCACGTGCCGTGCTGGCTTTTACTCCGTCCTTGGCCGGGGTGCCCTCAGAGCACCTGCTCCCACATTTTGCCCACGGATTTTTTAGAATCATGGAATCACAGAAGGGTTTGGCTTGGAAGGGAGGGTGCAAGGCCGCCCGGTCCAACCCCCCTGCCAGGAGCAGGGACATCTCCAACCAGGTCAGGCTGCGCAGAGCCCCGGCCAGCCTGGCCTGGGATGTTTCAGGGATGGACACAGTCCCAGTGGCGTGAGCGCTGCCAGGGCACGCTACCGAGCTGCCGTGTTTCCCACCAGCATCCCTCTCCTCCAGGCTGGGATGCCCACATCCCCCCGAGGCAGCAGCACCGGGTGTTCCTGTGCAGGCACAACCAGACAAAAAAGCCGACTGTGGCCAACGCGATGGGGACCTGTGACTTAGGGGACGCCCCTGCACCTCTCCCACGGCAGAGGCTGCTTCGCCCAGGTCTCCGGATGCCCTGGGTCCTGTCCCTGCACCTGACAGCGCAGCACGGCCTCCGCCCTGCCCGCCGTTGCGTTTGGGAGCAAAGGGCTGTAAAACTCCAGCCTGCCTTCCCCGTGACACAGAGGAGTAACCGTAACAAGCTCGTCTGGACGTCTACGCACAGAACCCCCCGAAGCCCTCCCGGCTGGTGGCATGACATTATTTCATTACGTGCAAACGCGGCAATGTTATCCTGTTTCCTGTGTTCTCCACTTGCCTCGAATTTGTCTGATTGTGCGTGATTAATACGGAACAGCATTAATGGTGCAGACCACCTTTCCGGAAGGATCATTCCAGGAAACGTATTACGGAGTCTGTTGGCCGTTTTTTTCTCGCAGGAGTTTTTCTAGTGGTCGAAAAGCCATCGCCACGGTTATCACAAGAGGAACTCCCACCCTTCTGCCGGCAGCGGTGGATCGTATTTGTGTCTGAGAAATTCCGAGGGACTGTTTTCTTCTCTTCCAAGACGACAAACAGCAGCATTAGTTTTCTAATTGGATGGTGGCCTCTGCCTCTGACTATTTCAACCAGAAGCCACCACAGCATTTTACTCTAACACTGTATTACTGCGTTCTCCCTCCGGCCAAGCGGCCCTCCTGTCGACGTGGCACTCCAGGACATGGTGGTGTTGGGTTGACGGTTGGACTTGATGATCTTGGAGGTCTCTTCCAACCTTTAAGATTCTACGATTCTAAGTGAAAGATCAAGAGATCACCTACGGAGGAAACTTATCTGTCTTACGACCAGGTGACCAAGATCCCTGGGATTCAATTCTTCCCAGGTTTCCCTCTCTACACCTTCCCACACACGGCCAAGGAAGCTCACAGAAGACTTGTGCCCTGGGAGGAAAGAGAAGACGTTGGCATCCCTGCCCTCTCCTAGGTCACGGCAGCAAGAGGTGGAAGAGCACTGACAGCTTCACTCCCTTCTCCTCCTCTCTCCCACCGCGACATTTGATAAGAATCTGGTGGATTTACATGGTTTTGGTTAAAAATCCCCACAAAATCAGTGCACTGCAGGCACTGGCTATGGATTTTTTGCTTCTGCGGAGTCGCCACCACCATCGACACCAAGGTGTTGTGATGGGGCTGCTGCACAAGTCCTCAGCCCAGCCCTGAACAGCTTCATACAACACCTGGTTCATGGCAACGTGTATCTGAGATGCTGTCAGGCGTTAAAAACATCGAAAAAACCAAGCTTTCACTCTGGGCAATATCAACAGGTCCTGACGGAGACTATCCCCCCGTGAACCGGCTGCTCAGGGAAAAGGCATGAATGAGCCCTCGATGAATTACATCAGCTTCTGCCGGAGCCAGGAGCTCGAGGAAGACGGCGCTGACGACTGAAAGCCGTGCCGGGAGAGGTTTGCTTTGTCACGGCTTCTGCCTGCATCTCCGAAGAGCAAAGCAGATGGATGGAGAGCAAATCCGGGTGCCAAAGCCATACTGAAAAACGAAAAGAATCAAGTAGGACAGTGAATGTACTACTGTAATCATGTGTTCATCACTCCAGCAGCAGCCAGGAGATCACTTCATCCCTTGGTGCTTTCCTAATTAAAGAAGGGAAGGGGAAAACGATGAGGCAGATAGAGCAGATTTTCCCCGTCACTGGTGGGACTCATTGCGCTGCTGCTCCGCTTCACGCAGCCTGGAAAAAGAAAGCCAATCTGCAAAGGGGGGAAGGAGAGGCAGCTGCCAAAGCAATCAGTTGAGAGCTCTCGGCTGCACCATCAAACTTGTGGAGATGAAGAGGAGGCGAGTGGACCACCCACAGCAACAGATGGAGTGTTGTGCCTCTGGTATTTGGCATCTTGCCTCCCTGGAAATGCCTGCTTCTGCTGCCGTTTCTGGAAGCGTTTAGAGAGATGGGGAGCTTGTTCCCACCGGTGGGGTTGGAAAAAGACACATCCTTCTCACAGATGAGCTGGAGACACTCGGCGTTTTCAGATGGACGTCCTCCACCACCTGACCTGTTCACCGACTGACGTTCTGGAGAACTTCCCCTCTGCTGAGTATGCTGGGCTTGCAGCCCTTGCCGTAGCGCTCCAGGCATCAGATACCAATTAGAAGTACTCACTGATACTTCCTGCTCCTCTGCCACCATTTTGTGGCCTCTTCCCTCACCTCCTTCTGGCAGCAGCTCATTTCAGCAAGGAAGAACACTCTAGAAGGACACATCCAAGGAGCAGCTGATAAATGCAAATTGTTATTGAAAATCCGTTTGGTTCTGAGATATATCATCAGTTCTGGGAAGGATATTTTCATGATTTCCTTGTTTTGCAAAGGAGACTGTCCATCTGACAAAGGCACTGGACACTAATACTCACGATCCCCCCCACCCAGAATGAGAAAACACCACCTCCAGTTTTGTGACTCCGAGTGATACAACTTGTCGTCTTTTAAAGAAATAAACAACCTGGCCCCTGCGACAAGTCGAGGGCTCTTGTTTACTGCAAAGGACCAACACACAAGAAGCTACGGCACCCTGGTGCTACAGGCTCTAAGATGTCCCATGTCCCTTGGGATTTCCCATGGAGTACCAAGACGTCCATAGGAAGAGTTGCTGCCCGTCGGTTGTCTCTGCCCGCAAACAGGTGAAGTCCTTGCCAGTGCATTAGGGTGAGGTGGACTTTCTGTCCTTCCTTCTTTTATTGTCATGAAGACGAATACAAAATACGAGTGGATGTCCATCTCCAGAAACATGGATTATGTTCAGAAACAACCTCCGTGGCTGCCGAATCGGGTTCTGCTGCCGTTTTTCTCACAGCTCTGCACCCCAGGATGCTTCCGGAGTGCTAAAGATGAAGAGTTCTGGACCAAAACGAGCAAAAGAGAAGGAAAGAGCGCCTAGAACCTGAGTGACGCCACTCCTGAGAAACACAGAGCATGGGCACCCATTCCTACTGGGAAAGGCTTCCTTCACCGTGAGCGGAGTTGTGGGCAGGACTGACGAATAACTGATTTCCCCCTGTTCTGCACTGAGATGGTCCTTCAAGGTAAAAAAACCATTTGCCAAGTTTCTTGCCATCAGACTGACGGTCATGTCTTTGCTTGCCGCCTTCCAACACCGCCGGAGAGCGAAGCCTCTTCAGCACCCGAGGAACAGGCAGGGTCTGCCTCGAGCTGAACGAGTTTCCATCGCATCTGGTTGTCTTCAAATTCTGAGCCCTTCTTGAGCCGACAATGGCTTTGACATGAAGAAGTTTGACTTTTTTGAAACGCGTGACTGTAAAACTTTTTTTTTAAAAGCAACAGCAGCTAAGTATAAACTCACACTACCTACAGAAGTTGGGGAGTAGAAATATGTGTGTCAACTGCTGCCCTGATTTTCTACAAAGCACGAAAGCTGTGTTATTCACAAACGGACGGCTTGGCCATTTGATCCAACCACACCGATTTTACCAAAAAACCAGGGGACAGAGAGGAACACAGCTGAAACTACCCAATAATCCAGCACTTCTTATGTCTACTTACGGAGCAGTTGGTAGCAATGAGTTCAGGCCAGAGAGTGATATTTTTTCAAATGTGCAGGAGAGTAACATCTAGAAAAGTGCCAAAGAAGGAGCAAGAGAAGTTCATTGTCCTGTGTGCCCTTCTGCTTCTTCGTGATGGTCTTCACCTCTTCTCCTCTTCTCTCTTCTCCTCTTTTCTCTTCCTCTTCTCTTCTCCTCTCCTCCATGTCTTACGTTTAGCACTTTTCCCTCCTCTCTCTGCAGAGCTGCTGCCCGTCCGCTTGTTGCAAGCGAGCCGCTCTGCAGACGTGCAGGCCAGCCACCCGCTCCGTTGGGAACAGCCTTCACCGAGCTGTGTGCGGAATCCCAGCTTCCTTTCTGCCTCATAACCAGGGAGAGGTCAGCTGTTACCTGCGTGTTCTGGGCAGGAGGGCTGCTTGCTTTCATTAAACTGCTTTTTCCCTCCAATTTTCTTCTCCTTCCAATTTTCCTCTGGCAAATCATAGCACAGCTCAACCACCAGATTTGTAAATACAACCAGTCTTTAATGCCTAACTGTTAAATTAGTTGTGGGCATCCTTCTGGGATGGAAGAGCCTTCCTCAGAGGGAAGATCATGATCACAGCAATAACTTAAGGAAGTTGTAAAGAGTAAAAATGCACCCGCGACCGATTTGGTCTAGAGCAAAGGAAAGGTGTTTGAGATGAGCGTCTCAATACTGGCAAGTTACGCTTCTGTCATACATCGAATCACAAAATGTTTGGGAAGGGAGCGTTCAAGGCCACCCAGCCCAACCCCCTGCCAGGAGCAGGGACATCTCCAACCGGATCAGGTTGCTCAGAGCCCCGGCCAACCTGGCCTGGAATGTTTCCAGGGATGGGGCATCCACCGCCTCTCTGGGCACCCTGGGACAGGGCTCCACCACCCTCAGTGTGAAAAGTTTCTCCCTGATATCCAGTGCGAATCTGCCCTCTTTTCCATGACGAAGGCAGGATTAACACCAGTGGCGGTTCTGCTCTGTGTGACGCTCACCTTGTGTGAAAGCCTCCTGCACGTCTCCCCCGACACCTGCGAGCGAGTCCTGCGGGCCGTGCGTTGGCGTAGAGCCGGCGGAGGTGGATCTGACGGGCATGGGCATGGGGCGGCTGGCTCCGTGGGTGGGCGAGGAGTGCGCCGAGCCTGCTGCCTGTGCCTGCACGGGAGACACGAGACATGGTTTCCAAATTTTAAACCTTTTTTCTGGGTCAATGTCTAAAAATCACTCTAAAAAACCCCATGCTTAAGGAAAGAGGCTTCACCAAAACACTCTCCATTTCAGTAACGTGCTGCATGATGGGCAGGTGCTGGGGGAGGACCTCGCGGTGGTGGCACGCTGGGCGCAGCGCATCACACGCAGGGCTGCGGCCCCCCAGGCTGGGCTGCACGTGGTACTCGCGGCCACGCCGCCTCCGGTGCTGGATGCGACCCACGGCCTCCGTACCGTACGCTCACCGCGGCACCGGTCAAACGGCAAGCTGGAAAAACGCCGGGAGGGCAGGCAGTGACCTCCCCAGCCGCGTGCTCCAGAGGGACCGTCACCCGCTCGGCAGCTGCTCATCCTTCCCGCGGGCTGCAGGGAGGAGACCCCGGAGCTGCACCGCGCCCCCGAGGCTCGCTCACTTTAGATCTTATACCTTATCTTACATCTTATGCTTATCTCTTAGATTTTTTTATTTTATATATTTATCTATTTTATTTTTTACAGAAATAGCACTTTTAATTTTCTGTTTTATTTTATGTTCTCTTCCAGCCAAACCCGCCCCATCTCGACTGTGCCGCTCTAAAAGCCTCGCAAGCGCCGCGGTTGCTGGTGCCTTCCTCATGAAAGCTCCTGGTGCTCCCCTCCAGCTCTCCACGGACGGCGGGTGATGGTCCCAAGGGTCTTCCAGGTACCGGCTGTCCACTCCAAGGCTGCTGGATTGCACAGCAAATCGCAAACAAACAGCAAACGTTTCTTTCGCTGTGGTGTGAAGGCTCTGAGAAGACCGCTGCAGTACTCACTGGGGCAGAGCTCTCAGAAGACGCTGGCCCAGGGAAGCCTCCGGAGCACAACGTGGGGCACCGGCGCGGTGAGCGCGTGAGGAGATAACTACAGGAGACCTCTGACCTGCACTTTGTGGCTCCATGTTTGCAAAAAAAATCACCTCACCGAAGGACTCCGCGTGCGGCGCCGGCAGCAGCGCGAGCAGGGAGGCGTTGGTCCGGCGCCGCGCCCCGCCGGGTGCGTAAGGAGATGTGCAGAGCCGGGGTCCCCGTCTCCCTCCTCCGGCCGTCGACGGCGGAGGGCCCCACGCAGCCTCGTCCCGGGAGCCGCTCGCTCCCCGGCACCGGTCCTCCCCGCCTGTCCCCGGAGCCCGGGCCGTCATTTACGAGCGCTCTGCCTGCGCGCAGGGCTGTTTATCGTTAATAACCTGGTTATTCTCCGCGGCCACTCACAGCTTCCAACAGCCTCTGAGCCCCGTGCCCAGTTATGCGGTTACTGGTGACCAGTTTGGTCTGCTCGCAGGGGTTTACGGCCTGGGGCTGCTCATAAATAATTGCACGCTGAGGGCATCAAACCGAACAGCCCCCTCAACAAACCTGGTGTGTTTGTGCTGTTTGGTTTGCCATCTTTTTTTTTTTAAGCCTGTTCATCGTTTGCTCCCTCTGACGTGCATCCGTTACCGGGGCAACCCGACCTGCTCAGCCGGGATGCTGCGTGGTGACGCCGCCGGCACCCCGTGCAGTCAGTGACACCCCGAGCACCCCACGCAGCCGGCGACACCCCGGCACCCCACGCAGCCGGCGACACCCCGGCACCCCGTGCAGTCAGTGACACCTCGGCACCCCACGCAGCCGGCGACACCTCGGCACCCCACGCAGCCGGCGACGCCCCGAGCACCCCACGCAGCCGGCGACACCCCGGCACCCCACGCAGCCGGCCCTCACGCTGCCTCGGGGCCCAGCACCCCTCGCCAGCACATTTTACCGGCGCTGACATCAGGCACAAGGTCCTGCTTCCCGCGGGAGCACCCAGGAACGGGATCCCGCTCGGGGCCGCGCAGGGCTGGCTGCAGCTCCTGCTAATCCCCAGCCCCCAGCCCAAAGCTTGTTTCTTATTAACGTGAAACCCAGTCACGCGTAAAATGCTGATTTTGAAACTGCGTTAGTAGTGGGGGGACTTAAAGCAGTGAGTAAAATACTCTTGTGAGTCAGGTACCCGCAGGAGGGGAAGGACGGCTTTCCGAGGTAAAATCATCAGAAGACGCACGCGCCACACCGCCAACTTCACTGCCCTGCACCGAAACCTCAAATAAAACCTCACCAAAACCCGAGCTCACAATGCACAGAAAGAGGCAAGAGTGCCTGAATTTGCATAAATTTGGGGCCAAAGAGGCAGGCCCACCGCTCAGAGCTCCCAGCCCGGCACACGGGCCGTGGCGCGGGGAAACCGGCAGCGTTCGCCCATCCCTCGGCCTTGCTTTGGAGGAACCTGCCCGTTCCCTCTCCTCCTCCCGGACCGAGCGTCGGCATCGGCAGCCGCTCGGGAAAAACAGCCCGTGCGCAAACTCAGAGCGAAACCCAGAGGAACCCAGCGCTGCCACCCGCGCCGGAGGCAGCGGGCGATGAGTCGGAGCGCCCCTGGCCCCAGGAGGGAGCCGGAGGAGGGTGAGGGGATATTTTGTGTCGTGGGGCTCGTTCCCCAGGCTGCAGCTCGCGTCGCGGGCCCTCAGCGCGCGTTCCTGCCAACCCCCTGAGCCCCATGGGTGGTGGCAGCTGCGAGAGCGCTCACAAACGAAAAGCCGCCTGGAGACCGTGTTATTTGCAAGAGCAAGAGCCCAATTAATGAAACGAGACCTCACCGCCGACCCCCTCTCCCCAGAGCACAGGCGCCTAAGCCAGCGGACAGGTTTCACCCTGTGCGGCAAACGCCCGTCCCGCTCCACGCCCGGCGCACGCTGGATTTTGCAGACGCGCTCGCGGCGGGGAGCGAGGGGAGGCCGCAGCCCCGGGACGGCCACGCTGCGGGGCTGGCGGGAACGGCCCCAGAGCAGCTACCGGCGCCTTCGCACACGGAGACCCCAGCCCTGCGCGGAGGGAGATCTTTTTTTCACCGCCATTTGTCTTTGAGACGTGTTGCCTACATTTATATTCTTAGAATAAGTGCCCAAGCACTTGATTTTTTTTTTTTTTCAATTTTTTTTTTTAACCGCTGGGCACGCAGATGGGCCGTGCCGATTTGCATACTGCAGCAAGGGGCTGGGAATGTCCCTCGTCCGCGCGATGACGCGGTTCCTGGAAATTGTAGTGATTTTGAGAACAGCTGGTGAGGTCACACGCTGGCGACGTATCTCGACGGGGAGCAGAGCCGTGCCGCCCCGCCGCCCCGCTCAGTGAGCCCGAGCGATGCGTCCCACGGCACTCGGCAGCCGAAGGAGGATCTGAAAGTTTTCGGTTCAGCGAAGACTTGAAAGTCACCTTCGTGAGAAACGGGCCTGGTCTGTTTCTGGAAACGCGGCTGCAGTGCAGGACGGCAGTTCCCAGGCGGCCGGTGCTCCCAGTGCCACTCTGGGACCCCACTGGTACCAGTTCCTGGCCCCAGCCAGCAGTTAAGCGCCCGCCAGCCACTCGTGTGCTCCCCACCAACCAGTGGGATGGAGATGAGAAGGGGAACAGCAAAAGCAAGAACAACTGGCGGGTCGACCTGGGATGGACGTCCTAGCCAAGGAGAGACGGACCACTCACTCCTGATCCAGAAGATGAATGAAAACGCAACTCCTGGCCAACACCTACACTAAACCTTCTCAGAATCACAGAAGGGTTTGGGTGGGGAGGGAGCGCTGAAGGCCACCCAGCCCAACCCCCTGCCAGGAGCAGGGACATCTCCAACCGGATCAGGTTGCTCAGAGCCCCAGCCAACCTGGCCTGGGATGTTTCCAGGGATGGGGCATCCACCGCCTCTCTGGTGGATATTTTTAATGAGTGGAGACAGCACCTGAGATGGAGACAACACCTAGGATGGGATCTGGAGACCTGCACCAGCCTCTCTGGGTTGAACGAAGCGCGTCTCTTTGGGGACGAGGACTCCTCTCTGCTCACGGCTTGAACCCGACACAGACTGAGCACCGACGGGCGCTCCCAGGCCCAGCCAGGAGCCAGGCATCAAAGGCATACAAAAAAGCAGCGACCATCACTGCAGAGCTCAAACCCCAGGAGTACGCTGGCGTCGGGGGTGCAACGAGAAGCTTTGTGAAGGAAAGGGGGAAAGACTGAGTCCAAAGGAAATTTGTTGAGGCACTCACCAAATTCCAAGCCAATAAATGTCGATTCAACCTCTGCAGCAACCTCAGGGTATGCGTGGGGTGCTCATTGCTGCACACGGTTTGGGCCAGACCCTCTGAACACTCTGAGGTAACGCTGAAGCACAAAATGCTGCTGTCCCCATGTCCGGGTGTACCCCCGGCGCGGGCACACACGTAAACACACCCCCGCGGGGGAGGGATGGGTGCCTGTCAGGGTCTGAGCCGCACGTGCCTCTCCAGCACCCGGTAATATCTGTTTTTATCTAATTCCAGGGAAAAGGAAAGAAAAAAAGAAAAGAAAAAATGAAAGGAAAGGGGAAGGAAAGGGGAAGGGAAAGGAGAAGGGAAAGGGGAAGGGAAAGGGGAAGGGAAGGGAAAAAATAAAAAAAGAAAAAAGGTATTTTACATATTGATCTCTCTTCTTGTGCTTTATTTAGCAGATGTATTCTTAACACGCTTGTGTGCTTTCCCTCTGCACCAAATGATGAGCGCTGTGGAAAAACGACGCACGCAGAAAATGGCGTACGGCCTCTCCCTGCGGTGCGCGTGCCTACAGAGAGCAGAAACCCGAGCGCATGAGCTGGCGTTTCCTCACCGCGAGCGCTGCGTGTACCCCCGCTGCCCACGCTCGCGGGCCGCGTGTTGCCTGTGGGACCCCCATGGCATCTGCGGCCACGCAGGGCTCGGGCTGACCCGAAGGAGGACGCCGAGGACGCGGGTCACAGCCGAGGACACCGCCTGCGCCAGCGAGCCTGGCGCACAGCTGGGCTCCCCTGCACGGCCCGAAACCGGCCCTGTCCTAGAAAGCGCTTTATCGACTGAGAAAGCAAGACAGACACCTGGGGCGGGCACGGGGGGAGCAGCACGGAGCCCTGCCAGCAGCGGCAGCCACCACGTGGCCCACGGGCGCTGCGGCATGGTGCCGGGGCCTGGCCCGGGGCAAAGGAAGCCGTGGGAGGACGCGGCGCGCGTAACCGTGCCCCTGCAGACGTGGGAAGTGAAGCGGGACGGCCCGCAGGCAGCAGGCGACTGTTAATGGGTGCGCTGGGGGATGGCTCCCGAGGCTGAAGGAGAAGGCATCGCCGAGGCCCTGGCTCAAGAAATCACTCTCAGACCTCCCTCCTCCAGCGGCTGAGGGCACGGGGAGCGCTGGCGGGACTGACGCGAGGTGCCACGGACGCCGGCGCTGGGGCTGTGCCTGTGGTTTCTGAAGCTGCTGAAGCGGTTCTGTGCTGGGGCTGTTGTTTCAGCGTCGCCGTTCCCCAGCACGGGCAAGTGCTTCCACAGCCTCGCCTGGCCAGGAGAGCAGCCCACCGCCGAGCCGCGCACGGCTCCGCTCCTCCACGGCCACCACCGCAGGGCTCTCAGGCTGGGAATCGCCGGGATGCCTTTGGTAAACAGAGCGGAGGCAGATTCGGTTAGGTTTGTAAACTCACTGACTCTTCAAAAAATCCCGGGAATGACTGGCTTGGTGCATGTTCTTCCCGGAGACTGCACCGGGGGGATAGGCGAGATGGAGTTCAATTTAGAAAAACAACAAAGGAAACCTCTGACCCGGCTCCTGAAATGTTTGGGAGCCGCATCGATTTATCTGCCCCCGCTTATCAAGTCTTGTATGCAAGAGCTCTGAGCTTTAACCTAAACCCCCGCGCTATTTCCTGAGGAAAAGGGGCAGCGAGCGCTCCGGCCTGCGCACCAAACCCAGCTCAGCCAGGTACAGGAAGCCGCAGCAGCTTTTTGCAGGCAGACGAAGTACTGGTCCACCATCACCGCCCTCGTCCCAGCAGTTCCACCAGAGGACCCCACCTCTCCGGTGCCCTGCTGTCAGATTTTCTACAACCGCTACGACAGAGGAGAGCGTTAAAGGAGAACGAGAGGAAAGCAGCACTGAAAAATTCAGGTCGAAGGAGCCTCAGAGGGCGTCCAGTCCAACCTCCTCTACTGAGCAACGGCAACTTCAAAGTGTTGCTCAGGGTTTTCTCCAGCTGATCTTTGAAAATCCTCCAAAAGGGAGATCCCAGCACCCCTTTGGCAACTTGCTCCGAAGTTTAACCACTCTCATGGGAATGTCCTTCCCTCGCCCAGCCAAAACCCCCCAGTCAACGTGTGATCATCTCCTCTTGCTTTCTCCATGCACCTCCAGGAAGGCTCTGGCTGTTCTTTCTCCTTGGCCACTTGTTAGGAGACAGAAGATCACAGCTGGACTTCCCTTTTGCTCCTCTTCTCCAGCCTGAACACAACCAGCTCATAGGTCACCCTGACCAGAGGGTTTTGCAGGAAAAACTTCTCCATGGGGAGGTCATCAGCGAGGCAAGGGACCTCCACCCTTAGAGGTTTTCAAAGCTTGCCTACACGAAGCCGTAACCGACTTATCCAGAGCCAGCAGCAGTCCTGCTTCTAGCAGGAAGTTGAGCTCAAGATCCCCAGAAGGCCCAACCTCTCTACGATCTACAGATGTTTACTGAGAAACGAAGAAATCTTGCTTTGCAGGAAACGTACACTGATTTAATGCATTTGATTATGTAGCTGTTCCTATGAACAGATTAAAATAAAAGGGACCTTGTGTACAAACAAAACCACAGAGCTAACAGTTTTAGGTAAGCGATTTAGACAAGCAAACATCTCATCATGCCCCAAATAGCTAACTGCAGAAAATATGGCACAAACAGAACAAAACCGAGAATACGAACACGTGGCCTACACTTCTCATTTTCTGTTCTGCATCCTAGTTGCAGGAGATGGAGCCAGCCAGAGGATGTCAAACGGCATCCGAGCTAAAGCAGGGTCTTAATTAGAAAGTTAAATGGCAACGCGTTTTCATCTGCACATCATGCACATCCGACGTCTAACCCACGTTTACCGTGCCTTCGTCTCAAGGATAATGAAACAGCCCTCGAGCCCGGCTTCCTCACGTCAAGCATCGCGGGGCTCAAGCTGAAGAGCTTTTACAACATCCACTGTAAGTAACCGGAGCTCCTCTCCATGCTGCAGGGGCTTTCTTGGAAACAAAAGCCCCTCTCTTCTCGCCCACGTGTCCTCCCCGTGTCCAGGGCTGGGGAGGCACACCGAACCCGGCCCCTCGGAGCGGGCACTGCCCTTGACTTTCCGGCAGCTCTCTTCTGGTTCAGGCCCTCAGGCCCTCGACGTCCCCACGTTTTCAAACAACGTTGCCATCACCCTGCTTGAACGGGCAGAGTAACCTCTGCTGACGTTATCGCGTGTGCCGTCACCACAAAGCATTACATAGCGGTGAAGGAAAAATACGCTTTCTGCATATTTCACCAAAAAGCCTGCCAAGTAGGAAATCAAGTTACTCTTTCCCTGGATGCGTAGGTCATCCGTCCAGCCTACATCATCTGTATGTAAAACTTCACGCATACGTACAACCCAAAAGCCGCAGTGCCCTTGCATTCCTCTGCTCATTCTGGGGCTGAGCCAACTCAAAGAGCACCAAGGAGCCTGGAAACAACGAGCCCAGACACTCCTTGCGCTGAGGTGAATTCTGTTTAGAGACATCTTGAAATATCGGGGAGGCCGAAGAGTGCAAATATTTTCCTACACAGGGAATTACGGAGCACCGCAGCAGGCTGGGCAGACAGTGATCCTTGGCCAACCACCGCTCAAACCACCCCACCGCACCAGGGGTTTTTAACGACGAGCAAATGACAGAAACAGCGGATGTTGGACAAGCTGGTTTTGCTGAAAACAGGCCTTGTCAAACAGCACTTGATTTCCTTCCTTGAGAAGATGAGGAGTTTTATTGACGAGGATAATTACGGAGGGATGGTATCCTTCATATGGCATTCGACTCAGTAACGTGTGGGTTTTTGAGGAAGAAGTGGGCCGTAGGCAGCAGCAGCAAAGCGCACGCTACACAGATTAAGGAAAAGCTGGCTGCCAACAAACACCACCAAAGGGCACGGCCCATCGAAGGTGCTTTGGGTTTGGTCTTCAGAGCAACGCGTTGCCCAAGTCCTGCCCGCCTCGCCCAGCCACAGCTGCAAGGTGTGCATCTGCTCCTCCACCCCGACCACTCGCTGGCTTCGTTCTCCCCTTTTTTTTGCAGTTTTCACGGATACTTCAATGTCCCGCCTGTCCCCACCGCTGGAGCAAGAGCGAGCCCTTTGTGTGCACGGCCGTCTCCACGTGGACATGGGGCACCTCTTCCACCGGAGTCCATCATAGAGCCAACATGCTAAAAAGCTACGGAAAAATTTGCAACTATTGCCCCTGAAGTAAGGAAAATAACTTGTGTTTACTGCAATTCCAGGCGTTTTTTCTGCAGTCAGGAGTTACGGAATCTGCAGTTTACAGAGGTGAAGTGCAGGGAGAGGACGTTTTTTGCTGACACAGAAAAGACCAGAATCACAGAGAACACAGCTGTAAGAACACCTCGTCCACCCCTGCGCACCACAGCTGGATCCGCTCCTCCTAATCCCCTGACAGATGTCTACCTGACACGCTCTCAAAACCCTCTTCCTTCAGATTTCCTGAAGTCTGAAGGAGACTCCTAAACGAGATTTTCAGCAAGCGTAGCCCGCGGGGCAAAGACAGCAGCCCTTCCTCCTCCGTGCAGCCCTCTCTCCTGTCTCTGAAGCCTTCCAGACCCGCGCAGTCCTCTCTCCTCCAGGCGAACAGCTCCGGTCCTCGGCCCCGTCGGGCGCGCCAGCCGTTCAGCCGAGACGAGCTTCCTCACCGGCCTCCTTGGGACTCGCCGCATCTTTCTGGAGAGCTGGAGCCCCGGAGTGAACCTCCTGCTTCAGGCGGGACGGCAGCGAGGGCGGGTGGAGCGGCAGGCTGGGTTGTGGACCCCACAGCCATCTCTGGTCTTTTTTTTGATGAGAGCCTGGACTCGTGTTTGCTTTGAGATCCACCACGGCCCCAGGTGCTTCTCCGCAGAACGGCCGTCCTTGCTCCGTATTTCGTATTTGCTTACCCGATTTTCCCACACGTGTACTGCACACATTCCTTCATACATACTGAAATCCATTTTTTTTTCCCTCCAAATATTCCTGCAATTTTCCAGGATAATTTTGAATTCTCATCCCCTTCTCTGGAGCCCCAGCAATATCCTCCTGCTTGATGTCAAGAGAAAATGCAAGTCCCTTGCAGGAAGGCTGAATAGTAATTAATTCAGGACAGAAATAATGAACTGAAGAGGAATTTCAATTTACACGTCTTTCTATTTTAACAGAAAACCCTTGACAACTGATCTTGGAGAAACTTTCCAACCAAATTTGTAACTGCTTTGCATGAGGCACATCTAGCCTACGCTGCCTCGGCTCTACGCGGAAAAGCGGCGTTTGCTCCGGGGTAACCACAGAGGGGATGCTCGGGGTTTGCTGCCTTTTCCTAACACGCGTTCATTTGAATTGCTTTACCCTGTGATAAAAACTGGAATGCTGTTAAGCCAGTTTGGCGTGAGACGCTTTGAGGAACCGGGGAGGTGCTGGAGGCAGGAGGACGACGACCACGCGAGCGCACAAAGGCCGCAGCGCGCCGTGCCAAATCCCAATTTCTGGGGACAGAACCGGAGCCGTCCGCCCCGTCCCCGCTCCGCTGTCCCTCGCGCCATCAAGCATCACCCCTGCAGTCACCGGGGCTGCAATGTCCCTGCAAGGCGTTTCTCCAGAATTTGGGTCTGTATCATATTGCCATTTGCGGTTTTCCTTTTTACCAGTAATTTAAGAATTATTTACATTAACCAGAAACGGGGGAGAAAAATCCTTTCGGTGCTGCAAATGAGACCGTTGCTGCTGCCTGAGTAACTCCAGCTCGATCGAAGCGGCGCTGAAAATAATTCAGCCCCCTCTCTGCAAACACTCTTTGAGGAAAATACTTAAAACGGGAAATAAGGTCATTAAATCAGAGCCCCGCCGATCGGCCCCGTTGACCTTATTCTTGTAGGAAAATTGAATTTTACCGTGTTCCGTGGCACCCCAGCCGGGGCTCTGGGCTGCAGCGGGCCTCGCGCTGCCTGCCGCCCTTCTCCAGGAACAACCACGCCAGGGAATACAGAAAAGGCTTATTAGTCGGGTAAGCTAACGACCTTTCTGAAGCGCTAATGAAATCCCCCGACTAAAACCTAACGCAGGGCTGTTTTCATGGCAACCGAGGGAGAGAGGCGCGATGCCCGCGCCCCCGGACCCCCCGGTCCCCCCTGGCGTGGGGCGGCAGCCCGGGAGCCGCCATCGGATCGCAAGGACACGGCCTCCATCCCGCTGCGGCCTGCTGGAACGCATCGCAGCGGCACGATTCGGGGCACACGCTGCCCCGAAACACGGCGCGAGGAAAGTGTTCTGCGTGGACAGAGCGCGTTGCTGGCACCCCGACACCCCCCTCCATAAACACACATATGTACACAGGGAGGGCTCGCGTGGGCGCGCGCGGGGAACGTGCTCCAAACGCGCGAATGCCAGCCTCCCACCCCAGGCTGCTCCGCTTTGCATCCCCGCTGGCGCCGAGCTTGTCGGTGCCGCCGACCCTCACGCGGCGGTGCGGCGCAGAGGCCAGGCAGGGCTGACAGGGTTATCAGACACCGCGCTGCCCGTTGCACTGAAAGGTTTGCATTTAATTGTTCAAAATCACGTAATTAGATTAGATACAGTGAACCACCCACCAACACCGCGTGGGCCGCGTGACCAGCAACGTGGCAGGGACGCTGAGCGTGCCGTGCCGGGGGGCACGCAGAGGGGAGGAGAGGGGCCACGACTGCGCTAACCCCGAGCGGCCTTTGTTTTTAAATCACAGCGTTAATTAACAGCTGGCTTGCTTGGGAAGGAGGCGGCTCTCCCGTCCCGACCGCAGCCCCAGCCCTCGCTGCAGGTGAGAGCCGCGCTCCGGGCCGGTGAACCCCCCCGTACCGCCCGACCGCCACGTCGCAGAGACCGAGACCGCCGGGGTGCAACACAGCAACAAGCGTCAGTGCCAAATTACAACCGCTTCACCAAAATTCCCGCTTCCCGTCCCAAGGACGGGGCCTCGCGGCCATCGCCAGCCCTGGCAGCCGGCAGCGCCTCCAGCGAGCCAGCGGCTAACCCCGCGGCGGCCGGGCAGCACGCCGCCATCCTCCTGCCCCACTGGGAGGCACCTCGCCTCGGCGGCATTTCCACTGCTGTTCTGGCAACGGCCTTGTGCTACTCAGCTCTGTTCACAATCTGCTTTTTCAGCTTTAATTCTAGCGCCCGGACAACCCGTGACTCCGGGGTTCGCTACGCCGCGGCCCCGCTACGGGGGGTGGGTATTTCCAACCCCTTTGCCCCTCGCAGGCGGGGAGCTGCTCCGCGCGCTGCGGGACAGCCCTGCCTGCGCTGCCTTCCCCCTGCGCGTCACGTCGCAGAGCCACGCGCGCTCCTCGCAGAATTGAACACCACGTCCTGTAAATTAGCAGAGCGACGAGGCCGATGCTGCCTGGGTTTTCATGGAGAACAGGGGAGGAAGCAGAGAAAGCTCCACTTGACTTTTCCTGTGGTGACGCTTAGAAGAATCCATGTTTTCCAGCATTACCACTGAGCAGCAAAATCCTTCTTTTACTGGTACCATAACGCAGGAGACGTGATCGGTACGGGCAGCTCCTGCCTTTTTCAGGGCAGCCACTGAGCTGAGGACACCCTCCCTAGGCTTCGCCATCGTTTGGCTTTTTCTGGAAAAAAAAAAAACCCAACAAAAAAAAGCCTTGGGCTGCCCGGCTGCGAGGAGCCCAGCCGCCGCCGCGAGACCCCCACAGCGACAGGTCTGCTCCGTCCCCGCTCCGCCGAGCGCGGGATCGCTGTCTGAACTCCCCCATTCACCAGACGCTGTTTGTTTTCATTCCTGCCTATCCCCCCAGCTGGGAGATACGGAGGAGGGATCAGGAAACAATAAAATCTCGGTTACCACACAGAATGCCTCCTTTTTGCTAGCGCCTTTCAAAGCCTGACATTTTTGCTTTCATCCGCCATTTCCACAGGCACGGGGCATGTGCCGCCCCCCTTCCCGCGGGGCCTCACGCCGGTCTGTCCCTGCGCTCCATATGTACCAGCCTGCTCCCCTCCCCAGCATCCAGCGTCGCCTCCACCCGCCACTCCGCGCGCTTCCAGCCGTTCCCAGGGCTCCTAGGGTTTCAGTTCCCATCCAATCCCCCGACCGACTTGTGTTACACAGACTCAAAGCAAGTGTTATCTTTCAAAATTATCCGAGTTTTGCTTTCGGGCTTCTCGGTTGGCGCTCTTAACCCGTTAACGCCTCAGCATCACTAATGCGGCTGGAAAGCTTTCCACCGTGTCTCTGGAGGCGAGCAGAGCTGCTCCCGTCCCGCAGCACCAGCCCTGAGCAAAATACCTGGCTCCACACCACAAACACGTAGCCTGGCCAAAGCACCTCTTGTCATTTGTGGCCACCTAACGAGCAAGCGGCCACGGAGCAGCCCAGCCGCTCCAAGACACCGTGTCAGCCCCGAGCAGCAGTAGGGAACAAATGTGGAGGCTCCAATAACCAGTGTGTTGAAGCACAACACTCAACTCGGACATCTTCCTTCCCAAGGTCAAGTTCCTCCTCCCTCCGCGCAAGCAGGAGTGCTCCTAAGGAGAGAGAAGCATTGCTTGTGGCGGTTCTTGGGCAGGAGACTGGTACAATGATCACAGAATCATAGACTCTTAAGGTTGGAAGAGACCTCCAAGGTCATCAAGTCCAACCGTCAACCCAACACCACCGTGCCCACTAAGCCATGTCCCAGAGCGCCACGTCTACACGTGCTTTGAACACCTCCAGGGACGGTGACTCCACCACTGCCCTGGGCAGCCTGTTCAGTGCCTGGCCACTCTCTCAGTAGAGAATTGTTTCCTGATTTCCAACCTAAACCTACCCTGGTGCAACTTGGGGCCATTTCCTCTCGTCCTATCACAAGTTGTTTGGGAGAAGAGGCCGACCCCCACCTCCCTACAACCTCCTTTCAGGCAGCTGTGGAGAGCGACGAGGTCTCCCTCACGATGATGATGGAAGGCATCAATTGAAGAGCTTATGGGATAAGAACCAGAACTAATGTGTCTCTGAACAGATCCAGCTTTTAAAGTGACTGATGAAAGTATTCCTCGGCAGTAAGAGCGTGAAGCTAAAAAGACAGCACAGAAACAAGTTCGCACACGAGCTTCCAAGCAGGCAAGGGCATGTGACTTGCAAGAAAGTTGGACATGAACCATAGCGCTGTCTAAACGCATGACAGATACCGACAACAAAGAAGGACCTTTGTAATCCTGGATGAGCTGCGCTCCCTTTTCATGGACCAGAAAAAAACCCTTCCGAAGCCTGCAGCTTCTGGGGGCCATGCTAGACAAAAGACACACATCTAGAAGCACAGGCTGAACCACCGCGTCCAAGGGACAACGGCGTTTTGGTTAGCCTGACGTGAGCACCATTGCCAAAGACACAACAAAGAGAACGATAAGGGAAAAAAGCGTGCGAGAAGCTGAAAAGATGGATTGCCAACTTGGGATCACGAGGCAGAAGCGTGAAATCTTTAAGCCAGAACACAGAGTCGCGAGACGATGCTCAGAAAGCGAGCCACCAAGGAATCTGCCCCAGGCACCGCGCAGTAACAGGCTGCAGGAGATAACCCCGGTGTTTGGATTTGCTCTCCGAAACAGCCGTCAGCACAGGTCAACCAGCAAGGCAGGGCTGTGATTTGTGGCTCCGCATCGCCGTAAAAGCGAGGAGAAAATGGGTTCTGCTGAAAGACAACCTGCAGGCTGGAGGATGCAAGAGGAATTCCTCAGGGATGCATCTATTTAATATTCTAATTACGCGCACAAAAATAACCGCACTCTAATGACACTTCCTGACGACATAAAGGTTAGGATGAATCACTGACACAGAGCAGAACATTCCGCATGAACTGGAGGCTCAGAAGAACAGAAACGGCGTGGGGTATGCTCACGCAGAGCAGAGCACGGATTCCTGACGCCCGGACACAGGGGTGCCCCCAGGACAGGGACTAGAGACCGCTCCCCAGGCACGCACGAGGGGCTCGCGGCTGATCCGAGATACGTACGAGTCACCAGGACGGCGCAGGCAGGTGAGTAACCCCAGGGCACGCGCTGAGGTATCGCCATCAACACGTCCTCACCTCGGTTCCAACACCCACGCTGCCGACGAGACAGCCTGCAGAACAACGTGTGCCCTCCGGTGAGTCCTGGTCCAGAAGGAGGAGTTTGACATGGAAAGGGAGAAAAGGCGGGGAGACACGAACCCTGCATTCCCTCGTAGCAAAAGTAAAAGTATTATCGGTATCTACACACAACGGTGCTGTGAAAACTCAGATATGAAAATCTAAACAGTTCTTTGGAGATCCAGAAGTCCAAAGCAGCAGCAAACAACCCCAGAAATCACGGTTAACAAGATGGTAGAAACCAACGGGGCGGACACCGTGGTCACAGAGAATTTGCGTGCTTAGCATCTTAAAATCCAGCTTTTTCCTGTTCAGGAAAGGTGAAGAACGTAAAGCGAAAAAGATGTGTGTGGGCGGTGGCACAGCTTCCTACATACTGTTCCTTTAGACATGTCGTACCCAGAGCTCCAGGCTCTCAAACCCAACGGAGCCGTGAGGTCGCTGACACGGACAGAAAGTGCCAACAGAAGGAGGTGCCACAGCAAACCAGGGAGCAGGATGAGCTCCTCTTTACGCGCCCACTCGCAAAGCGCACAAGTGAGGTTGCCTGGTTTTGGAGGACTTAAACCTGAGGCTGGTCTGCAAAAGTCTCCCTAGGAACCCCGCGAGCGTTCAGAAGGCCAGGAAACACAGTTTCCCTCCACAAAGTGCCCCAGACCCACCACCAGGTTACCGCCTGGCCTTCAGGCCGGTGAACGCAGATGAAACGATTGGTGCTGGGGAAGCTCGTGGTGGTTCTGGGACCAGGTGTCCTGACTCCATCACAGCACAGCATCTCGGTACCCAGCTGCTCTCTGTAGAGACTCGTTTTTAAAGGCAACAGGATGGGTAACAAACCGGAGAGCTCCTGAAGGGCTGCTCGAAGGGATTTTTGGCCTACTGATATCCATTTTTAATAAATCTTGAGTAACAGGGAAATCCCAGATGGCAGATTAGCGTTTTCCTGGGCAATATTAAAAACAAAAAGCAGAATGATCGGGTAGCTAAGGCCAGTTCGCTTAACGTTAAAACCAGGCAAAGTAACAGCGAAAGGATTATAACTGACGACCATCAACAGGACCGTCCAGTGGGCTGCTGCGGTGAAAGAGGAGTGAGCCAGTCAGTACCGGTGGTGCTCACGGTGGAGATACTGGAGCAGCTGAGCAGAACACTGCGAGAGACCACACGGTAAAACAGAGAGTGGGAAGGAGAAGGTGCTCACAAGAACAGAGGCATTAGTTAAAGATTTGAAAGACTAGGAGACATCTACCTTCTCAGGTTATCCGAAAGGTAACGACGAGCTGGCTTTGCCTAAGCAAGGAAAGGTAAAACCAAAACCAGCTGAGGCCAGAGACGCACACCCTGGCATGGAGATGAACGAGGTTCTCAACAACATGCGACGCAGCAGTGGGATAACTTGCAACACAAACTAACGCATCCTGTGTGTCATCGCGTTTTCACAACAACATTAGGGACATTTCTGGCCCAACAATTTCATACAGAATGGAATTTTGCTGCATTCAAAACCTGAATTAACCAGGTGAAATTTCCTACGAGAAAAAGGACATCAGACCAGCTGGTCAAAGGGCCTTCAGGAGTCCACGAGCTGGTACTGCGCAGCCACGCGGGTGGTCACCCGTCTTGGTGAGCAGGGCCTGGGGAAGGGGAGAGCCCAACGCGCAAGCAAGCTCCGGCCTCACGCGTTTTGTCTGTCACGTATTGGCTATCGCCTGATCCTCGGGAGCAGGTGCAGCACATTAACCTAGGAGCACCATGAAATCCGTACGTGCAACCTAATTCAGACATTTCTGAATATCTGAGAACCTTTGCTATGCACACGTAGATGTCTTCTGAACACAAATGTGCTCACTGAGAAGTGAAGCTCCTAGCCCTGGTGATTTTTTTTTAAAACAAAAAACCTGTTTTCTACATTTAGACAACACCAGCTTTTTGGAGGAGTGCGTAAAAACAGTGGTGGGGGATCAGTGGTCTTCCCAAGGAACTGAAATGTTTCAGGCACTTAGAAAAGGCTGCTTTGAGAAAAAAACCACCTGCTTCATGAAAAGACAAACGACAAAAACGCATTAACAGAATATTGTTACGTTCAAAAGAGACAAACCCCGGCTCCTTACAGCAGCACGCAATTACCGAACATCTGATATCGCTGAGCTTGCAACTCTCGTGTCATTCAACAAAGCCTGAAGGAAGCCACCCAGAATGGAGACTTCTCAAGTCCAAACTCTTCTTTTAGACCCAACAAACATCTCCATTTGCTTTACGGTTTGGATCAGACTTTATCTAACCAGTCCTGACAAGAGCATGAGGTACTCTGTGCTTGAGAGCCATGTATCTCTTGAGGAAGGCACGTTCCTCTCGACGCACGCGAAGTGCCCAGCCGTGAGACTGCTGCTCCTCCTGGGCTACTTGTGACACTGCACTTATTTCCTATATTGCTCACTACAGAGTGACGCTATGTTAAGTCAAATAATTCATTTGCCACAGGCAAAGAAGTCCAAAGCTGGGCTCCCAGCCTCCCCGACACATTGCTCCTGCCCATCCTCGCTGCCCCCTGGACAAGGAGCCAGCAGCAAAGGCCAACCACCTCCTGGGGTGTGCTAGCATCAGCGGAGGCAGGGAAGAGAGCCGTCCTCCCCGCTCGGCGCGCGTGGTTGGAGCAAACTGCTCCAGCTGGACCTGTGCCGGGCAGGAGGTTGGACTGGGCACCTCCAGAGATCCCTCCCACCTACAGCAGAATCATCCAGAGATCTTCAGAGCCAGCTCACGAGTGAGGAGGAAAGACCATCAGCAATTTGCAACGGGGATCGCCACTGCCAGGAGGACTCGGCAACTGCTACAAGTCATGGGGTGTAAACGCTCGTAAAGGGACCCGCAGCGGCCTTCGAGCGAAGGAGGAGAACAGTCGTTCTGCTTCCAAATTGAGCCCTTGAGACTCTGCTGACGTGTGCAGAGGAAAAAAGGTACCGAGTCGCCCCAAGAGGAGAGGGATGTGGGGTGGTGATGGAAACAGTTACTAACTGCACCTGAGAATTCATCATTAATTAATGATACGGCTTCAGACGCTGAAAAGGGAGAAGACACTGGATGGACTTACAGGGTTGTTCGTCTGCTCTTTAAATCTGTGGCTGCCGTGTCAGAGAGGGAGTGTCAAACCAACACAGCACTCAAGGCTTTTGCAGGACCTTAAAAAACGTGGCTCAAGGTTTGAGTTTGTTGGCAAAACGGAGAAGAAGCCAATGAAGACAGAATGTGGGCGAGGACAGAAAACTCGGGAAAATACTTAAATTCTTCATGGCTTCCCTCATTTCCTGGAACACTCTCCCAATTTTTTACGTAGTCCTCAAGGACACTGGAGACCGTGCTTGGGAAGTTCTGCGTTGGTGACGAACGCTGCCAACGCAGGTGTTGCCGTAGCCTGACCCGCTGCCAAGAGAGCGCAGTCCTGTGCTGTGCCACGGAAACGGCTGAAGCAGGCACGGTTAATTTTGGAATACAGGCTGTGGCCACACATACGCGTTCCAGTGTTGGCCCGGGAACAGAGGCACCGGGGCCAGCACGAGCACGGAGCCCGCGAAGGCAACGCAGCGTGCTGCTTGCAGGGCAGGGACTGGGAGCTGCCTGGAATGTGAAGAAATAATTCGTTATTCACGAGAGAGATCAGCACTCGGTCTGCAACCACCAGCGCTGACAGACTGCAGAGACTCCTCGGGAGCTGAACTGGGAAGGTTACTGCGCCTACTTGGGCTCAGAAAGCCAAGGCATGAAATAACGAAAAGTGACCGCCCCTCGGCTAGCTGTCCCTAGCTGAATCCGTAACCTTCTCACATCTTACCTTTCGGGCTTTACGTGAAGCTTTACGCAATCGGAACAGCGAGAGGTTAGCACTGGTGGAGGAGCCAGAGTCTCCATGCTGCTTCACGCGACCGAAGCACAGTCCTCAACACCAGGGTCTGGGGATGACTTCCACAGGGTCCACAACTGGTGACTGAGAAAAACCGCGCGCTCCTTTGGTGTCCCCAAGAACTGCACACAAAGGTTTTCCTTTTTCATCTGCTCCTCCTTTGAACAACTCTCACGTGCCGAAAATCAAAAGAGAGATGAAAACTACTCGTCAGTGGCCTGAGAACAGAAACGATGCTGAGAGCTGGGGGAGGCAGGGCTTTTCGTGAAGCTTACTCTTGCTCAGTGGGGCCTGAGGTCATGCTGAAGTCAACAGTGGGAGGGACAGCATCCTCCAGAAAGTGATTCAGAGCAGGAGGCTGGTTCAGCCTCTGCTTTGCTCTTTGGAGGACCACTGACTGCAGAGAGAATCATTGAATCACAGAACATTGGGTGGGAAGGGAACTTCAAAGCCCATCCAGCCCATCCCCCCTGCCAGGAGCAGAGACATCTCCAACCACATCAGGTTGCTCAGAGCCCCGGCCAACCTGGCCTGGGATGTTTCCAGGGATGGGGCATCCACCGCCTCTCTGGGCACCCTGGGACAGTGCTCCACCACCCTCAGTGTAAAAAATTCTTCCTCATATCTATTCTAAATCTGCCTCCCTCTGTTTTAAAGCCATCACCCCTCGTCCTGTCGCAGCAGGCCCTGCTGAAGAGTCTCTCCCCACCTTCCCTGCAGCCCCCTTTGGGCACTGGGAGCCGCTCTCAGCTCTCCCCGGAGCCTCCTCTTCTCCAGGCTGAGCAGCCCCAGCTGACAAGCGTCAGATGTGGAGCTCAGATGGCACAAAGCCATCAGGAAACCCCTCTGGCCAGGAACTCCTTCAGAAAACATCACTTTTACGAAGACAGTGACCAAGACAAAAAAATGAACCAGAGTAAGACCCTACGCGCTCAGGTCCTGTGCAGCATCACCAAAACCAACACCATGGGTCTCGCTCTTCGAGCAAGACACTGCTTGCCGGAGTCCTGCCTTCTCCTTCCAAACGAGGTCCGTTTGCGAAATGGTGAGGTATGTACGTGGTGATGTACACAGCCAAAGCACCAGGGAGAAGATTATTAGGAAGATGCATCTCTCACCGAGCACAGACCAGCGTCATGAATACACCCTCAACAAGGAACCCTCAGCAGAAACGCGTATTTACTCTCAGTAAACGTCAGTCTAACCACCGAATAATAAAAACGTACACGCCTTGATTTCTGTCTCTAAACATTTGCTCAGAGTAACTGTAAGTGGTTAAAGCAGATTAAAAGACGGCGAGGTGTTCGGCGAGGACACAGCACACCCAGGACCGCCGTCTAGGGAAAGCACATCTCCCTGCTAATGGAGCATTACGGATTTCGGTAGGAACTGATCAAAGAACACTTTTAAAACCCATTTCGGGAAGGCTGTGATTATGAATAACTATTTATTTGGAGACGGAGCAAAATCGTTGTGCTGTGATGAAGTCTGCAGTTCTTTGGATAGATGCATCTGCGCTTTACGCAGAGAATGGAAGGCTGACAGTGCCCTTAGTAGTCATCTCCACGCTCTTTGAAGCCACGGTCTTATAAATGTTCACAGGGGAGCAGCAGCTGGTTACTTAGCAACTTTCACTACTTCTCTGAACCGCGCTACCTACAAAACCCTCCAGGACTGTCACCCTTCTTAACACGCCTGGCTCCTAAAAGCAGCAGTAAGAAATGCAGATCGGCCCCCTGCAAGGCCTGTCGCGCAAGGCTGCCGCAAACACTGAACAAACGAAAAACCTCCCCGAAGGATCTGCGCGTGGAGTCGCTCCTCGGTGCCGGCCTCCGCAGGCGGTGGCCTACACAGAGAGCGGAGTGACTCGGAGACGACGGGAAGAGCCACGAAGCTGCCGAGTCACGGTGCCCGCAGTACGAAGCTCACTCCTCCTCCTCCCCGCGGCCTGGCACTCCCAGGGATGCTGAGAGGCTTGGGAAGCGCAGCCAGGCCGGGAGCATCCCCAAAGGAAGAAGAGAGGCGGGGTACTCACCTGCCGAAAGTGCCGCTTCCAGACCGGCTCTGGGGTGGGCGTCCAGGCACCGTGGACGAGATGGGAGGAATCTTCTCCTGGCGCGGGGCAGATGCCCGCGTTAGCAAACGAGGGATGGGAAGGACGCGCGTGGGATTCACGCTGGTCCACCAGCCCCTGTGAGGGCAGGGCGAGCACCGGCTCCGTCCGGAGCGTGCGGCAGCGCGAATCCCGCCAACGTGCTTCCCTGCACCAACACCAAGCAAACCAACTTACACCTTCAGGAAAAGGCGGACGATTTGCTCGATCTAAGAGAAATCCGAGGAAGCAGAATCCGCTCTAGATGGACAGGAGAAGCACCAGCTACGTGAATTCGAGATTGAAGAACTGCCCTCCCCACATTTCCCGAAGCCAAAGCAAGGATCGCAGGTTTGGCGCGAGGCCGCTCCATTGCCGCCCAGCTGCTGGAGGCATGTTTTTAAAAGCCAGCTCCTCGCGTCCTGCCGAAGCTCCTTTGATCTTTGGAAGGAGTGGCTCATGAGCTAATTAATAACACACGGACACGGGGCATGACGCATCATGAGAGCCTCTGATGGGACGCTGCGGTCTGTCAGGGAGCCACAAAGAGGAAGGGAGATCATCCGAAAGGCTCCGTCCCGGCACTGCAGGGAGCGAGGCCCGAGCAGCAGCCCCAACGGCCTCTCTCCCCGCTTGGACCGGGCATTCCGACGGAAATCTCCCAGGTCGGTTAGTCAGCCGACCGCACTAAGCACGACGTGTGCGCTGAGGTGTGACCTTGCGCCCCCCACACAGCACAGATACTGGTGACGGGGGTCAAGTTTAAGTGGTGTGCTCTGACAGGGAATTCCTTACTAATTGAGAGCAGACAAGTCCCTGTGGATTCTGTTCCCGTGAGGATAATGCGATCCGTTCCTCATGTTTGCCAGGAGCTCCCATAGGAAAGTCAGAACAGGGCATGCTGTGGGCATCTCACTCCTGAGCTGGAGGGCAGCAAGAAAAAAAGCAAGAGTGACCACCCTGAACCCGAGGCAAAGCCCCTTTTTGTGTCTTCTTGGCTCAGGCATCAGAAAAAAACCCACTGGGAACAGAACCTGTCCTTAGCTCCTGCCTACAGCAACCAGCATAGACTGGTTCGTAACAGGTCCCCGTAAGAAGCATCACTTCGTACACGAGAAGGATGACGAGAAGCACAGACTGGCACACCAACGGATACGGGAGGCACAGACGCAGCGGCTGCTGCCCCTTCGTGTCCGACGCCGTGGGCAGGAGTGGAGTTGCCTACATTTCACGCTCCCTCATCCTCAGATGGTTCACAAAACCTGCATCCAATTCGCAGAGCTGTCAGCCGAGCCGCACGCACCGCTGCGGATGACACCGACTGATGAGCTCGGCTGTATTTTGGGTTTTTCCCTGGGGGCAGAGCAGCAGTTGCCGACGAAGCCGCGAGAGCGACTGCTGCTGTGGCTGAGCTGACGGCCCGCGGGGTTTGCAGAAGGGAGCCGAGATGGCAGGCAGGCAGCGCCTGGCAGCACACAGGCATCCGATAAACACCAGCTCCTGGAAGATCTAGACGTTTTCCCTTTCCCTTTTCTAGTGAAACCCAGTGCTCGCAACCTTGATGTCCTCCATCACCATCCCATGGTTTCAGAAACGTCTCCTGCCGTCTGACCTGGCTGCCGTGGCAGCTCCCCTGCGTCCCTCATTACCACCCCGGAGTTTTAAGGGGAAGAGAATCACCCTGCGCTGGTTTAAATAAAAGCTGGGCTTGGCTGCTGCGGCCTGGCAGCCTGCAGACGAGGACGCAGAAGAACTTGGGCCCTTGCAGTCACCAGCCTTTGAAGGTGCCCTTCAGCAAATGGCTTTCCCTGTGGTACCATCACACCCAGGGAGCGACAATGGGGGTGGGACAAGATACTCCAACCCTGGCAGAGGGGCTCAGCTCCAGTCTCCAGCCATTTGAACGTGGGTGGCTTGAAGGCCAGCACAGCAGCGTGGCTGAACACCATCCATGTTATCAAATCTCTCAAGAGGCTTCACTGATGATGACCAGCACCACTATCAATACAGTCTCTAAAACTCATGAATTCTCATAATCTTCAGTCATCTGCTGGTTTTTAGGGTAGCACAGAGCTGGGAAAGACTTCCTAGACATCAAGCCTGATCTCCTCTTATCACGTCTAACTACACCAAGTGATCGTGCTATAAACTTTGGAAAAAGCTTTTTACACTGAGGGCGGTGGAGCACTGGCCCAGGGTGCCCAGAGAGGCGGTGGATGCCCCATCCCTGGAAACATCCCAGGCCAGGTTGGCCGGGGCTCTGAGCAACCTGATCCGGTTGGAGATGTCCCTGCTCCTGGCAGGGGGGTTGGGCTGGGTGGCCTTGAACACTCCCTTCCAAACCAAACTATGACTCTATGAAACCTACCGAGAGCTTTGGCAATAGCTTCCCTGGTAGGGAGGCTGGAGATGACGGAGCTCAGAGCTTCTTCCCAATTCCTCCTGATGGCCTTTGCCTGAGGTCAGAGATGACGATCCCACGAGGCATCTCCTGATGTCAGAGGTGATGGTTGACAATGAAAGTAAGACTTTGGATCTGAAACTGATGGTGAAGATGCTTGATATCCTTGACACCAAGATGATGAAGCTCTTGATATCAGCCAGTATCGGCAGTGGGAGGTTCCTCGACCAGAGGTTTCCAGTCTCCTACGCTGAGGAAGAGGGATGTGTAAGGAGGTATCTGAAGGCACAACCTGGGCCGGAGTGAACACCTGACTGCCAGCATCCAGCTCAAACAGGTCAAAACCAACTCTGAGGCTGTACATCAGTGGACCAGAGAGACCGCCGACATCACTGGGAGGAATAACTGGAGCGAAGAATTTGGCGATTTGGTCTGAGCAAGAGGGCAGCACTGACCGAGACTGCCACGACCACTCCTACCGCGTGGAGACGGGGCGTACCTGACATCCGGACGCGCAGCACCCTTCTGTTACACGCACGGGTGCCACGAGCATTCGGCACGGTGTAAGCCAGCTCACAAGACACAGATCTCCTGGAATTCCGTGTGTTATTTAATCTGATGAGCTCATTACCGCTGCCAGGAACACAGGACTAAAGCGTCAGTGATCTGGAGAACTGAGGCCGCTGGAAGCACACACGTAATGTTCTCAGATGAGTGCGGGCGATGGGGTGGGACTGCACCCAGGGCGCACTCCCGCGTTTATTTTAGCCCCAGGAATGCAAGTCTGTCTTAGAGCAAGCACCCCCCGCGCCCTCCACTTGGTGAATGTACTTCAACAGGGAGAGGTTCGGAGAAAAGACAATTGATTTTCATGTTAGCAGAGTTTTTCCGAAACTACCTTAGTTAAAATACTGAGATTTTCTGTTTCTCAGCTGTTTTAATTCACTGTGGATTTAAGCGCATCTGCTCTAGGCTTGCAGAACTGCAGGGGTATTTACAGCAGTCAGCCCAAATCACGATACAATACAAGCATCTCCCTCTAAACCCAGTTCGGATTACAATGATTTTAGTAGCTAGGACAACTTTCATTGCACTTTGATAAATAAAACCCCCACGAGGTTTTAGGCTGAAAGGCTCATGAAAGGCCAAACGTACAGCTGGAACAGATAGCTCGCAGCCAGGCTCCTAGGTGAGGCTATTCCGACGCAGCACCGCCGATAAATTGACTCCAGGCGCGGGGTTTTTCCATTTCTGCAGCACGGTGCAATATTTACACCAGCGTTTGGCTCTGTGAAGTCTTTTGATTTTTGTTGACAGCTGGGTGGTAAATAGGTGTTGTCGCAGCGCAGTAGCCATCGCCGGACACGAGGAAGCTATCGCTGTAATGGCTAACACAACATCTGCCTAAGCAAACGCTGAACCTCATCGCTTCCAGGGCCCTGAGCTCGTGTTACTCCTCTAATACCGATCAGCCCTGCAGCTGGGTTTCCCAGGTTTCGTTATCGTACTGCTAGCATGCTTCAAATCAGCTAGAACTACAAAAACCCCCAAAAACGTAAAGCAAAACACACAACTCAAAGGTTTTACCCTTTCAGGAGCACCACAAATGATCCCACGTGGCAAGCAGCCCCACGGCCAGCGGGGAGGACACCCGGCCACCTTCCAGCCAAGCTACCACCAAGCACGGGCAAGCCCTGCAAAGATCTCCTCGCGGCCGCTCCACCCGGGGCGCTTTCCAAGGACAACTGAATCAACGCCAACGGGACAATGGCGAGGCAGACGCCAAAACGCAAATCCTCTCTCTAGGTGTCCTGCGCTCTCCGCAGCCAGGCCCGCCGGCACGCAGCTCGCCGGGGTACATCGCTACATCAGAGTTCAGCGACACAAGCGCCGGTCTGAGACGGCGCGCTGCGTCGGCAGCGATGGGGTTGTGCCGTCTCGCCGCTCTTTCGTTTGCTCCGAGTCGGAGTGCAGAAGTGTATCTGCGGGCTGGGGAAATAAAGAACAAACTGGAGCGAGGCCAAGGACCCAGAAGAAACTACCGACTTCAAAAAGATAAAAGTTTACAACACAGTTAGTAAAAGAGTGATTTATGCTCCAAGGGATTAGTTTGTTGTATTGGGCCATACCTAAACCCGCGTGCTGCACAGAACACGCTCCGACAAGATGTTTCAGGGCTCCCTTTGAAAAAGACAAGCCTTAGAAAGAGAGGAGGCAGGAAAGGGACCGCTCCTTACACAGGCAAGGGCCGAAGCGGAGCGATAGCCTGTGTGACAGATGATGAAACGAGCCCCAAATTGCTGCCATCTGTTAGCAACCTTTGCCCAGTCAAATGAATTTCATGTGAGGTCAAGAAATCCCAAACTGCCATTTCCTCATTACTATTAACAAGGGCCAGGTGCCACAGAAACCAAGGCTGGATCCAGATGTCCTTCACGTGGCTTTGATTACTCTCCTAGGCTTGGATAACCGTAGGAGGGAAAGTATTACAGACGCGCACAGAAACATCTTTAACATTAATTTCTCCGCAATTGAATTACTGGGCACTAACAGCATTACACCTTCCACCCCGTCGAACGCTGGTCAGCCCAGCGGACGGCGCTCCTGCAAGGTGCAGAGCAGCGGTCCTTCAGAAGCTACAGCATCTGCGGCTGCAACACAGGACGCTGACACGTTTAGCAGGACTGCGTGTGAGAAGCAAGCCTTCCGGCAAGCGACAGCCAAGACACAGGCAACAGCTCGCACTGGAATTTCATCAACACCTCGTTGGATAGTCTTGAACGTCTAAAAAACATATCGGCTTCCCCATCTCTGAAACGGACACGCTCAATGGGATGCAGAAAGCGTGAAAACGAACGGTTGTGTAGTCTGGTCAAGACTAAAATGCTACAGAAAAGCTGAGCACATCCACCAGTTGTATCTGGGTGCCAACCCCGAGCTACAGCACAGCAGAAGGATCGCAGAGAATGAAGCATGGCGCTGGAGCGCGTTCTGAAGGAGGAGCGTGTCTGCCCGGTCTGCACTTATTTACGTACTAGACCAGTCCTCGACTACAAAGAGAAGAAAACATTGTTTTAGAAGAGTCAGCACGGCTATGAAGTTCAGCAGGGAAGCAATAAATATTTCACATCCTGGATCTACAGGGATAACCATTTAACCAATTACAACCCACGCTCAAAGAAAACACGGTAAAATAAATTATTCCAGAATTCTGCCTTCTAGCTTTCCGTCTTGCCAAACTCATCATCACCATCACGTTTCTTAGGGACTAAACAAACATCAGGCGAAACCACATCTTGCCAAAACAAACACAAATCCTGGTCGGACATCTCTCCAGGCATCTTAATGATGCCTCCACAGCAGAAACACAACATCTACGGGCTCGTGATTATCTGTCCCAAAACGAGCACCAAACGCTTTGGTGGAAACATCTACGTGAAATGAAAAACACCCCCAGCACAGCACAGTGAATTCTCACGAACAAGGGAGAAAGGACGGAAACACCCAGGTAGTGGGAGAGTATCTTCAACAAAAAACCCCCCTCCGACCTTGCACATGAGATCTTTAATGGTGACCCACGAAATATTCCTACAGGATAAGCCTAGGCACTGAATTCATGGTTCTAAATGATCACCAACTCTGGAGGGGCATTGCTTGCCATCGAATCATCAAATCACAGAGGGTCTGGGTGGGAAGGGAGCGTTCAAGGCCACCCAGTCCAACCCCCCTGCCAGGAGCAGGGACATCTCCAACCGGATCAGGTGCCGTTACACAAACTCTTCTTTTCTCCTACTGCTCCGAAGGGGCGCGTACCTCACCATGCCCCTCACCCGCAGGCGCTCACCACTTATTTTCTGCCACGGAGTTTAAATGATTGCCACAAAAAGATCAGTCTCAGGAACGGCACCCAGCCTCTTCCAGTTTGCACCGGTATTTCTCGAAGGCCAACGAAGGTGTAGTTACAAGAGCTGCATCTTTTTCCCAGGAAGGCTGTTTGTAAGCAGGACAGTTTCAGTGCTCTGGTTCGTACCACGGCCCCTGAAAATCTCCATGAACATAACTGCTGGAGCGACGAATATTGGCACGGGAAACGGAATGTTTCAAGCTGGCTTTGCTGTCAAAGACAGCTTATTGTAAAGCTGGACCCTGGGCGTTTGGCAAATACTCCAGGGATTTGACGCATACTACTGAACGGCCAAGAAGCAAACCTTCCCATGTAAGTGGCTTGCAGAGCAAAGCCGTTGTCGGCACCCCCAAACCGACAGCCCACGCTCGGACACCTCTCAGACACCGCTCTGACTCTGCGGCCTCGGGGGCATCGCGCGGACTGCAGCTCGCTCAGATCAAAGACGCAGAGACAGCTCAGATGCGGCGTGGTTACCCACCCAGCGCTGCTCCCAGGCACCTCTACATCCCCGGGAGGTTCGGGCTTGAGGACACGATGCTCCTGCGCACAGCCAACTGCTTGGGCACGGCAGGGTGACCCCGTTAACGACGCCGTCGGGTTCACTCTGGCTGAGTCCAGGTGCCGAGCTCCCAAAAGCGGGTGCTGAGGGACGGCGCCTGCGGTTCTGCGGCAAGCAGCTGAGGCCTGATGGGATGAGGAGTCCCAGCAGGCCAGACCCGGCTCGGTCTGGTCAGCTCTGCAACGACCCAGGAGCCTGCAGGTAGGAACTGCATCACAGCGGTGCGTGAACCAGGGTCTCGGCCGTTCCACCCCAGCGCGTCGCATCCCCACACCTTCCCTTCCGCTACGCCAGCGGCGGCACGGCTCGCGAGCCGCAGACTGCCAGGGCCAGGGGTGCGCAACGCCCCTCTCCCGCAGCCGCCGCGTCCCCAATTTACTAACAGCCAAAAGGAGCGTCAGAAGGAAGGGGAGAGTACGCCAAATACAGAAATAAGCTCTCGGGCTCTTGGAGCCCCTCTGAGCACGCGTGGTCCATGCCCAAGCCTTGACTTTCCCTATAACCGCCCACGATAAACCTACAGGGACCGCTGCGCGCGAGCGCCGAGCGTCCCGGTGCGCGCGCTCCAACGGCGTTTCCAGTCTGACCCTCTTTTCACAAACAACGTGCATTAAAACAAAAAAGCATGCAAGTAAGCAGAAACCTCTGGAAGACAAAAACTGACTAATTTTCGCGGTGGGCAGCCCCCTGGGAGAGGCCCTGGTTAGAAAAGGCCCCCGAGCCCCGCAGCCGGCCCGAGGCGCAGCGGCAGGGACCGGTGTGCTCCTCCCCCCAGTCAAAGCAAGGGCAGCCGCAGCGCGTTCGCACAGCGTTGTTAAAATTGGTAACGGCTTAAAAGTTGGGACTTGGCACACACGTCCTTCTCGGCGAAGGCAGGACTTGGAAGACAAGGAACCGAACAAACTCCTGCCTGTTTCTCGCTGTGCCGTCCAAACTGTGATTAAGCAGAGAGGAATGCGATTCAGGGAAGGCATGAATGGAGCGGCGCTCTGCAGAAACTGGCCCGCGTTGGGCTGTTACCTCTTCGCGGGCCGGCGGGAGCATCGGAAAAACCACGCTTCTCCCTGCCTGCTTTCCCAACTGCTATTTTGGAAAACGTCTCTGGTTACTCCACTCCAGGCTTGCAAACGTCCAAGTGCTCTCTGCCTTCTCAGTTTGTGTTTGACCGCACTCGCTGCCTCGCGCCCGCGCGCTCTCCATACGGGGCGGAATGACTGGGTCCTCTGGACCAACGGCAGCAGCCCGCCAAGCGCCCAGCCGAGCGTCGGGAGAGGCTCTCGCAGCTCTTCACGGCCCCTCTCCAGCACAGCGGGTTTACACCGAGCCGCCGGACCCAACCACGCCATCCTGTGTTTATTATTACTCCAGACTTCCGCAGCGTTCAGCCTCCGCCGCCCGCCAGCCGCAGCACTGGACAGAGCAACGCGCTCTCCTCTGCCGCTGAGCGTGCCTCGCAATCCTCTTAGTGCTGCCCGCCGCGCGCAGCGCAGATGGCGAAAGGCGGCAGGGGAGGGCTGCCTGACCCCGGCGAAACTCGCTAACGCTCTGCTGGGCGGCGAGAGGGATGTTCTCGTTCTTCAGAGTGGAACCAGGCCCTGCGCAGACATCGGCAGTCTCCATTTCGGCGCATGCATCCCATCGCTCCAGCAAGTGCCACGCTTTATCCAGGGATCTGGCTCTTGCCTGACACCCAACCACTGCAGGACAGCGTGATCCACCAGAGCAAACAGACTTCCAAGAAAGTAATCCTGATGCGTCTCCATGGATATTCCCTGCCAAGCCTTCCTCCTTGTTTCCACGTGCAAGGCCACCCAGCCCAACCGCCCTGCCAGGAGCAGGGACATCTCCAACCAGATCAGGTTGCTCAGAGCCCCGGCCAACCTGGCCTGGAATGTTTCCAGGGATGGGACATCCACCGCCTCTCTGGGCACCCTGGGACAGGGTTCCACGTCCCTCAGTGTGAAAAATGTCTTCCTTATGTCCAGTCTGAATCTGCCTCCCTCTGTTTTAAAGCCATCACCCCTCATCCTGTCCCACCAGGCCCTGCCGAAGAGTCTCTCCCCACCTTCCCTGCAGCCCCCTTTGGGCACTGGGAGCCGCTCTCAGCTCTCCCCGGAGCCTCCTCTTCTCCAGGCTCAGCAGCCCCAGCTCTCTCAGCCTGGCCTCACAGCAGAGCTGCTCCAGCCCTCTCAGCATCTGCGTGGCCTCCTCTGGACCCTCTCCAGCAGCTCCACGTCCTTCTGCTGCTGGGGGCTCCAGAGCTGGACGCAGCGCTGCAGGGGGGTCTCACCAGAGCGGAGCAGAGGGGCAGAATCCCCTCCCTCGCCCTGCTGCCCACGCTGCTGGGGGTGCAGCCCAGGATGCGATTGGCTTTCTGCGCTGCAAGGGCACACATTGCCGGCTCATGCTGAGCTTCTCCTCCACCATCACTCCCAAGTCCTTCTCCTCAGGGCTGCTCCCCATCCATTCTCTGCCCAGCCTGGATTTGTGCCTGGGGTTGCCCTGACCCACGTGCAGGACCCTGCCCCTGGCCTGCTGAACTCCATGAGGTTCTCACGGAGCCACCTCCCCAGCCTGTCAAGGTTATCAGTGAGTTAAACCATACCGGGGTGGTTCTGGCACTGGAAGAAGATCACTTACAGTCCCTGAATGTCAGAACCTCCCTGGCGCAGTTGTGACACGGTTCAACCAGCACATTCCCCGGCAGCTCCCAGGCACGCCATTCCCAACGCTGCCTGCAGCCACCGGCTCTGGGAGGCTCAGGAAATCTGCCAGCGCGGAGGCAGGCATCCTCACGGCAGCGGCTGTCAGTGTCAGAGAACCTGTCCGTGTGCTTTCACCGGCACAGAGCCTGCACGCTACGGTACTTGTCAGCGTAACCAGAGACGGCATCAGGCTGCCGGCGGGGTGGGCAACCAGATTTGGGTTTTTCCTTGAACTGATCCCAAAGAGGATTGCTGCTGGGCCTGTCCACTCCTGCCCTTGGGAAGGTGGCCTTCCACTTATTTCAGGAAAGTCCTTCAGTTATGAGTACAAACGAGTGTCATTGAAGCGAGTTGGGTCCTATCGGCTCTACAGCTGACAGACATAATCCATCAGCGCTGAGTTTGCTAATCGTCCCCAGAGACCAGAGGCGTACCCCGCAGACGGACGAGGCCGCGCAGTGGGAGCAGGCAGCTGACTCGCGGCGTTGAGGCGTTAGGAGGGATTCTTCCTGTTTTTGTTAAAATGCGTCAGTACACGATGGTGGGAGTCACCCACACGTCCATCAGTGATCCACTCGGGAGCGGTGAGGGGACCTTTGGCTGGACGCAGATCTGAACAGCAGTCTCGGATTCAGATGTCAACACGATGAGACTTCTTCAGCCGCACAGGGCTCCTCAGGGTTGGGAATTCCCCGCTCGCAGGGATGCAAGGATCGTCCCAGCTCGCTGCCTGGGCCCAGCTTCGCTGTAGCCGTTGGTTAAGAAGCTTCCCCTCAGGGAAGGTGTGCGCACCCCTGCCCTCGCACTTCTCAGGCTGACTCAAAGGGATCATCCATATGCTCTGAACCTGAATGACGGCAGGAAACTGGGAACTCCCGACTCCCTCTCCACGGGGCTAAGGAGCAACCCTCCCACGATTTCCATGACTTCATGAGGACTTTTGGGTGAGAGTGTGTCCACTTTTTCTGACTGGTAACACAACCTCGAAACGGATGAGCCCAATCTGCTGTGCCATGCCGTAAGGTTCCCACCATCTTCTGAAAGGAAAAGACTTCCATTCCAGGGCTTAAACGCTCCCACATGAGCTCCTCTGCTGTGAAGCCGTTTCCGTGCCTGTTTGGCATTAGAGAAGTTCTCCTGTGCTGGAGTACGAGCGCTTGATGCTCTTCTGGGTTTGTCGTACGAATTGTACAACACGCCAAAGACATCATACATGTGATGTACATCTTTGTGAGCTCCTCAAATGTTCTTTGGAATATTGAGCAGTACAGCTCTGATGGCTGTTCATTGGACTAAAACCAAAGGGGCTTTAATATTTAGCAGACTATTTAAGTCTCTCACCAGCTGGGACATGAAAATGGTCCTGTTGTAAATTAGGATCTACGCTGGCAAAGATCTTTACTAGCTGGGACACAACAGCCCTAGCAGTAGTAGAGAATAGTTGGTGGCCTCTGAATACCACGTGGCTTGAAAATCCACTGCTGGAATAACGTCCACTGCTGCTCACGGGTGTGACCAGGACTGGCCCCACTGATTCCACAGGGCAGTGCTGCAGGGGGAGAGACAGCACAGAAACTTTGAGCATCTTGATCGGAGATCAGCTCTGAACATAGGCACAGAAGTTAGTGGACTTTCCCGTAAATACCAGGATCAGAAGTAGCGGCTCTCTCCTGGTACAAATCCCTCACAGCTTGCCATGATCTCCTGACCAAGACTGGCCAAGAGACACAACAGCTTCCAGGCCTTCTGAGGACATTTTTGTGACTGGAGTTCGGTCTCTCAGATGCCACCGTGCTCGCCCAGTCTTATGCTGGAGATGAAAGTCAGCTATCACAGAGTTTTCTGTAGGCACTTGGTGGTAACCTCAGCGGCCAAGTAACTTGTTACAAACCTCCCAGGAGCAGCAGAGATCTCTCCTCGGTGCTTACACAGGCCATCACCCCATCTGCAAATACACCAACCAACTGCCCCACCGGGTTAAGAGTTCTGCTGCAGTAGGTGGAAAGCTGGCTCATGACGATGGTCAGGCCATTCAAAACAGTCACACTAACCTGGGCGTCTTCGGCCCCTGGAACACAGCGTGTGCCGTCCCAGTTAAATGCAGAATGAACGAGATGGCATTTTGTTCAGGAAGAGTTTTTTGCTTGCCAAGCACCTTGCTTGAACACAGCCAAGAAAGTTGATCATCTTTAACCCATCTCTGGAAATCTTACTAGAATTATGGAGAAGGCAGAATGCCTTCCGTCTTCCAAGACTGTGGATCCAAGGATGGGGCTGGCTGCGCACACAGTAGACTGGTACCTCTTCCTAGCCACTGTAGGTTTTTATACGCAGGAGGGAAGATGCGACTCTAGAGCTACCAAAACTGGTAGAAGTTCTAAAAGACAGTGGGCTGTTTGATAATACTTTTAAAAAGTTTTTCAGTTGGCTGTTTCTTCAACCCACGCTCTCACACATTCAGCCCTTTGTTCAAGTATTTCTGTTACTGGAGTACATGGATGACCACGAGATCCTGAAGACATCTGGAAGCCAGTGTACGGTCCAATGAGTTCTTCTGGACTCCAAGCTGGAGAAAAGCCATTATCTCCCTTCCAGAACAGTGCAGATACCAACACAACGTGTGATGGGTAGGGTTGTTATCAGCCACAGGAAGTCAGCTGGAGGCCAGTTACCAGCGGTGTGCCTCAAGGTTTGGTACTCGAGCCAGTACTGTTTAACTTCTTCAGTCATGGCCTAGGTGACAGGACAGCACGCACCTCAATGAGTCTGCAGACAACTCAATACTGGGAGGAGTAGCTGGTACTCCAGACGGTTGTGCTGCCGTTCAGAGAGACCTTGAAATGCTGGAGAAATGGCCAGACAGGGACCTCATCAAGTTCAACACAGGGTGCAAAGTCCTGTTCCTGGGAAGGAATAACCCAGGAGCAGGATTTGTTGGGGTCTTGCAGAGGAGTTGAGCGTGGCAGAAAAAGATGTTGGGGTCCTGTAGAAAAGCTGAACATGAGCCAGTAACGTACCCTTCCAGCAAAGAAAGTCAACAGCACCCTGGGCTGTGTGGGCAGCAGGTCGAGGGACGTGATCCTTCCCCTCAACTCGGCACTGGTGAGGCTGCATCTGGAGTGTTGGGTCCAGTCCTGGACAACCCAGTACAAGCATGATTTAGAGCAAGAATGGAGCAAGTCCAAGGAAGAGCCAAAGAAGATGATTAAGAAACCGGTGTATCTGCCGTATGAGGAGAAGCTGAAGGAGCTGGGATTGTTTAGCTTCAAGAAGAGAAGGCTCAGGGGGATCTCACCAACACAGACAAATCCCTAACGGAAGAAAGTAAAGAAACCAGAGCTAGACCCTTCTCAGTGGCATCCAGTGAAGGGACCAGAGGCAATGGAATGGAAATACAGGCACAAATGGAAATACAGGAAATTCCCTTCAAAAATAAAGGAAAAAAACCCCTCTCTTATGGTGGGGCACTGAAGCACTAAGAACCATTGCCCAGAGAGGTTGTGGAGCCCCCATCTTTGGAGACACCCAAAACACGACGGGACAAACTCCTGAGCGGCTTTCTCTAGCTGACTGTGCTTAGAGCATGGAGGCGTGGGCTACACGATCTCCAGAGATGCCTTTCCATCTCAGCTACCTGGTGATTTCTGCGTGTTTCTCAGACAAGTGGCGCAGGGCATTTCCACTTTTTCAGGTTGCACCTTCAGAGTTAAGAGGCGAGCATGTCAAGCTACTTCAGTCCATGCAAATGTAAGAACGTAAAGTTTCAATTCCTACAGCTCTGCAATGTGTCCTTTGGTTGGTCAAAATCTGCCTTCTTGAGCTTCAAATGCTTTCTGGCTCATTCATCACAGGTTCCAACAGAATGGGACCGGACAGAATACTGACATTATTTTAGCAGTCCGTTTTGGCTCTCTTCTCCTCCTCCTAACAGTGTTCCAGGGAACTAAGGCAGGTAAAATTGGGCAAATTCTTCCTCTGATCTCATATTTACCCCTTTTCTTTCTCCACAACCAAGATGAACATCACAGTGCAGGAAGAACAAGCCAAAATAATGCCGCATTTCCACGCAGATGGGTACTCTGAGCAATGCTGCTGTAAGAGAAGGACATACGATACAGCATTCCACTTACACAGTTAGGAGCTGGAGGACAGGGACGGTGGTGTCTTGGTTGTTTTCCTTCCTCCAGGAAATTCCTTGACGATCACTGCTGCATGCTGCCATCTGGTCCCTTCGCTAAGCCAAGGAATTTCTGCAAGGTGCCTCAGCAAACCCCGGGATAAATCCTCACTGGAAGCATTGACTAAAGATGAGCTGGGCTCCCACAGGAGAGGCACACCTACCACCACCTTCTTGTGAAATTGATGGCAGAACTTTAATAAAGGAGCCACCAAAAGCCAGTTTCAGCACAGGAAGCACCGAAGCATTTTCAGCAATAGAAGTTACCCAGAAATACGTATTTCCTTACAAAAAACAAGGCACCAGAATTTCCAGTTCATGTATCAAATATCCCACTTGGCTACGTGATAAACAACATGTAAACCCCCCAACAATGAGAAATACAGGATTAATCTCATTAAAGATTTGTGCGGAAAGAAAACCGCGTTTGAAAATGCCGAACATGCATTCTGCTGGAGAGAAGACGTGAACATCTGGCTGTTTCCGAGAGAAGCAGAAGGGCTCCCTCTGGAGTGGATCCCGACTAACACAGGGCAGGCAGAGAACACGGAAATCGGTAACGACGCAAACGCGTTCTTGTCTCTTGTTAGTTTACTCATCCTGTTTACAACGAGCACGCTGGGACTGACTCAGGAGCTGCACCATGACTGAGGGATGTGGAGCCATGCCCAGAATATTAAGTCATTAATTAGTTTTCATGCATGGACTTGTATGTGGCGAGGAGGCAAATGAAAGGATTCCTGAAGAGACAAGAAAGCTTTCTTAGCATGTAGAACACTCCAAAGAAGCGCCAGCAAAACACAGTAGGAAGCCAGCTGAGAATCCACGTTTTCAGCCCGGGATGATCATGCACAACTCCGTACAAACCTAATGACTGCAGCCACCGGCTATCAACCGAATTTGGGAGGGAGGGGGAACAGCTCTAAGGACACACACAAAACCATGCTCTGCTGCTTTCAGAGGGACAGGGAGAAAGGCCCCGCATCCCCGCGGTTTGTTTGCACACACGCTCATTGACAGAAAATTGTATTTTCATGCAGAAAGGAAAGAGTCGGATCACCTACAAACTGAAGTCAACTTACTGCCTGCTTTTGCTCTTCTTCCTATAAATGTTGGCAAAAGAAAAAGGTGAAGAGAGAAACAGGACAGGTTAATTATCATACGGAAAGGCAACACACACAAACACACACAGACCCAGCGCAGAACAGAACGCGGCAAATCCTAGAAACATCGGCAGGCATGGATGGAAACAAGGGCGCTGGACGGAAAAAAAAAGCAAAGGTGTCACTTGTTCCACTCCCAAAAGGAGACTCTTGTCTAAAAAGGCCGTCAGCGCAGGCCGAGGTCGAATGCTCGGGATGGCTGTCACAGCACGGACACATCCGATGCATCCAGCGCATGTCTTTTGCTTTACGCAGAACCTTTACTGGCCCCTCTTCCCACCCCGCACTCAGAAACGCCTCTCTAGCTGTCCTCTGAAATATCAGACCACCGTCCTCCGAAGGCTGGAAATTCCGCCTGGAGCGCGCTCCCGCTGCGCGGCATTGGGCTCCCTGCGTGCACAAATCTGCCGGCGCACAGACCCAAACGGGCACAGCCCGAGAGACAAACCAGCACCCATCACCGCCGGGCCCGCAGGGACCTCTGCATCTGCAGACTCAAAAGGGCAAATTAACGAGCGGCCGGCAGCCAGGCCTGGGACAGGAGGGGAGAAACCGGGAGGCAGGAGCACCGACGATGCGGTGTAAGGAAAAAGGTGCAGAAAAAACAATTCCTTTGCTGCAATGTTTGTCCGTATGGATCATTTCTAATTTGAAAGACCAAAAAAGGTGAAATACGGAAGAATTTATCCTCTTTTGAAGCAGGGAAACGTACGCTGTGTCGCTGTTGGGCTAGCACGGTCACATCCTGCCTTCAACTATACGAGAATTCCTGGGAATCAGGAAAACATCACATGGCTGAGGGTTTCTTTTATAATTCCAAGATTTTCAAAGATGTTGTCCTCACAAATACAACCACCACTTGGAGTGCCAGGGGGGGCTCCGTCTGCGGGCTCGGCTGCGTGGAGGAGCAGGGCCGTCGCGCGGGCAGCACCTCCGTGCCTCCGGCAGACAGGCCGGCAGCACGCTGTGGTGACTCTCACACGCGGGAACAGCAACTGCAGCTTTTCCAGGGTAACGGAGCGCGTTCCCCATGGAATGCCAGTGCAGAGGGCAGCAGGGCCACTGGGAAGCACGTCTCCCCAGAAATCCAGGTGATGGAACTAAAACTCACGGAATAAGAGCTCCTTCTGGCCTTGAAATCCATGGACCCAGTCACCCACCTTCCCTCATTTATGTCCCGCCTGAGCAGGGTTAACCGGAGCCTGTCCCTTAATTCGGAGCAGCTTCTCCCTGACACTGCAACAGATGTTCTCCTGGCTGCACTGAGGGCGCTGGGAGATCTCTGGGAGCAACCGCAGAGAATCCCACATTTCTGAGCAGATACTTTTGTTTTTTTCTCCCAGGACCCGGTTTTCTCTCAGGTGTGTATTTCGGCGCTGCCCTCCCCGCACTCCCACACGTTTCCAGTTGTTCCTCCCACCAGCGCTGGGACCCACAGGACCAGACGGTGAGCCAGGCCAGGGAAAAGATCTTAAATGATCTCCACTCTAGGAAAAAAGTTGTCAGTTTGAAAAATGAGGCTTTAGCATTAACTACAGATGTGAAAAAAAAAAAAATCTCAAGAGGCGTGGAGCTTTGCTAGAAGGCCTGCGCGGTGATGAGATAAATCATCAAATCGGCTGGTGAGGAAATTACCGCGGGGGAAATGGAAACAGTGAAATGGGATACGTCTGCCGAATATCCGTGCAGCTGGAAGCAAAAGCCCTGCAAGAAGGCAGAGAGCCATCGCTGCGCGCTACGTATGAGAGGAGTGCCAGCTCATGGCAGTAGGTGCTTTATGGAAGACTCCAGGAGAAAGGGAAAGCTAAGCCAACGGCCTAGCAAGAAGATAAAAATTATTGGAAGAAAGTCGTCGACGACAGTACTGACAGGTGGTGGCCACCGATCTGCCCAGACGGACAGGTTGCCTCTCGCGCGCAAGGGCTGGATCTGCTTAACCAAGGGCTGGCTGGAGGAGCCAGCAGGACGTGAGGCTGGCAGCCAGGGGCAGCCCCGCGGCCACCGCAGCAGCCCTGCGGACTGGGAGGCTGCAGTATCGAACGCAATTGTGCAAGGACCTGCTCTCTCGCATGATCTGCACGTGCCTATGCTGCTAAAATCTCTCGTCACCCTGACCGGGGTGGGCACCCGATGGCCTCTGTGTGGTGGTTGGAGATGGTTTGGGAAGGCACTGGCAGCTCCGATGCAAAGGCCCATCCAAGGAATGCTGTCTGGCAGTAACGAGCTCACCCGGACAGAAGCAGCCAGCGTCTCACAAGCGCATGGGACGACCCAGCCACCAGTGACGGCACTTAGCGAAAAGCTGAACGACCAGAACTTCTCCTTCGGGGAAAAGCACTCACAAATCCCTGCAACTGCAGCATCAACACACGTTGGCAATACGACGTGGAAGGACGCTTGATGCAAAAACCAACCTCCACTCTAAATCGCCACGGCGTGGGTAGGTGGCTGTGCGGGCTAACGAACACCAGAGCAGGACGCTAATCGCGGGGTTTTGATTACCGCTGCACCAGCAACCAAAATACCCGAGGGCCTTTCTCCGCTCGGAGGCCAACCATCGCAGCACGGCTCGCCACGGGAAAGGCGGACGAACCTCCAGAGAACAACTGCGTCCTTCCAAATGTAGACTTCCCTCTCTCCCTTGTCCCCAGAGGGGGCTGAGGCACGAAACTGTCAGACAACCAGAGTTAGGGAACTGAATCCAGCCCTAAAGGGTGAAGTGAAGGCAGCATTAGAAGTGTAAAAAATACTGCATGAGGAAATGGAAAAAACCCTAAAAGCCTAACAGCTGATGTAAATTATAAATGAAAATTTCTGAAGTGCACCGAATGACGAGAGAAGCTAAAACCTTGTGGGGAAAATGCGTGTCTGGCAGGGGGAAAACCACCCAAAAGGAGACTTGGAAGCAAACACAAACACCAGAAACAAAAGGAAGGCTCGAGGTGGTGCGTGCTGCTTCTCGATGGCCGTGGCACCACTCCAACGCGGGAAGAGAAATGGGTATTTCTGCTCTGTGTGTGACTGACAGCGCCCTCCCCGAGCAGCTGCTGCCAGCAAACAGGGAGGTGCTCTCCACTAGCAATGGGAAAAGGTGTCAAAAAGGACCCACTAGAGACAGCATTTCTAGATCTGTAGGCCCGGGCAGGCTGCAGCTAGGATTCTTAAATAATTACAGGAGGAGTCGCGTGGTCCGGCCAAGGTAACAGATCTTGGAATACCCAGGCCTGGAACGTGCTGGTATCCAAAAAGGGAGGTTAAGACAAATGAGCATAAACATCTTACCCTGTCATTAATGCACTCAAAGTGACCGGAACGCTGACAGAAGACTCGGCTAACAAGCAAAACACGGAGCACTGCAGCCTCGTGGAAAGAGGCCTTGCCAGAGAAACCTCGTTTGTTACTCGAACGCATTGCACGTTTGGCTCCCGAAGGAGCCGCACAGTCGTGACGCGTGTTCATATCTGCAGTCCCTTTAGAGGCCAGACCCGTAACACGCCGTCGTTAACCAGTCAGCACCGCACACAACGAACACAGCACCTTGCACGGGGTCGGCTCTGGGTAACCGACGGCTTCAGAGAGCAGGCACCGGTGAGAAAGGCACAAAGGAAACCAGTGATGGAGGGTGAGGAAACTCCTCCTGTAACTCTCTGTGCAGTGCTGCTAAGATTCAGAGAAGAATTCAACAGACAGTTTGGTTTTTCCCAATTTAAAAATTATATTAAAAATCTGGAGAAGGCAAAGAAATCACCATAAAAATACTGCGGCACACTATTGTGAGAAGCTCAGAAAGGCTCTACGTGCCTGACTGATCTAACAAAGAAGATTGAGAGGTGCCGTCACAGAGATGAGTAAGCATCTGCGTAGGAAAAACCCGGGATGCTAAAGTACTCCTTGATTTAACGGAGGAGAACCGCGCGCACCAAAGCCAACGGGCGCAAACTGAAGCTAAACACATTAACGCTGAAAATGAGCGCACATCTTGAGTGTGCAAGCAGATTTGCACTGCCAGTGAATGCTCCATTTTTGACTTCCTCAGCTCAAGAACAGATGTCTTTCTGGAAGATGCTTTAATCAAAGAGCAGGTCCATAGAAAGCCAGGAAGGGGGAACGCAAAGAGCCATGCTGTGGAACAAGTAGAACCAAATAATTACAAGAGTCGCAGGCTCATAGGATAATTGAGGTTGCAAGGGGGCTGGGGGTCTCACGTCCAGCCTCCCGCTCAGATCAGGGTCAAGTTAACCTCAGAGCAGGTTGAGCCCCCTCCAGTAGGGCCCTGACAAACCTCCAGGGATGGAGACAGCACGACCCCTCCGGGGCCCCGCTCCACCGCTCGAGCATCCTCGTGGGGAAGAAGCTTCTCCTTACATCCAGTCCCATTTGCCCTTACAGATTTAAAGCAATTTTAGGAACCGGGGGAGTTAATTAACCAGGTTTATAAATGAAGAGGCTAATAAGAGTCATCTTCTAAACTAATCTTCTGTATAACACAGCCTAGGAGGCGTCATCAAAGCCTCTGTCAAGCTCATAATTGCACTGCGTGATTCAACGTGGCGAAGGGGCCCCAAAACCATCCGTTTATCCCACACGAGTCAGTTACAGCTCCCTTCCCTCTGCCGCAACCCTCCTCCCTCATCTGCCTCCCCAGCCGCAGCACCTGCCGCTCCTGTCGCGCTCTCTTCCCTCCCCAACACCGCGCAGCATGCTCCACGCTCTCCTCAGCGCTGCGGCACCGACGCCGATGCCCTGCGCTGCTCCGCACAACGCCGCGCTCACGTGTCCCGGCTGGGCCGAGAGGGAGCACGCGCGTTCCACGGGTTCGGAGCAGCGCATCCGAGAAAGACAATCCTCTGGCCTTGGAGGCTTTTGAGGTGGGACAGAGGAAAGTCAAGCCAGCCAGCGGAACAGCTGCTCACCCCAACGAGGTGACAGCATCGTGATGGGGAGAGTGCATTTGCGAAGGCTTGCGAGTGCTTTGAAAATAACAGGGTCTGCAGAAAACCTCACATCAGAGCTCGTCACCGTGTTAAGGCAGCTACCCAAACTGATTTGTCATGAAGGGGCTCCTCAAACGTGTGCAAGAAACAAGCTCAGACTGTGGTCACCTGAACCACAAGGAATCAAACTGCTCCCGTGCAACAACTTGTTATACTCTCCTAAACGTGTAATTCCGATTTGGACGCCCATTTTCAGAGGTACCACACTTCAGCTTACACAGGTTCAGGGTCTGAAGAAATCAAGGTCAGTTTAGCAAGTGATTGTCTTCGGTATTTTTAGAAGACAGACATTAAAAGGCCGAACAGGAAAAAGTGACAGTGTGCAGAACCACCAACTTAAAAAAAAAATACGACTCCCCAAATGTTAATGCTAACTATGTGCTCATCCGCACCGGGAAACGAAACAGAGCGGGCTGCTCTGAGGAGTCGGTGGTCACAGCCTCCGTACACACGCTCCTGTTCCAGAAGGCAAGCCTCATCTGAAGAGCGACAGACGATGTGAATCCGTTATCACTTCCAAGTGCAGAGAAGCTCTTGTTTTTCGGGAGCTGCGGAGATGTGCCTGTAGCTACTCTATGAACCCCTGCCTGCTCCTGTCAGCGTCGCTGCTGCGATCTCCCCACGTCCTCCACTGCCTGTAGCATCTTTGCTGCATCTTCGCTTAGATCAAAAAATCTTTCTGTAAGGACAAGGTTTTGCCATTCGCTTTACAGAGAGGCTCTTGTCCAATTTAAAGAATGGAAAGAATAAACTCCTAACAATATTTCAGGCCACAGCCACCGACTACGGGCTCAGCTCTAGCAGGACGCTACAAAAACAGCGATGGACTCTCAGCAGAAATCCCAACAGCAACAGATCAGAGCCAACACCATCACACTCCAAAGCAAAATTCCCTGGACAGCGCCGGGTCAGGGTGACACCACCCGGGGAATCAGCTCCGTGCCGCTGCGGAGTCGCGCTCTGTGTCGCAGAAACTACAGCTCCCAGTTTATGTTCCAGTTAAAGCTGGAAGAACTGAATCGGGTGCCTGGAACAGTGTGCAGCTGCTGACCAAATCTAAGACTTGGTTAAAGCCTTCCAAATCTTCGGGGTTCTGGACACTTTAACCAAAGCAGCGGCACACGGACCTGGAAACCCGCTAACCACCGGCACCGACACGCGGAGCCAGCACAGGGATGACTTCCTTGCAAATCCCTTCTACTCCGCATGAAGGATTTACAATGGAACGACAGCAAAGCAGGAATCTCCGAGCAGCAACAGTGAGTTCCCGGCCGGGGAAGGGAAGGGTGGCAGTTCTGACAGGGACGGCTTACTTTGAGCAGCTTCATCAGCCCCTCGAGCTGCACCATCAGTTCTCTCCTGCTTTCCTGAAGTGCAGACATCCTCTGTTCCAGTTCATCCTTCCTCTGTCTGTCCAGGTTACATGAAACAAAGAGTCAGAAAACAAACTTTGGGTATTTCAAAACCACTTCAGGAAATTCTCTCATATAACTCTGTCTTTGGTTTCCATCACCCCTCCCTGCTTCCAATTTACAAAAACCCAGCGAAGCACTGCACAACGACCACGAACCCCAAATAAACCGAGCGGGCTCAAGTTCACTTAAAACCCCAAGATCGACACTCAGCACCTCGGTAGCAGAAAGCCCTTTTCAAGAGCCCTGTGTTTTGGAAAAAAAAAAAGCCCACTTCTTTCTTCCCCTGTAAGAACTTTCTTAACGTCAGACCCGGGCGTCCTGCAGAGCTTTCAGACCAGCAAGAACGAATTACGGGAGCAAAGACAGAGAGAAAAAACCAGAGAAAAGGCTGCAGGTGTTTGGAGAGGAAGAGCTACCACCTGTCTGGAGGGGGCTGCGCAGAGCTGTTCCAGGCCCCAGCGCGACGTGCAGTCTTTGCACATCTGCTGCACCAGAACCCAGGTAACAAGCAGAGGAGATAACAGGTGACCTTCCCTTTCCTTGGCACCCGACAATCACTGTATTGCTACAGACGACTATCTGTGAGATATTTAAGGAAACATGACTGTTTGGTTTTATTTTATATTTAAAAAAATATAAAGGCGTGACTAATATAAGGGGACATTCAAAGACGCACTGGCAATACATCAGGAGCTCAGTATCTGACAAGATTTAAGAGATGCTGGGCCCCACAAATCCCAGTCTCAGGTAATGACAAATAACTAAGAAAAAAACAGATTAGAAAGGCTTATGTATTCATCTGCCGTTATTTGTGTGGCCATCATAATGTCTTAATCCAAAATTAAGTGCACCACATATTACAGACGGAATTTTTAAATGGCTTAGATCAGATCTCTGTTCTCACAAGATACGCTAGGAATAAATCATCCTGCGCATTTTAATAACCAACCAGTTCTGGAAACACCAACTGGAAATAAGAATCTGGAAAAGAACAGGCATTTCACTTAAAATGGAATAAATCTGAATAAATGGGACAACTTCACCGACTGAATAGATCTGTCGAGCACGGCTGGCTCTCGCGGTGGCGGCTGAAAACGGCCCAGCGTAAGCACAGACCCCAGCCAGGACAGCGCGGAGACTACCGAACGGAATTAACCCGGTGCCACACCGGGTCTGAAAATGGGAGCAGACAACAAAGCACTGACTACTCTGGGTACTTCTTCCAACAGCTCTCTGTATTTTGAAGTATGCAGTTATTAAATGTTGAAACATCACAAAAGTAAGGCACCAGAGAGATGAATACACCTCCCTGGGCACCCAGGAGGCGTTAAAACCCCACCACAGACGTAGCTTTACCCATCCATACGGTCCTTTCTCTCTCCCTAGGTCATCCCAAAGTCCGTGGCTTTTATTCTATTGTTACTTGACACAAAATTCTGGTTAACAGCTACGAATAATGTACAGCCCAGCACACTAAGGAAGTACAGCTCTGCAAACGCAGTTGCTAATGAAGAATCATCAACGTGCCCGTCTGATTTTGGCTGACGTTACTCAATTTCTTTTTCAACGACCTTCAGTGAAGAAAGCAGCTGTTTGTCAATGACAAAAGGTGTTAGATGTTTAAAAAAAAAGGCAGGAGAGCCTCTAGAGACAGACAGAGACGCAGCCTGAGGCACCGCTCTGGGGCGAAGTGTCCTTGGCACTGTGCGGGAAGGAGCAGGATGTGGACCAGCGGGCAGGAGCGGCCAAGCGTGCCCACGCGGGTTTGCAGACCTGGGACCGGTTCATTTTCCGTGGGTGACCCTTCTCACACCTTCCCAGCCTGAACTCTGCGCCGCAGCTGAGATCATCCGGTCACAGGTGCCTGCGCAGAGCTACGGGCAAGGCCATGGCTCGCCGCTCGCAGGCAGGGGGACGTCTCCTTGTCAGCTGTGACTGAGAGGCGCTTCCAGGCCACAGGCAACTGCTGTGACCTTCCAGTGTGATGCTACGCAGCCATGAAAATTAACGTACACTCTGAATTTACAGCACCAACGAGACTACGGAGGAGACGCTGCAGGCAGGCCTGCCGCCCCGACGCAGGAGAGCCGCAGGGGATGAGGAGCTCGGCAGCCAGCTAATGGGATAGCTGGAGACCCCGCAAACCCGCTTCACGGGGAAACCGGAGATGTTCGAGCCATTTAGGCAAGATGAAGACAAGAGGGGAGGGAAGCAAACCCTCTAAACACTCTCACACAGAGAGTGATTTTGAAAAAGACCCCTTTAGCCGGGTAGAGAAACGCACGGAAAGGCGAGGTTTGGGAAGCGGCACTCGGCCGAGGAAGGTCTGAAACAGCACCACGTTCTCAGCCCGCTGAGCGCGGATGGGGACAGAAGTGAACTGGCGAGGGCAGGAAGAGCGTTGGGGGACGCGGTGCCCTCTCCGTCTCTGAAACGAAAGCCTGAACATCTGCCAGGGCTGCTGCGGCCCGGTCCAAAGGGGCTCTGCAGGGAGAAACCTCCCAGCCTGTGCTACCCGGGAGGCCGGATTGCACAGTCACGATGACCTGACAGGCTTTACACGCTCAATTCAACCTTTTTTTCTTTCATAACTCTTCTATTTGAAGGCCAGAAATGGCCTTTAATTTCTCCTGGTTAGCTCTGTTTTGTTCCAAATAACCTGTATTTTTGGAAAAACATCTCCAGGAAAGACTTCCAGGGACTGAAAACTCTACCACTGCTCTTGAGATTACTGCCTCGCTCTAAAAAGCACGCGCTTCATTTGTGGTCTGAATGTAGCTGGTTTCCAGCTTCAGCTCTTGGTTCTTACATCCTTTTCTGCTGAGTCGAAGAGCACATCAAGTCGCCCCGCAGTCTCCTTTTCCTCCACCTCTTGCACAACATCTGTGGCTATCTTCTGTCTCCTCCCCAGTTTTTTAATAATTTAAAAAAAAATGTAAAGCATAAAGCTAGAGAATCTATATGAAAGATCACAGCGAGACACCAAAATGTGCTATCATGTAGCAAATTCTGTATGAAAAAGCAATGGAAGAAGTTGCAAGCCTTGGATTTTGCAAGATGGGGCTGGCTGACACCTTGCAGGCGCTGCCCGCAGTCGCACTGCGCGTTACGGAAACCCTCAAACATCCCCGGGCAGCACCAGCACCGCGCCACAGGAAAGGTTTACCCACTGAACGCAGCACAGCGCCGTCTGCAAAGAGCTGCTGCTGCCAAGGGCTTAAATTTTGGAACCTACTTGAGATTACAGGTGGCATTTTTGGAGGCTGAGCTCTGAATTAGCTCGTAATAGGAGGAGAAATAAAACAGAGCCAGAGAACGCCCTTGCGACTGCCCAAACTACAAACACTTGATTCTATAAATACGGACAGCTTTCCCTGTCACTTCAAAATGGGAACGTAATCAAAGAGGCTTTGAAGACTGTTCTCCAGCCTTGGATGTACGTCTGTAGGTAGGACCTTCTGGCGTTTCACTGCCTAATCAAAAAACTGGCATCTATCTTAGCTCCACTCCTTCGGACAATAAATGACAGGCAGTTAACGCCACTTCTGCGAGTTTTCCCTATCAGTTTCTTCTTTACCATTTTCTGAACTATACAAAGAGAATTCTTTTTAAGATTCGTTTTTATGTACTTCTAAATCCACGTTAAAAAAGGCAAATTGCCGTTTAAAATAATACTTTAGGGCCACTGAAGACACGCTGATACCACCCTTTCCCGAACAACAGCCCACGCTACGGAGCAGACCCCGCGGGCTGCCCGGCCCCGGTACCGAACGCACGCCAGCTATAGATATTCATTTACCGCAGAAGCCGCAGTTCAGCCAGTAGAGTTGGGTTCTGCTGGGCCTTCTCGGGGGTGGGCTGAGAAGCTTGTTCATGTTCCAGCCGGAGACGCTGAATTTCTTGGAGTATCTCTCTACAGAAACGACGGGGAAGATTAAAGGAGAAAGAGGTCAGCCTCTGCACCGCTCTTAAATCCCGTTACAGCCCTTCAGGCGCTCTCCCTGTCAGTCTCTGGCCCAAGCACAGCGATTCTGCTCATGTGTGGCTGGCACAGACTCAGCGCCAAGGCAGGAAAGTTAGTGCAGCCCTATGAATTGCTGTGACACACAGAAAACTTACTACTTCAGTAACAGGACGCACGAAATCCCTATGTGCCATACGCTGGCAACGGCTCTCCAAAACCTTCACGTGGAACGGGCTCAGAGACCGTTCTAAGGAAAAAACCTCTATTTTCAGCACAATCTGCGCTGCGTGTTCTGTAGGAAGGGCTCCGAAGCGGCACCGCCAGCACCGCGGCCGTGCCAGCTCCGCTTCGCTTCCCGCTCACCCTTCCAAGGGCTCCCGGCAGGCCAGCAGGAATAAGGATAACAGCTCACGGTAACAGAGGCAGACTCTGAGCTCGCGCAAAGGGAAGGCGATCAGCCAGCAGCCCTACTAGGGCCGCTGCGTTCTGCGTAGCCGCAGGTGAGGGAACGCCGCACCCACAGCCAAGGACTCGCTCATTAAAATGGAAATGAAATCCTTCAGAGAGCGAAGATTATAATCTCTAATCCTCCCCCTCCTGCTCCTCTTCAAACCTGCTGAGCTGCTCTCCTCGCAGTTTCTGCCAGCACTGACTGAGATCTCCCTTATCTGTGATCTCCATGAATAATTCCGAGTATCTGCAAGGTCTCTCGGCGGGTATTGGAGCTACCAGCTCACATGCTGCGAGGATCGAGCTGTTCCCCTGCTCTCCAGGAACTGGTTCTCCTCCAAACTAACCTGAAGGAGGTTTTACCGAGTGTGCTGAGGGTGTCCTGGCACACGGCCGCGCAGGCAGCAAGCTCGCGCACGCCAGCCGGTGCAGCCGGAGCGCAGGGAGACGAGCACGGCTGCGGGGCCAGCGCATCACGGGGCGCCTGGAGCGGCTCCGCAGGAATCCCACAGGCAGCCTGGGCCGTACAGCACACGGGGCCTGCAACCGCTCAACGGCCTGCTCTTCAGAGCAGCACCCCCAGGTTCACCTCAGCCGGAGAAACACGAACTCAGAATGTGGGTGCTGAAGAAGCAGGTAAGTGCAAACGCAACACGATGATAAAACCAGAGCGATCGCTTCTTAATCGACCCTCTAGGGCAAGAAGAATCGTAGAACCGCAGAGGGGTTTGGGTGGGGAGGGAGCGTTCAAGGCCACCCAGTCCAACCCCCTGCCAGGAGCAGGGACATCTCCAACCGGATCAGGTTGCTCAGAGCCCCGGCCAACCTGGCCTGGGATGTTTCCAGGGACGGGGCACCCACCGCCTCTCTGGGCACCCTGGGACAGTGCTCCACCACCCTCAGTGTGAAAAATTTCTTCCTACTATCTGATCTGAATCTACTTGCCTCTATTTTGAAACCATTCCCCCTCGTCCTGTCCCAGCAGGCCCTGCTGAAGAGTCTCTCCCCACCTTCCCTGCAGCCCCCTTTGGGCACTGGGAGCCGCTCTCAGCTCTCCCCGGAGCCTCCTCTTCTCCAGGCTGAACAGCCCCAGCTCTCTCAGCCTGGCCTCACAGCAGAGCTGCTCCAGCCCTCTCAGCATCTGCGTGGCCTCCTCTGGGCCCTCTCCAGCAGCTCCACGTCCTTCTGCTGCTGGGGGCTCCAGAGCTGGACGCAGCGCTGCAGGGGGGTCTCACCGGAGCGGAGCAGAGGGGCAGAATCCCCTCCCTCGCCCGCTGCCCACGCTGCTGGGGGTGCAGCCCGGTTTCTGGGTTGTGAGCGCACATCGCCGGCTCGTGTCCAGAAGAAGGAAACCATCTCCTCCAGCCCATCTTCTGCTTCCTCCAGGACTCCCAGTTTCTCCAGACTTTTTTGTTTTCCACCAAAAAGAAAACCCACTCATTCTTCTCAGGCTGAACTTATCCACCCCAGCCTTCCAACCTGCTTGCTCCACCACATCCCAGCTGAGATATTTTCCTGGTGCCACCTGAACAGCTCGCTGGGTTTGCAGACAGCAATGCAAGATGGCAGCACAGCTCCTGACGCTCAGCACCCGTTTAGAAGATCGGGGAAGAAGATCAGCCTGCTCCCTGGGGAAGAAAGGCACTGCAGCTGCACCCGCGCTCAGCTAATTGGTTAATGAGGCAGCTACGCCTCTCAACAAAAGACGCAGGAAAAGAAGCTGTTAATACAACACGGAAGGTTAAAACCAACAAAGCACGAGGACTGAAAGCTTTCTCCCCGCAGGTGTTGTTCCCAAAACAGCGCTGATCAAAGCGGGCGTGTTACCTGTTCTTGTTCTCCAGCTCTGCGATCAGCTGTCTCTGCTGTTTATTGGCGTCGAAGCTGAAGCCCAGGTCTGTCGGCGGGCGCGGCTGGGGGGTGAGGAACAGAGGAAAGTTAGACAAAGCAGTCGTTGCCTGTTACCGCACGGGACGCGGTTTGGACGCAGCCCCGCGTTTCCCGAACGCCGTGGTACGACACTGACGGCCCAGGCTGCAAACCTACGGGATCAGCTGTGCTGAGTGGGGCACAGCGAGAGGCGGCTCTGGCCTCACCTTGGGGTGGGCGGCTGCTGAAAGGGGGACCTGGCTCATCCTCCTCCTGATCCAGCTGGAGAATTTTAGTTGCCTTTTTTTTTTTTTTTTTTAAAAGACCTTCAGAATAAAACACACCAGACCTACCTGCTCCTAAAGCACTGCCAGCTTCCCCGGGAAGAGACGCAGCTACACCTTTGCCACAAAGCCTTTTAGCGAAACACTGACCTTCCCAAACGTCAGCTAGGGAAGAAATGCTAGAGCAACTCACAGCCAGCGTCCCGGTACCCACACCGCTGCCGGCACCGCAACACGCTGCTGACAACGGGACTCACTCGTGCTCCCCGTTTTCTGGTGTAACACCCCAGTACTCTGCGGTTTCAGAAACAGTCCGACAGAAACTTCTCTACAGCAAGGCCTTCACTCAGCTTCCGCCGTCAGCTGATGCCAATTCCTGCGCTGTCCGTAGGTCCCATTTCACCCCTTTTTCCAAGTCGGAAAACCTCGGCGGTGATGCTGGGGTTAAATGAGGTCCCTCAGCGCATTCAGCTGTTGTGGTTTGATGTTAAGTAAATGTGAATCAAGGCCCACTGTCCCACGCGGTATCACCTGGGACTCCACACGGCCCACACGCACGGCAGAAGGCCGGTGCTGAGCCGCTTGGTACGTTGAAGGCCAGAAAACGCCGTCCATGGAAACGAACAGGATTACACCCAGATATTAAATTCAAGCGTGGTCACTGCCTCTGGAAAATCTAATTCTTCTCAAATTCTTCTCACCCCCTCAAAAGCATCAGTTGAAGGGAGATCGATGAAAAAATGCATTTTCCCAATGAGTCCTGACCTTCGTGATCCTTGTGTTTGGCACACTTCTCACCAGCAGCCATCACCACTACTGAGAAAAGGACCGGGCAATTAAACAAGAACCTGTAGCTTCTGGGAGAACCTGCTGGCAGCTGGATGGTGAAGCCACCAGTTACATGGACCAAGAAGAGAGAGAAAGAGTAATTACAGGGCCTTGTACTGGCCCAGTGCATTTTCCCAGTGGAATCCCAAGATGCTGCTTAGGAGGTCTAGTACAACTCAGAACTGTCCTTCTGGCCATCAGACACAAGAAGCTGTCCACTGGGAGTGGGTAGACATCTTTTCTCATGGACAAGTCTCCCTGGCTAAGAAATGCCCGAGGAATGAGATGGTAGGGTCTGCTTCGGACACCAGGTCTGGAGGAGCACAGACCGGACAGGATGATGGCTCCAGGGGAGACTCTGAGGGGCTGTCGTTGCAGAACAGTCCAAGAGTGGGCAAAGGGAGCCTGGCAAAGTCCCCTCGCCGCTGGTGCCAGGAGGATGAGCGCAGCTACCAAAGCACCACACAGCTGGCAGATCTCCAGGGCTTTGTCAAGAGCTCTGACCTTCGGTGCTCTACTTCTGCCTTTTTGTTTTCATCTGATCTCAAGATTGCACGGATTTTTACCACAGCGTTTTCAGAAGGACCTCAGATTGGTGTGCTGGTTTGAGAAGAGACTTTCACAACCATCTGAAACTATTTGGGTAGAAAAACAGAAGTTGGAGGGAAGAGCTTGGCGTCCACCAGTGCTCCAGGGGACAGGTTGGAGAGTGACAATCCTGGCAATCCTCAGAAGAGGGGCTAAGGACTAGTCTACGTGGAGTCGTAAAGAACAAACCCTGCCAAAGCAAACGCTTCCCTTCCACAGTAACAAACCAAATCCTGCGTACGGGAGAGAAACTGCTAACGCCACACACTTCCACCTCAGCAGCGCTTTCGAGATCCTCTTCTGGGGCTTACAGCCTTTCTCTTGGATTTACTGCCATTCAGTATTTCCTCAATGTAACGGACAACGGAATAAAGTTACATCTGCAAGCACGCAGCGGCCGGCTCCTACTGCTTTACAGGACAAGATAAACCAGAAAACACAAAATACAGTAAAATATGAAATTATTTGATAAATTGGAGAAATAGTTTGATAGGTGGTGTTCTGTTAAGACAAGTGCAAACTCTCATATTTACTTCTGACACGCCAACTGCACAAACGCTCCACGGACGAGGCAGCGGCTCTGCAAAACCAGACTTGCAGGTGAGCCGAGCTCACAAGCCAGGCAGGGGCCGATGGCCTCCGGCTGCCGGGGAGCCCAGGAACGGGCCACTTGCAGCAGGACGCGCACGTACCACAGCGCGTGATCACCCCCGGCCCGTGACTCCGGTGAGCTGCCCTGTCCAGCCGGAGCAGTGAAAGCTAAGGGTCAACTGGAGAAAGAGGGTGGACACGAATGATCAGAGGTCTATACATCATGACCACGAGGAAAGATTGAGAGAACGAGAGGAGACGACATCAGAAACTTCAAATACACAACGCTTGTTGCAAAGAGGAAAGCAATGCACTACTGTCCATATCCCCTGAGACAGGAGAATGAGTACCAGGCTCAAAGCGAGCCAGGAAGAATTACTTAGGATTTAGGGAAAACTTTTAAATGGTAGATTACTTTAAATATTGGAACAGGAGAAGTTCTTCAGCAGGGTCTGTTGGGACAGGACAAGGGGTAATGACTGTAAACTGGAAGAGGTGAGATTTAGACTGGATATAAGGAAGGAATGTTTTACGCTGAGGGCGGTGGAGCACTGTCCCAGGTTGCCCAGAGAGGCGGTGGATGCCCCATCCCTGGAAACATTCCAGGCCAGGTTGGCCGGGGCTCTGAGCAACCTGATGTGGTTGGAGATGTCCCTGCTCCTGGCAGGGGGGTTGGACTGGGTGGCCTTGAATGATCCCTCTCCACCCAAACCCTTCTGTGATTTGATGAATTTCCTCCATTGACTCCATCTGGAGTGTGCTCCATCCTCTGAGCCTCCGCAGACTCCTCCCAGGTCACTGCTCCCGCTCAAAGAACGTAAGGGGAAACCTTCCTCCAACTGACAAGCAAAGCTAGGAAGCTTTCTTCTCACTATCCAGATCTAGTCTGGAAACACGGCATCTTCTGCTTCCCTGGCTGAAGCTTTTCCTGAGGATTGTTTCATGCAGCATGCCAAATCGGAATGTCTCAGAACATGTTACACAATGATAATAATCCTGTCTTTTTTAAAAAAAGTCATATTTCCTCTAAAAGACCCCAGCATGTCCTGTAACTCATATTTCTATGAGTCACAAAGTTCAAACCTAACGAGAGATCTCTATGTCCAGGCTTGTGAAGTAGATACCTGGTTATTTCAATCAATAACTTCCTGTCTCTCCTGTTTTGACTCAAGTAATTTTTCCCTCTGTCCTTCAAAGCCCAAAAAAATCTGACTCCATGGCACCTTTCTGCTCCCACTGCGTCTCAAGCTCTTTGATTAGGGTTTCCCCTATCACTCTTCCTTTTTTACCATTCTTACTGCCAGTCTTCATCCATGTTGCTTGACAAACCTGCAGAGACCGGTGAGAAAACCCACATCATTGCACAGAAACGAACAGAGTCACTGCCCATCACCTTCTCGTAACAAAGAACGAGGATTAACCAAGAACACAGAGTTTTTTTCTTTTTCAGTTCTTTCATTGATGGGAAGAAGTCTTTGTGGTTACTTTGCTTTTCAGTAGCTCAAGCATTGCATTCATTTCAGACTGTTTTTTTTCTCCAACCACCCAGAGCCCGGCAGCTTTATGCAGCACAACTGGGCAGCACTCGTACAACGCCTGACACCGCCTGCAAACCTCGCCGGAGTTCCCAGCACCCAGCGTACTGCGCATCTGTATGCACCGCTTCTCCCAGATGGGAAGAAATTTAAGTAATGAGAATTTCTTATCAGTTGCTTTGCTGACAGGATCAGTAGCCTCGGTCTTTCCTCAGCTGATCGTTGATCAATAATCCCCCAAGGTCCTTTACAACCTAGCCGTGAGACGTAACTATTTTCTCCGAGACAGGCATGGATCCTGCCACAGCCTGTATAAAACCACGGCGTCACAATGGAAGAGTTTACAGTGGACACCTGGATTCGCAAAAAATTGTCGCTACCGTTCTCCAGGCTAGATGATTGCAGGCTGTTCTACGGAGCAGTTTAACGAACCCTAGCTCATCCTTGGCAGCGATCTCAGGATGCCCTTGCTCTTCAGAAAACATCGGATTCCATGGGTGAGAGGAAGCATTACTGGGGGTAAAAGCATTCTGAGGAATGACTGAGAAACTGCTGGACACCGTGCAGGGCCCGTTATTGACCTAAGGGTTTCAAAGTCAGTTCATAAGGGTATCGCGTTACCACTTATGGATGCGAGTATTTCAAACGCACCTTCTAAACAGGACTATGAGGAGATGAATACAGTGTGTGAGGAATCGCTCAACCGTGCAAATACCATCCTGGGCTTCAGGCTGGACACTGGTAGGACAGCCCGTAATCTGCAGGGAACGGACTCCCTGGCACACGGGGAAGGAAATCCAACTGCAGTCGCCGCTCTCATTTCTGCGCAGCACTTTATTAACACCAACGCTTACTGTCATCGCCTTTGGAAGAGTTTCAGGTGTACGGTGTAGGATGGCAAAGGCAAAGGCTACTCTTCTCCTAAGTCCAGGGAGGCAGAACTCATTGGAGCATCTGCATGCTGCTGTTTGCCCCAGTGAGAGGTACCTGTCCTCTCTGCAAAGTTATACATGCGCTGGAAAGAAAAAGAAATAACCCAAACCATCCATCTACTGGTCAGCACTCTTACGCTCGCACTCCATCTCACTGGACAGCTATGAACGACTCGTGCCTGCCCAGACTGCTGGCTGTAATTCCTCCCTTCGCAGAGCCCAGCGTCGGCTCCCCGCCCGCCCGGCCGCGTGGAACGCCAGGGACGCGGCCCTCGGCTCCGCTCTCGCAAAGGCTTCCCACCACGACAGCCAGCAAAGACCTGCCGGGAGTCAATGGAGATGTAAGGCCTCCAAAGCTACTACCAAAAATCCCCCAAGGCCCATTTTTCCATGTGCATGAGAAAACAAAAAGTTTATATTATTTTGTCCTCCGCAGTTTTCCTTCTCGGTAAAGAGCAAACGCCTCAGAGGAGAACCCTCCCAGCTCCTGCGGCACAGAAGCAACGTGCAGATCCTTCCTTGGCCCACTGGATGCAGCTGCCAGTTTTCTGACAACGACGTAGTACGACAACCCCACGACATTACAGAACCCTACAGAAACTCTCTATAGAGTTCATCCGGGGCAAAAGGATTCTGAATAAGGTGGAGCTTGAAAAGAAAACAAGACTTTTTGACACAGCGAATTGTAACGTAGATCTCTTGTTTTACAGCAAAAAGCAGCAAGGCCAGAGCCGAAGCTTTTCGAGCTGAGGACTGACATTTTGAAAGTTAAAGTGTTAGAGAAAGTTTAGAAGCTCAGCAAACTCTCCACCATGGCCAAAGGTGTGATTACCTCTACTCTGATTCTGCGATTCTTCTTCTGCTCTCCTGGTGCCCAGCAGCAATGCCGAAGCCTCAGCAGCTCTGAGATCACCCAAACAGCAAGCCTCATTTTCTCTCAGCAAGAAAACGATAAGATGATAGTCAGAAAATCTACTTCAAATCCTTACTGTCACACAGGAACAGTAAAACCTTCCAGCACCGTAATTTAGCTTTCCTATGAACGGGACGATAAACTCGAGAGCACCATGCTGGAACTAAGTCAGACGGGTATTTGTAACAAGGAGCGTGCAGGCCTCACCTACAGGAGATTCTTTTTTGAGCGACAGCAGAGGATCTAGTGACAGTGTGTCACCAAGCCCCAAAAGGCCAGCCTGGCAAGCCGCTGCACTCCTCCACCGCCCTGATTTGGGAGAGACTGTCAAAGAACAGTAAAGCTTGCGTCTCACGGGCATCAGATTCCAGGTGCCTTGGTGCAAGGACCTCACGGAGTCACGGGAAGTCTCACCCTGTCCATCGCTGTGGTATCACCGTGGTCTTTATGATCAACAGGCAAAGAAGAGGAAAGAAATAACAAAAATGGTTCCTGGAACTGGTGCATCCAGGAGAAGAGGAAATCATCCAAGAACCAAGCTGCAGATTTATCCTGCAACAGTGTGCAATCTGGTTTACTTGTTCATTATTTAAAAAATATTTATTAAATAATGCCTAATGCCTAAAAGAAAAGTTATATGAAGGGAATATTGCAAATATTATTTAGGTTGTAGATACAGTAGCTTTAATGAGATGAGATGATGACAGGCTTTTAGCAGTGCTTAGTGCCACGGGAAGAGCAACCACACAGTTTTCAAAAAAGAGCAACGTGGGCAAGAACCTAATTATCGTAACTCATCCACATAACCCAGCCTAATTACCCACCCATCCATAATTGAGTATTATCTCGCATTTATTAGGTGCTCGTGCTTTTCCTAGCAGCAAGGCTCACAGGTCGGCAGAGCCCTGCCGGGGTGCACGGCCCCCGTGGAGCCCAGCTCCCGCCGCGGTGGTCACCCTCCATCACAGGCCATCGGGACGCCTGGCTCGCAGACCAGGTACTGACCCCTGCTTGCACGGAGCAACCTGCTCAGCTGCACCAGCAGCAACTCAGAAGGATTGGGGGGTGAGCCAACAGCAGAAAATGGGACGAGAAAGAGCCAAGGTAGGGAGGTGGGAGAGGAGATGAAGGAGAAATTGGCCTGGAGAAAGGGAGGTGGTGTGTAGGACACTGACAACAGAGGGCTTGGAGCTGCTATATATATATGGCTATACAAACATATGTGCCTTCTCCCCTAAAATACACGCCACCACCCTGCCTCCTGAAGTCCGCAGTCACCTCACGCGCAGGATTACCTGCGTTCAGGCAACAGGCCAGCGCCGGATGGAGGTGGAAGGCATTCCGTCAGGGCACGCAGGCAGGGGCTGCGGACACAGGAGACCATTTCCAGTCCCTGCCTTTATCAAAGAGATGGTGCCTGATAGGAAACACCAGATTTTTTTTACGTCAGACTGATAATCTGAGCAGATCAGCAGAGGGAGACAAACAGATGAAGTTCTGATCCTGCAAGATGCGATTTAAATGAAGTTTGGCTTGCTTTCCCATAATTTCTTCACTTTATTCATCTAGCGACCTCCTGCTTTTCTCTCTGCTCTCCAGCCGCGGGCCCAGCGGAGCCAGCCAGCGGCTATTTAATGCACAGCGCTCCGCTCTGACCAAACCGGCAGGCCAAGCGTAGCCCTGAGCAACGTAAACTCAATAAAAGGGATTTTGTCTTCTGAAGACCGGCTTGAAGGAAACAAGAGCGGCCAGACAGAGCTCGTTTGAGCGAACTGCCTCGCGGGGCGTCATCGCGCTGGTTGCACGCATTGGCTCGCCGGCACCACGAGCAACTCCCATGTACCGGGAGACAAACGGCGCATTCTCCTTCTTTCTCCTCCCTCCCCATTGGTTTTTCCTCTTTAAGAACAAACAGATTTGGATTTCAAGAATTAACTCCAAGATCTGTCTCAAATTATTTTCTCCCAGTAAGACTTCAAGCAAAGGCATTTCCCCTAAAAATGACTGGTGCATCCAGAAAAAGGAGAAGGTGATGGACTGAGTCAGACCCATTGGCACACGGTGCCACATACCATTTCCAGCAACGACCACGGTCAAGTGCTTCAAGAAAAGCTTAAGAAACTCTGCGTTAGGCCGTCGCAGTACGAACAGCCTGCCTCTGTGATCCTCTTCGTTTCGAGCAGTTAGAGCACGTTATAAAATAAAGTGTACGACATCCGAGAGGCAGAACTGCAGAGGACATCACGAGTTAGTTTTGTTCAGTTCAACCTCTCCCAAGCGTTCCCAGCAGATACTGGTCTATCTTGGTTTTACAAGCTCCACTGACAAATACTCCAGAACCTCTTACGGCGTTTGCTCCCACCCTCCACTTCCATTAAGGTCCCGATTAACAGGAAAACGCGGGTGGGAAGGAACCTCTGGAGGTTTCTCGTCCTCAAAGACAGTTCAAGTTGAAGTTCATGTCAACGGTCAGCTCATCTCCAGCCTGCCAAGGACTCTCAAGTTAAGGCCACACAGTCGCGGTGACTTGCTGGCTCATGACTTACCTGTTTTAAAGTTCCTGTGCACTTATTTTGCACTGATCTGACCACTCCACCTCACCTGCTATAAAGAACACGCTACGTGACGGAGCTTCTGCAGTAAAGACTGGTGCAAACGACTCACTGGGCTGCTTTGCTCCGGTCTGCTCGCTCCTGACCACTCTTTTGTGCATCTTGGCACCACAAAGTCTTACCGATTCCCTACTCAGATTCCTAATTGTGATGGTATTGAAGATCTTTTTGCTACAGACTCCAGCATCCCTCGTGAAGTGCTCTCCAAATCCTTTTCCCATCTCTGAATTTCCTGTTGAAGTTTACCCAGCCACGCTTACAGGCTCTCTTTTCTTCCCGCTCGGGCAAGCTCGAATGCCGCCCTTTCCTCGGGATATCCTCCTCAGCTTTCTTATTGACCCATGGAAAGAGTTTTTTGTATGGTTTTGTCATCTTTTTGAATTTTGACACACAGATTTCCTGAGCTAATAAGGCAGGATTTTTAACAGCCTCCAGGCAGCTTACAGGCTTCCTGCTTCTAGGATTGATCCTTTTAGGGTTTTTTTTCTAATAAATACTTTCATTTTCACGTACCTCCCTTTCTTGAAACCGAGTATCTGCAAACTTCCTGACCACTACCATCACATAATCAGGGCTCAGTATTTTTTTCCTATTACTAAGAATTTGGCATTTCAGCCCCCAAGGATTCTGCACCACCTCTCGTTTTCTGTGACGTCTTTGTGCTGTTGCAGGGTGTATTTCCTTCATGTACGACACCACTCCCCGCTGTACCGTTCCAGGAAAGCTGGCGGCCATAAACTCCATGAGCACCTTTCTCTTACTGGATCTCCGAGATGTTTATTACACTGGGGTTTTCATTTGATGTTCCCCATTTTAATTCCATACAGGAGGAAACAATTGTTCCTTCTTTGGGGGTTTTGAATTTCCCAGCCTCTAATTTACTCCCGTCTCTGTTTTAATGTTATAAGAAGAGTATTAATAAAGAAAAGGCTGTGGCTGACAAATCCCAGCCATCCCACCTCCCACGGACAGCGGATCCTCAGAAGCGAGCCCCGCAGCCACGGCACGCTGTCCCAGAGCTCCGCGGGACGTTCCTCCACCAAGCTGCAATGGCCAACTGGGACACCAGTAATGCAAAGCGCTGGCCAGGGAAGGGGGACCTCCTGTTGGCAGGAGATAATCAGAGCCTGCCAGGAAGCAGAGCACTTTAAGCTCGGGTTCCCTCAGAACATGAAGAATATATCTGTTCCAGTGGATTGGTACTTCTGGAGCGCCAACAGCGCATGCAGTAAGGAACCCTTACATCCCCTGCCGCTAGGCTTGGGCCGCAATGGAGACACCGTTGTTGCTTTCACATCCTCTCTCCACCACGCTTCAGCCCCCGGCAGCGCTTCCTCACCTACCCCACCACGTAACTCGTCTGGGTGAAAAGAAAGCAGTAACTTGTCACAGGTCCTTGAAAAGTCTGGGTGAACTCAAAACCTGCCTTCTTTGCATCCAAATCAGCTGCGTCGATTGTGACCTCTTTCAGAATCAACGCAGTGCACAGAAACAGGCTGAGGGGACTGACAGATGGTTAAACGACCAGGTTCTCCCAGAACCAGTACCGTGACTCTCTAGTTTTCATAACACTTCATTACTACTACCAGAAAAAGTCATGAGTAAGAATTCTTCCACCATCTTAGAGTGAAACTCATTCAGCACTTACCGTCCCCACAGCTTTCATTTTATATGAAGGTTACATAGAAATCCTCTCCTTTTCCATCTCAGCCAGAAAGCTTGCACTGTGCTGCTTTAATATTTCACGGTGAACACGGTCCTAGTGAACTGAGTGACTTCCGAAACGCAAATACACCGTTTGACAGAGATAATGGAACCGACAGTTAACGTTTACAAAGCGTAATTCCTTTTTAAAAAGTTGTGCAAAAGGGAAATATCTGGTCACGTGCATATGACGGCCAGATTATTGGCTGAACCCACACCGAAGGAAATTACAAGGAAGCGTAAGCCTATTTCGCTGGCAAGGACTTGGAAGTATTTCTCCGACAGATATGCAAGGACAAGGTGGAGGAGGACACCGACGTTAGGGTGTTCCCGGCCACGCTGCCACGCGGCAGGACACGCTCTGCCACAGGGGCAAGATGCTCGGGAGAGCTCACTGCTGCTGCTGGGGCTGAGGAAGACAAGGGCCGTAGCTGAAACGGTACAGGGACAGCAATACGCCGTGCAACTGCGACGGTGCAGAGCAGCAACACGGGAGCGACGCAGGCGCAGCCCGTTCGAAGCCGTGACAGCGGGCCTAAGGCTGCGCACGCAAATTCTCAATTGTCACGATCTCCTACAGCAATTTCTGTTAAAGCAGTATTTATTTTTACCAATCTAAAGTTGATTGGGTGTTTCCTTTGGTTTCTTCTATTATAAGACTGCAAATACAAAAAATACCTTCCTTCCTCTCTCTCAGGCTCCCTCCCTCTGGAATAAATGTATTCCATAACGTTTGTTCCACGATTTGTTTTCCTCAGGTAGCTACGTGTTTATCTCTTCTCTAGGCTAAGCAGGACTAATCTGCTTATTCTCTTCTCTCCGCTGACCTCATTTCTACCAATTTGTGCTGCGGTTTCCCATTTTCCTGCTCTTCCCCCGCTGCCTGAGAACGCAGGATTTCTGCTGAAAACGGGGAAAGCGCACTGCTTTTTCGCATCAGCTGAATAAACAAAACACGCAGCTATTAGCACTAAGCCACTGATTAGGCTCTGAAAACCACCTTGCACGGTCCCCGGCCGGTAGAGAGGGATGAATGTTCACTTACTGCATTTCCAGCTTCGGCAGCCAGCCGGGCGGCGTATCTGGCAATCAGCCGGTGCTCCTCGTCCAGCCTGCCAGGGCTGTCCAGGACGCTGCCGGGAAAAGCCAAAACAGCCCGTCAGCACCCGCCGCTCAGGCACGGCTCGCACCGGGGGCTGACAGAGAAAAGGATGCGTTATTGCAAAGAGACAGTGATGGGAAACAGAGGAGTCACCCTGGAAATAATCTAGGTCATTCCCTTTTTCATGCTGCTTCCAAAGGGGGGACCGCTCCCAAGACTTTCTGTCTAGTAGCGTTTTCTCCAGGATGCACACACTCCAGCTTTAAATGATTAAATTTTCGACAATTCCTAAATACATATCATTAGGAACACATTTAATCTGTTTCTGAGGAGCTTTTCTGCAAACCCTCGTGGTGAAAAGGGACAACCAGCTGAACGATGACGGAGGAAAGCTTTGTCCCCAGGAGATGCGGGATGGCGAGCGTCAAAGCCAGGACGATTTCCAGGAGGAAGAGCGGGGGGAGCCACGCTGACCTGCGAAGAACAGACCCCGGCACTGCACAACGTCAATTGAAATGCAAACAGCGCTTCGCAAGCCAGCCTGACCCACGCCTGACTGACCGGCACCTCACAGCACCCGAACACAGCGCGCGGCCTGGGAGGCTCGGCCCTTCGCCCGTCAGCGGAGGGAAACAGCTCCGGCTCCTCCGTGCCCCAGGCAGAGAGGCCGCGCTGCCTTGGAAACGCTGCTGAAAGAGGCACCGAGAAATATTTCCAGTGATCAGCAGCGGGGGATGGCAGAGAGAGGGACGGTGAATTCTGAAACAGGAAAGCAGGGGCAGCAGAGGCGACAGATGCCCGCGATCCCACAGCGACAGGCAGCGCCCGGGTCTGTCCCACGTTTCCCAGGAGCACCATCCCCTCTGTGCGCGTGAGCCATTCACGCCGCCAATCCAGTCTGGGAACTGCTAGGGCCCAGGGTGCTGATCCCGCTTCTAGCGCTCACCACTCACTCACTTTTTAACCACAAACACCCGGGGGGACAAAGGACAGTTTTCTGGCTCTATTACCCAAAGCCGTCACCGTTAAGATCTACTACCGGCTCGGTTTCGGTGGCACAGCGGCCCTGCCACAAAGAACGGGCAGGGGAAAGCCCAGCGGAAGAGCGACTTTTAAAGTCGCTGAATATTCCAACCGAATGTTCAGTGGCTGCTCGTTGCCTTCCCGCTGCACAAAGACTTCTGCCCACAGCCTCCCTTCCGAAGGGAACCACGGAGTTGGCTGTGTAAACAAACCGCTATTAACCGAAACCAGCCCCGACTGATGTGGGCACAAACCTGCTTCGTGCTGTAACATGAGCCTCCCCACGCTGCCCGCGATGGCTCGTGTGGGATTCACAAACGCAGGAGTAGATAACCATAAATAACACAGATCGCTGCCGTAAATAACACAGCGCTGCGCCGTCTGCGCTCACCGCGAAACGCGGGCCCAGCGCCGCTCCGCAGAGAGAAGCAAAGGGAGGGAGAGACATGCCAGTGCACAGCAAGAGTCGCTTCTGGCCCGCGTCACCGCCTCACGAGGTAACGTTTTGTTAAGCTCAGCTGCACAGATTTACGTTTACATCGTTTAAATTGCACAGATGTGTGCTTACCTTATTTAAAGAACCAAATCTATACTGCACACACTGCGTTCATTTTTTAATGTAGATTTAATTTCCTTTTTGTACTCCTGAATTTAACAACTCGGTCCCTTTTCAGACTGCCAAAGTCCACCAGACGCGGTGCCCGAGGCGGCAGAGACACCCTGGGCTGGCCTGAGCAGCCGCTCCACCACTCTCCGCACAGACGGGGCCGCGCCGAGCGCGAACTGCAGGACCGCGGCCCCGCGCCCGGCGTCCCGCGGAGCCCCTGAGGATATTCAGGTACAGAGCGAAGGGAAGGAGCTGGCGAAAGGCGAGCGGAAACAGCGGGAACGCAGATTTAAGGGAAGAAAAACCAGAGCCTTTACACTAGGACTGAGGAACTTCTAACACTCCTTCATGCTGATTACTTTTTTTTTTTTTTTAAGGAGAACAATCTTTCCCATCCCACTTCCCAAATTTGATATCATTTTTGTTTAGCTTTCCTCTGCAATTTTGTCTGTACAAGTTTTTTCTGCTTTCACAGTAGCGCGATCACTCCACCCCTTTTACCCTTCCCATAACCTGGTATCCTCCAACACCTCTCCCAGCTCCTGGAGCTGCTACCTCTCCTTATTCAAGTGAACTAGAAAATAGTTATTGACAATTTCTAACTTTCTTGAAGAAAATCTGTAATTAAAAAAAATCCTTTTGCGTTTGCTTTTAGAACTATTTTACATATGGATTAGCAGAGGGCACTAAACACAACCCGCAAACCACCGCAGAACTCTCTACATGGCTGCACGAAGGAAAAGTCACTTCCTTGGGGTTTTAACGTCCCTGGAGACATGGCGAAGGCTTCTTGCCCTGGACGCCCTCTCTCCATAGGGGCCCTGCAGAGCTCCCGGCCTTTGGGACGGCAGATTGGGAACCTTCCCCCCGCCCAACGAGTCCCGCCGGCACCCGAACCGGGGCACAGCGGCTGGAGAAGAGGAGGAAAGGTTGCAAAGGGGAAGAATAAACCTGGCTTGAGCCCAGAGCCCAGAAGGATGGAGGAGAGGATGGAAAGGCCTGACCAGGGCAGGCTTGGACAGGGACAAGGAACATCCTCAGGACAGCCTGGCTCTGTTGCAGGGGCACCGGGACAAGGAGCCAGGCCCAAGCCGATGGGAGCCACAGCACGCCAGCCCCCGAGGGGGACAGGAAGGCTGGAGCGACGCTGGTTTTTAGGCGTCAATGGAAATGTTTGAGACAACGTGATAAACACGGAAAGTCTTGCTTCTGCAGCCTCTCTGGTCTGACCCAAGTGTGCGCGGGCACCGGGAGGGACGTTCGCAGCCTCTGCCCTCCACCGCTGCGCTGGCAGCAGGGCCCAGGCCACACCACGAGCCAGCGAAGGACATGGAATTGGCTTAGGCCTGGCCTGACAAAACAATAACTTGTTTTCTGCCAGGGCAGCTCCCCGAGCCAGCTCAGCAGGTGCCTGTGCCACCACGGGGCTGAGCGCGCAGGCGAGAGCGGCTGCGTCAGCAGCACGAAAGGGAAAAATCAGCACCCTGCATCTGTGCCGGCTGGAGGCTCCGGGGAATCCGCGACAGCAGTGGGGGCAAACGCAGTCTGTAAAGAGAAAGCTGTCAAATGCTGACACGAAAACGAGCTTGGACAGCCAAGGCGCTGGCTAGAGATGGGGGACCACTACAAGATGTAAGAGAAGATGATGCAACACGGGGGAGGTTTGAGATCTTAGGCTCCTTCCATGATTCCCAAACGGCTCAGGAATTCCTTCCGTGATTCCCAAACTGCTCAGGAATTCATGATGCCAAGAAGTGGCAGGGGACAGCAAAAGGCACGTCCCAGGGCCAGACATCCCGGGTGTCACCTGACGGCGAGCCAAGAGCAAGGATCTTGGGGACAAGTGTCTTGAAGAAAAGCGACTTTTCCCTTTTGGCCTCCTCTAAAATCAGGAGTGCTGCAGACAGTCACTTTCAGGGAGTTGGGAATTTAAAGGAAACCAAATCCAACCAGCCAAGCAGCCACCCATCCACCCAGATCAGCCCTCCACAAGCAAAGCACGCAGACCCCGTGGCCAGCTGCAGGAAAGGCAGAACACACAATACACAAAAGTAACGGCACCCCAGGCAGGGGCACTGGGTTCTTCTGGTGTGGAGCTGAAACAGAGGCTTCACGGGGCCGGGGGAAAAGCAGAATTGGTGACTGATGGGGAACGTCAGTCACGAACGCTGAGCTTAAGAAATCTGTAACAAGCCACCGCTCAGGCAGTAAAGCACAACTCACCAGCTCCGCAGGCTTTCTACCGCCTGCGGTGTAACCTGCGGCGCTCTGCAGCCGCCTGCCTGCAGCGCAGCCTCGGGGGGGATTGTCTAGGATTTCGTTGAAAGGCACTTAACCAGTTTGGCTTGCTACCACGGTAATAAAGTGGGTGAAAGAAAAATATATTGTTGTAAGATAAATGAAGCCCACTGAGCTCTGCTTGCTATAATATGCCCTATGCAGCTTGGATGGACTTTTTGGCTGGAGGACATTGTGAACGAAATAATTTTTAATTTGATGAAAAATCTCAGGGATGCAGCTAGCCACAGCTTAAAGGCTCTCAAAGTCTGGCTGAGAGACATGAAAAGATGCTGGGCGGTGAAGAGCAGAGGGAGGTAAACACAAAAGAAAGAGAAGTTCACATTTGAAGAAGATGCTCCAATGGTCTCCTCTGGTCCTGAAGGCCCTGGCAGGAGAGGGGCCGCGAGGGGCCGAGCAACAGCGACTGGGCCAGGAGAGGGGAAGCCAGTGCCGGCTACGACAGCAAATGCTGCCTGCAAGTGGGATTTACTGTTCCCTTCGTCAGTCAGAAACAGAGAGGGTCTGCAAGGGCTGGCTGGAGCACGCCGAGGGTCTCCACACAGCCTGCCGAGAGCAGAAACATCACCGTGGTTTGGGATTTTGGGGGATGAGGGGTGAAGATCAAGAGGAGTGACAAGGAGCACAGATTTCAGCAGTTGCTTGTGCTGACTTGGAAGACACTCCCATGCACAAAGAAACCGGGATTGAAATGATTTTCTTCACGTTTGGCTCCTAGGAGTACGCTGTTCCTCTGGTAACAGTACCAAGTCATTTTCTTTAAATTTAAAAACCTAAAAGGCTTGAGAACCTCTGCTCCAACTGGTTGTAACACGGCACCTACGAGCACATACAGGATTTCAGTCTGTCACATACTCTTCAAGATGCACTCCTCTGGATCTCAAACCCTGTGATTACAGTAATTGAGTGAAGGTTAGAGCCTGAAATTCCTTGGGTTTTATTGTCTTGTGGACAGTATTACGGGCTTTCGGCTCATCGCAGGTGACAGCAGACAGCAGTGATTCACCACCAAGAAAAAACCCGACATTCCCCAGAGACCTACGCAGCCAGAACGCACTTCATCAAAACAGCCGTGGAACGCACATTTCTGCATGACAGGGTGATGAAACAGGGCTCTCAAATATCATCCAGGGGATGAGAACGTGATAAAGCAAGGCCAGATCACTAAACCTCCTCCTCTCCAGCGCAGCCTGGCCCTGTAAAGGCACAATTTAACCGGGTCCAAAAGCGGAATACGGAAAACCTCCCGGCTACGTCCTGTGAGGAAATGGGAGCTGCGTTTTGGGGCTTTAGGGTAAGACTTCTCTACGGAGACACAGACATGAAATATAAATGTGCACAAATACTAAAGCTGAGGTAAAAGAAATTAATTCTTCAAAGCAACAGCAGTTTTTGGCAAGGCGCAGACAGAAGCGGTCACATTAAGCAGGCCATGCGGGTGGGGCTGAGAGCACCCAGGTAACAGGGACGGGGACACGGTGGGACGTCTGTCTGCGACTGCTTTGGGGCGGAGAGGTACGAGCAATACGGAGAAATAAGAACAGTTAGCGTTATAGGGCAATGCTGGCACAAGAACTGATGGGGATGAGCTGGCTGTGAAAAAAATTTTAGGTGGAAATTAGTTTCCTACGGGTGAAAGGCAAGATTTCAGAACTGTCACGGAGAGAAAAACATTATTTAATACGTTTGGAACGATGTTGATCGTTGATTCTGTAACCCAGCGAATGCAACAGGGTGGGAGCGGACACAGACTCATCCATCCCCGTTTTGTGTGCGTGTGCACACGTATTTCTGTATTTTCAGAAGATTCTGGAGAACAGCCAATGCATTTCCCTCTGTTTGCCAAGGGAGGCCAAACACCGGTGAGCGGAGCAGCCCTCCCCGGAGGAAGCAGCGCTGCTGGCCCGCCCCAGCACTAACACTAACCGTGCACCGCTCTGCAGCCGGCTCACGTAGGTCGCGATCAGCGCGTGCTCGTCTGCTAATCGGCTGGCGGTGTCCGCGGGGCACGGTAACCTGGCAGCAACGGAGGCAAAAGAGAGCAAACAACAAAAAAACCATAAATACAAAGTAAATAATTAATGAATGTTAATGAAACAAACGGTTAAAAATTAAAACAAACTGATGAGCAATTAAAAATGTAAGTGTGTGTCCGCCAGTCACGCGAAAAGGGTACCTCTGCAGCTAACGATGAAAACACGGATCAGAGGAACACTTGGGCACCTAAATATGCAATGAACGCAGCTGTGGCGCTTCCCCGAGCCCGCTGCCACTCCGGGAGCGCGGGACCGCCCCGAGCGATGCCATTAAAAGCATCCAGCAGGCTCCGACACAGCAGCGACATTCCCACCAGGATCCGCCGTCGCCAGGGAGCCAGCGGGAACAGGCCGCCGAGCGCAACCGCGGCGCCGGACTCCAGCCCGGACAGAACTCACCCTTCTGCTGTAAACGGCTCGGGAAACACCCCAGACTGGGCTGCAGCTTTGTGACTAGACCTAAAGGCAGAACTGAAAGCATCCAGTCTCTTCTCTTCCTCTCGTAAAACAAATGGATATTTGAGGAAGGTGGTAAAAAACTAAAAACTTAGTGGCTGGTATCAACAGAACTACCCTCTAACGGGGATCCATTAAACGACGCCATGTTTTTTTAGGACTCATAAAAATAAAGGTGCTATAGATTTGAATGCTCGTATGAATAAAGATTGAAGGCAAAAAACATTTGTCAGCAGTAACCCCACAGAAATAACTCTGTCTCGACGGTCCCATTAAAATGGGCTGGTTTCTACCACGCTTGTGACAGCAGCATCCCTGAGAGAATCCAGCAAAACGGTTCTTTTTTAATCCCCGGCAGTGCACAGAGGAGCGGCATTTCCCCCCCAGCCGAAGGAGCGACCGCCAGCTCTGCTCTGCCGGGCTGCTCCGCAGGACGCCAGCCTGCCGCTCCGCCGCGGGGAGGGTGCGGGCAGGGAAAGCACCGCTCTGCTGGGAGACAAGCCCCGTGCGGGTACGAGATCAGACTGCTACTAACAAGTGATTCTCGACCATGTATCGCTGCTATTTCGGCATAACACGCATTTCTTCCCAACACACGAGTGCACGACAAATTCCGTTTTGCATTTCCACGTCAGGTATCCAAGCCGCTCTTCCAGCCCACGGCCGGCAGTTATTCCCTCACACGCACGTCCAGGCAGCGTTTGTTTTATGAACCTGGCGTTCATTGCTTTCGGCATCAATATACCGGCCCCAGGAAAACAGAACTCACATTTTTCAGACAGACACGCTCTTTTCCTCTCCCTTACGTGCAGCAACATGTCAGAGGCGCCTGCCAGAAGCCTCATGAAAAAGAGGCAAACTGGAATTACCCACGCCAGCCCCCCAGGCGACGCGCAACCTTTGTAATTACGGGTTTGTAACGAGACAGAGACTTATCGTCAACCACGGCACGGAAGAATTTTTAAGCACCCTACACTTCGTAAAGCCTGGCTGCCGGCAAGGGCTGAAAAGCTTTGCTTTTGATTTGCTTTACAGCAGGCACACGGCCGCAACCACAACAATTAAGATTCCAAGACCTTTCTCATTGTAACTCATTCCACAGGCTCTTCTGAGAAGGAAAAAGCCCAGCAGAAACGGCCACGTTTGGAACACAAAATAGGAATAGCTTTAACGGTGATTAGCACTCCTGGGTTTGGAAGAAAAAACGAGGAGTTCGATTAAATTAAGGAGAGTTTGAGCCCCGTTCCCAGCACGGACTGGTTCCCACTCCCACCTGTGGGCGCAGGCAAGCTTGCCCGTGGTGCCCCGGCCCCAGCCCCGTGCTAGGACCGGAGGAACGCTGCTCCCCAGAAACGTGGCGCCGGGGGATGCGTCCCGGGAAGAGCTCCTCGCTGGGGCAGGCTGCGCCAACCACAGCATACGCATGGATAAATTCCCATCCCGAAGAGCCTCTGAGCGTCGCGGGCAGGAGAAGCGCAGGAGAAGTGGCGTTCTGCGGCCTGCGCCGGGGTGCTGCAAAACCTGTGTCGCTTTCACAGAGCAAAAGAAGTATTAAAAATGGAAAAGCTAGCGCAGGTCTCGATCTGCAAAGCTCACATAAAGCTCCAGGGTTCAAAAAAAAAAAAAAAAGCATTAAACTCGTATCCACCGTCCCAGCGCCTTCCAGGATGCTCCATTGCAGAAGGCAGCCTGCCTGCGTCCCGGCTCGCTGTTCAGGCAGCGGAGTTGACGTTGCACTGACACACCTCGAACCCGTTCCCAGGGGGCTCGCCTGTCACCGAGCGCAGCTCCTCTGGGAAAGCCTGGGCTAACTGTGGATGGGTTGGCTCTTTGTAAATTTTGTCAGTGTAACGCCGAGCGAAGGTCTGAACAGCAACCAGCGCCCGTTCCGAGCAGCTGCAGCACGCCGACATGCAGCCAGGCAGTGAAACGCAGCACCGACACGCGGCAGCGCTACCGGCGGGACAGGAGAAGGAACCACAGGCCTGTATAGAGCCCAGCTCCATCCCTCTGCGTTAGCTCCGTCTCTTTTCCGAACGCCATCTCCCCGCCCCGAGCTCCGCCACACAGCCGTGACGCAGCCCTCGGTCACCCGCTGCCGCAGTACGGCTCCCGGGCACGCTCCCATAACCGCAGGCGCTGGTCAGTGCAGATCCTGCTCTCTTGACAAACGCAGCTCCACCCCTCTCTCCTCTCTTCTTATTTCCACTGAATCACCTGCACGTCAAAAGGCAGTTTTGGAGTAGCCCAAGCCAATTGTGAATTTGGATAGAATTTGCTAAATAAATTTAAGCAAAATGAAAATAACAACAACTTAGGCATCGCTTCTCCACGCTGCTCAAGCCGTATTTCCAGTGAACACTATGCGGGCATCTCCTGTTGAAGCTAAACCACTTCGACACACTTTTCACATCAAAGATAATTGGAATGGCTCTACAGCTTGGTCATTAATTTACAGGAACTGTGACGTGAAAAGGACCTCGGGCGGCCTCCAGCCCCTCTCAAAGGGGGATCAGAGGGAGGAGACAGCAGATTTTTTCCCGAACTGTCCTTAGAAGGTGTCCTGCTGTGCTGTTACCTGGTCTGCAAGGCTCTGCAGACCTTAACAAACCTCTGGACCCGCGGATTCCACCGCTCCTCTGAAACCTCCACTGCTGAGGATTAAACCTGGCGTGTCTCTGCCCGCCCCGCAGCGCACGCCGCGTCCTCTCGCCACCGCCCTGCCCGCGGGCAGCGCCGGGAGAGCTCTCCTCCTCCAAAGGCCAAGCTGGCGCCGCCGTCAGGGACCTGCAAGGGGCCTGCAGCCTCCCCAGCACCCGCTCTCCTCCAGCTGACGCCGCATGCCAGGCGCAAGCCCCCGCTGCCGAACCATCACTGGAGCCGTCCCAGGTAAGGCTCGCGGCACCACGAACCCCGGTCACGTCACCGGCTCCTTTTGGGGGAATTCTCTGCGTTTGCCTTCAGCTCCCGATTCACCACAATTCCCCAGACACTTTCCAGCAACGGCTCGCCTTGTCGGTCATTCCCTGCTTATTCAGGCCCTTTATTTTATTTTCTGTCGCTCGAGGCTCTCTGTTAATTTCACCTTCTGATCCGCAGGGCCACTAGGAACGAGGGGCTCGCCCTCGGGAGAATGCCCCGTACCCGCCCTGCGTAGCGTCACTGTGACACTGGCGAACGCCTGCTCCGCGTTCCATCATGCGAGCTGCCGAGACACAAACCCAGTAAGGCTGAACTGGGAACAGACCCCGTGGGAGCCCAGCTGGCACGCGCTCCCTCTTCGGCAGGAAAATATTGATGTTTTCTTTCTCTGACTGCCATTTTCCAACTGGTGCGGCACCCACACAGCAGCAGTTTCCACCAGTCCACGTTTACCCAGTGTATTTATGAAAATAGCGCATGGGAGCGTGTCAAACGCTCGATGAGTCAATACCTTTAAATTAGTGCTTCCCCCCGCACGGGGCCACCCACCAGGCAGAACCAGCCCGTTTCCATTCTTTGACACCGTTTGTTCTCCGCGTGCATTTGTCGGCTATTTTTACTCCCTACCCCAACACGTGGGTACGGACCGACTGTCCCACAGCGCGCTGAGGAACCTGAAGGTATCCCTCCGACCTTCAGACACGTAGCTCAGCAAAAACACTTCTTCCTGTAGCCCGGAGCAGAGAAACAGCAACGTCGCCTCTTGACGCCGTGACGCCACCCCCTCTCCTCGCTCCTCCTCCCGATTTAAACAGGAGCTGGGTTCGTGCCCGTACGGAGAGACGCCCCAGCCCGCGGTGGCCGTGCAGCTGCAGGGTGCCCGGCTCAGGGACAGGGACACTTCGGGGTGCTTCTGCTGCGGACGCAGCCACAGCCGTATTCGCCCGTCTCTGAAAATGCCTTCACAGCCTGAGGGCTGGGGAAGCTCGCTGCTGACACAATGCCTTTAGAAAGCAACTTCCTATTTACCCAGCACCTTGAGCCACGGCGACGTCTCCCAAGAAAACGTGTAGACATCTCCCGGAACCGCGCCTGGCCCTTAACCCGGCCTGAATTCAGACAGTGGTCAGACACGCTGCTGAGGGCTTGTTTCATTCTGCTTAAAAAAAAAAAAAGAATATATCCCTGGTAGAGGAACTCAGAGTTACACTATGACCACAGAATCTTTTCGTTTTCTGAAGATGGTATCAAGGACGAAGTACCAGCTCCTCCCCCCAGGTCAGCCACATGCTGGAACTGAGTTCTCCAAAGCAGCATTAAAATACGATTTCATAGCACGTTTCCCACACTTTTCGTATAACAACAGCCACCATACGCAAAATCAGGTTCCACCACGCAAAGTGCCGGTGAAAAGACAGCAAAAAGTAGCGTTAACCGTGCTCCCGAGGGAAGAGGGGAAGCGGTATGAAGTGGGGAGAGAAAACCGAGGCCAGGGGAATCTGCAGGTATAAGTTTCCTGACTAAGATTTTAATTTTTTTCTGATGGCTGAAGGTTTGGGTCTGGGGGCTCAGCCATGCCCGGGGCTCGAACACGTAACCGCACGTCAGGGAGAACGTCAGGGGCTTGAAAGGCTCCTCGGCTCTCGCTCCCAGTTTGACACCGCGAGACTTGGCTCTGCAGCTCCATGGGCACGCCAATGAACCAGGACGGCGTTTAAACGGTGCTCTTGTGTCTTAAATTAATTTCTGTTCTGAAGATCTACCAGGGAAGCCAAGTGAAATAGATAATTTATTTTAAATCCTATAACTTACAGCAAGAAAGCCCTGCAAACTTCTGTTAAGCTGGCTCCCAACTTTGTAAATCCATACAGAGCTGCCCACTGCTGCTCTGGCTGCGGAGAGGGGACGGAGCTTTCGAAGGAGCTGCCAGGACGTAAGGCAGAGGGCTCCCATTTTCCGTCACATTCCTTTCCCCCACGGTTGACTGAAATAGATGTCCAGGTCAAAAACGCTAACTGGCACCAGTTAGCTAACGCTAACCACGCTCCAGCCGATGAACCCGAGCACAGCGATTCCCCAGCCACAGCCGTGCCTCTGAGCGACCTGCGTGCGTTCGGTGAGGTGATGGGGCTCCGCGTGACGCCATCCGACTTCAGAGTCACGGGGAGGCCGCCGCCTTCCTGCAGCGCTCCAATTAACTTTTCATTCCTCCAGACCCCCGCCCCCCGCTCTCACACGCAGGAGAGACGGCGGGGCGTACATCCGAGCTGAAAATGGCACAGTATAATTACGCAGGGAAACGCGGCGCAGTCCAGCAGCGGCAGCATGCCGGGCGTCGTCATGAAAGCAGAGGGCACAGGGCAAAACGGCGAGCTTGTAACACTCGAACTAAAGAGAGCCGGGAAAGGGAGGAATGAAGAGCCAGCAACGTGGCTGCAGGAGGTTTTTATCACAGCACTGATAAAAACTGATTGAGAACGTATGCTGCTGCTAAGTTACTTAAAAAAAAAAAAAAAAATTAAAATCTTAATCAGGAAACTTACATCAAACATGTGGAAGTGTAAAAACAGATAACTTCAACCAAAATGAAAACATCAGCATCACAGAGCTGCCAGGAGGTGGAGAGAGGGGTCCCCGCCAGGACCAGGGGCAATGGGCACAAAATGAGAAATTCCATCTGAATACAGAAAAATCCACTTTTTTAGTACGAGGCTGGCCAAACACTGGCACAAGTTGCCCAGAGAGCAACTTGCCCAGAGACCCGGCCGCGGTCTGCATTACCCCGGCGCATCGTGTGCCCACAGCAAGAGAAACCCCCTCACATCTAGCTTCCAAACCCACAGTTTCTTTTGTATTTTATCCAGATGTTTTCCTCTTCATCTTGAATCCCATCGCCACTTAAGAGCAGTGTGTAAACGGCCCAACTACTGCCCTTCCTGGCGCCTTGGACCGTTTTTTCCTCCCCATCCAACTCTCCGTGCTCTCACCTTACTCATCTGCCTCATACCCCCCATCCCACGGACTCACAACTGCACCCAGAGGACTTAAACCACAGCTTCAAAATAAATGCCTACAGGCATCTAGATGCCAGTTTAAGCAGGAAGTCCTGAAACACGACTTTTTTTGTTTGAAATCGTTAGGCTGATTCATTACGCTGACCCTTGTCCTCGCCCGCCCTTCCTCCTCGCCGCCCCCTTCCCTCCCACCGCGTTTTAAGGTACTGTCACACCTGCATTGAGCAAGGTTACGCGTGAGCGGGGACCTACCTTCTCTCTTGACAAGCGATACTTTCATCCCTTTCTAGAAACAAAGCCTGTTTTGGTGTGACGTAGGCACATGTAAGGCATTACGGTGCAAACGCGCCCGACCACCCTGGCTACGACTCCCGTAGCGACCCAGGCAGCGCCAGCCACCACCATCCACCCCGGCCCGTGCTACGGAACCACCTTCCCAAAACCTTTTGCGGCTGAAACTATGGCTAAAACGGATCTCGGATCTCTAGAGGTCACCCAGGTCTAGGAGGCAGGAGATAAGAAAAGGAACGTACTCCACCTGTGTCACAGAAAAATGGCAGTGGACAAGAACAGTCGTTTCAGCCACTTCCAGGTGGAACTGGTGACTGGACAGCTAGGAGGAAACGTCAGAGAGATGAACGTGGACATGGGAACAAAGGAGAAAGAAGGCACACTGGAAAGTGTCAAAGGTAAATCACGCTAGCCAAGCAAACAAAAAACTTAAAGAACCCAAGGGACAGCATCAGTGACAGAGAGGAAACGTATCCATGCGGAGCTGGCAGCAGAGGACGGTTCTGCAGGTCCGATCAAAAAGCTGGAAGCTCTCCAGTCGTGCACATATCTGCGAAGCCACCGAAGGACGCAACTCAGGGGCAATCAATGTACTGGAGATGGCCAAGTCAAACCAGGACACACAAAGGTCAGGGCAGGAGGAGTATGAGGGACAACCAGCGACGCTGGGAGCAGAAGACTGAAAAAAAATCCAAGTTAGAGTTAGTAGAAACAAAACCTCCCAGACAGGAAAAAAGAAGGTTTTTGAATGTTGTCTAGGCAGGTGACATCATCTCCCTTTCAACTTCAGATCTTCAGTTGCAAATAATTTGTTTCTAGGCTGTAAGAACATGTTTCACCTGACCAAAGGCAACGTCCATCGTCTCCAGGCTCCTTAGAAATCAGAAGACAAGAACGCAATATTTTGTTGTACTACAGGCAGCAAATACAATGACTTCTTTTACAGGCTGTGTTGTTCAAACGGAATCTATGTTAGAGACCCTGCTCAGGCCAGGGGAGAAGCTTTTGTGCCCCTGAACACACATTTCTGCAGGTGCTGAACACGAGCCGGCTGTCTGCGCTCCCTTGGCCGTCAGCGGGACAGAACACCGGCACCGCTAGACTGTTCTCGTCTCAGAGCAGACATCTACACCAGGTCTGCCCGGTCGCGCTCCCGAAGGGTTGGTTTGGCCACACAAGCCACGAAGGGAGCCTGCTGCAGCTGGCCCGGGAGGAGACGCCCTCGCGCAGGCAACGGAGCCGTTGAGATGACTGTCACTCTGGCACATCTACAGGATCCATGACGGCAGGAGAGACCTTTACGAGCCCTTCAGGAAAACCAGAGAATGGTCCATCCATGCTTCCACACGGGAGATACGGTAACCAGACCGAAACACAACGCATTTAAATTCCAACACGGATCTGCGACGTAACGCTGCTGGGCCACCTACAGACCGACCACGGCTGCCGAGGCAGACGGGCCGTTAACGAAGGAAACGCGTGTCATTGACCCCATTGTGCCAGGTTGTCCTGGGGAACAGAATTACTGAAAGAACAGTGCGCATTGACCACAACGCGAGGAAAACAAATCTCTTCCTGAAGTAACGTAAAATAAATCAGCTAAAACAAATAACATTTCATGGGCTTGGCCTAGTCTTACAGAAGAGCCACAATAATCCCCAGTGATTTCGAAAGGCTCGTTGGCTGCACAGAGCAGAGAAATGCCGTGTTTTGTTGTATCACAGGTTCCAAACGCAGGCAAGGCTGCACCAAAATTCCCCCTTGGTGAACGTCTCAGCGGATGTTCGGACACGCTCGCACACGTAAACACGCTGTCGAATCAATCGGGGGTTTTCTTTTGGAAACTCACATTTTGCAAAATGGAAAATACCAGAATTGTAACGTTACGTACGGAAATGTGAAAAACCTCCTGGCTGAGCGCAGCCACGGCTACACCTCTGTTCCCAGGCCTCCCCGCTTACCCGAAAAAACCCTTCTCCGACCCCATTCTGTCTACAGCGCTTCAGCGACGACAGAAAGCTGCCTGCCTCCTGCAAAACACAGTCAGGGAAACGCTGGGATCCGCAGCGCTCCTCGCCCCTCATCCCACGGAAAGCGGAGGATGAGGAGGCTGGAAACGGCAGAGGCTCCACTGAGAGACGCACACGGACTGAGGGGCAGCATCGGCAAGCACTCCTTCCGCTTGCTTGCTTTTCGCTTTTTATTCACAAAAAAGCGAGCTCAGGCATGAAAATCCTGTTCTACAGCTCAGTCTCATTCCCAACAAAACGGTTGTCAAGGGGAGGCGATTTCCCTGTTTTGAACAGCAGGAAATCGCAAAAGGAGGTTTCCGTCCTCCCCTGCCGATGAACGGCGGTCGCCGCGTCCCGGCAGAGCAGCCGGCCCCTGTGCTGTCCTCTGGCACGCCTTGCCCAATGAACGGACCCAACCACCACAAGAACGCCCGAACAGTACAAAATATTCGCTGTTCTTCCCCAGGGAGACCCTGGGCCGAGGGCTGCCCGCTCTGCCCCCAGGAGCCAGGTCGCTGCCTCGGTTTCTCCAGGCCGGAGCTGGCAAGCACCCGCTGGAGAAGTGCTGGAACGAGGCCGGTTTTCACCAATAACTGAGTGCAATCCACAACTACGACTAAACTCCTTCTCTTATTAAAAACGTTACTAGGAAGCAGGCGAAAAAGGCTTTTCCAGCTACCCAGAGGCTCCAGCTGGCTGCATCTCTATCTGCAGGAAACCCCGCAGGCAGCAGCTTCTGTGCGGAGGCAATTACAAAACTGCAGCAGCAGCTCTTTTTCCAACAAAATCCCACATAGGTATGCATTTCCTGCTCCTTCCAACTTCGCCTCCAAATAAACTGATCCATATTCGCTCCGTCTTTCAGGGAAATAAAGCAAAGCTGAAGAAAAACCTTTCCTCTTGGATTGGCTGCTGGTGGAAGCCGGACTACATCAGCGTGAAGGAAGGTTTGACGGAGGTATAAATGGGTGTAAAACGCTCTCCAGGACGGAAAGGATTTAGGCAGGATGCTGCCTTTGCTCATACTATAATCACAGGAATCAAATCTATTTCAGCAAACGCTGCTGTGCTTCGCTGGTGCCCTTTCATTCTTTCTCTGCACTGAGGACATCCAAAGACGGGCTGACCCCTATCCTTCCTGTTTTCAGGATGAATTTTGTGTCCACAGACAGGCAAACATGGAACTTCTAACATCTGCATCCATCATTCACCCCAGGTATATAAAATACAGCCAGTTTTAGGAGCACATTTGGCTTTCAAGAAGAAGCCAAGGCACTGGAGAGCGGCCAGTTTGAGCAGCTTCAGCCCATTTCAATCCAGCTCACACAAAGCCACCCCAGCGACCCCGCTATCTTCATTTCACGCAGCGACCCCGCTATCTTCATTTCACGCAGCGACCCCGCTATCTTCATTTCACGCTGCCGAGACGTGACGGTGCCTCCAGCAAGGGAAAGGAGGTGCTTAATCGGAGTCAGTGATGATCTCTTACATCACAGATCAACCTAGAGCAACAGTAACTGCAAAAAATCTTGGGGAAAACATTGCAATCAGACATATGTCAACCGACGAAATAGAAATACGGGAAGTTTTCAAAGAAGGAAGAACCTGTTTCTCCTGCTTACCTCACGCTATGACGCTGACACCTGTACGTCTTCCATTACCGAAATGGAGGACACACAGATAACAGACACGAGACAGACGAACCAATAATGCTCCCACGTATTCAGTGGCTCCGTCAGGGCACGAGAGGCTCTGGAACATTACACCAGGTATGGATGGGCACGTGCTGAGACAAACAGAGAGCCTCCTTCAAGCCGAGGCAAGAGCCAAGTATATTTCAGCCTTCACGCTTACTACCGAACACACAATCCGCAGCCACGCGGCTGGCCACGTGCAGAGGTCATGCAGAAGTTCCCGGTCCCTGCAACGCCTTCTTCGCACAGCTAACCCCCCACCGCTATTGGATACACTTCCACGTGTAAATATTTGTAACCTGGCAATGGAATCGCATCTCTGCCCTCCTCAAACTAAGCAGGCAATGCTCCTTCAGCAGCACACTGCCAGCTTCCAGGCATCTCTACAGCTCCCTCACAATTAATTCTGCAGGGTTTCTGTATTCTTTTGGAAATACGCATTCCTGACCTGAGCCAAAGTTCTAGCGGTATCAGGTAAATCCTGGAGAGCAGCATTCCTTTGGTACGTGTGGACACGGCCTGATTCAGACAATCTATGCCACCTTCAGAGGCACTTTCAGTGCAGTTCAACTCCATAACGCCA